>NC_052621.1:12025184-12625184 GCF_016545825.1 Eucalyptus grandis
TAATGTTAGTCATATAGAATCAACCATCAAATAATTACAAACGCTAATTCATTACCTAGAAGTGAATATAACCGGTAATAGTGCCTATAGTTTGAGAAAGATATTGTAAGTTAGGCCTTTTCTTAAGCCTCGTGTTGGATGCTCGATTGTTAATGGCCAATAAGCGTGCCTTTGGCACGATAACCGACACCCATGGCTGTCTCTTTTCCGACGCATCCCAGTAAAAGAATAGCTCTATGATGCTGGTCTAAGCCTCCATGCCAAGGTTAGCGAGATGTCCGCGGCTCTTGTGGGCATGGTCTCGTACCAAATGAGAACCTGATGGGAATTTAAGCTGTTATTTGAGATACCTCAACCTAATCACTTTAGTCGAGTTCTATGTCACGGAAAATGAATCCATAAATGGTTTGTTTTTCAATGTGACAATTCTAGAAAATATGGCAGCAGATACTTGAATAGTGGGAGATAAATGCCCCCATTACGTTCCCAATTTCGTTATTTCGACTCACTAGCTCCTATAACATGACAACAATTTGAAGAGAGTCTTTATTCTCGATTAAGATTATAAGCCACCAAAAAAAATGGAAAGAAAACATAGGCTTTATTCCCATTCCACTTCTCTATCCCCCGGCTGACAAAACAAGGCTTCATGATTCAGGTTCAATTTACAAAAAGTTTCAAGAATGTATATCATCCAACAAGTTTGCTGTATGAAATGTAAATAAACTCGGTTACACCGGATTGATAAACCAAGTCGATATTTGTGAAGAAACATTCGAACTAATGCATGTCATTCTATGCTGTTCCTTAAATCATGGATGCATGAGCTGGTGGAAAGTGATGGCTCTCTTTCTCAACTAATCAAAGCAATCTTCCCCCAAGCAGATTTGCCTCTGTAGGGAGCTCTTCATCACTAAATGCATCTTTTGTTCTCACTTTGCTGACTTCAAGGATTTCTCCCCTCCAAGTTCGCTTTCTATAAAAAAAAAAATCAAATAATCAAATAATCAAATAATGAGCATATATAAAGAGCTCATTTTTTCTCTTAAGTTGTAAGATTTGCTTCAAAGGAATAACCTTGTTTGATCCACTACATAAAAGTTTGGAGGTTGTTGTGCGATCCTCAAAACATTTAATGTTGGTTTATGAATTTGTGTTTTCCAACACTGGTATAGTCAACACTTCTGCTAGTGTCAAGTTGAGCATTCGGGAAACTTCCATTAAAGATCTTAAATAACTTGGATGGAGGAATTTCTTTTTCTTGGAAGACATATTTCTCTTTCGATGAACCTTTTGAAGTGTCTGCTAAAAAAATACTAGGACCTTGCTCCTGAATTGGCACCCAATTGAAGTGTCACTAACTAAAAAATAACTAGTTCACATTTTACTTATTTAGGTTTTGATAACTCACTTGTACGCACGTGACTCACGATGTCTCTTAGCAATGAAAGCCTCCATTATAAACTCAACAACCTCAATAGTTGAAAAAAGATCTCTTGACTGTCCATGATGATAGAATAAAAGACATTAGATTTTGTTAGCTTCATTATCGGATAAATTCCCAAAAATCATGGGCAAAGCTATTACTCATCAAAAGGTGTAAAGAACGTTTGAGTACACTTAATAATAAAATAGGTGATAAAGTATGTTGACACCTAAATTTTTGGGGTTAATTTTTGCTAAAATAAAAAAAAACACATGGCATATAGTTTAGAAACATTTTATTTTCATTTTTGTTTTATTTTATTTTTAGGCTGCCGGTGAAGGGAAGGAGCTCACATATTCCGTTGAAGCTTTTCATATTTTTAAGTAATATACACTAGGGTGTATTTCAGTGCAAAAAGTGAACTTTGGATGGAATATCTTACGAAAAAAGCAAAAGAGAATATTGCACGAGCAAAATTGGAAACGAAATATGCAATAAGGTTCAATTTTTCACCCTATAAAAGGTGTGATGATGTACGAAAGAGGGGATTTTTCTGGACAAATTTTGAGAGCAAAATAGGTGAAAGGTAGATTTTTTTAGAGTGAAATTTGGCCGAGAGAGATTTTTCTATAAAAAAAAAAAGTAGCCGAAACCCTAATCGGCTATTGTTCATCTTCCGAAGAGTAGCCGCCGCCTCCATCCGTGTGAATGCCGGCGCGATCCCGCTCGCCGCCGCTCGGCCGTCAGCCCAGCCCAGATGCTTTCCCGAAGCTCGCGTCCTCGCACACCACCTTCGCCGTCGCCGATTCAGGCGCCCTGTAGGCTCCCCCGATCTGTCGCTCCGCTGCCGATCTCACCCTCGATCCGCCTGCAACTGAGTGACCCGGCGGATCCCGAGCTCCGCCGCGGCCCCCGCTCCTCATTCACTTGCTCGCGGCCCTTGACTGATAGCGGCCCCAGATTCGAGCGTCGACCCCCGAGCTTGCCGGCTGAACTCCTCACCGCACGGCCCTTTCCGCCCACACTCGATCCGACGACGCCCCTGCTCCACCCGCGACGCCGCACTTGGGGCTGGCTATCTTGCCGACCCAGCACCACGGATCAGCCGACTTGATGACCCGCTTGTGATCGACGCCGGAGATCCGAACCACTCCGGCCCGCCCGCGACGCTGCTCGCGATCCCGCCGTGCCGCCCGCGACTCCGCACCCAGGCGGACTGCCCGATGCGCGCATGATCCCCCCGAAGCTCCTAGTGCCGCGCCGCCGTCCCGCCCATCCTCAGGAGTCACCATTTGAACCCTAGTCGGCGATCTCCCCCTCGCCGACCCCAGGATTTATTTTTCTGTTTCTTTTTCAGAAAAAGAAAAGAAAAAGAGAAAAAAGCAAAAGAAAATTTAGGTATTTTCTTTATCTTATTTTTGTTTTATTATTTTTGCTATTTTATTTTATCTTTTAGTGTAATTATTCCTTTAATGTGAAATTGAAATTCCATGATATGAAATTGCCTTGAAATTAGTGATTGTCGGTCAGATTTTCAAGCTCGGAAATCCGACTCGCAATTACTTAAAAATTTTCATCCGATCTCGCTCGGGCATTCGATTCGTGATTTATGTGAAATTGGCCAACCCGATCTCATGTGCGAGATATGGTTCATCGATTTGGGTATTAATATGGCTTGATTTGCTGTGGTGTTACTTCTAAATTAGTTTCTTTAAAAAATCAAAAATGTAGTTTTAGGGGTTTGCATGTTCATAATAGGCATTTTATTTCGAATTTTCAAAAAAAAATCAAATCAATTCATTTAGGTTGCTAGTTTTCTTTAAAACTTGGATTGCATGTTTAATTATTTGGCAATTATTAATTTGAAATTTAAAAAAGGGGAAAAAGGAAAAAACACAAAAAAACACAAAGTCATTATGCATATGTCATGTAAAAATAGGGCATCTTTTGCACGTCATAGCATATTAGGGAAAATTGCATTTAGTTTAATTTTAGATGATGTTTTCTTTACCATAGGTTTAGGTATTTTTATTAAATAGATTGCATTTTTAGCATTATCTAGGTTAAGAGAATATTTAGTTTAAATTAGGATTTGGCTCAACCTAATTCTAATATAAATTAAATAGGATCTTAATCTAATTAGGTAATTTTCACATTTCACCTAATTTCGAATTTCTTGAAAAATACAAAAAAAAGTGTCAGGTTAAATTAGTTTATTATTTAGGATAAAATGCATTCTTTTAGGAAAAAATTGTCCTTATGCACGTCATTAGGGTTAGATTCTATTGAGATGCATGTCATTTAGTATTTTTGCTAGGCCCATTTAATTAAAAATTACATGTAATTAGAATTAGGTCATTTAGTTAATATTGCATGATTTTCATTAATTAAAAAAAACAAAATTGCGTGTTAATTAGAAACCATATCTAGGGTTGTTGATGTTGATTTTAATTTAACATTGCGTATGTTAGATTGGAGGTTAATTTTTTTGCAATTTATTTATTGTTTATTTGGGTGTTAAATTGGTGGTTTACGTACCCATGACTCATCACCTCATGTTGTGAGAAATAGATTTAAAATCAATCCAAACTGCTTGCCAAACATTTTTTCAAAATAAAAAGAAAGGTACCGAAAAGGGCGTTAGAGAATTCTAGCGTAAATCCAAGTCCCCAAATTCATAAATTTCTGGTTCGTAGGAGTAAAGTAAATCTCCTGTTACTTTACTTGGGTTTCTTAATCAACCCACCAAAAAATAGATTAGTGGCGACTCTAATTAAAAAATTTGCATGTTAAGAACTTGAACCCGAAGTCGCAAATTGGTATGGGTTTGGGAGAGCCTGAGTTAAAGTCTAGGCTTAACAATCCATTAGCCAAACCCTAGGTGGTTCACACCCGAAAAGATTGGTCGCGACAAAGTAAAAGTAAGATATTTCTCAATCCTTTATGCCAACATACATTGCTAGATAATTCATTTGATCTCCTTGCAATGTCTAAAAGATAAAAATCACTCGAATATACAGTACTTCTTTGAAACTTTGATACTATTAAGGAAAGCAGAATCAACAAAGTTTTGAATATGCAATTACCAAATCTAATTTTCCATTTGCACGTCATCTGCATTCAATATGCCACTCTTGAAGCCTCTCTTCAAATGAAGATTGATGCTGGATATTCTCGCAACCAATAGTTAATAGCAACATCACAAAAATGAATGAACTCTAAAAATATAGATATATAAATTGAGATATTGATGTGAATTTAAATGTAAAACATAGAGGAAGAAATTCTAGAAGCCACCTTTGCTCGAAGTCTGTCCCAATTTGACAATCCGAGGGTAGTACAAAGATACAATCTCTTCCCAACTAGCGTGCTTTTTAGCCCTAGTTTTTGGCTTTGGCTGAAGATGGACTTGATTGTGCCTAGGATTTAATCATATGTCATTTATCAATCAATATTCACTCCAACTCAGAAATGTTGTTCAAATCTTCACAACGCATATGTGAACAATGTATATATACATCCAAGTTTATCAAATATACTTCAAAAATCAAGATGGAGGCATGTGCATCACAATGCTATACTATGTCAATCTTTTTGTGAAGACTTCCGCATTCAAAAACTAAGTATTGAACCTCATAAAAGATATTCATATCCAAAAAATAACTTTATAGAAAATTATAACTTACATTGACTATTGCTCTAAGTGATGTATACACTCGGTTGGGTTCTCCTCCTTGATTCGGAATGTCTTGTTTCTTTGGACCACATGCTTCATTCGATCCAATCATAACACGAGACTTGTTTATAGTGGAGACTAACCAATTAACCTACAAGGATGAAAGAGGTAGAAAAGTATAGGATATGAGTAAAAAAATTATCAAAGCATATAAACTATGTTAATCATTACATGCTACCCAATGATTCGAAACGGAAAATAGGATCTTGAACTATATTCATTATATTACCCTAATATATGATTCTCACTATTTGAGCATTATCATCTAATTGTACTTATGCATTTAGATATCTTTCTATATGATGAGACTAAATTTCTATGCACTAGAAAGAATAGACACTAATGTTCAAGGTGCTGGTTTGACTGTACACATTATTAATGTTTATGGAACTCATTTCCTTTTAACCGGTATTATTCCTTCTATATTAATAATGTTTACCATGACAAATTTTACGTGTGATTAATTACAAAATCTAATAAAGATTTGGCATTTTCAAAGAACTGTCATTTTTGTTATTGTCCAACAAATAACGAATAACAGATAACGATTTATTAATTGAACTATTTAAAGGGTAGTACATTCTTTTTTTTTTTTTTTTTTGGTCGGTAAAGGGTAGTACATTCAAACCACCAACCTAGAACAAGATTATCTATCCTTCAATGTATATAAGCAAAAGCAACCTATTGGCCATTTTAATTCTATCATCCGCAAAATCATATTCGGTATACATGCATTTTATAAATCTGATTCCATTAAAAAAAAAAAAAAAATATGGACGCACCAAAGACATATGACATATTGATACAAATAAATATTTATTTAATTTTTTGTCAATAAAAGATTTAAACATTTTTTAGATAGTTTATACAATAACAAAATTGAAAAAAAATTGTCCAAAAAGTCTCAAATCCAACGGTCGATTCAATCATAAACCTTTAAATTTTGCCAATTTAGTCGAAAACATTTTGACAATATGCTATTGTCATTTTTCCAATCAATTTTAGGGTAGAAATCACTGACATAAACACCGCCATCCTACATGACTCGTATCTTGACGTAAACAACTTTACATTTTTTGAAAAATTTCTACATTTTTCTTTTCTTTTCTTTTTTCCTTCACTAGCTACAATTATTAGGGGGTCTGCAACATCAAATAGGCGGATCATGCCCTTGCCACATGGCTAACAACCCCGTAAAGTAGAAATTCAATGAAGGAAGAAAAAAGAACAAAAAAGCAAAGGAAATTTCAGAAAAATTCAGAAATTTTAAAATAAAAAGGAAAAAATCATCCACAAACAATTTTCGGCAAAAATTGGCCGAAGGACTTGCAAATCCTCAAAAGATTTAGGACTAAATTGAAAAAAATTGAAAAGTTTATAAACTGAACTAGCCATCATATAATAGGTTTAGACTTTTTGGACAATTTTCCAAAATAAAATTCAACAAAATTAATCGTTAGAATAAATATTAGATTGCATGCACTTGAAAAATAGAATTAGATTCTAACTTTGATAGAAGTTAAGTTTATAGAATCAATTCATAGATCTAGATGATGGAGTTGTGGTCAATTAAATCTTAACTCTATCATAAACCAAATGAGGTTGCTTGAGCATAGGAATTATTTTTTTATTATCTATTATCAATCATAAAATTTGGTTTACTTTTCCATAAAAAAAAAATCCATTTCTTTGTATTTGAAAAACGAATACCCGTCAATAACCTAGTACAAAGGTCAATTGAGACATACCTCAATCATTTTCGATTGATCTGCACTTGTCTTTGGAGATGATACCCCAGATAATCCATCTTGGAATTGCTCTTGCGGTGAGGTAGGTGGGGTTGGCATTTAGGGTCTTCCATTTGAAAGAGAGGGAGACAATAGATGTAGAGAATAAAATGGTCAATATTTCCAAAGAACGCAGTTAAATAGAGCCAAACAATTTTGCCTATTTATTATGTTTGCACTAGTACATGGACATCAATGCAATCTCATGAAATTTAATTTACTTAAGTTGGCAGTCAAAAAGAGCTAATTTTTAGCTCATATTCGCATAAAAGCTAAATTGAATCTAACCCTACTAGAATTATAACCTTTTTCATAAATGCAAAGCCAAATATAATCATTAGGTACACTTACCTAACTTATGTGTATTGCTTATTACAAAGGAAACTTCAAATGTGTTGGGGCAAGTGAAACTTGGAAAAACATGTCCACTTTCGTGACTTTTTATTGATTTATGGAAAATACGATTATTTGAAATTATTTAGGCGCTTTTGCGGCACACAGAGAGAGAGAGAGAGAGAGAGAGAGAGAGAGAGAGAGCCAAAGGAATTTTAGGAATGTAAACTAGCACCAGTTGATGTGTGATTAGAAATACTATAATCATAATTAACATTTAAGAGATTACCAAATTTTAGGGATGTAAGTGGTCAAATGTAAAGAGGTCTCGGGACACGCATTGATCCTTATCTCTTATGCATTTCAAATTCAAACCCCAAATGCTCATTAGACTAAAGCATTAAATGCCAGATTTTGCATTTTGACTTCCTTTTTAACAATTCAATTTGCTGTGTAAATTAAAAAGTAGAAAGAAATTAAGCTAATGCGGCCAAAATAAAAATAAAAACCCTCTTCACTTACCTAGGCCTCGCTCGGCTCCCGGTTCGCTTGCCTTGCCACTCACCTCACGTGTTCGTTTTTATGGTTTGTTACTTTTTGCAAATGTGAAATTTCTTTTGTTACCTTATCTTATATTTGTATTTGATAGGTAATGATATTAATAGTTTGGTTACTTAATGTCGTATTTTTAATTAATATGTAATTTGCAATAATACATTTGTCCTTTCAAGAATACAAAAAAATGAAACAAAAATAATTGGTTAGTTTCGAGTTGACCTTGGAACTGGACCCAAGCTCAATAGGGTCGGTTCTTGATCCCAAAACTAGGGACCAATATTATACGGGTTGATCCCTGGGTTAAGTGCTAGATCGACCCAATTCGGATCAAGCTTACCCCTATGCTTCATAGTTGACAAGTATGGTAGAGTTTGAAAAAGTATTGGCATTTTTCTTCAACCTAGTGAAGGATACAGAAAAAGACAACACTGTTTCACCCACCCATATGAACTCTACGCTCTTTCATTTGGATTTTTATAGTTCATAATTACTACTTTACAAAGATCTCTCGTACAAATGATGATTTTGTCATGAACGGACATAATTTCAAAAGACGTCACTCGAGTAATTAGTAGAATGAAAACAAAGTGTTAAGGAACTTTCTGATTTGCATCTTCAAATGCATCAGGTTGTCCTCATGCTATCCGACTACGGATTGAATAAGCAGACATGAAGTCCTGTTCTTCTCCAGAGAAAGCCATGTGGGCACCTCATTGCTGTATCGGCAAAAGCTGTGTCGTCTAGTCTTGATTCTGAAGCTCTCTTACTGTATTTTATGCTTTCTTAAGAACTTGATGAGCAGTTCCAAAAGGGAGCCTTCTTCTCTTTTTCTTACATACAGATGCAGATTTTCTACATAACAATTGGACATACTCATCTGCTCATGGAAAGTTGATATATCTAGAGAATGAGGACAATGGGTGGCGATTTGAATAATTTTCAACCCCTGGTGTCACTTTCCTAATAGAAAATCTCCAACATCTTACTTCCCCTAGAGCCCCGGTAGCACTTGAACACAGTTTGACAACTCAAATTAATGGGAAGTGACCGAGAAATATGACAGGCCGGAACAATTCTTAGTTGAAGAGTTGCCTGGTCTTTGAGAGAAAAGTTGTGTTCTGGACCTGAAGGAACAGCACTAACATTTCCATGATTCATTTGTGTTTAAAAGTTGATTTTTTTCGCATGTCCTGCATTTCCTAGTTCTATCTACTGCTAAAGGTTGAGGATGCATGTTTTTAGTCTATTTGGAACTACCCTATGCTACAGGGACATAAAATGATGGGATTCCTCTTGTTGATCTTTTAAGGGGACAAAATAATTTTATTCATCTTCATTGGCAACCATCCTCTCGGTTCCTCGGATACTGAGAACAATCAGAAAACATTTCTTTTTGCACTTTTGTTTCTCTCTTTTGACGTATATTAATCTGCTCATAATTTCGACCAAAAAAAAAAAAAAATCTGTTCATAATGACGTGATTCCATAAAAAGTGAGGCTATGGTTGACGGTGACTTCTAAACATATCATGTTCCTATCGATGTTGCTATCCCTCTGCAGCAACCTTAAATTACCCTGAAATCATAACTTGGTTGAGGTAGACGCCAGCTATGAGAAACAAAAATTTGACCCTTAAGTCAACTAAAATAAATAGAAGATTTTCATCCTTTATTCATATTGAAACGCAATTCATCATCAACATGATAGACATTATGGAGCGTGGACTTGCTGAGGTCCCTCTCAATTGATGTAGGCAGATTTTCTTTCTTTGTTACATTCGGATTTTCTTATATGAAAGTCCGCGTGGAACTAGTTTGCAGTCACCTAAAACAAGTTCTTCAAGAGGACATAGAAGGATTAGATAAAGGAATCTGTGTTCCCATCTTGCTTTTAGCATTGCTGATAAACTTATATGCATTGCAATGTTCCTCCGACGCCTCACGCGCATCGGAACCGAGCAATGACTTTTGGATGGATGAAATGCAAGAGATTGACACCTACCAAAGCATTCAAACACTTCAGCCACCAACAACCCTCGAGGCTTCTCAACGTCCAGCAGCACTGTACCGTGAGCACGGTTTTATGTTCGGGCTGCAAAGCTAGAGATCTCATGTCATAATTAACAAACAATGAGCATTTCTTGTCACAACCTTTTGTATCTACCTATTCTCGTATGATCCAGCATAAACAATTAGAGAGTTTAAATTGATCATTTCCTGAAAACTTAGATAGTCTTCTTGAACGAGCGTTTATCTGGTAAGTGACATTGATAAAGCTATTGTGAAGGCTATGAGCTTAAAAATGGAGAATAATTGAAAAATGTCCTTAAATCATTGCAAATGCTCGTGAATTGAACTTCATTAAAATGCACTCTGATTTTCAATAAAAGTGTTGGGATCGCTGCTACCCTCAAATCGGGGCCAACGAACAGTTGATGTGAAAAGTTGCAATATCATGTTAAAACTCTATCGATACGTTCCTGAAGGTACCCAAAAAGCTTGTGACTACATCCCAGTGAATTTATCGCTTGATCCAAGAAAATCACAATTTCTTGACATCCTAAAGGTCGGATGGTTAAAAGGCACAATATCCAGCAATCGAGTCATTCAGTTTCGAAAAATCGAGTGTTGCTGGAAAGCTTCTGCAAAACATGAACCTTTTATACCCTTCGGTTATAATATCACTATATTGAAATCATATAAATTCATTTTTAGTCAGATTCACCGCCTCCTGCGTTGATTACCATGCCTGATAATTATTCTCAATACCTATTAAAAGTCGCCAGTAACAAAGTAAAGAAAATAAAGCTACCAAGTACCATTCCACTTTCTCCATTCCCGGCAGGCAAACAAACCTTGATGTTCGACCCAAAAAAGAAAAGGCTTGAGGTTTCATAGTTCAAACGACAAAAGTTTCGAAATCGCCCAACGATTCAGATGAAATGAACGAAAATAAACTCAGTATGCTTTCTGGATTTCTAACATGAAATCAAATCAGATTTTCGAAAAGAAACATCTGAACTTGTGGATGTCATTTAGGCTCTTCTCTTCAACTATGGATGCTTGAGTTGGCTGTCGGATACTTTCACTGAGTCTTTTACCGCTAAATGCATCATCCTCGGTATCACTGCTGAACTTCAAATATTTCTTCCAATCTTCGCTTATAAAGACAATCAAATAAATAAGCAGATATAAGGAACTCATGTTTATATTTATGCCGTAAGATTTGTCAGAAGGAAAAACCTGTTGCCTCCGAACTGCTACTGCAGATGTTCTTTAGGTTGTTGTCCAATTCCTCCGAAATAGGCTCGAGAGTAATTTTCTTTGCACTAGAGATCTTTAATGACTTGGTTGAGGAATTTTTCTTTCTTATCAGAAGATCTCGTTCTCTTCAAAAAACCTTTCGCTGTAGTGGCAAGACCTTGCTCCTAAATTGTCACCCAAATGAAATCACACCCTAAGCATTAAGTAAATATAACTTTATTTTTGCATTTTATTTATTTAGGTTTTTGTAACTCACCTGTAGAAAATTACTCCCTGGCGTCTTCTTATCTGTCATTGCTTCCATTATATACTGGACAACCTCGACAGTTGAGCGGAACAATCTTTTTAATTGTCCATGACGATAGCTCTACAAAGATAATAGATTGAAGATATCTTGATTACCATCAGAAATTTCAAGATAGTCGTGTGCAAAGCTATTACTCATAAGAGGTAGTGAAAAGATTTCAATACACTCAATAATAAAATGCACGATAACGTAAAAACTCACTTTTTTATTAATCCTTTTGGATAAAATATAAATTAATCAAATACACGTTACTTCTTTTTAATCATCAATGCATTAAGGAAAGTAGTAACAATGAATTTTTATTAATATATAATTACCATGTCTAATTTTCCATCTACTCGTTGTCTGCATGCAATATGCCAACCTTGCAGCCTCTTCAAATGAAGATCGATGTTGATGTTCTGCAATCAATAAATAATAATCGCATCATAAAAATGAAAATAGTTAGACAATTAGATATATAGATTGAGATATTTATATGCATTTACGCAAAACATAAAGAAGAAGTTCAAGCAACCACCTTGTCCAATTCTGTGCACACTTAGACAATCCGGAGGGAGAAAGAAAGATACTATCTCTTCCCCTACTAATGTGCTTTTGCCTCGAGTTCTTGCTCTCGATGAAGATGGATTTGTCTGTGTTTTAGGATATACTCATTTGTCATTTGTTGTGAGCATTGTTACAAATTCTTACAAATAAAAAGTGCGCATTAATATGAGTAAAATATGATATATTGATTATTGATCACCATGCACTTGAACTCAAGAAATGTTTGTTTCCAAATCTTCAGAATGCATATGCGAACAATGTACAAAGAAATTATTGAAATAATATTACCTTAAAGGTTGAGACATTTATCCCCATGTTATCTTGGGATAATGGATACGATATTGGATCTTGTTGAGCAAATGATCTAAAATACTTCTTCTCAATTGAGATACAACTTTCTGCAATAAAAAATTATCAATGCTAGTATATCTTATCATTAAGGCATGGACAATTCACAATTATTGTCTAAATCAAAGAATTGGGAATATATGTATTCTATTCATACATAACTTGTGTAGCTATAACTTTACAAATGAAGCTTTGGAGTGTCCTTCACAACTATATCAAGCTTATCAAATATGCTTCAAGAATCAAGATGAAGAAATTTTGAGTGCCTTGCAGTGTATTTTGTGGATCATTCTATCTCATGTGTTCTATCAATCTTTTCATGAAGATATTGGCATTCAAAAGCTAAGTGTTGAACCTCTTAGAAGTGAATTGGAAAACACCACACTCTATAATTGTAAAATTGTGTTATGTCATGGTCTATCTCCCAAAAATATCACAAAACAATTACATCTACTACTTGTATTCAAAGACTTAACAAAAAGTTAATTTACATACATCCACTATCATTGTTACTAATGTAAACCATTCTATATAATTTTATAATTGAGTTAATGTCATGGACTACATCACAAAAGTTTCAAAGACAATATAAACTCGCACTGAATATCTATATGTTAAAAAACTCAATAGAAAGTTAACTTACATGTACTACTGCCTTAAGTGATGCATATAGTTGATCTCTTGGTCCTTGATTAGGAATGTCAAAGCTTTTTCGAACCACGTGATTCATTCGATCCCTTTGAAATAGGAGCGTTATGCGAGCTGAGAGTGACCTATTGACCTACACGGATGAGAAAGATAGAGAAAGACAAAGCATGAGTAAAGCAAATAAATAAACATATACGATTATACTGAGCATTAAAAGCAGCCTAACAGTTCAAAAGTGGTAAAACATATGTCATGAAATAGGATCTTCAACTATATTCATTATGTCAAAGAAATCAAACATTTGTTAAACTATTATCAAGATGTTAGAAAGCAACTCATGCTTGACAGTTCAATAATAAAAGTAAAACCACTAAACCAACCACATTCGATAAAGTTTAACCCGCTCCTTCTATCAAGAATTCAAACTCATTAGATACTGATAAAAATGATAAAGGACTAGATGAGTAGAAAGATATAGTGCCATATTCTGAAAGAAAAAGAATATCAAATCATATTATGTGGAAAGCATGATTTTTGTCCAAAATGATTCCATGGAACCTCCTAGGTTTCGAGAGGAAGAGAGAAAGAGAATATCAAGTACCTATAACTCATTCAAGAAATAACAAAAAAGTGGCATAAAAATGAAGAGAAAAACAACATCTCCGAGGAATGACAGGCACTGAAAGGAAAATATATGAAGGAGCTTCACAGTTTCAAAGCATAACAAAATGAATTGGAATGGTGGAAACTCATTTCACTTTATATGTAAAAGCTTATCACCTTCTTCTCTTGTTCGATTTGGAAAGTTGTTCATTCTCTGAATAGTTATACTTTAGCTACACATTATTCTTTGATGCCAAATGATGGTAGATTTTCTTAATCATTGATCTTAAAGAATGTGCAAGTTCTCAATCAATTCTTTGGTCTCGGCTACAATATTTATTGCTTATCAACTTACAATATAGGCAGAACTCTGCATAGTATGAATATCAATTAAAGGGAAATGAGTTCGTAGGTATTGATGATGTTTACCGTTATAGCACTAACGGTATGATTACTATAAAGTTAATAACGGTTTTGCCATTTCAAACAACTAACCTGTCGTTTTATTGTGTAACGAATAACGATTTATGCATTGATCAATGTAAATGCAATACACCCAAACAGTCACGAATATATTATCTATTCTTCCAATACATATTAGAAAAACCTATTGGCAATTTCAATTTGTCATCCTAAAAATCATATTCTTGTACACATACATATACAATCTGTATACCCATAAAACAGATCTGGATACAAAAAAAATGTTAACATATATATTGAAATAATTATAAATGTAATGCGTTCTTTGTCAACAAAATATTTAGAATAGTTTAGACATTTTTCATGGTAAAATTCAACTAACAATTACTCGTTAGTTTCACTAAGTGTACAAACAATTAGATCTGCACACCTTAGATAAGAAAATTAGATTTTAACATGACGAAGTCCTAATCTATATAAAATTTGTCAAATCAATGCACGGATCTAGATGATAGATCATTTGTACCAACTCAACTCTTAACCTCAATGTAAACCAAAAGAGAACCCGAGAGAGCATTGAATTGCTTTATCTTTCACCATTCATCACTTTTGATTTTCTATTGCAAAAAATGCCTAACAGAAAAAAATCCATTTCTTTGTGGTTGAAGCACCAAATATATGGCCAATGACCCGGCCTGAAGGCTGGGATCGAGACTCCCACCTCACTCATTTTGGGGGAGGAGCACCTGTTGAAGGAGATGACAGCACAAGTTGAGAAGATTCGTCCTGCGTTTCTCTTTTGGAGAGGGAGGAAGAGTTTGCATCATAGGGTTTGCCGCTAAAGATCCCTTCGAGAGCTTACGCTTATTAGAAGCCGAAAGATATGTGGTATGTCAATTGAAAGAGAGAAGATGGTGTCTAAAGAGAAGAAAATGGTGCATATTTGAAACAACACGGTGAAATAAAAGCCAAATAATTTTGCCCATTTATTGTCTTGGACCGATACGCGTACATCATTGCAAGTCTCTTGTACTTTGATAACCTAGGTTGGTAATGAAAAGAGCTAATTAGCCTTCCATTTTTATTTTTTGTAAAAGCTAAAAGATCTAACACAATTAGAATATATATTTTTTCCATAAATGTAAAAAGCCCATAAAATCATTGAGTACTTGAACCTTAGTATGTTAATATTACAAAGGAAACTTGAAATAAGTTGTGGCAAGTGAAATTTAGAAAAACAAATGATGCACTTTTGCGCAATATACAATTACCTAAGACTAGTAGAGGATTCTGCTTTTATACAAAAGGAAAATAATGAATTCCAATCAAACTTAAGGAATGTTAGCTAGCACCAATACCATTTAGGCGGACAACTTATATGTCAAATAGGATGATGTGTGATTAGAAATACTATAAACAGGATAACAATCAAGGGATTAACAATTTTATAGATGTACCTATTAAAATATAAATGGGTTTAGAAATGAATTGATCCTTATCTCTTAGGTAAATTCAATCCAAAAATTAAATGCTCATTACCCTATAGCATTAAATGCCAGATTTTGAGTATTAGACTACCCTGAATGGGTTTTGTTTATTTTGAGGCATGTTTAATACAACCCGATTACATTAACCATATTGAATTATCGATTTAGCTTGATTATTTCATTCACTTAGCCATAACATCTTATAATAAAATGCAAATAACTCCTCCCGTAGCGCAAGAAAAGGGAACAAAGCGCTTGCTTCTGCAAGATCTGGCATATACATATCTAGAAATGCTAATAAGTAGGCATGCTGTTAATATGTACCTAGGAGGAACAAATAAATTGTTATACGGACATTTTCAGTCAAATTAATTACTACAAATGTTTGCTAATCACCATATCCATGTACATGTGTAAGGCCCATCAATTGAATGACATGTGTAGCACCCAAGTTTCTTTTACGTATCGACCTTATGATCTAAATGGGATTTGTCATATCTAAATCAAGAGCTTAACAATTCAATCACTCTTTGGGGATTGAATAAATAATCTTCAACTTTTCCAAAACAATCTTACTCATCTAGTTAGATACCTAAAAAAATCAATAACTCATGTGCCGATCCATGTATCACATCGCTTTAATTAGTCTAAGGGTATTGACGGGCCTGTTCCATTAGGGTTCCCACTTATACTTGACCCTTGTAGGACATGAATGTATATGTTTTTTTTTGTGATTCAATCTGAGGCTCCCCTTGCATAAAATCCGAGCTTAAACAACGGGTGGAGTTGATTTTTTTTTTTCTGTTGCATAGTCATCCTAAATTATCTCGGCCCAAATTTTAGCATGGTTAATGCATATTTAGCTACACCGCACCATGGACCAATTTATGTGCTGAATTTTCACTTAGGAAACATACCATTTTAAGGAGTCTTCACAAACCCGCATAGATCCATGCCATTTAAGGAATTTTTATAAACAAATGTGCAGGCACAAAAGACATATAAATATATACATGCATATAAATTTATAGTTGCCAACAATAAAAGGAAAAACAATAAAGATAGTACTTCTCTACTTTCTTTCATTTAATGGGCCGACAAAAAAGGCCTAATGTCCGATTCCTCATTCTCACTACTTAGCTTCAAATATTTCTCTTTCGTTTCTTCACTTTCTTTAAAGACAATCAAATAAATAAATTAGATATTAAGAGCTCATGTTTACATTTAAGCTATAAAGTTTGTTTCAAAAGAAAAAACCTTGTGCCACCCATCCGCTACCACAAATATTGTTGAGATTGTTATACGATTCCTCCAAAAATGTTCAATGGCGATTTCTCTACAACAAATATTTTTGAACGACTTGCATGGAGGAAATGTTTCTTTCTTTCTAGAAGATCTCTTTCTTTTCCATGAACCTTTCTTGTGCAGCAAGACCTTATCTCCTAAATTATCACCCCAATGAAGTTACACACTAAGCGCAAAGTAAAAATAACTTTAATTCACATTTACTTATTTAGAGTTTTTATAACTTACATGAGAATTACTCCAAATCAAAACCTCCATTATAAACTCAACAATCTCGACAGTAGAACGAAACATCCTTCTTGACTGTCCATGATGATAATTTTGCAAAGATAATAGATTTTGATTGTCTTCATTACCATCTAACAATTTTAATCATGTGCAAAGCTTTACTCATCCATAGTTGTAAAAAATTTCATTGCACTTAATAATAAAATAGCCAATAAGGTGAAACTAAGTTTTTATTACTCCTTTTCGGCTAATATACATCACTATGATCCATTTCATCTTCTTGTAATATTTATAGAAATCAAATTAGTTGAATTTGCATGACTTCTTTCAAATTGTCGATCTTGTTAAGGAAAACAAGAGTAATGAAGTTTCTTGAATATACAGTTACCATGTCCAATTTTTTATTTACACGTTGCTTGCATGCAATATGCTACCCTCGAGCCTCTCTTCCAATGAAGATTGATGGTGGATGTTCTACAATCAATAAATAATAGTCACACCAGTGAAAACTATTAGACAATTAGATGTACATAATGCAATATTTATTTGCATTCAACATAAAAGTAAAAGAAGAAATTCAAGAAACATTATCCAAGTCTGCTAGACAATTTTGGGGGAATACGAAAGATATTGTTTCTTCCCTAGAAGTGTAGTTTTGGCCCTTAGTCTTGACTTCCACTAATAAAGATGGGTTTGTCTCACCTTGAAATTTGATCATTTGTCATTTGTAGTGAGCATTGGTTACAAATTCTTACTTATAAAATTTATGCATTAATAAGAATAAAATATGAAATTTTGACTGTTAATCACCATACACTTTAACTCAAGAAATGTTTTCCGGAATGCATATATATATGGGACAGTGTACAAATAAATCATTGAAAAATATTACCTTAAAGTTTGAGCATTTCTCCTTGCATTATTTTGAGGTAATCGATATAATATTGGATCCAAGTCTAGCATACGATCTAAAATACTTTTTCTCAATTGAAAAAAAAAGTTTTTGCAATCGCAAATTATCAATGCTAATATGCCTTATAATTAAAGCATGGATTATTCTAAATTATTGTCAAAATCAAAGAATTAGGAATATATGTATTCTATTTATATATTTGTGTAGTGTAACACCTTATAGATGAAGTTTAGTAGTACTTATATATACATTCAAGCTTATTAAATATGCTTCAAGAATCAAACAACGAAATCGAGTGCCTACAATGCAATTTTGTGGATCATTCATCTTATGTGTTTCTATCAATCTTCTCATGAAAATACCAAAGTCCGAAAACTAAGGGTTGAACCTCACAAAAGTGAATTAATCTATAATGGTAAAATTTTATTTATGTCATGATCTATCTCACGAAATATTACAAAACAATTACATCAATTACATCTATCGATTAAACTTGACAAAGAGTTAATTTGCATTACATTGACTATCATTCTTAGTGATATAAACTATACTATACAATGGTAAATTGAGTTTATGTCATGATCTACCTCACCAAGTTTCAAATGACATAAAACTGGTATTGGCTTTATATGTCTTAAGAACATAATAGCAACTTAACTTACAATTACTTTGTAAAACATTAAGTGATGTATACAATCGATCATGATGTCCTTCATTAGGAATGTCTAGCTTCTTTCAAAAACCACACGGTTCATTCACTACCCGTTAAAACATGAGAGTTGTCTAGAGTTGAGGGTGACCTATTGATCTACAAAGATGAAAGAGAGAGAGAGAAGGAAAGACAAGAGTAAAGAGAATAATTATACATAGACGATCATATTCATCATTAAATGCTTCCAACCGATTAGAAAAAAAGAGAAAACATGTATGCCACCAAATAGGATCTTCAACTATATTCATGATATCAAAGAAATGAACATTTTGTACATATTGATAGTGCTCACCATAATAACATTAACGGTTTGATTACCTATAAAAGTTAATAATGATTTTACCATTTCATACAACCCCCGTTAGTTTATTGTCCAACAAATAACTATTCATGCATTGATCTATGTAAAAAGCAATACATCCAAACCC
Source organism: Eucalyptus grandis (assembly GCF_016545825.1). Lineage (NCBI taxonomy): Eukaryota > Viridiplantae > Streptophyta > Magnoliopsida > Myrtales > Myrtaceae > Eucalyptus > Eucalyptus grandis. The sequence goes on from NC_052621.1 coordinate 12,044,239, forward strand.
CTCAACCCTCGAACAATGTTATCTCTATTTCCAATGTTTATTAGAAACCTATAAGCAATTTAAATTTTGTCGTCCCGAAATCATATTCTTGTACCCATACATTTATTATTCTACATGCCCATTCATACAAAAAAGATATAAACATATATAAATACATATATATGTAATTTTGCTATTTGTCAACAAAAGATTTAAGAATATTTGAACATATTATACAATGTAAAATTCAATCAACAATAATTCGTTAGTTTCACAAAGTGTATAAACAATTAAATCTACACACACTTAGACAACAAAAAAATATATTTTAACATGATAGATGTATAACAACATTTGTAGAATCAATATGTAGATCTAAATGATGGATCATTTCAAATAATGCAACCCTTAACCCTAATGTAAACCAAACAAGAACCTAGAGAGCATTAAATGTTTATCTTGTCTTTCATCATTTATCACTTTTGATTTTTTTTTTTAGATAACTGTAGGAAATCCATTTCTTTGTACCTTTTTTCGGTCAAATTTTTGTACTTGAATTGCAAAATACATGGCTGTTAACCCCGCATGAAGCATGAAGGTCAATCGAGACTTACTCATTTTTCAAGGACCTACACTTGTCAAGGGAGAAGATTACAGGCTAAGACAATCCATCATGCACTCTCTTAGTGAGAGGAAGGTTAGGGTTTGCCATTTCAAAGGTCACTTTGAGCTGATACTTATCGCAAGGCAAAAGATGTGTGGTACACTAATTGAAATGGAGAAGATGTGTGCTGATGCAAACACCATGAGTGCCAAAACTTAGTACATGGGGACATTTAAGTGTCAAAAGTCCAAAAGATACAATTAAATGCCAAAATCGGAGAAAAATGAATACTTTAAATGTCAATTAAAGAAATTCCACGATCAAATTGTTGACATGGCATTTTTTCGGTAAGATAAATGCAAACGACAGTCGTTTTGGTGTTTAATGGCTGAATGTCAGTCCAAAGCAACGTCATTTTGGTGCCAATGTTGTCTTAAAATTTAATATTAATATAAATATTAATTAAAAATAAATTTAAAGAAGAAAAAGATCTCTGACGAAGCATTCAACAAGGGCTTGCATGGCCCTCGTTACCATATGACGACAATGGGGCAGGTTTGGCCAGATCACCGGCCCACAGGCAATGGCTAGTGACCTGGCCAACCATTGGCGACCTCGGGCCGACCATCCCCCAATAATCGGTGACAAGGGTTAAGACCCTCATTGAACGTGTTTGCCATTTATATTATTATATTATCTTTATTTTTATTTAAATAATTTAGTTTTTAACTTATTTTTAATTAATATTAAATTCATAAATTTAGGAGTAAAACGATTTCGTTTTGCACCTTCATTGCAGAGTTGGCTTTCAATGAGCTGCATAGACCACATATATTATTAAAAAAAAAAATTCACACGTCAAATTTCTTGCTACTCGCTGGACTTAACACTAAAGTGTCTTAATTTTTTTAAAAAAGTGGTACTTAAGTATGTTGATACCTGATTTTTAGTCGACGCGTCATTAAAAAGTAAAAATCAAGATTTAGATTTTTGATCATGATGAAGCCCTATCTCTCGACCAAAAAGTGTCATTTTCATTTATTTCTTTTTCATTGTCGTTTTAAGTAGATTTTAGCTCATTTTCAAGAAAAACCGGAAACGAGTCAAACGGTTAACTTTCGGGTTGACTTTTAATTTTTTTCACTTAACTTTAATTTCACTTTTATCAAATCAATTTCTTGAAAATTCAAAGATTTGACAAAAAAATCGACATTTTTAGGAAAGTCAACTAAATGATTGACTATTGGTCAAACTTTTCACCCAAAAAAAAAATAAAAATGCAAATACATTTCTTTTAATGCCAATTTGACTTTTGTGTCAAAAAGTCCAAAATTCGATTAAGAACCTTGATATTTGAATTTTTCAGTTTTTTAGGTTCTAAATTGACAAAAATAAAATTACTTTTATTCTAGTCATACTAGGGTGCGCTTTCTTTTCGATATTCGGTTTGGGACTGTTTGAAATCTGTGTGCACATCCAATTTCACGATTTATTGAATGAAATGCGAATTGTCGTTTTGAGCCCCACTTAGGGGACCGAAATCAATTCTTCATGACTTATGAACGGGCGAGGTGCATTTCACTCATTTTTTTAGATAAGTCCAATTAAATCAATTTTGAGATTCACTTGGGCACATTCTAGTTTGGTCGATTTGACTTATTCAATGGTTAGGAAACTAGCTAAGATGCTTCAATTGATATAATTTGACCTGGCCCATTCTAGACTAGGATGTAATTGAAATAATTGAGCTCAATTTGGCCAATTGAGGTTCAATTAAAAATATGAGTTTAGCTTGTGACCTCACTTCAATAGGAATTCGATGGATTTAAATATTTTGTGCATAAATAGTCGATTTGAGCTTCCCAATTGTATCTCATTTGATCCGATTCATGTAGAAATATTTGATTTTGTTTAAATTGGGTAAAATAGAAAAATCATAATAAAATTCAAACAAAAATTCAACCCGGTCAACCTACTGACCATCGTTGACCGTCATTGACCAGATTTGACAAGTGTTGACCCGGCAAATTTCTCTAGGTCATTTTGGAAACCACCTAAGCTAACCCACTTCATGGTGATGCATTTATGCCCTTAATTTCAAGTTTCGAAATTTTCCCATTTATGAAATTTGAAATTTGCCCCCCAAGTTTGATTAAATTACAAAAGGACCCCAACTAATCCCTTACCTCAAGATTAGATCATCACCGTCCATTGAGAATGCCTCGTGACCATTCAATTTAGACATGTGATGGATTTGGGTGTCATCATAGAGCTATTAAATTTATTAAGAAGAAATATAGCATCATAACCCTTTTGGATCGATCCAAGGGCTAAGATGGCCTCTCTCATGCACAAATAAATATCATTTTCCTCTGAAAAAAATTTGAGAGAGGGCATTTTCAGATCTGTTTTCTCTCACTAAAAACTCTCTCCCCCATCGACTTTCTCCCTCTCATCTTTGCACGCATTTTTTTCCTTGGCGCACCACCCTCGCCGGCATTCAACCTCTCGCCGGCGATCTCTCGGTGCGCAAATCCCACCACAACGTTCTCGCCCCTTCCTGAGTTCCAAGTAGTCGCTAGTGGTCTTTGATGCCCAATCTAATGGATGTTTTGTCCAGCAGCAAATTAGAGCAAATTTGGCATTGTCTTGACATCTCCAACATCTCAGTCCCTCTAAGACATTCATTGACATTCCAGTGTCACGGTGGCTCGGTGATAGTTCACGGAGTTCGTTTCATGCGAAAACATTAAGAGAGTAGCTCTTTGGCCTCGGAGCTCAATGAAGCAAGGTCTCAATAGGAGATCGGGGGCTGGGGAGTTCATCTTAAGGATTGATTTGTGAGGTCTATGACACTTGATGATATTTAGGATATATTGGGGAAGGAAGTAGATAGGCTGCGATGATGATAATATGTTTACTGTTGGATATCATTATTCTGCAATTTTGGATCCATGCCGGATCTCTTTGTGCATATGCTTGGAAACGAGCTAGTAGATGTGCTTTTTTGTGCTCGATGCCTTTGTGAGAGTCAAAGATGACTTAGCTTTCAATGAGCTATAGCACATCCCGATCTGATAATCGTTTGCTATGAAATCTGTTCGTTTAGTTTTCTAATTTTTCTATTTTTTTATTCATTTTTGGGTTGAGTTTTGGAATAACTTTTCTTCATTAAAGTTCTCGTATTGTGTGTTGTGCATGTCCTGTATTTTTTTTTTCAAAATTTTTAGACATGTTTAGCTAGGTCAAAATTGCCTAAATCTGAACATAGGTCGGTCTATCTTGCATTTGTGGGAGATTTGTTTTGATGAAATTTATATCCATAAATGCACATATTTGGTCACAAATCCTTCATAAAGTTGGAATACATGATATATATATATTATATGTTCAATTGATGCATGACATTGGCAAAGTGAGTTAATTGTGCACTAAAAAATAAAAGGTACCGTAGCAACATGTGTTTGGACATATAGTTTGTTTGTTTTTCCATTTTTGCCATGACTCATCATCTTAGTGAGTTTAGACATCTTAATGAGAAATCTTCATCATCGTATGCTCTGTATGTGAGATTTTTAGTAGGATTTATGCCATGTTTTGAGGATGGCTAAAATCATGTTTATTCTATAAACTTAATGCTGAAATAAAACATTGTCATATACACACTTTCCATGCTTGTTTGAGTCATCTAGGGATCCATGATCATGCCTCCTTGATGATTGAACTGCATGTTGCAAGGTTTGCATACATGTTTAAGTCATGTCATTTGGAGTTGCATCTTGCACATTAAATTTGTCTCACAAAAGTGTTCATCACACTTAGAATTCTCAAGCATACCATTTAGGAATCATGAATCATCTCATAATGTCATTTAAATTGTAAAGACATTTTTGGTATACGATTTAGGATTAGATGACTATCAAACTTTCCGTCGCATCCAATCCTATGTCCCATGTGATATTTTCATGCCGTTTGTGCATTCTTTGAGTAATTTTAAGGTTTTCTAATAAATGATTATGTTCTGTTTTCTTTGTTACTGATGCGCACACTTTTAGAGATCTTAATTTTAGGATACCAAATTGACCTAGTTTGGACTTAGCCTTCAACGTTGGCCACCACCCCTTGCTGGGTATTTTTCTGCACGATAGAAGTAAAACTCGAATGTCCAACCATCGCCAACTGATGCAAACACGTCTTAATCCATTATCTTGTTATGAAACCGAACCATCACGGTAAACCTCACTTGACAGTCACAATGATTCATAAGATTCCTTGCTGAGTAAAGATACTAACAAATATAAGGGATTCCATCAATCAATCATCAACTCTAATACCACTATGGAGGTAAGCGTGAGAGAAGTCCAACACCTTTTTGATTAAGAGATCCAAGAGAGAGCTTAAGACTTTAATCGGTTGACATATCTAGTTAAATCATCTTCATTTAAATGTTTAAGCCATTGAATTATGATCCAACTAAATATTATCAATCGCTTCTTCTACTCCCACCAGCCTAATGCGAATCTTTGTTCCACTCCCTTGTATTGCGTGACTCGACATAGTTCAAGTTTTTCACATTTGCTGTTACCTATTTCATGGATGATAGCGAAACAAATAAATAAAAATTGAGTAATTTCGACTTTTGAAATTTAAAATTAGGATTGCAAATCATGTGTGACCTCTTTAAATAAGATAACATATTCTTCATCTAATCAAATAAAAAAAAAACAAACATATTCTCTATTAGCCAATTCCCTCTAACTGTGACAACGTATGGGAGAGAGATTCTGACTATATCAAAATCAATCTATAAAACTCATATACTAAGTTATAACTTCGAATGCAAATCAACATTAAAATAAATGGGGTATATCCGATGCTTATTCCTGTAAGATTATGCGATCCGATCCTTCCTATTAGGGTTTCCTCCATGGATTGCTGGAGACGGTGGACACTACGTAGCGATCTCCTCCTCCTTTTGTTTTGCGTCCTATCAGCATCGGTAGCCTTTACTTTGTCTGCACAGTAGCAGCTGTGTCGGTACAATTCTCTGGCGTTCATCATTGTACTATGTTTCTGACCCTCTGGATGCCAAATTATACCAAATTTCCAACTGCTTCTTTCGATTTGAATCCTCGGATGCTAGATCGACATTTAGTGGCGCAACATCGTCCTTTTATCGGCATCTTCATGTCCTCGGAGATCCAATTTCGCACTCAATATTCGGTTATATATTGAGAAAAGGAGTGGGAGAAAAAAGGTATGCGCAAGGGGTCCCCACTACGTACATGCATTATAAAGGGTACCAAACGAGGTTGGCCTAGGATGCGTCTCCCTCGGCAGATCTATATCATGGCACCAAGCCAGATGATGCTTTTAGATCGAGTGGTTGTAGGAATTAGCATCGTACGCGTCACTGTTGTCCTCAAGCATGTAGACATTTCATCTGGTCCTCCTCAAACTTCCTTCCTCGACAAGGCTCCCCCTTTAGTAAATTTGGCAAGATGTCCCAAAAACCGTGATGGATGGGGTACAAGCGACCAATAGGGTTCATTAGAAACCTTCAAAGTTTTTCGGGTTTAAGTGCATATTTGATGGTCGTACATCCTTTAGTTTGTTTACTATTCTTAAATTCCTTTCAAACATTAACATATTCCATGTCTAATAACTTGTTCGCTGTTTGTAAGGTTCATCTAGTCAGATAATTCAATCCATGTTTAATAGTTAGGTCTTTCCTTTTAGAGCAAAAAATAGAGACAGATGTTCCATTTTTGACAATATACCTATATGTAGAAGATATTTCATTTGCGCACTTTAAGCTACTTGGAATATTTTGTCATCCTCAAAACATCATAAATGTATTCCTAAAGCAACTCGTTGATAAAGAAAGACGTGACTGTTACTTGAATAGAAAAGACCTGGATTTGTCTGTCTCCTCCTCCATGGTGGAAGAGATGCACATCTGTGAGTTGTCCTTTGTCGATGGGGCAGATGAAGGCAACGGTGGTGATTATACAAGGAGGGGCCAGGAAGGCAGCAGCTTTGCCGTGAATGGTATGACATCGATTCCTTAGTTTGGGTGATGAAACATCAAGACTGTGACTCGGTGGTGGCGTGGACAACAACGTGCCGGTCGCAGTGGCAATAGCAGCCGTGACAAAGTGATCGGATCAAGAACCGTAAATTATAAGGAGAGTTTTCTTTTTCTTTTTAATTTATTTTACGAGGGATGCCATATGGCAGATGTCGCCACATGTCACAATTTTAATGGAAGGTTAACCTCACCCACTTTTTTGCCCCAAACATAATACTCTCTACCACAAGAATTGTATTTATAAATTCTTTTGCATGTGGTGCTAAATTAATAATTTCGTAGTTGCCTAGGATTGGCCATAACTAATTATTCCTTTTGAGTTTGGTGGGTGCCCATTTGAAATCCATCTCAAGGAGAAATGCTTAAAAAAAAAAATACATCCTTATATTCTTCTCCAACTCTACTTTGTATGCCTTATTTCTATATATGCTACTTCGCATTGAATATGAAACTACATCAGCATAAAGATGAGATTCCTCTTGATCACAAATATCAAAGAAAGCTCTACTGCCCAAACCACATAAACCTCTCTTCTCTCAGCTCAAACCCTCATTTCTCTCCTACCCATCACTCCTTGCCACTGGCCAACCCACCCGCCGCCTACCACCACTCCGGCGTCATAATTGTAGGCGTAACTAATACTTCATCATAGCTCTACACCCAACATGTGACAAATCTCTTGCCCCATCAAGATATGACATTTTTTAAGGTCGATAAAATTTGATATAATTGTTCGCGCTTTGAATTAATCTCATAATAGCTTCTTAAATACCGATCCATATTTTGAGTAGTTTAAACAACAGAAGATGTAATTATGTAACTTTACTATAATGTTTACAAAAGGAAATTTTGATATGCGGATGAGGTGGGGAGGGGATAGCGAGAAAGCGCACGAGACATAATAGTTCTATCGTTCCCCTAATTCCGTGAAGGTTTGGGCCGGACGAAACGAGCCAGAAGGCCTCTCTGTTTTTCGTTTAGGGCAAGGAAAAAACGAGCTTGAAGGCCTATATGAGGGGTACTTTTCGTATCTCTCCCTTTCTGCTACGAGAATGACCATGTAGTGTCTCACTAATATCGTTTTGCAGCCAGGGACTCTTTGGTTATTGAATTTAATGGCCTAAGATCTTAGTCTACCATCAATTTAGAAGCTGAAAATGCTCAGATATCTCGAAAAACGTGTACTTCCTGTCACCTTTAACAAGGGCAAAATGCTGCTTTCCTCAAATTGAAATTTAGTAGACGACTGTTAAGCAGTTAATTATGCTCCTTCCCCTAGGTCTTGCCAAAGGCCCTAAAGGTTTGCAGAATATCCAATAGCGATTTTCCATCATTGAAAGCCACTCGAGACTGGTGAATCAGATCCACACGTCCAAATATCTTTGTACTTGGAGAAGATATTTATTTCAAGTGACTAGTTATCGTGGATGGTTGGAGAAAATTATCAAAAAAGTTATAAATTTATTACAAATTTTCTAATTAAATTCTAAATATTTTTTTACCAAGTGAGTTCTAAACCTTTTACAATTGTATCAATTCAATCCATCCAACTATTTATAATCACAAATGTCACGTATATAATCTTAGTTAGCACTGGTCGGCATTGCTAGTACTGACATAGCTAGCAAAGACTCAAAACAATGTTGTTTTGAGTCGTTTTGCTTTAAAAAAAAAAAAAAAAAAAACTCCCAAGGGCATCGCTTGGTTGGAGATATCAAAATTCAAAATCATTTCTTTCCCAAATCGTCTTTGATCCAGATGAACCCTAGTTTGATTTCGTTCAAAATTCTCGCAGATCTTCTGTAGATTTGATCTCATCTTGCCATTCTCATCAAGTCAAGTTGTTCGCCTGTGAATGGCCTAGGTTAGTTGAGTGTCCTTTCGCTTGACGACTTCTGGCCTAGGTTAGTTGAGTGTCCTTTCGCTTGACGACTTCTGGCCTAGGTTGGTTGAGTGTCCTTTCGCTTGACGACTTCCTCCATCTTAGACTTGCTCGTCCAAATTATGAAGACCCGATACGCCCATAGTCCAGTTGTGACTCGATTCATCTGTCACAATTTGTAGTAAAAACTAGCAAGTCTTGTGGTCCCCCTTTAATTGTGTTGTCGACAAGTGTTGAGTGAAACACAACAAGTCTACGTGGTAATCCTGAACTCAGCGAAGAAAGGTCAAAAAGGTATATTATTGTTGTTCCAAACCGAGTTTATTGTCATTGTCTTATTTTATATAGTCCATTTGTCTTGGTTCTTCGTGTGTTGTATTATATAATACACAAATTCTGGGTTTTCTCTGAGCTTTTACGGATTGTATAATATTATGTAATACACCGAGTCTATGTTCTCTGGGCTTTCGCGCATAGTAATTCTTTATAGGCTGCAAATTTTTTTATCGACATCTTCTAATGTGTGGTACAAGATTGACGCCGTTTGCTGAGTAGGTGTTGGAAAAGCTCTAGTAATTGATCGTAACAATAAAACTGAGGCTTCCCTCTTATTATTATTACTTTTTAAGCCAAACTAAGGTTGTATAAGCAAAACTCAATAGTGCAAGGCGTATATTACACTTCTGGGGTTGGTCACAAGCTCGCTGAGGGTGAAGGTGTGGGTGCTGGTTAGAGTGAGAGTGATGGTCAAAGCGTCGGTGCGGGTGAGGGTGAGGGTGCTGGTTAGAGTGAAGGTATTGGTCACGGGCTCAATGAGGGTGCTCGTGATTATATTGATTTAGCTAATGAGATAGTCGTTGAGCATGAGGTAGTTTAGATCTTAATGACTTGGTTGATGAAGGTGATCTACTAGCATAGAGAGTGATAATGTGGATGACGATGACGATACAAATTTTCTCGGCAATATTAGATTCTTAACTGATGATGATGATCTAGATAATGAGGAGCTTCTAGAAGCAAAGAAAAACAAGACAAAGTTCTACGGGAAGGCCACAAAGGATATAATTATAGGGTAATCATCTACAGTATTGGTACTATCCCAACCATTCGACGTGGATAGTGTAATTGATGCTCAAGCTGATTACAAGACAAAATACTACAAAACAAATATAGAAGAGAGTTTAAGATATGATGTAGAAGGAGAAGATAACGACTTTAGTAGAATAAAAATAGGTTTCCAAGTTATGGTCCTAATTGTATTGTGCCTATGTTCATTGTGGCTATGGCATTCACAAGTAATACACAATTCAGAGATGCTTTCGAAAAGTAGTTAGTAGCTAAGTGTAAAAAGATAAAAATTTATACTCAGCTAAGTGTTGCACCCGTGTTTATTGTGGCTATGACATTTGAGAGCAGTACGCAATTCAAAGATGTTTTGGAAAAGTACTTAGTAGCTAAGTGTAAAGAGATAAAATGTATGCTCAGCTGCCTATGTTTATTATGGCTATAGCATTTGAGAGCAATACGCAATCCAAAGATGCTTTGGAAAAGTAGCCTCGTTTGGTTCAGCTTTTCTAAGGGGCATTCAACCCCCAAAGCCCCTTGGGGAAATTTTTTTGCGTTTGGTTCGGCTTTTCAAGTCTCCATTCGGCATTTGGAATGCTAGTCTAGGGTTTAAGGAATTTTTTTCTTTCCAATATTGCCTTTATTGATAATTATGTTTTTCTTTCTGCCCTCGAAAAACACTGTTCATCATCTTCTTCCTTCTTCCTCACGAAGCTCAGCCGGCGAGCAGCGCTCAGCCGTGAGAGGCTAGATCTGGTCGCCGAGAAGCGTCGCCTGGGTCGCGCCACCCAGGCGGCGTCGCCTGGGTCGCTTGAGGCTGCGCGACCTCAGGCAACGCCCTGGGTCGCGCCTGAGGTCGAGCGACCTAGGCGACCCGCTGGCCGACGGCGACGGCGGCACTCAACACCCCGAAAAACGACGGCGAGAAAATCCTTCTCGAAACCCGCGACGATCAGAAGAAGATGACGACGGCCGCGAGTTCAAGAACGCGCTACCTGGAGGCCGGAGAAGGATCGGAGGGAGAAATCAACCTAGGCGACGTCGCCTTCCTCCACTACCACCGCCATGCCACCACCACCGGCCGCCTCCCCACCCACCACCGCCTCCCCACCACCACCAACACCAGCCGCCTCCCCACCGCCACCGGCCGCCTCCCCACCACCACCAACCCCACTTTCTGCTAGCAGCCTGCATCTCCTCCTCCCTTTTCTTTTCCTTTCTTTTTTTCCTTTTTCTTTTCACCTCAAAATTACTTTGCAAAATACACACAAAAATGAGTTCCTAAACACATTTTGCATTCCCCAAATGCTCATTCACTCAAGGATACTTGGGAAATGGCTTCCATTTCCCCAAAGTTGAACCAAATGGGACATTAGTAGTTGAATGCAAATAAATAAAATTTATAAAGAATTATAAGAAATTTGTTGGCAAAAGAACACCCAAAATGCCAAAACTTGACACAAATGGACACTATTTATAAGCCACCGATTAGGGTTTCAATTTTTCCAAATCGATATCCACGAAAATTCTTTTTCCAATCGCAATATTCGTTTTGCTGAACGCAATATTTGCTTTTCCACTTGCCCTATCCAAAAAATTCATCATATCCCGGAAAATTTCAAATTCCTATTTTCACGAGATAATCTTTGATCATTAAAAAAAAAAAGGGCTTGGGCCAATTTGCTCGCCGTGGGCTTAGTCCAAATTGTCAAGTTAAAGCTTAGAACCACTAATTCGACCCACTCGTCACTCGTCACCGATCTAATAAATAAATGCAAAAAATGCAAATTAAAAATAAATACACCTAAATGTATATGCTATGCAATTAATATTTTTTTCAGGGATAAAATTACCCCATAATTTTTAATGGGATAAATAACTAAATGGATCGTCAAAATTTAGATGTCAACAAGCTTCTTGTACAACATTTTTCTTCATCATGTGCTAAGAGAAATTTGAGTACAAGAAATTTGAGTACTTAATTCTTTGTGCACTCGGCAAGAAGAAATAAGATTACTCCAAAACGTGCAAAAAATTTGGTTTTCATTCACAGCAACCTTCGTGTTCTATCAAGAAAAAGCCCACAATATGCAGAAGGAGTGACTAAGATGTGGGATATTGGCGGAGATGCATTTGACACGTTTGAAGATATTAGGGTGCTTGAAGTTGCAAATCTTTCATTTAATAAGTCGGAGATAGGGTCTATTAAAAGAAGTAGATAATGTAAATGAATGACTTCTTATTATATTTTATGGTGAAATGTGTTGATACCTAAAATTTTCCTTTTTACTTGGGACTTAATCGCGTAGAAAATTTGGAATTAATCTAAAAAAATAAAAAGTAAATAATTTTTATTAAAACATATCGTGTTTTCATTAAATTGCATCGAATATAGATATTAGGAACATTTGCATTACTAGTATTAAAAAAAATAAAAATAAAAATAGTTTTTAAATTAGAAAAAAGGCATCGGAGCGGAGTTAGGGCTAGCCTTAGCCCAGCCCCTCCTTCATTTCCCTTTTCTTTTTCCCCACCTAGGTCCGGCCCAGCCCACTTCTTCTTTTCCATTTTCCCCGGCCCGGCCCCCTCTTCTTCTCCTTCTCTACCGTTGGAAGCTGGCTTCCCAAAAAATGACAAAAATGAGGAATGGTACAATCGATCAAGGGGGCAGGCAGCTGTCATCGTTGGAACCGAGGGGAGCAGGCTCCATACGGGTACAGGGAAGCTTGCTGGAGATCTGGGGCCTCTTCGATTGAAAATGGAGAGACAGAGGGGAGAGAGGACCATCTTCACTGATACCCCGATTCACCCACCATTTTGGCCTAGCCCGGAATCTTCTTCCGTGCCTCAGAGAAGCACCATCTCCAAGCATCACAGCGGGAGAGCACGGTTTTTCCACCGAGGAAGAAGCGTCGGCCTACCACCTTCAGGGTGCATTTTTCTGGAAAAGAAAGAAAGCATTCCCCATCTTTTCTCCTCAAACTCACACGACCAGCCACCTCCACCATCTCCTTCCAGCTCCTCACTCCTTGGCCGTCACCTACTTCTCTTTTCCTCCAACGACGTCTCATGACCCATTCTCCCGAAAAAGAGAAAAAAAAAGCATCCTGGTCTTTCTCTCCTCTAGGCATGGTCGCCATTGAAGCCCCACATGAAACGTCGGAGCCACAGCCGATCGACGTCGCCCCCGCTGCCATTCGTTGTCGCCGTCCCTGACCTCGGTGGAATCGACTGAAGCCAGACGCGAGTTTGGAGTCACTATTCTCAACCTTCGCCGCCGCCGGCGATGCCCGCGGCTTGAGGCCGCCAAGCCAGGTAGGCCTCCGCAATTAAGTGCTCGTTCCGTCCTTTTCTTTGCCTCGTCCCGCTTGATTTCAAAAGAGCAAAGCAAGCTCGATTTCTTTAATCCTCACTCGCGTCGGACCTGAATGAATCCGTTTCTCTTAAGTTTGAACGTTGTTCGTTGATTTCTCTTGAGTTTGGGTGTGAGCTCGACCCCCGAACAGGTCCATATTCGCTCTTTCGAATTTGTTCTCTTCAGTGCAAGCGGTTCTCGATCGTTGAATGCGTTTTCAGTCAAAAATTCCATTTCCATCGAGTCCGAAACTCTTGAAACTTCTAGTTGTCTTTGCTGGGTGCTTTGATATTGTCCTTGTGAATACTCTTGGAGTTGTGATCGTAATGTTCGGAGACGTTGGCTGCGAGCCAGTGATGGCATTTCTGTGAATAAAAATGTTGCCGTGGTGACCCGTAACGATGGTCGAGCGTGGTGAGCAATGGCGGTGGAAAGCTGGTGAATGAGCAAGTGTTTTAGCCTTGGAATTTTGAGTTCTGGGCGTGCAAGGAAAGGATGACATTTTGTGGAATGAGTTGTCAAAAGAGGTAACTACATGGGCTTAATTGGCTTAATCGGGTTGGCCTCGGTTTGGCCGATCGGGGAAAGGTCGGCCGACGAGTGGCGGCGGTCGGGGTGGACGACCGGTGTGAGGGTTGGGTGTCAGCCGGCGGCGGCCTGAACGCCGGCGAAGGCTCGCCATGGTAGTGGCGTCGAGTGCTCTTGGTTTTGGATTGTGGGCGTGATGGAGCGCTCGGGGAAGAAGGCGCGAAGAAGAAGATGGCGCAGGGGAAAAAGACAAAACAAAGAAGAAGACAACAGAGAAAAAGAAAGAAAAATAGAAAAGTCATTAAAAAAAACTAAAAAATTGAAAATTTTCTTTTCTTTTTTTAATCCGACTGGGGTCAAATCAGGGTTTGGGCTGGGTTAGTGGCCGGATCGGCCCATGCCCCAAATGCTTGTCATTTCATGGAGGGTTGTGGTAATCTATGTAATACCAACACGGACACGTGACACACGACACAATACGCCACACGTCATTTCTTAAAAATAAAGAATTTTGACATCGTTAAACACATTATATATTAAATATATTTTTATATATAAATACATTAATAATAATAATAATAATAATAATAATAATAATAGCCTCGAATTAATTTACATGAAAAATATTAAATAATATAATTTATTATTTTAATTTGTTACAATAATACGTAAAACGAGAGGAAAAAACATTGTTAAAGAAAAATGCTGAAATGATATTTTTAAATTTATTTATTTATCATATATAGCATTTTTTATTACTTATTTCACGATAAAAGACTTTTTAAAAAACTAAAACAATTATAAAAAAAACTGAAAAAAACTGACCCCGTGCTTGTATATTTATTACTTCTTTTATTACTTCTTTTGTGTATATTTATATTTTGACCCCTTAACTATTAGAAATTTTTAAAATTGATCCGTGTATGTCGAAATCGTGTGTCGAAATTCTGGACTCGCATGTCATAGCGTGTTGGAGAGAATTGACCACGTGTTGGATTTTTCGACACTCGTTAACCGCGTGTCGAGACGTGTCGGAGCATGTCGGACACGTGTCGAAGTGTCGGACACGACACGAAGGCTTCCGAAGAGTATCCGTGCTACATAGGTGATAATACTTGATAGTTAAGTCTAGTTGCCGATGTTGCGGGATCCACGAGAGCTGCTAGATGGTGACATGAGGCATGGCAACAAGAGGTGTCGAGTGTGCTGGTCGAAAGTCATTGACTTTAGGGTGGCGCTTCGTCAGGTTGAGGCAGATTGGTGACTTGATTTACGTGTGAGAGCTGATCTGCGATTGTATAGGATTGAGTGGCACGATTAGGAGAAAAAAAAAGGGCATTTTCCTTGACCTTCTTTTATCTGTGTCCTCTCTTGTGTACCGTGATGGTCCTCAATATCGTCTATACAATTATATGCTATATTTCTTTCTTGCAAACCTCCCTCGTTTGCCTTTTCCTTTTGAGCATGTAAAGTGGACGAAGACAAGAGAGGGAGAGAAAGAGCCCCTTGTCGAGTGTGTTATCTCATCTTTTTGAGAAAATAATATTAGAAGTATCAAAAGTTATACACAATGCTTATTTTATAGCAAAAAGTTTTTTTACATTACTTAAGGGTCAATTCTTTTTTTTTTCTTTTTTAACGATTACTAAAGTACCAATTGTGATTTGAGTCACCGAAAATCTAACTTAGCCATATTTTATTAATTTCTCGATCCTATGTGACTCACCGGTGTGCCTAGTTAGCATATAACTCCAAAATAACATCGTCTAAAAGTTGTAAATAGTTATCGTTTGAATACTAAATTTTATTTAAGGTGACTACTTCAGCGTTGGTCATTGTTAAAAATGATATGTGCATTGGATTTTTTAAATAACATGCTAAGTCATATAAAATTTTTAATTATAAAAATCATGTAATTTTTTTGTCATTGGCACTTAAGTTAATATTTTTTTCTCCGATTTGACACTTAAGTGATTTGGCGGCGGAAACTTTTGACATTAAAAAATGTGGTACTCAATTTTTACCACTAAAATAAGTGTCGTACATAACTTTTAGCTCTTCCACCTTCTTCTTTTTTTTTCTTTTTTGTTATGGCCAATCCCCTTTTTTTTTTATGAAAGAGGCTCCCTTTTATACTCTCTTCTCACTAAATCTCCTTGGAAGAATGCTCATTTCCTTTCCTTTTTTCCTTTCAATCAAATATTCTCTTTGTTAACCAAATCTTTCCAACAACCAATTATTTCCTCAAATAAAATAATAGGGTTGATATCTTTCTTCAGTTGCCATGGGACCAAAATTGCTTCTCAAGTTTTATCTTAATCAAATTTCCAACTTGGCAATCCCACTCTGATAAATTTCGACCATAAGGATCTTTAATGGGCTTGATCAATTTCCTCTCACCGTGGGCTTAGTCCAGTTAACTAAATTAAGCTCAAAACTCTCCATTCAAACCCATTCACTACGAGTCTAATGCAAATGCAATTACATGAGTCTACCATATGATGCAATTTAATTATATTATCTTTGTCTATTTATGCAATTAATCTAAAAGAGTTGGCTAAAATTTAGGCGTGAACCGTTAGTGTATTTAGCTTCATTTTTGGGCACCTCTGGTTTCTTTGAGGACTTGGTCTCCTTAGTAGCGAAGGCGGACACGGGATGTAAGTCAAAGGAGCCCACCCGACCCTTGAATGACTTGGAGAATGGAATGGGGAAACAAAAGGAGAGATTGATGAATTAAATTGATAGGCATTTCAAATTGTTCTGTCTGGGCCCTTATCTTGCCACTTAAGCCCAGTGATACTTGGAGTCAAGTTCACTCGCACAAAGACCTCTGCGCAGCTCCGAAGTTTGGTCGTCTTCGTCTCTCCCTTCAGTTTTGTGGGCAACAGCACCACATATTCCCACTCCTCCGCCGCTCTCCGGTGCCTCATACGGCACCACCGACTCTCGCCAGCCGGACCATTGTCCGGAGTAAGTTAATGTCCCCCACATCTCTCTCTTCAGGTAGATTCCAGTCACGTAAGGATAGAATTGTAAGAGTTGATTAGAGATCGGGCGTACTGAATTGAAATAGTTGGGCGAATTGCCCGTTCCGGGCCTCCTCGGAAGGAATAGCAATGCAACTTGTGAAGAGAGCTTTGTGACCAACATCCTCTGACATAAAAAAAATAAAATAAAAATGGCTTGTATCACTTTCTTGGCTTGGCCTTCTATCCGGTCTGGCAAGGGTCACCGCCCTCTCCCCGTTCCCTCGCCTCTAGTCAGCAAGAGTCGTCGGCCCTCCTAGCCAGCGAGCCCATCGGCGATTAGGCAACAGCTGTGCCTATATATTTCTTTAAAGGAAAAAAAAAAAACAACAACAACAACAACTTTTAGATTTTTAATTTTTAAGCTAATTGGACCAAAATTTATGTTAAAATTGTCTTTAGACTAAAATGTCCTTGACCAACCGAAATATTTAATATGCCGACGAGGTTAGACCCTTATTTGAAACTGTTATAAGCACTCCAGACCCTTACTTGAAATTATTATAGTCATTTCAAGCCTTTTTTAAAAAATAAAATAAAATCTACTCCATTCACTTATTTGTAATTTTCTTCAAAATAGGTCTAGTAACAGAGCCAAAGCTAAGTCAAGTAATCAACTAACGCATTCCACTTTCTCTCTTCTTCATATGAGGGTTAAAATCTTAATATAAAGAAAAGATCATTCGCAATCAAGCTAATGCTGTTGGGTATATTATATGGATATTTCTTTGCCTTTTCCTAAAGGCGAGGCAAACTCTGCTTTATACTATTTCTTTCTCCCCTTGTCATAATGATTTAGGTTCATTTATTTCATGAAAAATATAATACTTTTGAAAAATATTTTCCTAAAAAGTTATAACATTTTTCGATATTTAGCTTAAACTTGAAAATAAACTGAAAAATATTTTATATCATTTGACGAAGAAAAATTGATTTGATTTTCCTAGATAAACACACATTATTCAAGAGTCACTAACTTGCATACAAGAATCGAAAAACCAGGCATGGGCACTAGGGTCTCAAGCTCAGATCCCCCAACTCCCAAGCACGAGCAAGGGCATAGGTCTCAAGTACACAGAAGTCAAGCCCAAGAACTTGGTGCTCGTGACCAAGACCCTAGCTCCCATAAATAGCATGATTAGCACTAACGCAAACAAATTCTACTATTTTTTAAATATTTTTCTGTATTTTTTATTCTTTTCTTTGTTGTTTTTTTTTTTTTTTACAACTTATGGGCAACGACGTCGTCTATCGACCATTGTCAACCATAGGTGAGGGCCAGCAACCCTCACCTAGTCTAGGCGAGGGCCTCCACATCCTCGCCAAGATCTGAGCAAAGGGCTTGTGGCCCTTGCACGTGGCTAGCAAGGGCCTTGTGGTTGTTGGCCAAACCAAGCAAGGACATTGCGATCCTTGCCCGTCAATAGGCAAGGGTCGTGGCCCTCTCTTAGATTTGATGTGAGGGCTCGACGTCCTTGCTCATGGCCAGCGAGTCATATCACATAGAACAGCAGGTATCCATGTTAGCGATTTATAGTCAAAATAGATAGATGGACTAAATTGCTAAATCGTCAAAAAGTTTAGAACTTATTTGGCACAATTAAAATATCTAAAACTAAATTGACACAAGTGTAATATATTTAGGACTTTTAAAATTCTTTCTCATTTCATCTAAATACTTTCTTTCATTTTTACTTTTTCTAAAAATCGTCTCTCTCTATTATCCTCGCGATGCTTAGATTAAAGGCACTTGCACTTTAATATTATCACCTTTACCGGCATTTGCTTTCGGGTGTCCACGGTCAACAAAGAACCCTTTTTCCCGCAATGTGGGGTCGAGTTCGACTACAATCATCACCAATTTTCACTTTCCGGCGTGACACGATGGAAAACCATCTTTACCACGATGATGCCATTGACTGAAATGTGTTGTACACCTGGGATGCACTCAATCTGCAAGTGGCTTAATTTCTTGGAGAGAATCTATTGGGGGGCAGAATCATGAAAGATTCGTCTCGAAGAATTAAGAATCTTGCGGAATACTACCAATTCCTAGAGACGGGAAACATAGAAAATACACGATGTTTATCCACTCAGGCCATCATTGTCATGTATGCGCCACGTTTCTCTCTCGTGATTTGCTCTTTGATAATTGACTATTTATAAAGAGTTCGCAAACTACATCAGACGCTGTCGAGGCCCTATGCTCTTTATTCCATCATGCGCCACGACGAAGAAGACATAGGTGAGTGGTTATTACGTAAAGGAGAGAGAGATACAGCCATGCCCACCTTGGGATTTCAGTGGAAACATTCGTCAGGATTATCTATTGTTCAAAAGGAGTTGGATATTAATCCCCGTCGAACCTATGAAATTTAAGCAGGTGGTCATGGTGGAAGCAAGACCAAGAGTTAGCCGATGCATGCCTTTGTTGTCGGGTGCCTTGTTCTTTCATTCTATCATGGATCGGGGATAACTTTTATAGTTATTGTCTGGTAGAAAGTAGGCACTTCATCATTCGCCTCCTTTTCCGTCGAAGGAAAAAAATTTCGACGCATGAGAAGTGAAAATACTTTGAATTCGATAAGCACATGCAAGTACAACAAGTACTCGATCGTGTTGCATATGCTTAGGGATATATGCATACTTATATAATAGTCTAGAGATGCATCCATGCCGGTGGCAGGCGGAGACATATGCTTTGCTCCATTTTCATGAGCTTAAGTACAATAGGGTTTTCAGATCATAAAACGCATATCTAAAGAATTAACGATAATATAAAATTCTTAGGACATTTCAGCATTCTTTAAGATGTTATTAATGGGTGGCTTATATAAGAAACTAACTTGAAATATAGTTATTTGAAAAGGTTAGTTTTGTTTTAAGTATGGAATAAGGTAGGGTAAATATCAAATGGTAGATCGAGGGAAGAACAAAGTTCATAGCCTTTCTTTTTTCTTCCAATCATGGTTGTCCGTGAACGTGTAAAAGTGAAATTACAAAATATCTATGGCAACACGAAATGCAGAAAATATAAAATGAAATGTGAGAAAATATCCACAAATAGAAGATAAATTATCCAATCAATTATAAGCATATTGTACGGACATCAATTTAGTCTTGAACTTTTAATTTTGCATATTTAGTCCTAAACTTTTGTGTGAAATTCCAATATAAATCCTTCTTGCTAATTTCCACTGAAAATCATTGACATTGTGATAGGTAGGATGACTAGCGGTGACTAGATCAACTTATTAGTGATTTTCGATAAAAAAAAAATTATCGCAATGACTGCATTGGAATTTTGCGCAAAGATTTAGGAGCAAATTGACTAAATTGGAAAATTTAGGAATGGATTATTACTGATTAAATAATTTTCCTATTAATACATCATCTGGAGTTTGCATAACTTTAAAAATCTTGAAACAAAAAACTCTAACTATAACCAATCCATTGAGATATTAGGAGATTTCCAGCTCAAAAAATGAAGATCTTTTGTTCAAATCCCACAAAACGTGTGCAAACTCTCTAAATCAGATCTAGGCCAAAAGTTTGTGCCTCTTTATTATTGAATATATATATATTTACAAAAAAAAAAAAAAAAAAAAAAAAAAAAAGACCTTGAAACCGATAACATGAAAAAGGAACCAAATTCTCAAAGGACGACGCTAGATTGTCGACAGAAATCAATCAAATGTCTAAATAAACTTATCAAGAAGGTTAATATTCAGCAATCACGTGAATCAGATCAATCTTGCACGTGATGAACTAAAATTCTGAGGGTTATGCAAGATAAGGAGAAATCACAATTTTGGTCCTCATAGTCTCTGAAGAAGTCATTTTTTAATCCTGGTCCTTTGTGGGATTATGATTCTAATAAGATAAAACAGTCCTTCTCAAGGCTGACAGTGCTGATGTCGAGACGTCGAGCAAGGGGAGCATCATTGCAAGTTTTAATACTATGGTAGTCCAAATCATGCACTGTGACGTGGAGATAAGCATCCGTTCAATTTCCCTTTGATTTCTTTTATATGTTTGGGGAATTATTTTGATTGATAAGGAGACAAACCCTCAATAATTTGCAAGAGACATTCCATAAACTAATCAATGACTCGACCCCATGCTCACTCTTTGATTGAGAGTTGATCAAATCTAGACAGACATGGGCAGGAAGAGATGGAAAAGACAGCTAACCTTTGGATGGGTCTCGAGATCTAATCCATATTTTGTCTACCTTCATCATGCACAACGATTTGATCCTATTCATCGATCCTAAATCAGTAAGATCTGATGAAAATTTGTGAGTCTAGGGGTAAAGTGGATTGTGTACATTGGGAAATCTTATGGTACTCACCTTTGATTTTCATATAATTCAAGACACTTGAAACTTTTCAAAAAAAAACTCATGTATTGACATGTGAAATTATAGATATTCCTTCGTAATGTCACGTAACTCAATTATTTTCTAATTTTCGCATATTTTTCCTGTAAATTAAAGAAGATATTTCTAGAATGGACAAAGGTGTGGCCTCACCTCCAGGTTTCTTTTGATCTACATCTCAAACCAGAAAATGATAAAATACTCTCAATCAAGTGCTCGGGACACAAAGGGGATCATGCACCACGTATACACAGCGTAGTTTAAAGTGACTCAATAATAAAAAAAATGCATGCATCACGTCACTGGTATTCTTTTTCTATTAAAAGAGGATAGATAGTGGTTACAATTGTTGGCAACCGAGTCGGTATTTATATATTGTCTTGAAAACTTTAACTAATGATGTCCGTGGCAAGCAAGAGAATCTTAGATTTGATCCCTATGGACCTCCAAAGAATATCTGTCCGGTCTTTTGGTCACTAACTTGTTGAGTAAGTGGTTTATTGCAGGCCCTTTCCTCTTTCTCCTCTGTTCATGTTTTAAAAGGCGTAATATCAGTATGTGTGAGTATTTTATTATGTATTTTGCGCTTCCATCTGTATTTAGTCTAAGAAAAATCAAATTATATCAAAGATTGATGGGACCTTCCATCACTTTGTATGAGTTTGTAACCTCACTTCAACAGAAGCGTGACCTCCGCCACTGCAGCCGGGGGACTTGCCGCCATGCCAGTGGAGAACCTCTCCCTCCCTCCCTTCAACAGAAGCGTGACCTCCGCCACGGCAGCCGGGGGACTTGCCGCCATGCCTGTGGAGAACCTCTCCCTCCCTCCCTCCCTCCCTCCCTCCTTCCCTTCTCGTAGTGGACCTCAACAAGTTCACCATGGCCGTTATGGCTCTCAACCTTGTCAAGGTCCAACCACGAGTCACGACGATCTGGAATCAAGGTCGTGACGACAATGGCAGGGTAGCAAGAGTAATAGCTACTTCAACCTTGACTATATTTAGGTCATCGAGATTAAGGGTGAGCACCGAGTTACTTCTATTGGGGAAAAGTGCTGAAAACTGAAAAGCTAGCCACTTTCTTGATAATTTCTCATAAATTAAATGGAAAATTCATTTTGATTGGTCAAGGAAACCACAACATAGACTCACGGTAGATAAAATAAAACCTGTACGAGCTATATGTTGGAGCATCTCTCTTTTTTTAATTTGATATTGGACTATTGTTTTATGAAATATAGTTATTTCAAGATATGGATCCTCTACGTCAACAAATGTATCTAGGGGTGTGCAACTGGACTAGCCCACCCGAAAAACAGGTCGGGAACTAGTTCCCGTTGAAACCAGTTCGGGAACTGGTTCCCAAAATTCGAACTAGTTTAAACCGGTTCCAGGGAACCGGTTCCTAGACCGGTTTTGGAACTGATTTTGTAAGTATAGGTCCAAAACCTTTTTTTTCCCCCTTATTTTTATTCTTACTCTTGCAATCATACAACGTTTTTCCTCTTGTCTCCCTCAAACACGTACAGCACTCATCCTTTGTCGTTCCTCTTCCTCACTTGCTTCCTTCCCTCATCGGCTCCCTCTCGCACCATCCGGACGGATGAACAGTGTTCGTCACCGCCACCGAATTCTTATGTATCACGTGGATTGATTTGCCTAATTTCTCTTTTGTAATAGGAGTTATGCTTGCATAACTAAGTAGCTTTATGTAGTAGTTGTGGGAATAAGACTAATATTAGATCCATGTTTATTGTTAATTCTTTGCCTTATAATTTTATTTATTATAATTAGTCCCGTGAATCCTTAATTTTTTGTTTAGTAAAAAAGTTCATGTATTTATTTATTACAAGTGCTTAATGTTTCGATACAAATTAGGAGGATTACGTTATTTTTTTGCGTATTAATATAAAATTCGAAGTTGTATAGGATATCAGGAGATTACAAAATATGTTCTAGTAGAAACAGGGTTAACCCTGAAACCGAACCGGAAAAACGGGGTGGGTCAGTTATAGGATCTAATACAAACATGGTCAGGTACAAGGTTTAAAAAAGGGAACTGGTTATAATAGGATCAGGTACAGTGTCCAGGTTTAGACCCTACTCACCCTGGACCCGATCACCTCTAGACGTGTCTAGATAGGACTTTTAACTATTCTTTCGATGTAAAAATAGAGGAGTCCATGCGAACTAATGGCTTCAATCTGCAAGTTGAAAAACGACCCCACCATGGGACTTTTTATTTGCTCAGGAAGGTGACACAAATAGTTATTGAACTTTAGCCTAATATGTAATATGATTCTTGAACTTTTAGTTTATTTAATGCAATTTCTAAACTTTTAATCTATACAATGCGGTTTTTTTTTGAAATTTTTGTATATGTTCACTTTAATTCCTAAGGAGAACCGGACTGGACTGGACCAAACTAACTTTATATACTCTCTTTTTTTTTAATTTCTTAAAAAGAAAGTGGTGAGCTTTTTTTGTATGTTATCAATATTTTGGCCAACTGGTGGGATCCCCTCCCGGTGCTCAATCAGGAAGAAGATCATTTTCAATGGCTCCGTCACCCATCCAGTCATTTCTCTACTGCCTTTGCGTGGGAGTTAATTCGGCTAAGGGTGATATGGTCTCTTGGTCCTCCTTTATTTGGAGCTCCTCTATGCCTCCTCGATATCAAACACATCTTTGGCTCAATACTCGAAACTGGTTGCCAACTCAGGCCTTGCTTATCTCTTATGGTAGAATTATGGCTACAAATTGCCCTTTTTGCTTGTGTAGACCAAATTCTATAGATCACTTGTTTTTTGCTTGCCATGTTACGGGTAATCTTGCTTCTTTTTGGGCGGCGAAATTCAATCGTGCTTGGCGTAACAAACCGTGGATGGAGAATATTGCTTGGGCCTCCAAGCGCTTTGCAGATAGTAGCTTTTATCAGACTTTGGCTCGCTTTAGCTTTGGAGCCCTGTGTTACATCATTTGGAGAGAGCAGAATAACATTCTATTTTGCAACCAGACCCTCTTCCTTCCGGTGATAAAGATGCACCTCCAGAAGGCTATTAAAGATAAAGCGACAACTTTTAAGCATGTCCCGAACATTCCCAAGAACAGAAGACTTCAACGGAGCTGAGATTTACATTCATCTATCTTTGATTGATGGAGGTTCTCTAGCGTTTGTTTGTTAGTCTTTTGTTCTTGCTTTTCGCTTTTTGTTGGTTTCTCTTTTGGAAACCATGGCATCCCTATACTCGTATTAGACTTTTGTCTTCTTGAGTGTCTGTCTTTTGTTGGTGCCAGGCCTTCATCTTGTATTTTTTATAGACAAAATCTATACATCTCTTAACTTCACCAAAAAAAAAAAAAAAAATCAAGTGTATCACCTAGGATTTGGTTTAGACTTAACTCGGGCTCTCTCAAGCCCATACCAATTCGCGACTTAAGTTCAAATTTCTTAACATTCAAATGGATTTTATCTTGGAATCTCTACTAATCAGTTTATAGGTAAGTCAATTAGATACCTAAGTAAAATAATTGGTGAATTACTTTACTCCTACGGACCAAAAACTTTGGGTATAGGGACTTGGTTACACTATATTTCTCTAATGCCCTTTCGGTACAATTTCTTTTTATTTTCAAAAATGTTTTTGCAAGCGGTTTGAATTGATTTTAAATTATCTTCCTAACATATGAGGTGATCACGCGAGTATGCAAACTACCGATTTAACACCCAAATAAAATAATGAATAAATTGCAAAACTTACCTCAAAGCAACGAAGTCATCTGTATTGGTAGATCAAAATTCACATCAACAACTCTAAATATGATTTATAATTAATACGCAATTTTTGTTTTCATTTTCACTTAATTAATGAGAATCAAATCCATATGCAACGCAATGCTTCTAATCTAACATGAAATGATATGATATAGTAGTATAGCTTAAGCTATATGACATGGGTAAAAGAAATGCAATAATTAAATGTGCAATCTAAATTAATCTAATGACTTAATTCTAATGGCGAACAATTTCCAATTAAATAGACCTAGCAATAATTATTAAATGGTGTGCATTTCATGAACCTAATGCTATATGACGTGCACATGATTTTTTATTTACTTAATAAGCATGCAATTTATCCTAATATGCAATGATGTGCAAATAATGCCCTAATTCTAATTTTTTATTTTTCTTTTATGATATTTGAAATTAAAATTGCCAAATAATTAAACATGCAATCCAAGTTAAAAATCTAGCAGCCTAGATTGATTGATTTGATTTTTTTATTTTTATTCGAAATAAAATTTCTATTCTAGATACGTAAACCCTAAAGCAAGAAATAAATATTTTTTTTTTTTTTTGAAAAGCAATATTCTATTCATTTACTTAGATGAGTACGGAGCAATTACGTTGGAAACATCGACACATAGTAAATCAATTAGGGCTGTCGGGGGTTGGTTACCCAGTTTCAAGGGAGATAGTTTGCTCTTTGGGCTCTTGCAATCCAGTCGGCGGGCCTATTGGCGTCTTTGCTACAGTGGGCCAAGGAGAGGCCCAAAAACAATTTAATTTTTTCTCGAATCTGGTCCACCAGCCTTGCCACTTCCCAGCTTGGTTTTGTCTCTTCCTAAAGAGCTTGCACAAGTAATCGGCAGTCAAATTGTACTTGGAGAGTTCTATTCGAGCCGTTGGAGAGGAAATCTATTCTAACTTACATTTTTTTTTTTTTTTTTTTAAGAAAATAAAATTAATTTAAACGACAGTAAATCAAAGTAAAATTGATATCCAAATTGACGAATTATATATCGCGTATGAGATTAGGTTGGCTAATTTTACATAAATTGCGAATCGAATCTCGAGCGAAAAATTGGATCGGCGATTTTTAAGTGATTGTGAGTCGAATTTTGGGCGCAAAAATCGGACTGATAATTACAAATTTCACAGGCTATTTCATGTCTAACATCTCATCTTTACACTAAAGAATAATTACGCTAAAAAGTGCAAATAAAGTAAAATAACAAAAAAAAATAAAAATAAAAAAATTAGATAAATAAATAAAAGAAAAAAAAACTACCTAAATTGATTTTTTTCCTTTTTTTTCCTTTTTGTCAAAGAGTGGCTTGGCAGCCAAGGGCGGTGGTCCCCGGCGGAGTGAGGGATGTTCGTCGGAGCTTCGGCGAGGGCGAACCGGCAGGCGGGCGGAGGCTCGGGTTGCAGCGAGCGTCACTCGGAGAGGGAGCTGCAGGGCGTCGGACCTCGGCGACCGGTCCAGGGTCGCGGGCAGAGGAGCGGCGTCGGGCTATGGCTGCAGCAGGCGCCGGTTCTGGGTTGTTGCTGCTGGCGTCGGGTCGGATGCAGGAGCGACGGCGGCCGGTGGAGCGACGTCAAGGCAGGGGCAGCTTCGCGGGTTGCTAGCGGAGCGGCGATGCGCTGTCCGGCGGGGAAGCAGAGCAGCGGCGCGAGCTCCTGTGAATCGGGCAGAGGTGAAGAGCAGGGCTCGCGGAGACGGACGGGCTGAGGCGTTGGACCAGAGGCGGAGGTGTGCGGCGGCTCGGCGACAGGGCTGGCGGAGCGCGGCGAGGACAGGGAAGCGCGGACGGATGCCGGCGGAGCTGCGAGCGAGGCATACGGCGGGCGCGGTGGTGCAATCGCGGCGGCGCGGGTGGCGCAGGCGCGGTGGGCAACAGCGGGCGCCGGCGGCTTCGCGGAGAAGACGGACTATAGCCCCTTTTTTTTTTTTTTTTTTTGGGTTTGTTTTTCTCCCTCTCTCCCGTCACTCTCACGTCCCCTTTCTCTGTCTTCTCTCTGTTCCTTTCTGCAGAAACCCTTGCTGTTAACTTCTTCCCCAAAAAGCAAACAAAGAATTTGATTTCGAACCCAAAAATCGAAGAAAAGAACCCCTGACCAAAAGAAAAGCTTTTCCTTTTGTGCTGAATTTTTAGCTGAACACCGAGAGAAAAAGCCCCCTCGACGTGATCCCATAAAAACCCCAATGTGGCCGTGTATTCCTATCGTGTGGCCCCCTTGAACCCTATATATTTTAACTTATTTTTAGGCTGTGAATTAAGGTTTTTAATATTTTTAAATCGGTACCCACAATTTTTTTTTCCAAATGCAATATTTGTTTTGCCGAACGTAATATTCATTTTTCAACTTGCTCTATCCGAAGAATTCCATTATATCTTATTTTTAGGGCGAAAATTTCAAATTTTTATTTTCACAAAATAATTTTGTTTTGCCGATCATTCATTTTTCAACTTGAAAAGAATTCCATTATATCTCGGAAAATTTCAAATTCTTATGTTCACAAAATAATTTCCGATCATAAGAAAAAGGGGCTTGGGCCGATTTGCTCGCTTCGTGGGTTAGTCCAATCTGTCAATTTAAAGCTTAGAACCACTAATTCAAACCCATCCACCACCGGTCCAATAAATGCAAAAAAATGCAAATGCACATAAATCTATATTCTATGTAATTAATTAATTAACTAATATTTTTTAGGGATTAAAATTAATCCATAATTTTTTAATAAATAAACGGGTCACTAAAATTTAGGTGTCAACAATAATAGAATGCATCAAGTAATGAAGAAAAAAGTGACCAATTTCATTGAATAGGATTGGATCAAAACCAATCACTCCTAAAATTCAACAAGTGAAAAAGAAAGGGTTAATACCTTGAAAAATTACCACTCACTGCGGTGGCGTAATTGGCTTGAGTTTTGTGCCTCCCACGAAAGGTGCCAAGTTCGAATCCCAGCGGTGTTACCACTAAATTTCGAGTGTTGGCTTTTGGCCCGCACATTCTTCTTGCTTTCTTAGCGAGGGGTTTTCTTGGGTCATAAAAAAAAATATCCTGAAAAATTTAAAACTTGTATACTTATGATGAATTTACCACAATCTAATTTTTTCAACCATAAAAAACTCTAACTTGATACATATTTGACAAATTTACGCTAAACTGGTGTAATTGCGACAAATTTAGCATTTATTAGTTTTCATTAAATTTTACCGTCACGTGACACTTGATTAGTGTATTAATCTGGGATTCGTTACAGTTATACAATTTTTGTGATTATTAATGATATTAATCTAATTTAATGGATAGTATATTTGTCACAAATAAATCAGTTTGGAGATTTTAGCGATCGAATAAATTAGTTTGGAGTAAAATTGTTAAGAGTGTATCGGTTTAAGGTTCTTTAACGATCAGTCAATATAAATTTGTCATGAGTGTATCAATTTATAATTTTTCATAGTCAAAAATTTAGTTTTGAGTAAATTTGTTATAAGTGTATTTTGGAATTTTTGGAAAATTAACCCAAACGTCATCAGCTCTTACATCTGCGGTCTGTTCACAGTATAAATAGCTGTCCACAGAGGGGTCAGTGTCCGGTAACTCAGTGCAGAGGGAGGGAGGGAGGGAGGAAGGGAGGGAGTTCTGGGCATTTCTGGTGGAATTCAACGGGCAGAGAATTCATCTCTTTTGTTGTTAGAGAGGGAATCCACAGATTCTCAGGGAAAAAAGGTGAGCGTTAGCAATTTTCCACTCTGTCAACAGAGCCCATTTATTCATGCTTAAAAAGAGGGGGAAAAAAAGGAGAAAAGAAGAGAGTCGAAGAGAAAAGAAAGGAAAAGAAGCCCTTCTTATGTATTTACGTCAGATGTATTTTCTTTTATTTTCTTCATTTTCTTTCTCTTATAGAGTTTTTACGGTGTTTGCCGAAAATAAGGTTCCGTTTCTGCAAAACCCTCTTGCTGACACGGCGAGTTGCAATGAATTAGACTGGAATTTAATGACATGAGATCGACATTAGCTGGCGATTCCCATGAACCGCAGCGTCGAGCTTGGCTTACCATGTTCGAAAGAAATATATTTTCTTTTCTGGGTTTCCATAACGGCGGACCTTCACTTTAGGCAATAGCATTAATACTGGTGTAGAAATATAGGCCTGCATATCTTGAATATGTTTATTCATCCCGGATTGGATCTCCATATATTCTTTTCTGGGATTCGTTTCCCGTGACTTCTGCGGTGTTCATCGAGGACTGAGTTTGTCTGAGTTGCGCAGGAGAGAGGGAGAGCGAGAGCGAGAGAGAGAGAGAGAGAGAGAATGAATAATTCAGTTTCGGAGCAGAGCTTCTACATCGAAAGCGACGAGGAAGAAGAAAGAGATGAAGAGAACGGGCTCAGCAAAGAGGGCGGCGGCGGCGGCGACGACGGGAATGAGTCGGATTCCTCCGCTTCCTCAGCGGAGAACCGCCACCAGAACAGGCCCAGCTCTTACAACACCTCCTGGCCTCAAAGTTACAGGTCCGCCTTTTCCTCTCGATTATTTCTTCTAGATTGAATTATGTGATTATTACAATGTTTTCACAGCCATCTTGTCCTGTGAGAGATTATCATGCTGGCAATTCTCTTTTTCCAGAAAGTAACAAAAACATGTGCAACTTTTTTGTTTTTCATCAGAAATTGCAATAGAAATGTAGAAAATGCAAGCACAGTGATTTTTTGAAATTTATCAAATAAAGGTTTTTTTTTTTTAATTATTGTTAGATTCACTTGTAGCGAGATTGAACTTGCTCATTTATCATTGGATGAATGACTCGTGTGCTTGAACTCAATTTTATGACTTAATTTTTTCGCATATTAATAACCCGATGGCAAGTGTCTAAATTCTAATAAATACATATTTTTGGGCCATATAATTGGTATAATCAAAGACCAATTAACTAACCGCTCCCAACGATCCATGTTCCAGACAATCCATCGATCTATACAGCAGTGTACCATCGCCGAGCATCGGATTCCTTGGAAGCACGCCGCTGTCGAAACTAAGCAATTCATTCCTTTCGTCGTCGGCACTGACAAGGA
The DNA here is from genome assembly GCF_016545825.1 of Eucalyptus grandis. NCBI lineage: Eukaryota > Viridiplantae > Streptophyta > Magnoliopsida > Myrtales > Myrtaceae > Eucalyptus > Eucalyptus grandis. The sequence goes on from NC_052621.1 coordinate 12,074,024, forward strand.
GGCACACTCCGGAGATATTATCCGATGTCGCAAAACCATTATTGCCAGAGCAGGTGGAGGAGCCGCCGCAGAGGCGGAGCTCTCATGCCTTGCTCCCTCCGTTGCCGCGGAAGGCATCAGTCCGGAAGGATGAGAAACCGTCCAAAGGGGCCGCCCATGAGCTGCCAACGTCTCGCCAGAGCTCTTATGGACAAGCTGTGGTCAATGGTACGTTTCTTTTACGAGTCACGTCGTATTAATTTCAACTAATATCCATTTTATATGATTGAACCAATCACTGTGTGGTTCAGGCAGTGCCACTATTCGACATGGTTAGTGATATTCTGTGTCTTTTACTGGTCGTTTCAATTAGAGCATGTTGTCCCCCCAAGGACAGTACCCGTCTAGGTGTAAAAACCCATGTTCGTGCACGTTCAAAACAGCAGAAAAAGGGGTAGGCAAGACATGACATGAAGGTCCAAATCTAAAATGGTCACAAAAGGCTGCAAGTGCAAATTGGACCAGAATTGGATGAGTTTGACATAGGGCAACCCCCACCTCCCCTAAGATTCTCTATGGCCACATGTTGTCCCTCCTCATCAAATTTATTCTGAACCTTAAAAAGGGGAGACGAGAAGGGGATATAAGAAGGTATTTTAATGTCATCCGATAAAATTTTATTTTTTATAGAGATTTTAATTTATAATTATAATAGCTTAGAACAGCTGTAAGAAGGTATTTTAATGTCATCCGATAAAAGTTTATTTTTTATAGAGATTTTAATTCATAATTATAATAGCTTAGAACAGCTGTAGGAATTTTTTTTTGTCTTACTCTACTTCTTCTCTAATTTTCACTCTTAGATTTTTATTTGATAGGACGTAAGAATCGAAATCACACTTAAAATTAAATCATCTATATCTTAACCCCTCCTAAGAAGGTGAGAATTCGAATTCCCACCTTTCCTTCCATGTTGAAAGGGTCCGTCTTCCTTTCATGTTATAATGTAGTCTCTGAAGTATACCTCAATGATTACCTATAGAAAATTATTATCAAATTTTAAGATGTTTTTCGGCTTTAAGACACTTCGTGTGAGCTGCGATGTCTTAGATGATAAACCCATATAAGCTAACAAGTTAACACGTGTAAATTTAATAAAACACAAAAGCTTAGACTCCCATGACAATTTATAGTGATGAACATGATGATGTGGTCATGCGGTGGAGGCTGGCCATGTGAGTGGGAATGGGGACCGCGAAGGCCCAATGATTTTATTGCGACGTGGGGGATAGATTGGACTGATGATGATGTCCTTTCCTTGCCACTTGCCCTCTCAGGATTTCTCCAAGCCTTTGAATGATTTTTTTCAGATCCGCATGTCGGGGCCGTCCCCATCAAAAGAACTCGCCCTTGGTTTTTCTATTGCATTTTTCGCAAAATCAAATTCTGTCGAAAATAAATAATTCGAGATATTTTTTCAATATAATTATTTATATCGTCAATGATGAAAATATTATTTATTTATTATTTTTATATAAGATACAAGTAATCATTTTTATATAAATGTTTTTCAAATCATTTATCTTTCACTTCAAGCTAAGTTTAATTATCAAAATATAGTATGTAGATCAAAACAGTATGGGCAATTCTTCCGGTTATTGTGATCATCCAACATTCGTGTATAATAACATACCCCATAATTGCAACCACGTAGGAGGTGTTTATAGTTTTGTTTTTTTCTTTTTGGTTCAGCTAGTCTACAATATAATAGTTCATATAGCCTCAGCTTAATTTAAGACCTATCTTGATGAGATCTTTGGATGCAAGTGGAGAAAAGTCTTTTATATTCCATATGCTCTTGCCAGCCTTGTTCGTGCCCGTCTTCTTTGTGCGTTTTTCTTTCTTTTTTCGAGTATTTTAAGTTGGTGAAATCTTGGCTGGTGTGGTAGGTGGTCGGAATGAATCAATCTGTGTTTTATTGCGCGATGGCACATGGTGCACATGAACCGTTCAGCGGCCCAAAAAATAAATATGATGTCGCCTATGGGATAGTCGAAGTAGTATACACTAATAATGCACAGAGGACAAAGATATTAACTCCAGCTTCTGTTTAGTATCTTTCTTCGGATACATCAATAAGAGAAGAGCATCTCCCCTTTTCATAACTTGGATGCCTAGATAGTTGTTCTGGACATTCCACTTTTGGTCCTCGTACTTGCACGGTTATTTGATTTGTGCACTTGAACTTTTGGTTTGTCCGATCAAATCCTTAAACTGTTCTGGGAATTCCACTTTTGGTCCTCAAACTTGCATGGTTATTTGATTTGAGTACTTGAACTTCTGGTTTGTCTGATAAAATCCTTAAACTGTCATACTTTTCTGATCAACTCCATCCAAGTTCCAATCCGGTTTGTTGGACCCGATTCGTGTGTTGGAACAGGCAAGATGTTTGACATGGAGAGTTCAAATGCAATGTCAGTGTTAAGAAACCGCTGTACTCAAATTTGGATTTTGATCTTTCGAGCCCTTAGGTCTCTCAAAACTATTCCTACTTTTCAAATTCTGTGCAATTACATTAGATTACATACAGGCAATACTTGTTTCAATGAGTTCGTGTGTTTTATGTTTAATTCATTAAAAAAACCTTCTCTATAGGCATGAACGTTCTATGCGGAGTTGGGATACTGTCAACACCATATGCAGCAAAAGAAGGAGGGTGGGCCGGCATATCCATATTGATCGTGTTCGCGGTGTTGTCCTACTACACCGGAATCCTGCTGCGTTACTGTCTGGATAGCCAACCTGGGCTCGAGACTTACCCGGACATTGGTCAAGCCGCATTTGGTACTCTAGGACGGATTGCCATCTCGGTAAAACGTCATTTTCACATGCTTATTTCAATGAAAGTAAACTTGAAAGACTAACAACTGTAGATCCCAGCGATATATGTTTGGATTGGCCTCTGACATCGGTTTCTTTTCGTGTGTTGTCTTTGTGGTTGCAGATTGTTCTTTACGTGGAATTATATGTAAGTACAGTTGGCTAATTCAGTGAGTTTTTCTTGTGATTTTCTTTATTTGTAATGTCTATAAGAATGTGAAGAGAGCAACTTGGGACCAAGTCATCTTAAAAAATACATTTACTAAGTTACAGTTATCCTTCTTGTTAATATTGGGGTCTTATATCTTTTTTCTTTTGGCAGACTATTGGGGTTTTCTATCATCGTTTCTTGTTTTATACGGTGATATGATATGATTTTTCTTCGTTTGTTTTTACGACTATACACGTCGCATTTGCAGGCATGTTGTGTGGAGTACATCATATTGGAAAGTGATAACTTGTCGTCGCAGTTCCCACATGCGCACCTTAGTTTGGGTGGATATAATTTGGACTCGCATCACTTATTTGCTTTGATGACAGCGCTCGCTGTTCTTCCCACCGTTTGGCTTCGAGACCTCAGTGTCCTCAGTTACATCTCTGGTGAGTAAACTTCATTTCTTGATTGCCAATATGGGAATTTCACATGAAAGCTCTTGTCACATTATCAGAAAATCTATCCGAAGTCATAGGTCATGCATCTGTAAGTAGCTGCGCTGGTTGAGAATCACTTCCTCATCACAGAAGTTGAGAGTTCGAAACCTGTACTTGCTATTGATTTAAGTGAGGGGCTCTAGCAGTGGGTTGTTGATTTCCTTCGAGGTATAGGGACCCGGCCCTCAAGAGCCATTCGGGCACAGGGGATTCATGGTGGAGTCCTCGGTTACCAAAAAAAAAAAAAAAAAAAGAAGTCATAGGTCATGCATGTAAAGTGTCGAAAGCTTTTGGGGCCACGTTTTACATTTTTAGTACGCTGAAATGGCACTCTTGTTTTGGCTGGAACAAGTACATTGGCAAAAAGATTGGACTTGATCAATGTTTTAAGTGTTTTCGACATGTGAAAAGGCATATGTAAACACCAACAATGCATTGCGGTACGGTGACTTTGATGGCTTACAGAGGAAACGGTGTCTAGGAGGGTACACATGGTGTGAGAGAGTTATTGAGCCAAGTTTCACTTGGTGCATAAAGGTTTTGCTATGTTGGTTGTTCTGTGCATGACATTTCTTGTAGTTTTAACCACATATTTGAATTCTGAAACTCAATTTTAGTCCAGTTTAAAGTAATTTGCAGGTTAGAAAGGCAACATACCTTTATATTCTTTTTGTTGTCCAAATTTCGCCTTTCACTGTTCCTTTCTCATGCATATGGTCTAGTTGGGCTGACGCTCCTGCACTGAGCGGAATGCTTGATTTGCTATTTGAAGTGCACAGTGATCTTGATTAAGGATAACTTTTCAGCTCATTGATCCTTGCTTTATCTTTTTGTAGCTGGGGGAGTTGTAGCATCCATACTGGTTGTCCTATGCTTGTTCTGGGCCGGACTTGTCGATAAAGTTGGTTTCCATGCCAAGAGCACGACAACACTGAACCTATCCACTCTTCCTGTCGCTATCGGTCTTTATGGCTACTGCTACTCTGGACACGCCGTATTTCCTAATATCTATACCTCAATGGCCAAGCCAAGTCAATACCCATCTGTCCTTTTAACCAGGTAAAGCTAATCCTCTGATTTTTAATATTTCCCTTCGGATGATTTCTCGAAAATCTAGAGACCAAAACACCATCGGGTGTCAATCTAGTGGCTCTGTTAATCGTCAAATTTGTTTTTTGAGCATTTTAGATTCAAAGTTGTGACTCAGAGCAATGCACAAGAGCAGTACCATGTTCTGAAGTTGGATTTACAACTCATTGAATGCTCTTTCGAAAGGCTTTGACGAAAAAACAGTTCGTGTGGTCTAAATATTCGTAACACTTTTCTCTAAATGAATATCATTGTATTATGGGTGTAGTTTTGCCATTTGCACTGTGATGTACGCCGGAGTGGCCATTCTGGGGTACCTGATGTTTGGTGAACAGACACAGTCGCAATTTACACTCAACATGCCCCAAGATTCGGTTGCCTCCAAAATAGCTGTTTGGACTACGGTATGCTCACATCACTTCGTTTGTCAGGAGGATTCTATATATCATACTATGATAAAACATTCGTAGCTCCTTTCCTATCTGAACTCTCTTTGTGAGATCTGTTCATTGTGTTTCTGTTCTTCTTTTTTTCCTTTCTCACTAAACAAATCTTGACACTAAAAGGATGTGATTTCTTTTGTTCTTCTGCAGGTGGTTAATCCTTTCACCAAATATCCTTTTCATATATCATTTGGTTTATGAGGATAGTATTGATGAAATGAATCACCCAACAGATTCCATATTAGTGTCCGGTCGACATGAAACTAAATGGTTCCACATCTTTCTCAACAAATTTCATCCTTACTCCAGAGGTTTTGCTTGTCCTAAATTACTACACATGTATATTTAATATTCCTAACAGAGGAAACGAATTGATCTCAATCTTTTTTATGCTCTGAAGTGGTTATTTATACACTTTTAAAGTCAATCACAGGTTTGATCTATTTTAGATCCAGTAGGTTCCTGTTTTCAGCATTCTCCTTAACTAGGGACTACATATGCATTGACCATGTCTCCAGTAGCAATGAGTCTGGAAGAACTAATTCCATCAAGTCATGTCAAATCTTATGCTTACGCAATCTTAATAAGAACTGCCCTTGTGATATCGACTTTGATCGTGGCCCTATCAATCCCTTTCTTTGGTAAGTTATCTGTTCCTATGTTGGTAGATCAACAGTCAATTTTCTAGCACTTGCAGCATCTCTTTATCTTATCACTACATTGTCATTGAGTGACTTCTTCAATTTTGCTTCAGGTCTTGTGATGTCACTTATTGGATCTTTACTCACAATGCTTGTGGTAAGCTTAAGTTCGTGAGTTACTTTTACAATTAGAAGAGTTTAAAAGTTATTGGTACTTACATACGGAATGCTTTTACTGCTTTTCAAATCATATTTGCTGGTTGATGATACTGACCTATATCTATTGCAGACCTTGATACTTCCCTGCGCTTGTTTTCTAAGCATCATGAAAGGAAAGGTCACACGTTTTCAGGTACGCATATGTGCATATTCCTGACGCCATTCTTTACATCGGTGAGACGACTGATTGGGGGAAAAGAAGTTCTAAAGACCACAGCAATGTATATTGGTCATCTAGTCGTCCTGTTACCATGTTAGATCCTAATTCAATCATGAAAGTATCTATACTGCTGCTTTAGCAAACTTATAGGACTAGAGCAACAGATTCTTATGAAGATTGAAGAATGGTTCTCTAATTTGTGAAACTTTATGAGAGCAAGTCATTAATAGAAGGATGACTTAAGACATGAAATTTGTCATGAGCTTTGCTACTGTATTTTCAATATGCATTTTCAGTATGGTTGACAGATAATGCTTCCAAGCTGGCCTTCTCTACAAATTCTTGATGATTTGCGTCTCTTACTGTCAGGCGGCATTTTGTGGCTTAATCATCATAGTGGGGGTCATTTCATCGGCCTTCGGAACGTACTCCGCCCTTTCCAAGATCATCGAGGAATTGGGCAAAAAAGGACTATGAGAAGAGTTTTGCAGATGGATGGGAGACATCTCACAAACACATCAAATCTGTGCTACTCTCAATTTTGAGACACTTTTTGAGTTTGTATTGGTACTGTTTCGGTGGGGGTATCTTTAACTAGTTAGTGATCCTTTATGAACATCTATTTCATCAATAAATTTTACAAGAGTCATTGACATTGCAGAGATACAAACACTGCTTTTTACGTACTAAAACGATGTTTTAGTACATCGTTTTTGTCGAATTAATCTGAAAATAGATGTTCATTGTCTGCACATCAGAGGTACGCAGTAGAGGTAATTCTTTTTGCATTAAACAGATTAATCACTTCTATTTTAAGTAGGATCGCGCTTAACTAGCGGAATAAGAAAGGACATCAGGTCATCAAACTGCTGTAATATCTTACCAGTTACTATAATTTCTACTCAAGTAGCTCTTGTAAGATCTATTGGTTAACGTGACAAAACAAAGCTTCAATATGTCACGGAAAAAAATGGGGCAAGTCGGACATGTAAATTTGGAACTAAATGTGCATAAAAACTGGATGCGCTATGGAACTTTCTTTACCTGCTGAGAAAACTCTTGTCTGCAACAAACACTAGCATCAGTGAAAAGAAGCATGATAGGTTTAGATAGATATAATCTAATCTTAGTCCAGTTAAGATTGATGTGATATAGTCATCAGTGAAAAGAAGCATTATAGGTTTAGATAGATAGATGTATTCTAATCTATACGCCAGTTTAGATTGACATGATCTAGTCTTAAATATTTAAGTGAAATAAAATCAAAAAACTCTCTAATTTGCATAATCAAATCCTAAACTTTTCACCGAAATGGCAATCGAGTTCTAAAAGTGTGATTTAAGTATATGCCACATTAGTCACATCTATTTGGCACATTGGTACTTTCCATTACCGTTTTCTTTTTTTTGGCCACCAAAAATTTTGACTTTCCAATTGGCAAAATCAAATCCAAAACTTTGGTTGGAAAAAGCAATTAAGTTTAAACACATATTGGGAAGTGTAATGTAAGTTGGTCATTTGGGCAATGTTTATGCAACGTTGGTACTTTTGGCTGCTTTTTAACAAAATAATTCAATTGCACTTTCTTAAAAAGGCTTAAGATTGATTTAATATGTATGATGCGATTGCCTGATTGATGTCAATTTTTCAAACTTAGAACATGAACGCTAGCTCGACGCCCCGAAAAATTGAATGGCTAGAAAATTTGAACCACTCTAAGTGCGCCGAATAAAAGCAGTGCTCTTTTCTTGATCTATCAAGGGATAGATACTATGTCCTACCGAGTCATATCCATGCTCATTTTGTCAAGCGTAGTAACACACGAGTACTCGGAATCTTTTCTAATGAATAGTGTTACATAAATCTAAGTAGGCAAACAAAACCAAAATGATTTGAGAGAGAAATAAATGCCAAAAAGTAAACTTGACACATTACATTTATGTAATCCAGTGGGAGGCCTAGTCTACACAATGAGATTGAGTATTATCGGCAAAAAAAAAAAAGTTACAATTATTCAATCATATGGCCATTCACAAGTGTTTCCCAACCTTGATTATTCTTGAACAAGCCTCGCAAGATATTGAAAAACAGAAAATCTTGTTGGCTTTCTTTCTACGATTGTCTAAAAATCTCATCTACAAAATTGGGCCCTTCACCGGGCCATTCCAGCCGACGGACCATGTCGTGGCCGAGCTGACAAGGCGGGTTAGTCGGGAGCTACTCCAAACCAATTTTGCTCGGGACTCCTCAAACTATTCAAATTTTAGTCGGTTTCGAATTGAATCAAATCTAAGTTTGAGCCTTGCCATTTATAGGGATGAGTGATTCCAAATTTCACAAATTCCACTTAAAACCTAATTACTAGTGTAGGTTACTTATTTACTCTGTTACGGATTCTAGAATAAATTTTAGGTTCTATCCAAGTTCCACTTATATCATCAAATGAACAATTGTAATGAATCATCATCTTTAATAACCACCATTTATTGCTACAATTTCCTAACCTTATATTGAGAATATGAAATACTAACAAAGCTATAAAATTCAAATTCAAATTAATGATTTTAAATTATACATTCATCATCGAATAATGACTTGAAGCAAAAACTTGTTTCTATTCTAAATTTCAGGTTTCAATTCCCTAAAACTTAGAATACATTCGTCATAATAAATTTTCAATTTTTGAAAATTGAAACTTATCCCGCATATCTTAAAATTTGAAAACAAATGGGTTTTCATTAATTCGGTTCTTCTGTTTCACTTTTTACCAGAAATCATGCTAACCCCTAGTTATTTCACCTATTGGACCACGGTGTGATGGGAGGGAAGGAGCAAGAAAAGAAAATCATCAGTTGCGTCCCAACCCAAAGTCCCAGAAAGTCTAAGGCCGCTGAGATGGATTCTACTTTCAGGAGGTTGGGATACCTAGAGTGCCATAACTTGGTATGGAGGGACACTTAAGTGCCATAATTTTAAAATTGTACATTTAAGTGCCAATATCGGAGTAAAATGGGACACTTAAGTGCCACTCCGGCGAAAAATCCGGCCAAATGGCCGACGTGGCAATTTTCCGACGAGTTTGGTCCAAAACGGCGTCGTTTGCATGCGACGTGGCGGAGAAAACGCAAAACGATACCGTTTCGTGTCTACGTGTAAATAATAATATATAAAATAATTAAATTAGATTTAAAATATTAAATTTTTAAAAATAAAAAAAAAATTAAAAATAAATTAATAATTAAGAAAAATTAAAAATTAAGAAAAAATTAAAAGGGGGAGGTCGAACGGGCGGCTCCCGCCGCCGCCGCCTCCCGCCGTTGCGGAAGGGCCGGCGATGGAGGGGGAGGGTCGGCCGGGGTCACCGCCCCGGCCGGCCGACGGCGAGGGCTACGAGCCCTCGCCCGATCTGGGGCGGGGTCGTGGCCCTCGCCGCCCGCCGCCCCTAGCCGGGGCCCGACGACCCCGCCGACCCTCCCCCTCCGTCGCCGGCCCTTCCCGGCGAACGGTGGCGAGGGAGCCGCCCGTTCGACCTCCCCCTTTTTTCTAAAATTTTTTTAAAATTTTTTAAAATTTTCTTAATTTTAAAATTTTCTTAATTTTTAAAATTTTTCTTATTTTTTTTGAATATTTTAAATTTAATTTAATTAATTTTTATATTATTATTTACACGTAGGCACGAAACGACATCGTTTTGCGATTTTCTCCGCCACGTCAGCATGCAAAACTGACACTCAGTGTACCATTTTAAAATTATGGTATTTAATCATCCTCGGTGCCAAATTATGGCACTTGCGCCGCTGTACTTCTGCCCTACTTTCAGACAAGAAAAAAAGAGCCACTGAAACCAAATTATTCTTGGAACTCGGTATTTCCTAGGAATCTCAGCGCCCGCAAGTTGGGAGTCTCTGTCTCTTTTTGTCTCCTCTCATTCCCTCTCCGACCCACTTCGCAATTTGCAGTTTTTGTCCCGTTTCGCTTCGGACGTCCGTCTCGTCCGCCCGCGATCGATGATGGGTCTTCTGTAGGAGCGCGATCTTGATTCTGGGTCTCGCTCGCCATGTACGCAGCGGCGCTCTCTGCCTCTCTCGATCTCGGAACCCCCGGACCCGGCGTCCTCCCGCGCGGCCCGTCGCGGGACTCGCTCTGGTCCTCCTCGTTCGCCCGCTCCCGGACGGTTCCCGCCGCGTTCGGTACCGTGGCGGGTCGCTCGAGCTTGGGTCGTGCGGTTCCAAGGAGGATTTCGGCTCTCGGCGCGGTTGGCCAAGATGGGTACGCGTTGAAGGAGGAGCTCGACGACTCGCCCGTGTCGGTCGAGTTGGAGCCGATTGGCAGCGAGAGCCAGTTCGATCGGGTCGTGGCCGAGGCCCAACAGCTCGAGGAATCGGTTATTGTGGTCTGGTATGTGTCCTTGCATTCCTGAGATTCGTGTTTTTGTGTTCTTGATTTCGTTTGTTTGTTTGTCCGTTGCGCCTTTTTGTTTTTCTATGTTCCTGGCTTAGATGTTATGCTGGGAGATTGGTAGCAGTTGAAAAAATTGCAAAACGAGTGCATATGTTTGTGTCAACTTTTGCATTGTAAACGTAAAGGACCGGGTCCACCAGTAAAATCTGATGAAGCTCTGTATAGGCTTGTGTCCTAGTATTTTATTTTGCAAATTTGTATGATAAGATAAGCTCGTTAGCAGATAATCCGAAACACTTACAATTGTGGAGTGAGGCCATGAAGGAAAAGAACCAACTTTGCCTTGAAGTTACTCTGCTACAGATGAGTTTATTGAAATGACTTTCATGGACTTGTAGGATGGCAAGCTGGTGCAGAAAATGCATATATCTGAAGCCAAAATTGGAAAAGTTGGCTGCTGATTACTATCCAAGGTTAGACTGAATTGATTTCCCCCAAATACTGACAGATAGGCATTTGCCATCAACTTTTCTTGACGTGATGATTCTAAAGGGTAGTGGTATTGCCCACCCAAAATTTGGCTGCATCCACACGCTGACATTCATATCAGTTTATCTTGCTTCCCATTCTCTTGGCTATGAAACTAATTCAACGGTAGCATTTTTACCACTGACTTTTCGCTTTAAGATAAAGGAAACCTGCATCATTACAAAAGAATGCAAGAATCAGTGAAGGTTGTGGATATTCCATCTCCCAGAGTAGATCTTCTTCCATGATCTGGCAATTACTTCTATCAATTTCTTGTTGCATCCCATCAAATTTTAATTTTAGTTTGACCAAACCGTTCTTTTAGACCTGCTGAAGTTTCTATCTAGACCTGCGCATTTCAAACGAAGCTTCATAAGCTAGAAAAGAGATGGATATCCTCATTTGGTCATGCTACACAACCACAATCAGCTTCACTCTCTTCAGCATTTTCTATTGCAAAGGATTTTTAGAGAAAGGTATTAGTGGTAATTGGATCAGGGCGTTGATAGATCACAATCTGTATTAGTCTGGTATAATGATCTGTTGAGTAGTTAATTCTGGTGGTTTCAGTATGTTCTAATTGAAAATTTACTCTACATAAATGGAAGTAAGGTGTGGTTACAGTTGATTCTGTTTTCACATTTGGTAGGTGCAAAAAAATTATCTGGAAGATGGTTTCATCTTCTTATATGATAAGTCTTATATAGACAATTATGTCCTTTTCTCAGAGCATATGCATGACCCATGAGTTGACATCCTGCTTCTTATCCAGAGAAAAAAAAAGTTGCATATCTATTTTATGTCCAGGTAGAAGCACAGCATTTACCTGTGGTTTTGCAATATACCGTCTGTAATGGTACCCTGGTGATTCCTTTATGCAAGTATCAGGAGTTGTCCTGGCTATTTTGAGTCTGGCAGCAGATGTTAGTGTAATTTCAGAAATTCAAGGGGTATTGCTCTGGTTTAGCCAAAATTCAGAGGTTGTCAAATGTAATTTACCCTGAAACTTTTATAATTTGCAATCTATTGCAGATTGCGCTTTTACTGTGTTGATGTCAACAAAGTTCCGCACAAGCTGGTTGCTCGAGCAGGTGTCACCGTAAGTCCAAAGCTTTAGGTTGTTGAATTGTTTCTCATTTCTAGATCCCACATGAGCTATGATAATGATTTCATTATGATCAGAAGATGATTCAGTTAATGTGTGTGAAATGTGGAAATACGAAGTGCTCATATCAGAATAGGTTGTAGGAAACTATTCAAATGATATGCTAGAGAGTGAGAAGCATTCGGAAACTCCTAGGAACTTGCCTCATACATGGCACTGCTTTTGATTTAATAAATTTTTTCGTGCTGTATCTGATGAGGAGTGTAGTATTGCATGTTAGTCTATGCACCAACTCACATACCGCCAGATTTTCCTTCTTAATGGGCTATCCGAATGCATTTTCCCTTATGGACTTCACTGAGGGATAAATGCATAACAAATCGAAGTAGTCCGAAAATGGCAAGCCCAAGGCTTTTGACATAAAAGTACCAAACTTTCCTCAGTTGATGTCTGTTAAGATGCCTGTTATAATTGAGCAAGACTTGGTCATTCTAAGATTTTTCACTGATTTGAACTTCTAACTGATGCAGAGGGTGTTTAAAACCAGTGACCCCCAATGAGATGACCGCTATAATATGGCTTGTTTAAACATCCAAGAAAGCTTTACGACACCTTATATTGAACAACTATTCTGGGAACAGTTAATGTTTATAGCATTTTTATTATCATTCAGTGAGATAGATGCTTGTGGTAATGTCATTGCATTTGTCGTAAATGGAAATCAGCTCATCAAATAGCAGTTATATTAAACAAATGAACTCATTGCCAGAGTTATGCTCTGAAAACATCAGAACCTGCCCTAATATTTCTGATCCTTGAAAGAAGATAGTCTTGAGATATGAAAAAAACTTGGTTCACTTGATGCTAGTCTCTGTTTACCTATAAGTAGAGCGATATTAAATTAGGATAGTTGGTGCAGCTTAGTTTCAGTAAATACATCTGCTATTGTAACCACGTCCATGACTGCAAATATGACAGCACGAGTGGGGTTGGATCCATAGGTTACGTCTTTTGTTGTTCATTGGGACAGTTACAATTTCTAAGTTTGCATTGTTTCGATTACTTTCTTGCTTTGACTCAAACTTGGCAGAATGGTGATTAACGCTTAAAACTTTCTTCTTATTTGGACACGATGGGATTGGAATTGTGAGCAGAAGATGCCGACTATACAGGTATTGATTCTTAATCCATATGAAGAGTTTGTTAAGCTTTCTTCTTGGAGTAACTGAAAATTTTGTATTAGCAGCTGTGGAAGGATAGCAAGAAGCAAGCTGAAGTGATTGGTGGCCACAAAGCATACCTAGTCGTCAATGAAGTTCGTGAAATGATTGAAAATGAGTGTAGTACAGCATGAAGTACAAAAAAGAGGTAATTCTTTTTATGCAATTCTGTTGACGGAATTCATTCCATTAGGGTTCGATGTAGAAAATGAATGCCGGCTGTCAACTACTTGATGGATCCCTCCCCTCCTCCTTTTATCCGAGCTTAGGAGTGGTATTGGAAGATAAATCCTGCCCGGACGGATTTTAACTTCGGTCTATATACTAGTCGAATTTGTTACCATTCTCACTTCCAATTCCACAGGATATGAATGAGAACTCTCTCTTTGGCCTCTGTGCTTCCTTCTGTCGCTCCATTTACTTAAAAATAGCTAATGGGTGACCCTAATTGCTCGTTAATTCGACTCGGGTGTGGTTTATTCCAGGTGATTAATTGTCAAGGACGTCGTGCCCCTGATGTATGATGATGATGTGCCATGTGTAGAAGAGGATTGGCTAGGAAAGAGATTTGACAGAGGAAGTGCTGAAGCTGAGATAGATTTTTATTCATTGGTTTGATTTCTCAGAGTATGGTTCATGTGTGGCTGGTTCTATGTTGTTGTTCAGTCTTTCCACCTCCTTGCCTTTGCCATCTTCACTTTGATAAATTGGCTTTTCCCAGTAATCATCAAATTAGTTCATTGAGTACATCAGAGATGGAGATGAGACTTGTCGCTAGAGATCTCAGCCGTCCTACTCCTTTGGCTAGTAATATTGAGGCAAGTTCATTAGCCAAAGATAAATGTTTGATACCATGGGAGTCCTAAGGCAGTGTCGAGTTTTTCAAATCCTATCGATCGCAACTTGATATTTTTTTTGTTTGATTCTCAATTTGATGTTTCATTCATCTCCAAAATAAGTAGTTTCCACCAACCTACCTTTTTTGTAGATTGCCAGATGCCTCCCACGATGGGAGGCTTTGCTTTGTTTTTACGAACCAAAGATTCTTCACGGTTGGGGACCCTCTTATGTAGATCATTCTAACGTGGATTAATAAATGCCGTTTTTTTTCTTAAAGGAATCTCTTTCATGCAATATCCAGTCGCATTATAATCGAGATGCTCGATTTCCTAGAGGCAGAGCCTATCCTAAATGTCATGCTATAAATATGCGATGGTTATTTTACGTGCAACGATCACTTTCTTCGTAGGTTTAATGCCATCTTTGCCGTCCCGTCACTTTCTCTCCTCCCTCTCGGGCCCTCCATCCCGTCAATAACGATCACCACTCTTTGTAGGTATGATTTCCTATTCCAACATTCACTTCTCTCCTTAGTTAAAAATTTGGAACAATGACATGACAAGTACCTAACTTTTATCCTTTCAATAATTAAGTTTCTAACTTTTGTTTTCGGTACATCAGCTTTTCAAAATTGTCTTAATGTGAGGATTGTGTTGGATAATCTGTCATGTAATGGTTTTGGCTGAATATACATTGGGAGTGAGCACCGGTCCAATCTAGAGTAAATCTTTAAACTAGATCAAATTAGCTCTACCTGATCGTTTGTGGTCCTATTCTCATGGGAACCAATTTGTTCCGGGTCGGTTGGGATCTTTTGGTTTTAGGCTCTACATTATTGGTTCCAAACTCCAAAAATGGAAAACCAATTGTAGCATGATATCTTCTAAATTTCAATTCTAGAATCTACACATCCATCTAGGGACCAATCACTTTAATGTGCATCACTTGGCAAAAGTTAAGCTTCATCGACACCATGGCTTGCTTACTTAGCCAAAAAAAAATATCACTGCATTCATATTTTAGTCACGATGGTCGGAAACTCAACCGACCCGACCAATAAAAAAATTTCTAATCCAAGCTAATCTGCATTTTTGTAAGTATCTCTCTTGCCAAGAATCAAGCTCAAGACACATTATACTAAAATAGTGGAGTCGTGATCAAAATCACCTGGGGATGTCTTAACCAAAAATAGGAAACCGTGATCAAACCATCATATATTCACAATGATTGCTCATCACCTATCTTTCGCAAAAAGAAACAATAGTAAAAGAGCCCCAGGAATTTGTGAAAATTAGAGTTTCCCCCCCCCTACAAAGCACTCGCGATTTCCAAGTTGCACCATGTGGCCATGCACGTACCCAGCTTCCTGCCGTTGGTTCTCGATCTCCCGGCTGGTTTTTCTCTGCGGTAGCCCCCACAGTGCTCTCTCTCTCTCTCTCCTCTCTGTGAAGCCAGACAGCACTTCTCTCTTCCTGAACATTGCGGAGGCATTTTGTTGCGCCAGAAAAGGAGGAAAGAAAGGAAGAAAGAGAAAAGGGAAGGAGGGAAAAAGCAGACGCTCCGTGCAAAGCAGAATCTGGCGCGGCTCGTCTCCGTACATTGGGAACTTTTCTTTCTTGGGTTCCGGTCGGATTCTTATTCTCGATTCTTTTTCCCATGGGTTATCTGCAGATGATCGCGCTCGTGTTTGATTCGGAGCTCCGGCGATCTTGAATCTAACGCAGTGTGGTTCCTGGGTACGCCCCCTTTGTTCTCTTTTTTTTTTTTTGCAATGTTCTTTGCTTTTTTGAGCTTTATCGGATGTTTCGTGTCATGGGTTGTTTTGAGATTGGATGGTTATGCTCTGAATTTTCCTCCGGTGTTGGTATCTGTTTCGTTTTGTGGTTGGATGTTTCGATGACCCTGTGACGCGGTGATTCGGTGTTTGGGGACATTGTGGTGTGATTGGATGTCTTGAGCCTTGAAGTTTGCGTTCTGTTGGGAATGCGAGCGAATTGCGCTTAGCTCTCTTACCTTTTCCCAGAACAATCTCTAATCTTTTGGTTAAATTTTCTACTTTTGCTTTACAGCATGCAAAATAGAATTTTGGGTTACTTGTTGTATTCCATAGGATATGTTTTTCTTGCCCTGTTTTGTTTTCTGATTTTAAATGTTTTTTTTTTTAGGTGAATTAAGGTTTCTGAAGATGGTTACTGCTGGTAACATAGACACGCTGTCCGCAAACAATGGCCTGGGAGGCTTCAACTGTAATTTAGAAGATAGTTTGCAAAACGAGCTTGAACTGTTGTTGCGAGCGCAGCGTAGGCAACAATCGCTTGATTGGGAAAGCAACCTTAACATCAGTCGTAGCGGTAGTGCACCACCTACGGTCGAAGGATCGCTCTGTGCTGTTGGAGGTCTATTGGGAAACTCTCCTTTTAGAGAGGGCAATAGTTTGAGGAGGAATAGTAACTGTGACAATGCATGTGAAGAGGAGGTTCGATCCCACCCAGCATACTTATCATACTACTATTCACGTGAAAATGAGAATCCAAGACTGCCCCCACCATCATTGTCGAGAGAGGATTGGAGGGTTGCCGAGAGGTTTCAAGCCGGTTTGTCATCTTTTGTGGGCATTGATGATTTGACAAATAATACTCTTGCTGAAGGTGGGAATGATTCGTCGTTGTTTTCTTTCCAACCCAAAGGCTGCAGCTTTTCTGTACAGGATGCAGAAAAGGATTTGACGGAACTAAGAAAAATGAATAGACATGCTTCTGCTGAATGGCTCGGCAAAGGATCAAACGACATCATTGGATCGTCAACTTCTAGGTTGGGCACACGGAGGAAGAGTTTTGCTGACATTCTTCAGGTAATAAGTACAACTACGAGTAATTTGCTAGGGGGAAAAGTAGATAAAAAGAAATTGACCACAACTTTACTTGCTTGATGAGGACAAAATTGCCATCAAACTTTCCTGGTCTATCTACACACAGTTTGATTCTCTTGGTGTTTATCTCTTAGGCTTGCCCAAAAAAAAGAACGTTTTGACTTTGTTGCAGCTTGAGGGTCCAGTTTCGCAGTTCTATATAAGACAGCACTTCTTTTTGTCTCTTTCTTAATTGACAGTTTACATTTTTATCTTTGAGGCTATTAATACAGGGGTTATTACATAGAGAGTGTCAGTTCTTTTGCATAAGGAAGTGGACTCTGTGGTTACATAAGAATTTGTAATATTGCATCCCCTTGTTATCATTTTTCTTTATCTTTTCTTGGCTTTAGGACAAAAGTCAAATGCAGATTCTGCACCTCCTGCAGAAAAAGTGGAAAAACAATATGTACCTACTGTGACTCACTCATATTGACATAATATAACTGCAGTGATGCACCTGTTACGGTAAGGTCCAACTAAGATGTTTAATAAAACAGTAAGCACCAATAACATTGCTTTGTCAGAAGGAAAATAATGTAACTATACCTTTTGGTTAGCACCTCCACAAATAGTTTCTTCAGTACTTGTACAATTAGTTGTTATGATATCCCTGGTATATACAAGCGTTAGTCCACCCTATCAATTGTTCTCCTAACAAGTAACTTCGCATTTTTCATAACAAAAATATTTAAAATTGGGATGACTGTTGTCTTGAATGGTGTGGCTGTATATTAATTGGAGTCAAGTCCTTTAGTTATATGCTACTCGTAAGCAAAACCTTCTCATGGGCTTTTTTCTTTTCTTTTCTTTTCTTTTTTAATTTCAATTGACAACTCAATATGATGGTAATTAATGTCTTTCAGGAAGGGCTTGAGCAACCCTCTAGTTTATTGGTCTCACGCCCACAAAGTGCTAGTGATATTACTGATATCATGGACCCAATTACATCCAATTCTCATCCGATGGGAGTCTGTAATGGAGTTGAATCAAGTGGAGGCATCCGTTCTGGAGCTAATTCTCCTGGTTTAACTAGAGCTCCCGCCTGTGGGACCTCATTTCCACATTCTTTTGCTTCTGTTGCTGCATCTCTCTCAAGGACTATGACCCCTGAGCAGCAGGTGGCTGGAAGACATCTGAGCACTGGTCTTCCTCCACTTGATAGCAGGATTATTTTGCCTGATGAGAGGAAGCACATTATTGGCTCGAGTGTTTCAGGTTGTCATTCTTTGGCGTCAGCAGGGATTGAAGATATCGCAGCTTCATTATCTGAATTAAATATATCAAAGAGTGGACATACTAATGAAGATGGTTTTCCACAGTCTCAACTTCATATGGCTCCAGATAACCAGCAGGATTTCTCACTTCTGGTGCCTAATGATCATAACCAGAATGTTCAACAACATTTTGACATCTTTGATGCTGGCAAACCTTCAGGTTTTGGCAACTCAATTGATTTAATCAGGAATAACGGATCTATAACCGGGCTCAGTTCTAGGACAAGTACCGTAGGTCGAGTAAATTTTCCAAAACGAACATCCTCTTCTGCAAATCTGTTTTCAACAGGGAACTCTCTGGGCTTTGAAACTTTTGAAGAATCTAGCGCTCATCATCACCAAGGTGACAACATTCTCAATATTGGTTATGGTGATCACCCAGTATCCAATGGTCATTTTGCTGCAGGTAAGATTGATCCCATCTTTATCCTAGAAGTGTCAATAAATGTTAGAAGAGTTAATCCTACTGTAATTTTATATCTTGATGTTATATTTCGTATTTCAGGTTCAGGTGTGAGTGGCAATCAAATTGGAGAGATGTTGCAGAGAATGGGAAACCAAGTAGGATATGACCTAAATCATCCAATTGCTGATCCCCATTTTGTTCATTATATGCAACCAAATTTCAATCCTCAAGCACCAGCTATGCAAAATGATCTTTCCCAATCAAGGAAGTCCTTTGGTTCTTCACCAAATTTGGATCAGCTGCGAAAGGTTTACCTCGAGACATTGCATGCTCAACAGAAACAGCATTATCAGGGGCCGGGTTTTAGTAAATTATCTGCACCACTAAATCATAGACACAAAAGAGATGTAATCTATGAATCTCACTTGCCATATTCTGGAAATCTAACAGCAAATGGTGGATTTTCTTCGGTTGGATTTGGAAGCCATATGCTTCCCGATGAACAAATTGCACAATTTACTCAAATGACGAGAACTTCAGTGAGAGAGTCTGCTGGATCATGGCCCTCTAGTTATGGCACTGATGTCGAAGGGAAATTGGTCTCATCATTACTGGATGAGTTTAAGAGTAACAAGATCAGATCTTTCGAACTATCTGACATTTTGGGTCATGTAGTTGAATTTAGGTACTCTATACCACTTTTATTCTTTTTCTTTTATCAACCGTCAGTTCAACTTTGAGTTACTTTTACTGTTTAATATTGCAGCTCAGATCAGCACGGTAGCCGCTTTATTCAACAGAAGCTGGAAACGGCCAGTGAGGAAGAAAAGAACAAGATATTCCCTGAGATATTTACCCATGCTCGCTCTCTGATGACTGATGTCTTTGGCAATTATGTCATACAAAAGGTGAAATTTATTTTTCTTTATTCGATATATAGCATGTTGACCATTGACTTTCTTGGCATTTTCCGTTTCTAACAATATCGTTATTGTGCATGAATTTGCAGCTTTTTGAGCATGGCACCAAAAGTCAAAGAAAAGAGTTGGCTAGCCAGCTCACTGGCCACGTGTTGCCTCTTAGTCTTCAGATGTATGGCTGTAGAGTGATTCAAAAGGTTTCTATTTAACATCAAAATTTTACTCTCGTCCGTAGTTTCACTATTGTTGCTTTTCAATTTCAGGTTTTTGTGAGCTTGCACACACTTGTCATGAATTTGTATGTCTTTGGTTTTTCTACACTGATTAGTCCCTCTGTGCCAGCCCTATTCGCACAATGCTAAACAATTTCTTTTGGAAAATGTTCAACTAAATGTAAACACATTTTGTGCTTTACAAAAGTCGTTTTCTATTCTCTCATTGTCCAAATTTCCAAAAGCCTTAAATTTCACGAGCACAATAAAACTTGCATAAAAACTAGGATTTTTCTTATGAAGTTAGTTTTTAAAAATGGATAGGACTTTCTCACCTATCCTGAGGAGGAAAGGGCTGCTGGTAAGGGGATGATTTGATACAAATCACAATTATGATAAGATGGAACCTCCTTTTTTGTCTTCACTTTGATTGGTCATTACATGTTCTCATGTATGCATGTATTTTATTATCGAAGCAGCAAAATATGAGGAACCATAGTCATAAGTAACAGCATGGGCGTGACTCTAATATGGGTGTCATGGAATGGAGCTTTCGTTGGGTATTCATGAATGAATAGTGGAACATTGATATGGAAGGTGATGTTGGCGGGGTTAAATAAGTATATATGTAGCCACTTCTAGAGATTTGTGTAATTTTGGGGTACATTTTCTTTGCAGTATGAATACTGGAATGTACTTTACCCAGATTTTTCTTCACTAATTAGTTGCAGTCTAAAATTTTTGGCTTCCATATCTATAGACCTAGAAAATGTGTCTCATTTTAGAGTCAATATGATAAGCCAATTTGTTGAATATCTGTTTGCTGCTCATTGTATTTATATCTATATTCTTCATGAAATGAAGCAGATTTAGAGCGTATGTACTGTTAATATGCAGAAGCCACAGTAGCAACAAGAATTAGTTCATTTAGGGTATACAGAGGACCTGGAATCTTCTTGTTTACTTTGGAGGTGGAGCTTAAGGTTCTTGTAATGGGTGTAGTCGTGCAGCTAACCAAAGAAATGATCCCTTCTGAATAGATTTTGACATTGGCATAAACCTTCTTAGAGGTAGTATCATTGTTGCCCTATCCTTCTCATCATATTAACGATTCTTATATTTAGTTGTGACTTGCTATGTCTATGTACTTTTGTGCAATATAAAGGATGCGTCGCATTTATGAATGTTTCTTGAGGGACCTTATTCTCTAAATTTACTTCAGGCATTGGAGGTGGTTGATGTGGATCAGCAGACTGAGATGGTGGCAGAGCTTGATGGTTTTGTCATGAAATGTGTGCGTGACCAGAATGGTAATCATGTTATCCAGAAGTGTATAGAATGTGTTCCTCAAGATCGAATTCAGTTCATCATCTCTGCTTTTTATGGGCAAGTTATTTCACTTTCAATGCATCCCTATGGCTGTCGGGTTATCCAGGTACAGGCTTTGTTATCTTCACTTATTTCTCTTACTTCTGGTGTAAAGTTGTCTGTTGTCTAAGCTCACAATTGACTTACAGAGGGTCTTAGAACATTGTGATGACCCAAGTACCCAACAAACCGTCATGGATGAGATCATGCAATCGGTATGCAGTCTGTCCCAGGATCAGTATGGGAATTATGTTATCCAGGTACTTGGTTTCCTTTTTGCATTCTGCAGTCAATTAATCAAAGTTCTTTTGTGACATACCTAATTGATGTTGCTGAAGGAATGAGTTTATGAGAGTTTTATAAATGGATCTGTATGGTTATCATTGAACTTAGTGCTGACTACATCATTACTTGAAGGTTATTCCCTGAATTAAAAGAGGGAGTGCAACAGTATAAAGGATTAGATAGGAAAGCAGCCAGTAAATATTTGAGGACAACTCTCAAATCAATTTGTTTTCACCTAACCTAGTCTTAGAACTCTAATGGATCGAAACTCAGCAAAATCTGGATAGCATATGTGCAAAGTTCTGCAACATGGTTCTAATTTCGGGTTGTCCGATGAATCTGTTGTTGGAGGCCCATTTATGGAGCACCTGCCATGGAGTAGTCCATCTGGTAACTCTGTAGTCAACTAAATATTGGATTTTGGCTGTACTTTTGCTTGGGGGCATGACACCATGGTTTGATCTTCAAGTGATCAAACAGTTGGAACAAAATCTGCTGATAAGATCTCTACTCAGCTTGCGTCCTTCCACCTTTTCTCTAAGAATGTGTTTCTGATTCCTGCCTGTTTTGCTGCCTAACGTAATATATTCTTTAGCCAAATATCTTGAGGTTGAAAATTTCTCATGTGATCATTGCATTTCTTTGTTTAATGGTAGCATATACTTGAGCATGGGATATCACATGAACGAACTGCCATTATCAGCAAGTTAACGGGCCAAATTGTCAATATGAGTCAGCAGAAGTATGCTTCTAACGTTGTGGAGAAGTGTTTAACATTTGGTAGCCCTGAAGAGCGTCAATTATTGATCAGTGAGATACTTGGTTCCACAGACGAGAATGAACCCTTGCAGGTTTGTCACATGCACATTACTTCTGAATATTAAAGAGATAGATACGTGACATTTACATGCTGCATCTGTTGACAAAGTGTATTTCATGATTGAATGGAGTAAAAGCTGTGGTTCCTCTCATTACACTCTGTGGAGGCATCATGTTGTAGGCAGTCATAGATAATGGGGAAATAGATGCAGGTTGAAATCTCATCATGTGGCCAGACAAGGGGACAGTACGCTTGGCTTCTGTTGATTGTGATATCATGTCTGGCATGAGCACTTAAATCTCCTAACAAAAGGAGAGATGCAGAGGGTATTAGAGAAAGGATCGGGAAGGCTTCATTGGGGATTTCCATCTTTTCTCTTGCTTTAGGATGTCTATAGATGTTAGGCATGAAAATGAGAGGTACAGATTTACAAAATGGATGTCGTTCAAGAAGCTGGTCAGATACGTATTGCAATTATGTTATATCTGGCAGGAAAATTATAGCTATTGCAACAGTTGGAGAATATTTGTTTAACATGCTCTGGTTTAGATATATTTGCTGGTCCTTATGTTTCAACACTGTCACGTACACAATCCCTTAGTCAAAGTGATGTGGACTGTTCATTTGCACAAATGCAGGCAATGATGAGAGACCCATTTGGAAACTATGTCGTGCAGAAGGTCCTTGAGACTTGCAATGATCAGAGCCTTGGTTTCATTCTTTCTCGCATAAAGGTCCACCTCAATACCTTGAAGAGGTTTACTTATGGAAAACATATTGTTGCCCGTGTGGAGAAGCTCATTGCAACTGGAGGTGAGAATCATTTTATATGGTTCACTGTAGATATTCTTTTTGATCTATCGATGCTGCGTCTTTATTTTATGAACACCCATGGCCTATGTTTGCAGAGAGGCGCATAGGGATGTCATCCTCATTTCCTTCTTCTTAAAAAGATAATCGTCCGAAATGCAGAAGACTTTTTTTCCACACCTCCCTGCTACAAGCAATAATGCTGATGTACAGCAGATGCAGATGATCATCGTTACTGATCATCCTACTTTCATCTTTAAGGGTTTTAAGCTGTAAATAAAAGAGCAACATCTTACCTCCTTGTATAAATTATCTTCTCAATGTAAATTTTAAGGTAATTTGTATGCAGAGGGTCTGCAAGAATAGGCTGTATTACTAGTCGAAAGAGAGGCCACCGGCACTTGCGTAGCCTTTACCAGAATAACTGCCTGGTTCCTCGCCCGAATGCAAAGTTCGAGTCTGTAAAGGGAAGTTAGCATTTTTGACTCATGCGCAAGGACAACTTGTACGTATCTATCTGTACATATGATGCAATTATGGGAAAAAATACACAATTTTCTTGCGGTATACAGGCAGGCTGATTTCTGCGTCCGCACAAGAACCCTCCAGTGCAGCGTTGATTGAATTTGTATTCTGGTCTGGTAATCTTGCGGCCAGAATCTATGTTAGTACACCGCTTTGTTTGCCTTACTTTCCCCTTCAATTTGTTAATTGTGCGAAGTTGTCTCCCAGAAGAGACTATCATCCTGATCTAAAATCTGCACAGAAGATTCTCAAAGTTGTGCGTTCCTACTTGGGAGGTCGTTGATGAAACATCGTTGATTTGGGATGAAATCAAAATTTCTAAAAGGTGGGACCTAAGTTCTTAGAAAAGGGTTTTGTGATCGGTACATCAGTAAATAATCCAGCAATGGCAAACAGAATCTGTTGACCTTTGTGGAAAATAGGTTCAGTTCCCGAGCGTGGAATGAAGTTCGTACTTCAAAATTAGCTGGCGGTTTGAACTCTTCTGTGTTTGTCTGAAATGTGAAAAGTCAAGTAATGCTATTTACTTTCTCACAACATTCAAAATACTCTCTAAATTTCGAAACAGGATGAAAGAAATATATGTAAATATAAATGTCAATTAAGCACGTTGTAGGAAGATTAAGCGTATCTTACATTGAACATGTCCGTGTATTTTGTAAGGTTTGAAAAAATACTAAAATTGAAAAACACTTCGAACATAATTCAAAACAAACAAACATCTTACTTAAACCAAGAGCAACTCGACACTAAAGACTGTTGCCGCACCAGATTATGATTTTTCACGTTTAAAAAAAAAATGCTAAGGTATATCGGTTGAAGTTCAATCTTACTTACAACTATCCATTCTAGAGTACCCTCTAGCTCCAGAAATGAATACTACTAGCATCTTCAAGTACGTTGACTCGAGATGCAAATCGCCAGGGACACATGGAACTAAAAAGGGGAGAATGAACCAACAAAAGACCACGGCTCAGGAAAAAATTGTGTGCAAAGAGCAAAACTGAAAGAGCACTGTCATCACTGGCTGAACCCGATATGTAACGTCTCCCCAGAGGCCATATACAGCATCAAATAAAGTGGAGCCATGACGATGGAGATCTCTGAAGACACTATGCATAAGGCAATACAGCTCCCGCCTCAAAAATCATTAAGGGCGCGTTTGGTAACGATTCTGTTCGCGGGAGTAGATTCTGATCAGAACTGATTTTTTTTTATTCTGTTCCCGGGAACTGATTCTAAGCATCTTAAGCCGTTTGGTAGAATCGTCCAAAATTTCCGATTCTGGAATAGAATTGCATTTGGTACCGTATTCATTAATTCTCGTTCCAAATCTATTTCTTTTAATTTTTAAATGATTTTTTTACTTTTTTTCCTTTTTTTATTTTCATTTTCCTTTTTTTTTTCTTTTCTTTTTCTCATCTTCTTCTTCTTGGCCGCCGCCGGTCCGGCCGATCGGCCGACGAGGGCCGACGACCTCACCGGAGCGTCGCCGCCCTCGCGAGGCCGGGCCCTCGTCGGCCGAGCCTCGCGGCAGCTGGGCGAGGCTCGCCTAGCCCCGTCGGTGGCGGGGTCAGGCCTCGTCGGGGTTGGGCGAGGCTCCGCTGTGCCACCGGCGGGCCGGGCAAGCCTCGCCGGTGGCCGAGCGAGCCTCGCCCGGCCACCGGTGGGGCAAGGCGTCGTGAGGCTTGCCCAGCCCCCGCCCCCCGGCGAGGCCCGCCTCGCCGGTGGTGGGCTTGCCTCTAGCGAGCTCACCGGACCTCACCCCGGTTTGGCGAGCCTCCCAAGTGAGCTTCTTGCCTGACCGGCGGCGGACGGCGAACGGTGGCGGGCGGTGGTGGACGGCGATCGCGAGATCGGCCGAAGGGAAGAAAAAAATTTCTTGATTTTGATTCTCAAATTTGTTCCCTAATAAGAATTAAATTTTTTTTTTATTCTTGATTCTATTCTCAATCTGTTCCCGAGAACAAAAATTTTACCAAACGCGATTCTAGACCGAAACTGATTCCAAGAACAAAGAATCAAAATTTGGCCCTGTTTGGTAACCATAAGTGAAATCCAGTTACGATGAAGACAGTCAACCATAATTTCAGGACATCTGCTGCCACGTTTCTTTCCAGAATCTGGCAGTTCGAGCAGATATGCAAATTATTGAAAAAAGAGAATTGCAAATGCGAGTCATATCCTACATACAAATGACAAAGCAACAGCAGAACCTCTATTTCCTTTTGTCTTCTTTCCATTTTCAACATCGAAATAAATTCTGAAGAATCCCTCATCAGAACGTATCACAGCAAATAACAAAAAAGTAGAGATATTTGATGGAAAATGAACAACCCAACCAGATGAGATCACTTTGTATTCATGTTAGCATCACTAAAACTCCCCGATAGGTCATATAGGAGTTTTAAGGAATACCTTCAAGAAATTAAACAAGCCAGTTGGATCCATACACACTTTAGAGCATTTAAGTGCTTCTTTAGAATAAGTGTTTTGAGTCAAACAAAATGCAATTAATTGCTTGGCAAATTATAATGTGTTTTTGGTAAATTAGAATTAAAAAGTACATTAAGAAGCAACTTTAACATCATTGCCATTTGGAAATGACTATATTCCATAAGTCCTTTGGCGTTTAATATGATCAATTTTAAGCTTCTTACATTTTAATATGTTCGAATTTAATTTTTACAATTAGTATACAAAATAAAGTATTAAAAATCACATTTCTAATTTGGTAAAAAGATCTAATTCCACAAGTATAACAATGTATTAGAAATTTTATCAATGGAAAAAGAATCACATTAGAGTGGACTCTTTCTCAATTAAAAAGAGTAATTTCATTATAATTAAGAGTCACATATGCCCCATGGAAGAGAAGATGTTGACCTTTAAAATTACAAATATCCTTAGTTATTTACTGAAAACTTATAGCCATTCGATCACGTAAAGTGTCATGTCAAAAGATACAATATCATTTGAAGCACCAACCCCTCATTTACATTATTAGATTCAATTAAATATTCATAGTTAGGATTAAAATTTGCTCTTATGAAATGAGTATTATTTACAGCATTTCTTCATATATAATTATGTAAAGCCATTGCCACTACTACAATTTTCACTTGTTTTTAATATGAATAACTTGGCATATTCTTTAGAATCTGCTGTTCACCAAGTTTCTAATATTGAGGAATGAACATGGCTAGCCACTTGTTAATCTATAGACCCCGTTGAAACTCTAGCAGAATGATATCTAACTTGGCCCCAAAACCTACATATCCAGCATCCAGAAATTTATATTTACCTACACAAGTGTAATGCAAATTTAATCCCCACAAACACATACATATATATGTATATGATTGTGCATCTACACAATACATACATATACACAGAACTTCAGCCTTACTTCTCAATAGGTCTACTTTGCGTAAATATTATATGCTTACATATAATAGACATATACAATATTCTATACATAGTACACTATATAACATTAATTTTAGATCATATACATGTATATAGTATATATACAAGTAATACAAGCCATTCCCTGCATCTAGGTCCAAACCCTAAATAAATTCCATGTTAAACTTACACAGCCAACACATTTTGAGTCTATGTTTCTTTTTTACCAATAAAACAAACCATCGTTATAAGTACCATCGACAGGATATGTGTACCATCCAAAACTTGAATATAATTCTAAAATGAAAAGAGAAATATTAGTTGGTTTATATATATTTCTTTATTTATATTGTATAATCATACCTTACCTTGAAATATGAACGGAATCTTTGATTATTCTTGATCTTCTCCAGAACTTTCCTAAATTGTCAATATGATGGTTAGATCTTTTCTTTTCCCAAATCACATACTCCCTAAATTTAGTAAACCAAAGTACTTAGTTATGGTCTCTCAAATGTGCTGAAAGCGCTCTTGTATTAACTTATTATAGTCTTAAAATGAGAAAAAACATTCCAAGGATTTCTGCAATATCAATACTCCTGAATCGTTCAAAACCATTACGTGTTACTAAGTTATGCATTAAATGATTGAATACAATCCTATCCATTCTAAACATTTAATAACAACTTATCTTACCGGCACTTTCGCCCATTAACTCTCCTAATAATGCATTTCTTGTATATGACGCGGTCATACAAGATTTTTTTATGAGTGTATGTTATATAATAAGTAACTACATCATAAGTGACTATTGAAACTAGTTGCCAAAATTCCTCTTTTTTGTTTTCCCTTGCAGGATGTTCAGCCATGACTGGTTAAATCAACAAAATACAAAGTTAGAGCAAGAGAAGTATAAAATAAGTTTGATTATCCATCAAGAAAACATTTCTACCATCAAATATATGCAAACTTCACCTCACTTTAACCGACTATGCCTGAACATGCCCATAAGAAAAACTATGAAAAAGAGGATGAGGAACTTTAACAACTTGTCTTAATTGCTGCTCATGATTCATTTGTTTACTCCATAACATGCATTCATAAAGAACCTTGCATGACCTCATCATATATAGGAAGTGCATGGTTAAGAGAGTTAGTGGACAAAACTACCAATAATATAAGGTGCCATCAAATGTTTAGAATGGATGAGATTATATTTAATAATTTAATTCATGACTTAGAAACATGTAATGGTCTTGAAGATTTAGGAATATTGGTGCTGCAGAAATGTTTAGAATGTTTTTTCACATTTTAAGACTTGGTATAGGAAATGGATTGGTACAAGAGCACTTTCAACACTTACGAAAAATCATAAATAGGTACTTTGCTTTAGTTCTTTAGAACGTATGTGACATGGGAAAGGATAGGATCCAATTGCCAAATAGGAAAAATTCCGAAGAAGATTGAAAATAATCAAAAGATTTTATCCATACTTTCAACAAGGTATGATTACACAATAAATGGAAGAAATAAATATAAAGCAATTGATATTTGCCTTCTTGTTTTAAGATTGCATTAGAGCTACCGAATGGTAACATATGCCAGCAATGGTACCTATGCACGATCAAATTCTTTTAATGGTCAAAAAGGAACACTACCTCAAAATATATTGGTTGTGTAATTTTAACATAGACTAGGCCAGTTGGGAGGGAATAACTCATGATAATTGCATCTTGCATGATTTTTATATCAAAATGTATTGGTTGTGTGTAATTTTAACATAGACTAAGCCGGTTGGGAGAGAATAACTCATGATACTTGCATTTTGCATGATTTTTATACATTAGCTTACACATGCACGCGCACCCACACACACAGACATATATACATACAAACATACTAATCAATTTTACATTATATTTATATAGGTAAATATTATTTAGAAGATGTTGGATGTCCAAATCTCACAGGTTATTTAGAGCCATACAAGAAAGTTGGATACCATTTCCTAGAGTCTCAACAAGGCTCCCCAATTTATCAAGAAGTGTTTAATCGTGCTCATTCCTCACTATTATCAAAAATTGAGCAAGCTTTTAGTATATTGAAGGAAAAAAAAAAAAAGTGGAGGATTCTAAAGAATATGGCAAGTTATCCATGTAAGCAAGTGAAAATTGTGGTATGAAAATTGTGGTACCCGCAATTATTCTACATAATTATATATGAAAAAATGCCGTGAGTGATACTTATTTCACAAGAGCTTTTATAAGTAAAATGTTAATATTGATCACATAAAACATTAAAGTGCTTTTGAAATATAATCTAATGGTGATTATATCCAAGTTGATGGGCATTTTAGAGTGTGTTTGATTCAGTATTTTGAAAGTCCATTGGAAAATGCAAAATAGTTTAGCCTAAAAGACATTAAGCAAATGTAAAGACTGTTTGGTAAACTATACTTTGAAAAATAACTATGAAAAAAATGCCGTTTAGTAGAAAACATATTTAAAAAGCCCTTTGGGTGATTAATATTAATTTTTTTTAATTTCATTTGTTTAAAATTGAAAAAAAAAAAAATAATGTACGCAACTTTTTAAATATAAATTTTGACAATAATGCTAAAAGAATCAAATACATATATATAATTTTTTTTTTAAAAGACCAAACCCTTCGTCAAAATTTTTTAATTTTTATTTGTTTAAAATTGAAAAAATAATGTATATAACTTTTTAAATATAAATTTGAAAATAATGCTAACAAATCAAATACATATATATAATTTTTTTTTAAAAAAGACCAAACTCTTCGTTGGAATTTTTTAATTTTTATTTGTTTAAAATTGAAAATAAAAATGTATGTAATTTTTTAAATATAAATTTGACAATAATGCTAAAAAAATCAAATATATAAATATTTTTTTAAAAAGACCAAAATATATTAATTTTTTTAGAATTTATATAAATTTGATTTTTTTAGCATTATTTTGGCATTTAAAAAATAATAACAAGAGCAAAATAAGAAATTTGAAGAATGAGTTATGGTAGTTTTCGAAAAAAAAAAATTTCAACATTTGGCTAAATGCTAAAAACTCAAAGCTAATCCTTACTAGCATTAAGCTTTGAGCCTTCCCAATGCTGATTTTCACTTAAAAACTACTTTTAAAATGATTACCAAACAGTCCAGCATTCCCCAAGGGGCTTTAGAGGCTGAAAGCCCCTTGGGAATGCTAAACCAAACGCACCCTTAATTATAGAATTTACCAAACACTCAATTGCTTTCACCAACTGCACTTTGACTCAAAACACTTTCCTCTAAATGAGCTTTTGAAATGCTAAGATTTTCCCAAACTCATCCTAAGGCAGGGCTGTTCTTGCCTTGAGAGAAAGGCCCTAGCAAATACATTGGGTTGGACAAAGGGGCTTTAAATTTACTTTACAAACATTTAAACTTTTTGTCAAATTCCTTTATAGGCTCAAAGTGCATTGCCAATGCTTTGCCAAACATACCATAATCCTCAAGATGGAAAAGGAAACTTTGTTGGAGAGAATGACCGCATTGACTCCTATTAGAGCGTTAAATAAAAGAAATTCAATAAATCAAATAAAATCAAATAACATTCATGAATCAACATATGTACACACATACGAAAGATGAGTCAAGGATCATAGCAATAAGTCACTCTAAGGTTAATGGATCAGCTTAGATTTCTTAACACAGAGCATGCCAGTCTTTCCTTCACAAACAGTCCATATCAACTACTCTATACCATTGGCCTACGAGAATAAAATAAAATGACCAGTCATCACTAGAAGAGATCCTCAGTTCAATATCATGATAGAGCCATTCAATGACCCTTTGAGAAAATTTTAAAAAACACCTTCAACTTTTTCTTTGATTGGACTTGGCAAGTTTGAAAATATACTTTTGATCAGAGTCAAATTTTGTAATTTGATACCTGAAGTTAGATGGAATATGCACTACGGTCGACAACAATTATCACTAACGAGATAAGCATTCTAAAAGGAGACCAGCTTGATGTACAAATTTATTCAAAGGCCACATACGGCTCCTAGGTTAAATAAAATAAAATATCTTTATCTAGACAACAGAGGCTAAGTGTAAAAGGTTTAGTCCATCAAGTGGTTAAGCCATGACCCCTATTTGTAATACACAACGCATATACTGGCTACCATGACTTCGATGTTAGAAGCTCTTAGACCAATGCAACTACAAGGATAGTACCTCCGACCATTCCAATTGCACTTGCATAATTCTTCAAAGTTATAGAAGAGAGGTGGGAGCATTGGTCCCACTGTTCTTAAGCACTTCTCAACTTAATAATAAGCCTTACCCTAACTACAAAGCCAATTAATCCACTTGCTCTCATCTCGTCTAGCAACCAAAACACTATGGATTCACATTGAATGATGAGAAGTGTGCATCAAGATTGACAAACTGAATCGTATCAAATATAAGGTGTTCTAACAGCAATTAAAATATAATCATTATAACATCTTTTGGCAACCCCAGTTACATTAATGTAGTTACTAGCTATATAGAAATGAAAAGCAAAAGCACAAATACTAACCTCCTTCAGGATAAATTGAGTCGTACTGCACCTCTGCCCAGAAACTCAACAAAATAACTGGATATAAAACAAAAAATAATAATAAGTTTATGCATCACACCATTCAAAAAACTATAGAACTCAATACGATCAAGACGGAAGTTAATGCCATATTGAGTTCTATAGTTCCAACTATACTAAACTTACAGCATCATTTAACTTATACCTTCAAGATAAAACAGACAGATTCTCCTTTATCAGTACAATTATGCTGATATGGAAACCTCAATGTGAACAAGGTCTGGGGAGTGTTAAGGAGAAAAGAAAGAAAAGCACCTGTTGAGGGAATGATCCAGAACTCACCCTAACTACATCGCAAGTTCAACACTATAAGCACAAATCCATTGAAATAGTAGACAAAGAAATCTTCGGGCCCAAGAAACAATAAACAAAGAATAGTCAACAAAAAAAAGATACTGTCTAGTTACTCTAGATGTTGTAATAATGCACAAATCATTGGAATGACCTCTTATATGTCTTCATTCACAGAAAAATCAGTCCTTCCAATTGTGATACTTTTAAATGTTCTCCATAATCTTAAGAAACCCACGATGCAGCTTCTTGGCTTTCTAACTGCATTTCGAGCTCCATCAGTGCTCTCCACCATCAAGGATCATTCACAAGTTAGACCCAGCTATTTCAGTTCCACCTCTTCCACATAATCCAGATCTAGATCTTTCACATTTTTACTTTTAACAACTCGGTTGTTTGTCCGTCGCTTCTTCAAAATAACAGCAGACTGCTTCATCAACTTAATGTACTTTTGCCTCACTCTCAACATAGGATGTCTCTCGATTGCATGCTTGTCGTTGTAAGCCTCTTTTAATATCGCTGTACAAGTCTTGTTCCTTAGAGATAAATAAAAGACATGAGGGTGCCTCTCAAACGCCTTATGCACTTTCTGCGGCAAACCCAGATACTTCTTGAGGCATAAAAGTTTCTTCCTTTCAGCAGAATGCTCCACAAAGAGACTAAGTAATTCATGAAGAACACCCACAACTCGTTTCTCTGCTACGTCGCTATCTGGATCCAAGTTTGAGCAATCATCATAAGGGGAAACATAAGGCGTCTTCTGAAACTCCATTAACCAAGCCTCAATCTTTTTCCTCATCCTTACACCTTTAGAAGGAAAAAATGGGAATTCAATTGCCTCCATCGAATCCCCAGGATCCAATCCTCTCTTCAAGGCATTCTTTTGCAACACAGACAAGACTCTCTCTTGAGAATCAACGGCTAAACCCCTTAAGCCATCTCCCACATCCACGACCCTAAAAGATTCGTCGAGATTTTTTTCAGGGTCATGGAGAAAAGCATCAGGCAACCCCAAATACCACTGCATCCCTTGAATGATCTTCAAGGGCAGAACTCTGTTCTTACTCATGAGTATGAACTTCCTCAGCCTATTCCTCAGATCCTCCTTAAATTCTTCACACACCCGCTGTTCTTCTCTATCAATCTCAGCAGCTTCTGGGGTTAGCCTAAACCAAGGCAGACTGTACTGGGGACCAGTAAACTCCTCAAAAACCGATGGGTAAAGCCTCAAGAACCTCGCAACCTTAATGGGTATGCCGAATTCTAATCCTCTCTTCGAAACATCGGAGATGGGAATGCAGCCATCGGGGCCTCGGGCTATGCAGTTTTTCAAGGAAACTACGCGGTTAAGCTCGATGGAGTGGTGGATATGCTCGACCGAGTCATAGTAAGAGTCCTTTTTCCATCTCATATACACATCAACGTAGCAGCAAACCTGAGTGTACACCCAAGGAGGGTTTTGGCTGCGGCACGACGATGGGTATACCGGACTCCGAAAACCAGAACACCGCCACAGGTTCTTCAGAGTCCCAGCAGAGCCGTACCTCTTGCACAGCATCATCAACAAAAGACGAGAGGATGGAGGCGGAGGTGCGAATCAGGAGTGCGATCATCAAACCGGGGCGAAGACCCGAGTCGCGCGCGCGCTTCGAGGCGACGTCTCTACCGGAGGTGGAGACGGGAGGTCGGCGGCGTTGCGAGTAAAGGAGGCATTTTCACAAACACTTGAGGCGCGCCGAGGATGGCCGGGGAAAGAAGCTTACGAGGTCGAAGCTGCAGAAAGCGAAGGCTTTTGCGGATACGGTTGGCGTGACGCAGGGAGCGTACTTTATTGCCCTAATATAATTATCACGCGATTAAAAGAATTTATACTAATTATTATCATAATTACTTTATTGATTGAGTAATAAATATTATATCTAGATTGATATGTTTATGAGGTTTGTATAATATAATTGATTAATATAAAAAAATCTCAAACCGATACATTTATAATAAATTTATGTCAAATTAATTTTTTACCAAAAAAATCATAGATTGATATATTTATGACAATGTTACATTCTATTAATTTTCGTTAAAATAAATTAATATCACAAAAATCAAAAGCGGGTACACTTATTAAAAACAGAGTAAAACTCTAAATTAGTATATCCATAAATTATTTTATTTTTTTTTTGAACTAGAGAACCGCTTTGCCGATAACCGCCACGTAAACCCCCAAGACCCACCACTGAGCCCGATAGCCACCACGTAAACCCCTGCACCCACCACTAGAGTGCCACGCTTAAATCACCAAATGGCCTGCCAGCCTCCCTTCAAACTTGCGTTGAAGGGACTTCAAACTCTGGATCTCCCGTTTGGAGGTCCAGAGCCTACTCAACAGAACACCACGGCCGGTGGTGTATATCCATCAATTATTACTTATTATTCAACTCATAAATTTAACAATAAAATTTAACAGAAATTAATAGAGGGTAAATTTGTCGAAATGTACTAATTTAAAGTTATTTGTGATTAAAAAATTAATTTATGGTAAACTTATCACAAATATACCAATTTAGGATTTTTTGTGATATTAACCTTAATAGTCAATACCAAAAAAAAAAAAAAAAAAAACCTTAATAGTCAATAATAAATTATTTAATAAAAAGCATTTTTTTCTCATTTTTAAATTTCCTAAATTAGCATCCCTTTCTTTCTCTCGTACCCACTAGTTTCTTAGATAACCGTACAAAAAAATTTCCTCTCATTTTAGATTTCTTAAAATACCCTTATGTTACTTTCTTCATAGATGGCTTTTGGCATCGAGGACTCATACGTGGGAACTTGGGATTATTTTTGTATAATTTCATAATATTTTTTTTCCCCATTTGATAGAGGTTGTACGCAATGTGTATAAAGCTATAGGTTTAGAGATACTCATTCAATCCCTATTATAATTTAACAGCATTATCTTCTTATTATAACATATTGACATAATTAAGAGATGTTTTTCCGCGAAACAAATACATAGGCAGGCGATCCAGCGCCTGTGAAAAGACCAAAAGCTAGCACAAGAGAATACCCACAAAACCAATGTGAATCGCAGCCCCTCTCCCCCAACTGTTTACAAAAGATGAAATAGAAGGTGACCAACAAAAGTCTTGAGAGCTCAGAGGAAAAATATGTACAGAGAGAGAAACTGAGAGAACGCCATCGTCACTGGCTAAATCCTACATGTAACTTCATTGTGCCTGGGGTATATATGAATGCACGAGATACGGCAGAGCCGTCGCAATGGACCTCTGATCCGAACATAAAGCATGGAGAAAGTAATAGAGCTCCAATTTACAAAACATAAAGGATGATCCAAGTATGACGAGGATGGTCGAGCATAATTTCAGAACAACCCCTGCCACCACTTACTTGGGCTCGGGCAGCTCTGCAAACCATTGAAAAACATAAGCAAAAAATCGAGTCATATCACAACATAAGAAGATGCATAACCGAGCTGTTTATTTCCCTTTTTTAACTCTTTCTTTTGCAAACCAAGTCTGTAAGTGTCAAGGTAAAGCTGATGTTGAAACAAATCCCCGTCAGCAGCACATATAAGAGAAAAAAGGATCCAAAAAAGTAGATACACTTGACCGGAACATGAACAAGCAGATCAGATGAGATATCACTTGCATCTATATTAGCACCAATAAAGCCCCTACTTAACCTTAACAGAGTTTTAAAGAAAATCACAAGAAATCAACAGGCCAGCTGGACTATAGTCGCCACATACTCGATGCTGCTTAATTGCATCAAGAATAGAGTCCTCAACCAGGAAAAAGAAAGTTTGTCCGTGGAAACAGTAGTGGCTTCTATTAGAGAGTGTCAACAAGAAGAAAATCATGTGACATACGTAAAGGACAACACATATGAAAGATGAGCAAAGATCATAGACAAGTTCCTAATTAGAATATTTATAATGGGGGGATTCAATGACCATTCCACATAATTATGAATAACACCTACAACTTCTCTTTTCTAGCATTTGCAATTTATTTCTTTTGGTCGAATAAGTCTTTGCAAGTTCGAAAAGCTACACTCAATACCATTACCATGACAAACCTTAGTCAGTCTTTTAATCCACAGCCTGAGTTTTAATGGACTAGTACTATGGTTGAAAGCAACTATCCCTAACTAGAAAACCTTTCATAAGCGGACCAGCTTGGCCTAATAAAACTATATACCTTCGCTGAAAAAGAAAATGTATTTATTTAGACAAATTGCAACGTCAAAGGTTTAAGGCTATTATGTAGTTATGCCTTGATCCTCGATTGCAATATTTAGGGCATAGACTAGCCACTGGGCATGATGAAATTTCAACACTAGAAGCTACTAGGCCAAAGTGGGCCCAAGGATCTAATTTCACTCACACAATTCTTCCAAGTTCCAGAAGATCTAGGAGCTTTGGTTCTATAATTTATTAAGTGCTTTTCACCTCAATAATAAGCTGCTGCACATAAAGCTAATACGGTGCATGTGTTGTAGTCTCACATCTCCACTAGCAACCACAAAACTCTATGAGTAGTGAGATGTTCATCAAGATTGCTAAATTCAATCATATCAGCTAAAAGAAGGTGTTTTAGGAGCAACTGAAAGGTCCTCCGCACCCATTAAAAGAAGCATTTGACAAGGTGAAAAATGCCTCCTCTCAGTTTGGCTCATGCATAAGGCTTAAAGTTAGAGACAAGCTAATGACAGAACAGACTACATAACTTGTACAGCACTTGACAAACAAATGTACGAATAGATAGTCAAAGAGGGAATATCTGTGAAAAATTATTCACTCAAAACCATATGAATGTATCAAGACTTCTTTTGGCAACACCAAGACATGCAAAATTAGTCACTAAAAATATATACAGAGCACGCATTTTCAAGGCTACAAAAGCACAAAGACTAACCTTCTTCAGGATAAATTGAGTTGTAGTGCACCTCTGCCCAGAAGCTCAAGAAAATGACTGGAAGGAAAACCGAAATTGTAAGTTTATGTATCATCTAGTTCTGTAAGCTAAAAAACAGAACAGGATCCTGATACAGAAGTTAATGCAATATCAAATTCCATTGATTCGATGAGTAAGCTTACAGAATCATTTAACTAATATTCAATGGTCAGTAGCACAACTCCACTGTAATAATAAACAAAGAATAGTCAACCCAGAGATGTACGATCTAGTAACTCTAAATTGTGTATTTATCTACAAATCATTGGAACAATGATGATGTCTTTAAATACCGTCAAAACTTAGTCCCTCCCGTTGCAAGAGATTACAAATAAAATGGTGGAAGAGATGACAGTGTATAATTTAGACTCTATACAGCAGGAGAGGGATGAACAAATGGACAAGCTAGATACTTTATCTGTACAATTATATCTAATCTACAGTGCACAAGTTGAATATTACCAAATGCAACTACTTTCATAGTATGCAGAGACTTGCAAAATTGTGAGGTAAACAAGTGGAATGACTTGAAACAGAACATCATTCGTGCAGAAATCAAGTGAACCAGACCATGCAGTCCACCTAGACTAAGCTTTACTCACCTATGTCTGCAAAACGTTTGCAAATTATATATAATTATCCAAGAGAAAGTAAGGAACTGGGGAGAGCATATATACATCCAAAGAGAGAGAATAAGGAGGGCCTGCTACTGAAAGATGTGAATTTAGAACACCCACATGATAATGGCCTCCGAAGATTATATCAGGGTTATTAAGTAACCTGCTTCCAGAGGTTTGGATGTTGACCAATCAGCATGCAAAATTACATTAAGCATCCACCTTGCAGATTAACATTAAGGTCTTATATTCTTTCCTTTAAAATATTCCAGTGTGATGTATAGAATCGTTTAAGCCATGGTATAGATCAAGAAATACCCGAATAATCATTTTTCTTAATGAGAAGTCTGTATTAAAGAAATATTACCTCGTTTGGACTTTGGAATACGTGGAAGGATCTCAATGTAGCTTGTCTCTTTAAAAGAAGTGATCACAAAAATCTTGACTCCATACTGCAATTGAGCAAGAAGTGTGAATTAATAATCTCTATCTATTGACAGAGAAGGATCACTCAGGCTCCATTGATTTAATTAATCAAACCATCAATGGCAATGACAATTACAAGTACACCTATATCCCATATTCACATGTTCACCACCAGTACTTCACCAGCACCCCTTCTACTAGCCCAATAACCGTGGCATCGACAAGAGGTCAATCAGAGAGCAACTCTACCCCACACCACCCACCACACCATAAGTTATCACTACAAAGCTGTTTACCAGATGAAATGAAATACCAGCCACGTAAAGCTAAAGATGTTGTAGATTCTAAATTCACTCTTGCAAATTTAGTTAATCAATTTGTGATATTAGATTTCTGAACTAACCCAACTCAATGTCATTTTTTGTCCATCCCTTCATTACAAATACTTTATAATGAAAACTATTACAAAGATTTAAAAAAATAGATAATCCAGGAAGTATTCTTGTAGGTGAATAGGCAAAAAACCTCTGACAGGTAAATCTTACTCATACATCAAGGATCATTAAACCACAACAGTCAACTGACACACATTTTGTTATGGCTGACTTATCAATTAAATTTTAAGATGGCCATGTGAATAAGGTTGAATGAAGGGGAAAAAGTGTCGTAAATCATACAGAATCAGCAGCAGCTTGCAATGTGACATGATCACCCCATTCTCCAATCCTAGTCATCCAAACAAACGAAAGATAAATAATCAAAATGCTATGCCAGCAAAGGATGAGAAAAACCAAATAACACTGACTGCCTACTCGCTCATTTTCTTTAAATAGTCATCAAAGGCCATTGGGACATAGCCACCATACATCTCTGGACATGACTTCAACTGATTATATCAACAATCAAAAAGCCAAAAAAATAAACATCAGAATTAATGCAAAGACAATAATTTTAAATCCACGCTACAGACCAACCCAAAAAAAAAAAAAAATCCATGCTACAGCAGTGGACTACCTGACTAACAATTTGATGCCTCACAAATTTGTGGTGCTCAGGTGATCGATACAGTTGGTCTGATAAAGCACGAAACTGATAAAAAGTTCGAGCAATGAGTGTCCCAACCACATTTGTTAATAAAAGGACATGGAAGCACCAGAGAAAAGGAAAACAGCCTTGATGGCCATAAACAATTGAGAGAACAGAGAGAAGAGAGATTGGTGCATGGTTGAAACATGAGACAACACAAAATTTAATCACAGCAACAAAATGAAAATGATGATACTTGCTATATGGAACACACAATTCATGATACACAGAAATCTGATATCTGTGAAGAATTCACGCGACAGATTCAGTGTGTTAACCAACCTGGCAGTTACCATCTCCCTGGACTTTATTTTCAACGAGAAAATATAACCGTAACCTGCAACAGATATAAGGATTAAACAGCATGTAAGTCTGCATGGCGTCAACTGGTTGGGGCAGTTAGCCCCACTCAATTCAATATAACAAGAAGACAACAGTACAGTTCAAGCTTTCAAAGTATTTGTTATACCCCAATCATGAATTTAAGAAGCAGAAAAAGAAAACTAAAGTCCAACTTCTTTTTTCCCAATTTGCACAACTTACAAGAAAATGTAACTGATCAAAAATATGATAGTTAAGATTCAGAAAATACAATAAATAAGGCCTCCATGGTATACTTACTAATGTAAGTATTGGAACACTATCTTAATCATTGAAACCAAATAATTTATCTTAAAAAAAGAAAAAAATCACCCATTGTAGAAATTTTCTGGATTCATCATACCTAGATACCACCAGTTATTTTGATAAAACCATCAAATGATCTTCTCTGTTTTGCCTAGAGTAGACCACTAAGAGTAATCCCAAAGAAAACCACTGAGTATTAATTTTATTTTCATCCTTAGATAGAACTACCCACTTGATGTTGAAATATCTGATCATCCAACAAAAGTATAGATATGAACAAGACCTGACTAGTTTTAGTCCAAAAAAAATAAAGGGAAGAAAGAAACCTGTCTATAAGTCTTTGATGATCTGACACCTCTTCTTCTATAGAAGGTATTTCACCGTTAATTTTAGGCACATGCTGCAAAAAGACTCAGAGAAATCGTGAACAGCAACACTTCGATTACAAGGAAACAGGAAGGTACAACATATTAAAAAAAAAAAATTGCTGGTACAGTGATTTTGTTGTTCTTTACCATTTGAA
Source organism: Eucalyptus grandis (assembly GCF_016545825.1). Taxonomy (NCBI): domain Eukaryota; kingdom Viridiplantae; phylum Streptophyta; class Magnoliopsida; order Myrtales; family Myrtaceae; genus Eucalyptus; species Eucalyptus grandis. Next base: position 12,114,310 of record NC_052621.1, read on the forward strand.
AAAAAAAAAAAGCTGCAAGTTAATTTTTACATCCATGGCCGCATCTTAAAATTGTCAAGAACAGAAAAAATCAAGTCTTGCCAGTAAAACCTTTTCTGAACAAAGGCTCAGAATGCACTCAAAGATATTAGTGGCATCAGCATTTTACTGGGCACTGCAACGCACAATTTCGGTCATTCATTTGAGCAATGAATATTGGACTATGGATTCATCCTATGCATTGACAGATTCTAGTGCATGATAGAGAAGTGACATTCCAAATCACTATACTGAAGGTCTTAAAAAGGATTAAATAGTAGGTATTTTTGGCCAAATTAAATAATAGCTTGAGGTTGCCGACACCACATGATTTTAATGAGCAACCATCTGATAATATAGCTCCTTCATGGGTCTCAAGCCCTTCAACATGGTCCTCATCCACAAGAGGAATAGATGCTAACTCCTTAATCAATAACCTTGCCCTGACATGCTTAATTCATCACAACTCTTATCCGTACAAAACCCCGGATGGTGACCTATTAAATACATGGACGCATATTCTACACATGTCAAGGCAACTCTTGCTTAAAAACCCTCTTTCTAGTGGCAACTGGATAGAACTTCACTTAGTCTAGCAACATGCTATAAGTTAGAACATCGTCATTGTTTAGGCAGAGAAATGTACCAAATAAACCTTTGTGATCTAAACAAATAAAGTCAACAGTAAGCTCAGCACGGTGGAAACACTCACAGGAACAGGGACCATCTGATTAAACCTCTTGCCAACTTCCCCATCAAGCACAGATTCATCTTCTAGGTGTAGTATATCCACATCATCATCATCAAACCGTGATTTTTCTCCTGGGCTGCAACGTGAATTAGCATTTCCCACCTCATCACGTGCTTCAACCTCTTTTCGATATTCCAATTGTCGATCATTTTCCCGTCCTGTGTTTTGGAAAAAACTTGAACGTTGCAACAAAGCCAACAAAGAAACGCCCAGAAATTAACTCACCTTCAGCATCAGAGTATCTCTTTGAAGGAGCAGGCAAATCCTGGGTCAAAACCGAAGCATGTAATTGTTCATTTCCAGAAGTTGACACACCTCATGCTTCTTCGAAAGCGAGTCGTGCAAGTTCTTCTAGCAAAACATGCGCAATAAACTCATCATACCTCACAATAGGATCTTCCTCGTATCATGTTACCCATTGGAATCCACAACCGCCTGGACGAAATAGAGAAAAATAAAAGATCTGGATGACAAAAACGAGGAATCTAATTTATCCAAAGCCGTACCATCAACGATCAATTCTATGCATTCGGGTAAAAAATATTCATTCTACTGGCAGAAAAGTTAATAAAATCGAGACCATATCTAGGAATTACTCATATAAAGAAACTCATAAGACAAATTACTTCGAAAAATTAAAAGAACCGTATCCACCGAAACTGCCCGGCTGCAAAATGAGTTAGATGTTCAGACGACACAGCCATCATACGATCTCAATTGCAAAAAATTTGAAGAAGTAGGCGGTTAGAAATAATAAAGTATGGACACGGACAAAAAAGAAAAGTCGAAAAAAATACCGAAACCGTCGGTGTCTCATTCGAAACTTCGACAACTTACGAACCCATTATTTAATTATCAATGAAGCAATAGCAAAGAAAGCGTGGAAATCAAGAAATTCGACAAAGAGACAAGAAATGACGCTGACACTACGGAAAAAAAAAAGTAGAACTTCCAACGATCCGATAATTAGGAACCACAGCATCAGCCAGACCCCCACCATTCCCAAAAACAGAGTCTTTCTTCCCAAACCCACTTCCTCAAACGCCGAAAACGAAGCCCAGATCATCGAAAGAAGAACGACCCAATACGTCAAAGAGGAAATAAACGACAAGTAATCAAGAAAGGAAGCAACTTTCGCATTCCTGGATAAAGGGCAAAGCACAGAAGACACACCTTCGGATCAAAGAGAGAGTATCGAATCGAGGGTGTCAAATCTTTCCCGGCTGAAAAATCAAATATCTTTAGTTTCTCGCACCAGCGGCCGCGCCTGTTCTTCATTCAACCCCCCCTCCGCATCTTCTCTCCTTCTCCTGGTCTTCTTCCCGGGGTTTTATGGTGGGGGTTTCACTGAAGCGTACGTAACGAATCGTCGATAGTGGCTGGGGAAAGAAAGGGTCGCGCGCAAGAAATCTTGCTGGTGATATTTCCTTGATTTTCTTGAAATCTCGTTCGGCGATGTCATTTTCTCCGGGGGCGAATTCAAATTTGCGAAAGGCTGCTTCTCGTCGGAGGTTTGCGCCTAGTGGAACCGAAACCGCCGCAGTCCGACGGCGGTGCGGCACCGGCGACCGGGAAAGGCGGTTCCCTCGGCGGCCGCGCTCCTTTCCGGTGGGAATCGGGTGCGTGGCATGGTCGGTTCTTGGGACGTGGGGCCCCTCGGTTTCGAGAAATTTTTGGGCGTTTTAGAACGCGTTTGCGTTTGCATTTGATAACGTTTCTGTTTAAAAATTATTATAAAAACGAAATAAAAAAAGTGTTTTTATTTCGGGGAATAATTTTTTACCAGAAAATACGTTTGGTAAAACTTTTTCTAAATAAAAAATAAATAAAACACGCGTTTGGTAAATTTATATTCTTTTTTTGTTTCTTTTAATTTTTAAATTTTTAAATTTTATTTTTTTTTTTTTTTTTTTTTTTTCTTCTTTTCGGCCGGTCGCCAGCCTCTAGCAACCGGGCGACGGGACCGACCGCAGCCTCACCTTGGGCTGGGCGAGCGCACCGCGACGCTCCGGCGAGGTCACCGACCATCGACGGCGTTGCAGGCCCTCGACGGCCAGTCGCCGGCCATAGCTGAGGTCAACGACCGGCCAAAGAAGAAAAGAAGAAAAAAGTGTTTCTGGAGCAAGAAACAATTTTTTTTTCTCATTTATGTTATTTTTGTGTTCCGGAAACAAAAAATTTGATTTTGAACAAAAACGCAAACAAACGCGTTTTTTGTTCTTTTTGTTTCCGAACAAAAAAACAAAATTTATGTTCATAAACAAAAGAAAAAGAATGAAAACATGCAGGTCCTTAACGTTGTATTCCATTTCGCCTTCTGTGGAAAACTAGTAAATAGAAAATGGATTTTCTTTTTTTAAAGAAGTATCGAAGGACAGGATGTGTGTAATTAATGTTTCTAAAATTAAATGTTTTCTCATTAAATATACTTAACAAGTGTTCCATACACTCTTTAATAAGAGCTGTACAGACAAAAGTAAGTTTGAAGCTATAGCGGATGTAAATACTAAAGTCGCTATCAGGCCACAATTAGATGTTAGATTATATTTTAATGAGACTTAGTTAGAAAGAGAATCATGTGGCTCAAGGTACAATTTGAGTAAATAAAAAAAAATACACGTCTCAATATCTTTAATGAATTAAATGAGAGTTAATATCGGCCTTGAAAAATTTGCTTAATTGTATTTTGATTTTTTGTTAATGCAATTTGGAATTGTGCATATTGATTGTCAACAATATATAAGCTTCATTTCATCGAAATTAGAGCACACGACACTTGTTTGGGGAACTTCAGCTTTAAAAATTTGATTGCATTAATTAATAGTAACTTCAATGCATTTCAAGCCCCTCTAATGAAGAAAATAAGGAAAATAATGTCTATAATACAAGCTTATATGATTTGGAAGAGTTAAAAAAATCGTTTCTATTAATTTGTCAATACATTATTATATTTTTCTTATTTCTCTATCTTTTTTTTTTTTCCTTTTTCTTTTTCTTTTTCTCTTCTTCTTCCTCCTTCTTTATGGCCGGTTGAAGAAGAAGAAAAAGAAAAGAAGAGAAAAGAAGAAAAATTAGACTTGATTATAAGAATTATTCTCGAGAATAAAAAATAAATTTTTTTCTAAAAAATAAATTTTTTTCTACTTGTTGATTCTATTCCAAATCTATTTTTAGAAACAAAAAAAAATTTTTGCTCTCGAAATAAAAAATTTACCAATTATTTTTAATTATTTCGAGAACAAAATTATAAAATGAAGTACTTGTTTGGAGCGGTACCAAACAAGCCCTTAGACTCCCTTACCTTAAGCCGCCATATCTTTTTCCCCCTCTTTTCACACTTGTTACTTTTAATAGCTCTAAATTTTAAGTCTTGTTTTGTTAGAATTGTTCCCACAACGAAATATATTTCTTCGCAAGTCGTTCTTTGATTTTATTAGAGGGGACCAAGATTCTACGCCAACTTTAGACAAAAGATATCTCATGCAATATGGAATGGAACTTTTTAAATCCAAACAAGATTCTACAACCCCAAACCAAGTCAAAATTTAATCAATGATGAGATCCAAAAGTTACAAGATCAATCTCGAACTATGCCAAGATTCGATTGACGACACATATTAAGGATATTGAGATATAATGTCCGAATTCAATCAACAACAAGGTATCGACGACACAAATCAAAACGCTATAGTTAAGGAAATTTAAAGTACAATGCAAAAAAAAGTAAATATAATTGAAAGATAATAATTTGTTGATTTGTGTGGGATCTTCTCTCATTGGATACCTAGTGGTATTATAGTGAAGGTGTGATAATCGCTTATCGGCTATGCCCGATGGTTGTGTTCCTCCAAGTAACTTCCATTGGTCTTGCCCATGCTCCTTTATTCTCGCAAAGGTGTAGTAACTGCTCCTCGACTATGCCCATGCTTGTATAACTATCTTTACTGCGTGTTGGTGGTTTTGCAATTATGACCACCATTCCATGAATAGGTCTTCGAATGGCAACTACACCCTCCACAACATGCCTTTTCAATGCCCACTATCTTGGTGATCTGAATAGTATTAGAAATACTTTCAATGACTTGCCTCTTGTGCTTATAGGCGGCCACCAACTGTCCGTTATCATATTTCGACAATTGGACAGGTGGTATTAAAGAATATTGTCATTGACCGTTGTGAGTTAATTCATGTACTTGTCGATGATTTAATATGTATGAGATGACGCCCATGCACCATGCATGTGGCTGCCGCTTACCCTTGCTCATATGCTACATATTTCGTACTCTTGTGCCGTGCCAGGCATGTGGGATTCGATGATTAAATCAACTTTTGGTGTCGACTAGCCTTTATATCTAATTTTGAGTCTTTATTTCATATTTTTGTATGTCCTCGGGAAAGAAATTCTATAAATGCTACTATTCACTAATGGAGCATTGAGATAATGGATTTCATACATAGAAATCACTCGCCACTGTTCACCATTTCTTGGCTACAAAGAAAATTACTCGCCATGTTAACAACCGGCACATTGAAAAATAACGTAATGGGTTTAAAAGTGTCTAGTATATATTATCATTAGATTAGTAAATTTTCACAAGTATGCATGACGCAAGACATGACATCACACGACTTTTTCACTATCGTAATCGATGCGGTTGTCTCGGTCTTACAACGTCGCGACAAGTTTTGCTGAAGCGTACGTGCGCGCGAGAAATACTGTCGGTGACATCTCCTCGATTTCTTGAAATCTCGATCGGCGATATTTTTTTTTCCAGTGGGGAGTTGAAATTTGCGGAAGGCTGGAGTTGCCAATAATATGATTATCGTACCGGGGCGTTTCGACCTGCCATCGACGACGATCGTGGCCACTATAGCAAAAACTTTTTTCTCATTTGCTAAGAGACGTTTTTTTCTGCAAAACAAATGCACAGGCAGAACACGAGCTAGCAAAAGAGAATGCCTACAAAACCGACTATACTTTGTACAAATAATGAACCAATCAACTAATGAGAGTCCGAAACCCTCTCTCCCAACTATTTACAAAAGATGAAATAGAAGGTGACCAAGAAAAGTCTCGAGGACTCGAGAGGAAAGATATGTACAGAGAAGAAACTGAGAGAAGGCTGTCGTCACTGGCTAAATCCTATATGTAACATTATCGCGCCTGGGGTATATATGGATGCATGAGACACGGCAGAGACATCACGATGGACCTCCGATCCGAACACAAAGCTTGGAGAAAGTAGTAGAGCTCCAATTGACAAAACATGAAGGACGATCCAACTATGATGAGGATGGTCGAGCATAATTTCAGATCAACCACTGCCACCACGACGACTTCTTTTTTGACAGTTCAGGCAGCTCTGCAAACCATTGAAAAGCATATCACAACATAAGAGGATGCATAAGAGGATGCATAACCAAACTATTTATTTCCCCTTTTTTACTCGTTCTTTTGCAAACCAAGTAAGTCCATAAGTGTCAAGGTAAAGCTGATGTTGAAATAAATCTCCGTCAGCAGCAAATATAAGAGCAAAGGATCGAAAAATGTAGAGATACTTGACTGGAACATGAACAAGCAGGATCAGATGAGATATCACTTGCATCTATGTTAGTGCCACTAAAACTCCCTAATTAACCATATCAGAGTTTTAAAGAAAATCCACCAGAAATCAACAGGCCAACCAGACTACAGTCGCCACACGCTTGATACCGCTTATAATTGCATCAAGAATAGAGTCCTCAACCAGGAAAAAGAAAGTTTGTCAGAGTAGTGGCTTCCATTAGAGAGTGTCAACAAGAAGAAAATCATGTGACATATGTAAAGGACAAGCACATGTGAAAGATGAGCAAAGATCATAGATAAGGTCCTAATTAGAATATTTATGATAGAGGGGATTCAATGACCATTCCACATAATTATGAAGAACACCTGCAACTTCTGCTTCCTAGCCTTTGCAATTTATTTTTTTTGGTCTAAAAGGCTTTGCAAGTTTGAAAAGCTACACTTGATACCATTACCATGACAAACCTTAGTTTTTTTAATCCACTGCCTGAATTTCAATGGAATAGCACTACAGTTAAAAGCAACTATCGCTTACAAGAAAACCATTCTATAAGCAGACCAGCTTGGCCTAATAAAACTATATATCTTTGCTGGAAAAAAAATGTATTTATTCAGACAAATTGCAATGTCAAAGGTTTAGGCTATTATGTGGTTACGCCTTGACCACTGAATGCAATATTTGGGGCACAGACTGGCCATCAGGCATGATAAAATTTCAACACTAAAAGCTACTCAGCCAAAGTGGGCCCAAGGATCTAATTTCACTCGCACAATTCTTCAAGTTCAGAAGATCTAGGAGCTTTGGTTCTATAATTTATTAAGTGCTTCTCAACTCAATAATAAGCCACTGCACATAAGGCTAATACGATGCATGTATGGTTGTCTCAAGTCTCCACTAGCAACCACAAAGCTCTAGATTCAAATGAGCAGTGAGATTTTAATCAAGATTGCTAAATTCGATCATATCAGCTAAAAGGTGTTGTAGGAGCACTTGACAAACAAATGTATGAGTAGAAAGTGAGAGCGAATATCTGGGATTAAAGACAAAATCCAAAAAAGAAAGCTTATTGACATGAAAAATTATTCACTCGAAACCATATGAATGTATCACAACCTCTTTCGGCAACACCAAGGCATGCAAAATTAGTCCCTTAAAATATATACAGAGCACGCATTTTGCCAGGCTACAAAAGCACAAAGACTAACCTCCTTCGGGATAAATTGAGTTGTAGTGCACCTCTGCCCAGAAGCTCAAGAAAATGACTGGAAGAAAAACGAAAATTGTAAGTTCATGCATCATCTGGCTCTGTAAGCTAAAGAACAAAACAGGACCCTGATACAGAAGTTAATGCAATATCAAGTTCCATTGATTCGATGATACTAAGCTTACAGCATCATTTAACTAATATTCAATACTCAGTAGCACAACTCCACTGTAATAATAAACAAAGAATACTTCCCAAGAAATAATAAACAAGGAATAGTCAAACCAGAGATGTACGATCTAGTAACTCAGAATTGTGTATTTATGTGCAAATCACTGGAACAATGATGATGTCTTCATAAATAAAACTTAGTCCTTCCCATTGCAACAAATTACAAATAAAATGATGGAAGAGATGACAGTGTATAATTAGACTCTATACAGCAAGAAGGGGATGAACAAATGGCCAAGCTAGATACTTTATCTGCACAATCATATCTAAACTACTAACCAGGGGAGTAGTGCACAAATTGAATATTACCAAATGCAACTAGTATCTTAGTATGCAGAGACTTCCAAAATTCCGAGGTACACAAGTGGAATGAACTGAAACAGAACATCATTCATTCAGAAATCAAGCAAACCAGATCATACAATGCACCTTGACTAAGCTTTACTCACCTTTGTCTGCAAAACTTTTTGCAAATTATATATAAATATCCAAGAGAAAAGTGGAGAACTTGGGAAAGCATATAAACATCCAAAGAGAAAAAATAAGGAGGGCCAGCTATTGAAAGGTGTGAATTTAGAAAATCCACATGCTAATGGCCTCCAAAGATTATATCATGAGTATTAAGTAGCCTGCTTCCAGAGGTTTGGATGTTGACCAATCAGTATGCAAAATTACATTAAGCATCCACCTTGCAGATTAACATTAAGGTCGTCTATCCATCTTACCTTTAAAATATTGCAGTGTGATGTATAGAATCCATTAAGCCATGGTATAGATCAAGAAATGCTAGAATAATCATTTTTCTTAATGAGAAGTATTAAAGAAAATATTACCTCGTTTCGACTTTGGAATATGTGGAAGGATCTCAATGTAGCATGTCTCCTTAAAAGAAGTGATCACAAAAATCTTGACTCCATACTGCAATAGAGCAAAAAGTATGCATTAATAATCTCTATCTATTGACAGAGAAGGATCACTCGGGCTCCATTGATTTAACTAATCAAACCACCACAGTGACAATTGACAATTATAAGTACACACCATTATCCCACATTCACGTGTTCACCACCAGCATTTCACCAGCACCCGTTTTACTGGCCCAATAATGGTGGCATCAACAAGAGGTCAATCAGAGAGCAACTCTACCCCACACCACCCACCACACCATAAGTTATCACTACAAAGCTGTTTACCAGATGACATGAAATACCATCCACATAAAGCTAAAGATGTTTTAGATTTAAATTCACTCTTGCAAATTTAGTTAATCAATTTGTGATATTAGATTTCTGAACTAACCTAACTCAATGTCATTTTTCGTCCATCCCTTCATTACAAATACGTTGTAATGAAAACTATTACAAAGATTTAAATAATAAAAAAAAAGGTTGAATGGAAGGGGGAAAAAGGGTTGTAGATCATACGGAATCAGCAGCAGCTTGCAATGTGACATGATCGCCCCATTCTCCATTCCTAGTCATCCAATCAAACGAAAGATAAATAAACAAAATCTTATGTCAGCAAAGGATGAGAAGAACCAAATAATACTGATTGCCTACATGCTCATTTTCTTCAAATAGTCACCGAAAGCCATCTGGACATAGCCATCGTACCTCTCTGGACATGACTTCAACTGATTATATCGCCAATCAAAAAGCCAAAGAAATAAACATCAGAATTAATGCAAAGCACATAATTTTAAATCCACACCACAGACCAACCCAAAAAAAAAAAAATCCACACTACAGCAGTGGACTACCTGCTGAACAATTTGACGCCTCACAAATTTGTGGTGCTCCGGTGATCGATACAGTTGGTCTGATAAAGCACGAAACTGATAAAAAGTTCAAGCAATGAGTGTCTCAACCACATTTGTTAATAAAAGGACATGGAAGCACCACAGAAAAGGAGCCTCAATGGCCATAAACAATTGACAGTAGAGAGAAGAGAGATTGGTGCATGGTCAAAACAGGAGACAACACAAAAAATTTAATCACAGCGACAAAATGAAAATGATGATACTTGCTATATGGAACACACAATTCACAATACACAGAAATCTGACATCTATAAAGAATTCATGCAACAGATTCAGTGTGTTAACCAACCTGGCAGTTACCATCTCCCTGGACTTTATTTTCAACAAGATAGTATAACCGTAACCTGCAACAGATAAAAGGATTAAACAGCATGTAAGTCCACATGGTATCAACTGGTTCGGGCAGTTAGCTCCACTAAATTCAGTATAACTAGAAGACAACAGTACAGTTCAAGCTTTCAAAGTATTTGTTACGCCCCAATCATGATTTTAAGAAGCAGAAAACCACTGAGTATTAATTTTATTTTCATCCTCAGATAGAACCATCCACTTGACGTTAAAATATCTGATCATCCAACAAAAGTATAGATATGAACAAGACCTGAGTAGTTTTACCCAAAAACTAAAGAAAGAAAGAAAGAAACCTGTCTAGAAGTCTTTGATGATCCGACACCTCTTCTTCTATAGAAGGTATTTCCCCATTAATTTTAGGCACATGCTGCAAAAAAAAATTAAGAAAAAATCAAAGGAATCATGAACAGCAACACTTCGATTACAAGGCAACTGGAAAGTACAACATTTAAACAAATTTGCTGGCACAGTGATGTTGTTGTTCTGTTAACCATATTAAAAAAACCTCAAGCTAAGTTTTACATCCATGGCCACATCTTGAAATTGTCAAGACAAGAAAGCATCAAATCTTGCCAATTAAACTTTTTTCTGAACAAATGCTCAGAATGCACTCAAAGATGTTTGTGGCATCAGCATTTTACTGGTCACTGCAAGCGTAATTTTTTCCATTCACTTGAGTGACGAATATTGGACTATGGAGCAATCATTCATCCTATGTGTTGACAGGTTCTAGTGCATGATAGAGAAGCGACATTCCAAATCAACATACTGAATGTCTTAAAAATGATTAAATAACAGGTATTTTTGGGCAAATTAAATAATAGATTGAGTTTGCCAATGTTGCAATATTTTACTGAGCAACCATCTGAAAATATAGCTCATTCATGGGTCTCAAGTCCTTCAACATGGTCCACATCCATAAGAGGAATAGATGCTAACCTTCTTACACAATAAGCTCGTCCTAACATGCTTAATTCATCACAACTCTTATCCATTCAAACCCAGACTGTGCCCTACATCCATTAGATACATGGACAAATATTCTGCACATGTCAAGGCAACTCTTGTCTACAAACCCTCTTTCTAGTGGCAACTGGTAGAAATTCATTTAGTCTAGCAACAAGCTATGAGTTAGAACATCATCATTGTTTAGGCAGAGAAATGCACAGAATAATTCTTTGTGCTCTAAACATATAAAGTAGACAGTAAGCTCAGCACAGTGGAAACACTCACAGGTACAGGGACCATCTGATTCAACCTCTTGCCAACTTCGCCATCAAGCACAGATTCATCTGCTAGGTGTAGCATACCCACATCATCATCAGACCATGATTTTTCTCCCGAGCTGGAATATGAATTAGCATTTCCCACCTCATCACGTGCTTCAACCTCTTTTTGATATTCCAATTGTTGATCATTTTTCCGTCCTGTGTTTCGGAAAAAACTTGAAACTAAGAAGGTCACAAAAAAGCCAACAGAGAAACAGCCAGAAATTAACTCACCTTCAGCATCCAAGTATCTCTTTGAAGAAGCAAGCCAATCCTGGGTCAAAACTGAAGCTTGTAATTGTTCATTTCCAGAAGTCGACACACCAGATGCTTCTTCAAGAGCGAGTCGTGAAAGTTCTTCTTGGAGAGCATGTGCGATAATCTCATCATTCTCCAAACTTGGCTGTCGTGCTTCGGCCTTAGTCTCATCATTCTCCAAACTTGGCTGTCGTGCTTCGGCGTAGCCCAGTTGTTCAGCATAGCCTGGTTCATCTTGTTCAACGTAGCCTACTCTAACGAATTCGACACTACTCAAGTCAGGATCATATTGAGTTACAGTGCCTCGTGAACCGGCATTGGAAATAGAGCAAACATCCAGAGGATGATGGAGGCCCCCACGTACAGCATCAGGATCTTGCTCGGGATCATATTGAGGTACACAGCCACATGAACCGGCATCTGAAAGAGGGCAAACGTGCAAAACATCGAGGCCCCAGCGTACAACAGGATCTTGCTCGTACATGGTCATGCTACCCATTGCAATCCACAACCGACTCGACGAAATAGAGAAAAATAAAAGATCTGGATGACAAAAACAAGGAATCTAATTATATCCGAAGCCGTACCATCATCGATCAATCCTATGCATTCAGGTAAAAAAATATTCATTCTACTGGCAGAAAAGTTGATAAAATCGGGACCATATCTAGGAATTACTCATATAAAGAAACTCATAAGACAAATTACTTTGAAAAACTAAATGAATTAGATGTTCAGATAACACAGCCATCATACGATCAGGATTGCAAAAAAATTGAAGAAGTAGGCGATTACAAATGATCAAGGATGGACACGGAGAAAAAAGAGAAGTCGAAAATAATACCGAAACCGTCGGTGTCTCATTCGAAACTTCGACAACTTACGAACCCATTATTTGGTTATCGATGAAGCAATAGATAAGAAAGCGTGGAAATCAAGAAATTCGAAAGAGACAAGAAATATGCTGACACTATGAAAAAGAAAAAAAAAAAAAAAACTAGAATTTCCAACGATCCGATAATTAGGAACCATAGCATCAGCCAAAACCCCCCCATCTCCAAAACAGAGTCTTTCTTCCCAAACCCACTTCCTCAAACGCCGAAAACGAAACCCAGATCATCGAAAGAAGAACGACCCAACACGTCAAAGAGGAAATAAACGACAAGTAATTGAGAAAGGAAGCAACTTTCGCAGTCTCGGGTAAAGGGCAAAGCACAGGGAACGCACCTTCGGATCAAAGACAGAGCATCGAATCGAGGGTGTCAAATCTTTCCCGGCTGAAAAATCAAATATCTCTTCTCTCTCGCACCAGCGGCCGCGCCTGTTCATCCATCCGCCCCCCTCGCACCTTCTCTTTTCCACTGGTCTTCTTCCCGTGGTTATATGGTGGGGTTTTACTGAAGCGTACGTAACGAATCGTCGAAAGTGGCGGGGAGGAAGAGAGAGGATCGTGCGCGCGATAAATCCTGCTGCTGATATCTTCTTGATTTTCTTGAAATCTCGTTGGGCGATATCTTTTCTTCCCGTGGGGGAGAGTAGAAATTTGCGGAAGGCTGGAGGGACTTGCTTCTTCGTGGAGGTTTGCGCTTTGTGAAACCGAACCGCCGCAGCGTGACGTCACGTGGGCGCGGCACCGGCCACCGGGAAAGGCGGTCCCCTCGGCGGCCGCGCCCCTTTCTGGCGCGGATCGGGTGCGTCGCATGGCCGGTTCTTGGAACGTGGGCCCCCCCGGTTTCAAGAAATGCGGCGCTTTTAACGTTGTATTCATCATGACCACAAAAAAAAAAAAAAAAAAAAGTATTTCGCTTCTGAGGAAAACTAGTAAATAGAAAATGGACAGGATGTGTATAATTAATGTTTCTAAAATTTAAGTTTTTTTCTTGTTAAATATGCTTAACAAGTATTACAAACACTCTTTAAAAAAATCTGTACAAATATGAGTAATTTTGGAGCTATAGCACGCGTAAATGCTAACATCGCTCTCAAGCGACAAATACACGTTAGATTTTTTTTCTTTTATGATAGTTTTTTTTTTGTGAACAAATTTCTTTTATGATAGTTGATTAAAATGAGAATCATGCAGCTCGAGGTGCAAAATAAGCAAATAAGGGAAAAAAAAAACACGTCTCAATTTCTCTAATGGACTTCATGAGAGTCAACATCAGCCTTGAAAATTTTGCTTAATTGATTTTCAATTTTTCGTTAATGCAGTTTGGAGTTGTGCAAATTGATTGTTAACAGAAATATAAGCTTCATTTTATCGAAATTAGAGCATAGGAGACTTGTTTGGGAAAACTTCATCCTTAAGAACTCAATTGCATAAATTAATAGTTGAAGGCCCTATCAGAAAAAAGAGTACAAGTTGAATAACCATATATGTAGTTAGATTTTTTCTTGTATCATGTGTCATCAATATTATAAAAATTTGAATCGATTCTTACTAAATATATTCTCATAGAGTTCCGAATGACTCGATAACATGATCCTTGCAATCACGCGAATATAATTTTATAATCTCGGAATACCTCACAAAGATTACAACATCTAGGTCTGAAATTTGGTGTGTATATATATATATATATAGAGAGAGAGAGAGAGAGAGAGAGAGAGAGGGTAATATTCCACAATCTTGACAATAATATTCCATAATATTGGCATCGAGATGTCAGAGGTGGCCGGCATGAACGCGTCGCCATTCTAAAGTAATCATGCAATAAAGAATTCAGCACCAGGGATTTCAATGGCAGACAATCTTGAATGTTTTCTTAGGAACATTAGCATTTGCACTCAACCTACTTCTGCAGCCTTAAATCGTTTTCATATTCCATCTTTGGCCTCCTTTATCCTAAAAGAACTATTTCCCTGTTCTTCAAATCTTATCCCATCGAGAAGGTCAAAACAAGGATATCATTGCATTTGTACATATTTCTTTCTTTATTTCTTTCTTTTATTTTGGGTAATCGTTGGCCCCCCAAAAAATTGCTACATCTATTAAAATGGTAATACGAAATTTTATTGAAGTCGGTTCGAAAAGCAAAGCCTGCATTGTGATTGGTTTTATCCATAAAAGAGATTGGTCTAGTCAGATAAGATATATGGTTATTATAAAGCTAATACGCCATCTCTTCTTTAGGCACAACAAAGGTCACGTCATACATGATTTTTTTGGGTTATCAATATGGAATGGGATTTTAGGGCTAATACTTCTTCTCTTCTTCATTGGTGGCGTGAGGTCATAGGAATCGTAATTTTAACCACCAAAGTAATTGGTCTGGCCCGATAAGTGACTTTGCTCGAAAACCGAATAATCATTAGCCACTCTCCAAAGCTGCAAAGGTTTTTGAGTAACCTAAATGCATTTCAAGCCCCTCTAATGAAGAAAATAAGCAAAATAATGTCCATTATACCAGGTTATATGATTTTAAAGAGTTTGAAAAAATTTATAAAAAAATGGGATTTAATCAGGGCTAACAATCCCATAAGTTCCTCATAAATAAATAACTAAAAAACAGTAGAAGTTGACTGAAACAATAGCTCAATTTTCTCCCGGTGAAGGTTAAAAGAGAAATTATCTATTAATTGGCTTAACTTAATTTAGCAAGCATGATCTAATCCATTGACCAAGTATTTTTAAATCCGCTCATGCACGCGCTGTCTGAGCTAGATGCTTACATGAGCAAGACTATAATTAGCATTATCAACGCTTAATCTTAGCTTAATCTTAGGTAGGACAGGTACACCTAAACATGATAGTTGCTGCTCATTTGTAAATGACAATGCTGGTCACTGGTCAATGTTGAAACCCTCTCTTTTCTTCTTCTTCTTCTTCTTCTTTTTTTTTTTTTTTTTTTTTTGTAGTTTTTTATCATTTTTCCTTATTATTTTCGTAGGGGAATACCACTTTCTTGAAGTGAAGCATTGGCATAGATACATGCACACGTTCTGCATGTATGCAAATTGCTTTTGAGATGGTAATACTAAATTTACGTAGGGGCAACGTTGACACCCGTTAAAATTGAGACAAAATGGTGTTCTGGCTTACGTATATATGGTTTTAGCTAATGGATATAATCTCACAGGGCTATAACGAGACAACCCAAGGGACAAGAAGTAAATTCTCTATGCATATTCTCTGTTCATACAAGTATCAGGCTTCTGTAGAATGGCACAACTGCTGAAAGAGATGGAGAATGAGCTAGTCTAAGAAGTCAAAACAAATTGAACAAGCAAAACATGACAGCTCCAGGTCATCAGTTCGTCTGAGTCTTAAAGGGCATCAGTCCTTTCAAGCTCAAAAACTCACCATGCTGGTTTAGATTTAGTTGTTTAACAATAGTCGAATACTTGCAGTTGTATAAACCCAAAGGTTGCATTCACTCAGCTGTGTTAACATACCTACATTTGCAATACTTGCGTAAAATGCACACAAAACTGGACAATATACATGTTGTGTAGAACCTGAAAAAGAACCAAAGGTTGTGGAGAAAACCTTACAACAGTTAATTACCTCATCCTAAGTAACCGAACAAGAAGCCGAATACCTTTGATTCGCCTCCTCATTTCAGCACGTCTTCACGAGCTTCGGTCTCCATGTCCAACAAACCAACCACCCCGTCTCTCCAGTTATCGGGTCCACAAACCTCCTCTTAAATCGCTCTTTTCTCGATTTTTCCAACTCATCGTTTTTTGCTACGCTTCTCAATGGGGCTTTAGGACTTCCAGTTTCCATTGCTTCCACAATTCGGTTCACCATCGCTAAGACTTCGCTCATCTTGGGCCGTCCCTTAGGATGCCGTACGAGGCACCGGTTAGCCACAGAGGCTAGCCTTTGAGCGGACTTGAGAGAGTACTTGCCTTCGAGCCGTGGATCCAGGATGGTTTGGAACTTCTTTATATCAGATAGATTCGGCTTGACCCATTCCAGAAGCTTCTGCTCATTCTTTGGCCGGTTCCGCTCCAAAGGGCGGCGACCCGTGATGAGCTCATAAAGAAAAATTCCATAGCTCCAGACATCACTTTTAGTTGTAAGGTGTCCAGTTTGGATGTACTCAGGAGCAGCATAACCGATTGTTCCTACCACCTGTTGCAATAGAGAAACATTGTTCTTTACCTCTTCCCTCAGAAAATACCGAATTGAAAGGAGAAAGGGATTAGGTAAATCAGGATATTTTTATATTTGGTTGCTGGAATAACTTTATGAGGCATGAAAAAAAATTTCGTGATTTGGATAAAAAGGCTATCCTTGATGAACAGACCAGAAAATTGAGTCTCCTGTGGTCAGGACTTCTGGTCATAGATTGATAGGGTTCTACCATCTGACCGTCTGATGCATACACTATCAAATTGCGATGAAAAAGTACATCTAACAGTAACAATTGATTTTTGAACCTTTTCATTTCTATGTCTAAATGAAACAAGGACATTTCATAAAACTCAAGCTATGACATAGAATGAATATCAACGTACCAAGGTTGAGACATGACTTTCTCCACTGGAAGGCCCTAGCCTCGCTAATCCAAAATCTGATAGCTTGGCATTCCACTGGTCGTCCAAAAGAATGTTTGATGACTTGAAATCTCTAAAAATGATCTGTTCCACAAAAAGGTTTATAAGAGAAGTGCAAAATCAAGTGAACTGATAAACAGAAAACAAAATCACAGCCAGGCACAAATAGAATATTTCATGGAAGATTCCTAGGAAAGTTCTAAACTCATTCTAGAGTTTAAGTCGGTTCTGATTAGTCAGTATGGTTCTCAAACTACTTGAGAGATGCAACGGGTTCTTCCATCAACTTAACTAAGTGAAAATCCTGTGGCAGGCATTAATAAAAATCCAAAAAATCAAAGATTAAATTGTATTGCATCATACTAACACCTAGAATCTCTGAGACTGCTTGGTATTACATATATGTCTGTTGCGTTGCTCCCAAAATATGCTATAACCTGAATCAGCACAAATAGACAACTCTCATTAAGAGAGGCCCACTCCATCTATCTCTTCTACTTCCTTTCAGAACTTCATGTTCATTTGGTTGCTCCATAAAGCATTTGTCAGGATCCCAAAGGTATATCAAATGCAGACTTCCCAAATACTCTCCAACTAATGCACCTGTTCATCTGTTCATCTGATCGATTTGTGTTGTGGTCCCCTTGTCTTTTAATTTTCCTTGTTGATGCTCCACTTCTCACTTACTACCCATTAAAAATCTTGCCTTCAATATGATCCATCTTAAGCCCATCAAGTCAATAACTCGATAGCTTATTTCTAGCTCTTCTCAAAATACTTCTCAGCCTATAGATACCAGGTTTCAGACCAGAAGACAAGTAGTTCCTATGCACCTACAGTTTTTTATCGTGTGATGGATCACTGATTTCTTTGGTCCCTTTGAGTGGTGCTTCTCAATGGAAAACGATGGCATTGGAGTATTCCCAACATCACACTAGGACTCAAAATATGTCGTGACAAAAAATGAGTAATGATTATTTCAAGGCAAAGCACATATTATGTAAGTGTTACCAAAGATAGTTGTAGAAAGAACATCAGGAGACACAATCAAACAAAATATTAGCTATTGAAGTCTATGTCTATAGTTCAAAAAAAAAAGTCTCTGTCTTCCAAAATTGGTACTGCTAAAAAGTTGAGGTGGTGAGAAGAGCCAATCCTATACACTAGATCGTTTAATGCATTACAGAGCTTGGGCCATATTCCTCTTGATCATATGCCCAGGATTCAATGCTTTTGTGATGCAATTTTTCTTGTTTCCCCCAGGCCTTGATAGGCCAATCTCCCCGGATCTGATAACCAAAATGTAGGTATCATTACTCTACCAACAAGCATTGCACCAAGAAGTTTCAGAGGACAACTTCACTGCCAAAGAACAAATTCCCTGGCACAGATGCTCTCTTCCATTGCAATAGGCCGTTTTTACATGAAATCCTTTCCTTTCAATAACATGCTTCAGTTCATTCTATCCAAACGTCATATCATAATTTAAATGAGAAGGACCAAAGAAACTTAAAGGGACTAACCTGGAGATCCATTCCTTCATGGAGGTAGGTTAGCCCTCGTGCAGAATCCTGGGCGATCTTTATTCGCATAATCCACGAAAGAGACGTCTGAAACCTGCTTGACAAGTGATCTTGCACACTGCGGTTCGGCATGTATTCGTACACCAGTAGACGCTGAATGCCTCTCTCATCATCTTCAGCACAATAGCCTAGTAATTTCACCAGATTTGGATGCTCAACAACGCCCAAAACATTTACTTCTGTAATCCATTCTTTATGACCCTGCAAGCAGAAGTGAAATGGGAATAAATGAAATTTCCGAGATGAGCAAGAGACTGTATCTTAAGAATTTGTCAGACGACTTCCTATTTTGAATAAGGCACAACTTTTCTAAGATAATCTGTTTGACATATCCCAACGCATTACTCAATCTTTCAGTAATCAGACAGTCCTAAAATTAACTATAGGGAAGATTTCCATGTTGCGTACAGGTGAAACTTAAGAGAAAGCCTAAGTTGAGAATAACTACCCTCAACCACATTTATTGAGAAAGGCAAATGTCCCAACATTTAAGTAGTTCTTTTTTTATCGCTTCTGCTAACTTTATGATTGTGAAATTTTTAGGACAAAAGGTCATCTATATTATGGTAACTACTCGCCCAACTGGTTTAGACAGAGTAGCAAATTTAATTCATCCAACTTTAGCATCTATAGAAGAAATTATTCTGTCTGTGCAACTGTCAGAAACTGTCAACTAGTTCAGTCTTGAAGGACATTGGACAGAAATTTTAAGCCTAAAAATACAGAGGAATCAAATAATACCATGATATGATACTCGAAAAAATTCAAAAAAGACCAACAAAAAAGAAACTCCGACGCTTTATATATGACGTAGGCTTTTAAGTAACTCCTAGTTTAGACATATTATGTTCCCTCAGGCAAATTCTTCAAATTACGCAGGAACAACTTCAAGCAAAGACAATGCCAATCTGACATTTCTGAAAGAATTTTACTTTTGCAAACTCGATGCTACAAGATGTTGCATGATATCATTAACTACCGAACGAATGATATCTCCGCTTCGAAAAGGACCACCCCTACCTGCAGTCCTCTTCTGCTTAACTGTTTGACAGCAATATCAATCTTCTTATGTGGATCGTCCTCACTCCTCATTATACCCCGAAAAACACCCCCGAATCCACCTTCTCCAATCATGACGGAACGGCTGAAATTCTTCGTGGCTGCTTTCAACTCTTCAAAGGTGAATTCTCTCAAATTACTCTGCCGTTGAGACAATACTGCAAATGGGTTCGTCGCAGCAGCAGATGATGCTGTGCTAAAATCAGACGCATTCTGAGACGTGAGTTCGGACCAAGATGTCCTCATATCACGGTCTGCGGACATGGAAGTGGAGGTAGAGCGGACAGACACAGATTTCATTGTTTTTGATTCTCCATTTTTGTCCCAAATTGTAAATGGAAAGCACTTCATAGTCTCCACTGTCCGTGCCCTGCATTTAGATCATTCTTATCAGAAGTATTAAACCTTCAAGCGAGTAATGGGTAATTAAACTTCCACATTTAACATGTCATTTTTCAAATACTAGAAATTAACAGAATATGTACCCCAGTATTGCCATAGTCCATCTGGAATGGCATCAAACATCAAGCCATAATTTTGCATTGACAAAGTTTTCCTTTTTCTCTTTTCAAACAAATGAAGGCGCAGGTTTAAACAGATATGAGAAACGGAACATTCATCCAAGATAAACAAAAGAGGATAAGAACCATATTCCAATAACAAGTAAGTCAACTAAGAATACCATAGATCATGGCCATGATCTCTTTCGGCAACCCATGCTAAAACGAGCCCAACTTGAGAGGGAAAACAATGATAACAACCGCAGATATTCAAAACCTTATGAGGCACATAGGGACAGCACAAACTTTAAAATAAGAGCGAACATCTTCACGATGATACTAAATTATACTTAGGACGCTGCACCCATATGGTGAAAATTCAGCTTCACAGCATCTGAATTTCGCGAAACCGAATTCTTATTCATCTAAGCACAACATACTCCCGGAAATATGAAACAAATATTTTCAACTGATAGCCGAATTAATGGGATGACCCTAACCTCGAAACAATCGGTTCATCCTGGACAACTCCAGAAGAAACCCAGCAATGAATCATCATAGGTCTCTCATTATACAGTCGAGACACCAAGCCAAAGATAAAGTTCAGCCATATACAGACTTCGGACCAAAACCAAAAAGCAAAAACCATCTACCTTCACAGGATAGAAAGAAACTCAATATAACTAGTCACCTCTGTTCTTGCTCTTTTTGTTTTTCCCTTTCCTCTGCCGAGCTCTGGACAAAAACTGGCTCACCCCCAACGTCTCGATGGCGGTTCCTTCTTAGAATTCCGAGGAAAACCCAGAACTCAAGATCCAAACTTGAGTCAAGTTCAAGAAAAACCAAGAACTCAAAATCCAAACCCGGGTCGAGTTCAAAAAAGAAAACCCAGAACCCAAAAAGAGAGGAAGGTAACCAACAATTTTTTAAAAACTCTCTAGGGTATCAAAGGACACGACGAGCGAGCCATGATCGAGGGGCAAGTCAACACGGGGCAGCTGGGATGCAGCTCACCAACCCGGGAGCCGAAACGGGGGAGAAAAAGAAAAGAAGAAAGAGAGAGAGCTAGAAACACGAGAAGGAATAAAGAAAAGTGGAGACGCAAGAGCGAAAAGCGGGGGGAGGCGAGTCATCTGTCTTCTTCCTCTCTTTTTCTGTTGGGTTATTCAACGGGGGAAATGAGTAGGGGAGGATAGCGGTCGCTGTCGGCACAGATCGGAGGAAAGGGTCGTGAAATGGAGGGAGATGGCTGTCGACTTGTCATCGTCCACCACCTCCGACCGAGCTCCCACCCTCCCACCATCCCCAGTAGTTCCACCGCAGCTTGGACGCATCCGCTCTCCGTCTCTTTCTCAGACGACACATTTGAATGTTTCAAAAGGGAAACTTTCTGTTAAACCAGATGGTTAGTGAGAGGGTCTATCAAGAAAACTTTGCCATTTTTTCATAAGGTTAATGATACAAAAAATCTCTGATTAATATATTTATGACATGTCTGTCTAGACTAATTTTTTTATCACCAAAAACTGATACATTTATATCAAATTTACTACGAACTGATTTTTTTACCACCAAATATCTCAAATTAACGGGAATTAATGGATGACAAAATTACCATAAATGTACTTGGATAATCAAAAGCTTAGTTTGAGATAAATTCATCACGACTATCCAACTTTCAGATTTTTCATAGGATTAGCCCTTTTTTATATACTAATTTTCCTCATGGTTCATAAATAATTTGCTTAACGAGGCTGCACTCATCAAACGCAATTCAACAATTAAATTCCGAAACAGTAGCTGGCAGACGGATGTCTCATTCTGTAAGCGACCAAATTGGTGCGGGACAAAAGGAATTTTTCCGTTGACATATGATTTGTCGGTTTGGAATCGTTCAAAGTAGGAGAATATCCAGCGGTAGAGTCCTTGCTTTGCTTGTAAATTTTACATAGGGCGGGACCATCCTAGTTATGACTTTTCTTACCTTGACTGAGTTACCATATAAATAAAGAATCTTCTGATTTTCTTTTGGGAAAAGTCTTCGTTTTCCCATCTGTACTTTCGTGATTTTCCCAATCGAATCTCCGTGCTTTTTACTTCTTTTTGTTTATCAAGTCTTTCCATTTCCAAAACTTTTCTAATCAAATCCACCCGATTCCAAATTTTGATCAAATTTAACTTATTTGATGCTTAGAAAATGCCAAAGTAGGATGCAACTAGATATGTAGGTATTCACATGGACGTGTTTGGAAAATTTTAGCCAATGAAATCATTGACTGAGTATGTTGTGGATAAAATTTAATCAATGTGGATACTGATGTAAATGTCCACACTGGAGAAATTTCTTCCTCATCACACTAAAATGTTGTTTGCCGACCATGTCGGTTGGATTTGGTTGAACTTATGTGTCAAGATTAAAAAATTTGTGAAAGTAGAATGGCTTGATTAGATAATTTAGAATACAAGGACTTGATTAGAAAATAGGTGAAAGTGTAGAGATAAGAAGTGTAATTTTTCCCTTTCTTTAATCATCAATTAACACTCAAAAAAGAGGAATATACTAAATCCAACACTACAGCTGTGGTGTAACATGTCAAACTTAAAACTGTTTTTTTTCCCCAAAAAAGGAAGTATTCAATCGAACCTTCGACTCGTCTCTAATAAAAAAAAAATTAAAAGAAACCGTTGACTCCCACCAACATTATTTAAAGGAAAAATGGGTTCCTGTATTTTAGATAACCAGTTCTATCTTTTCTTTCGTACGTACTATGATAACCTTATTTTAGAAATATATTTGATGTGGATAAAACCGTAAATTTAAAAGATTATGAAAGCTCCACAATAGCCCATGATTTTAATACTTCCATCTCTCATTTCATTTCTTAGTCTCATTGCCTCTCAATATATTCAAGTTTTTTGTGATTTAGAATATGTCATAGAATTTTGAAAAAAAAGAAGAAAATCCTTCAAACTTTTGACGATATAATTTGCAAAATTCTCTGTAAAAGGAACAACGTGCTCTTGCATTGTTACAGTTAACTAACTAATAGAAAAAAAATAGTCAGATTTCTTAACTACAAATGAATAATAATCAGGTTCTTTTGTTAAATTGACTAATAAAAGATACCAAATGTTCAATTATGAAGTCTTTTTGCCAAGTTTAATTATGGCACACGTTTAATAAGTGCAAAATTCGTTTCATTTCAAGAGAACGAGCATTTTTTTTTTTTTTTAGCATTTTCAATGGAAAAAGGTAGAAGACAAAAGTCATATAGAAAATCATGTGTACATAGTAGTTTGCAATAGAGATGAAAACATTGGAACCAAAACTTAATTTCTTAAGGGCTTTTTACCCATCACAATTTAAGATATTATCTAAAATCTTAAAAGATTATAAAAATATATATATAGATTAAGTGTTGATGTTAAAGTGCACTAGCCAAAAGATTTAAATTAAGCAAAAAATTAAAAAAAAAAATTAAAGTCTATCTAGACACATCCTAAACATATGACAATGTTTTAAACCTACAAGTAAGGTGTCAAAAACTTGAAATCATTCAAAGTAGTTATTTGGCTCAGGCCTTTTACGGTATATTGATAATGAAAATGTATTTTCAATGTCAATTAACTTTAGATAAATAACAAAAAAAACTAAGTAAAAAACACTTGTCAAATCAGATGCCAAGAATGCGGCCTAGAAGTTTAACTTAAACTAAAATCAACTTATATAGAAAGTATAGATAAGAAAAGTTTGAATGCTTTCACGAATTCAATTCTCATACTTAGTTTCTTACACTTAAAAAAATATTTTTTTTAAATTTAGATTTTTTTAAGGGAAATTAAAAAAAAAAAAAAAGGCCATGGACAAGACCAGACAAAAACGAAGAGGGTGATGAGAGAGGGGACTTCAGAAGGCGACAAGTGTCGGATTGCGACTTTGGCCGTACTCTGACGGAATCTTTGCCACCGACTTTTACGCAGAAAAAGTAAAAGCTGCTGATGTGGTGTCTTCACGATGATTTTACGCGTCGACCCATTTTCTCCTCACCTTTTATTTATCATTTTTTTGGTCAGAAAAACTAATTTTATTTATCATTATGTTCTAGACAAATTCGATCAAAAAAAATGTTCTAGACAAAGCCCTTCAACTTTAGGGTCCCGTTTATTATTATTTTTTTAATATCACGGAAAAAGTTACATTTGTGATGAATTTACATCGGTATACATATGACAAATTTACCATTTATTAATTTTCATTAAACTTTACCGTCAAATTACTAAATTGGAAGACATAAGTTATGTCAATTTGAAATTTTACCATTTATTTTTCACATGTATACTAATTTGTGGCTTTTCGTATTATTAGTCCTAATTAATGAAAATTAAATAGTAAATTTATCATGAGTGTACTGGTTTAGGATATTCGGTGATTAAAAAACTACGTTGTCCAATTCTAAGTAAAGATATATTGGATCTTTGCCCAACTCAATGTCAATCAGGTTGGAGAATGAGGATCAAAGGCTTCTCTTCCTATCTATATAAATAGGAGGATCTTCAATTTATTTCCACACTTTTGAAGATTGAGTGATTTTGGAATTTTTTTTCTTGGAAATTAGCAAACTCAAAAGAGATATTAAACATCTCATGAATTCAAAAAATATCATTTTTCTATAGCATGTTCAAGAAAATATAATATATCAAGATGAAACAACTTGAAATGCAATTACAAATTCAATTGCAAGACTCAAAACTGACGATGGTATCGTAAGCTTTGATTAATAAGTAAGAGCATATTCACTTTTCAATTAAGTGCCTTTGTTACTAAATTGTTGTCTATAACTTTCAAAAAAATTAGTTAATGAAAAATATTTTTATTATTGGAAAACAATCTATGCCAAAACGTTTTCATCGGCGAAAAAGATATTTTTCACTAATTCATTCCTATAAAAGATACAAATGATCATTTTCTAGAGAATGATTTTGAAATGGTTAGTTTTTAGTGATATAAATGCACCCAAAAGTTTAGCTTTGTACAAGAGCTAGTCGACCCACCGGTGGCACACATGTTTTCTTGTTCTCATGTCAACAGACGTCAAACGGGCCCTCTTTTAAGTGACGTCGGGTTCGAGTCAACCTCACATTAGTCGCCATTTTCAAGTGGTCAAGCTCGGCCTGCACATTGATCCAGCTTAATTTTATTGACAATTTGGCCAATGAAAAGATAAACTCTACCACATGTCAAGCATCGAATTTCAATTGGATTTCTCGAAACCTCACTTCGGCCCCACTATCATATCGCATTTCTATCTTAGCGAGCATTGTAATGGCCTAACCCCATGTTGTAAAATAGTCATTAAGACGGCCTAATGACGTGCATAATCACTAGTGACAGTTTGGCAGCATAAGGACTTATCAGATAACTTGGGATCTAATTACGAAGGCCCAAGAAGGCGCATTTTCATCTATACGAATGAGTAGTATAATGACCTATTAATTTTTCAACTATTTAAAATAGGAGTATAACAGCGTATTCTAGATTCTATTGAGTCTATTTGGGTATTATGACATCTGAGCATGCAATTCTATATGAATGAAAGCAAGGGAATTGAGGCTTACCATATAAAGTGCGAGAGTTTCGATGTTTCAGAAAACTTAAGAATTGAACTGAATTTCAAACAAGAATAGCTCAAGACTAAACTCGCCCGACCGGAAATGCATAAAGAAGAGGTATATGTACACCCAACGGACCTTGAATCGAGGCTCGCTTTTTCTCTAGCTATATCTCCTCTATCAACTTGCGTAATCTTTGTGCCATTCAAATGCTTGTGTCAAGAGCTTTCCAAGGACCCCAATGTCACTAGGCGAAATGGCAAAATCTTGGACCTAAGATTTCAATCCATTGGGGCTTAAGTCTTGGGTCCATTGAAACGGGCATAAACCAAGCATCATTTCGATGACTAATCATTTCCAAAAATCATTATTTACCATAAATTAGAAGTTTGAATAGTTCCATTCGAGTCTGAGACTTCTGGGTATGGTTTTGAGTTGTGGAACCTTTCTTTCGAATATCAAAAGGTTTGATCGAAATTTGACAAGTCTTAACCCCTAATTTGACATTTGTTTAACCCGATTTTTGCTGCGTTGGGATGCTTGCGATCCCTAGTTCAGGGCGTGTAATTAAAATTAGGAAATCAAAAAATTCCGAACATCACGAAAAATGGGCTACCGTCTCAAAAGGTAAAAAATTAATAGTTGAATTTGGGTGACAATATAGACATCAAAAGATTCGTTTTGATACGTGGAACCTTTCAAATGTGCTTACGACTTTGTATCTCTCCGGGTAATTTTTAGTCAACTCTTGCCTACGTTAGGTTTAAGTTAATGATTTTTTTAAAAGTGGGTCAAAATATGAGATCACAACGACAACCTTATAGAGGAAGTTCTCTCAGACGAATGGATGACCCTCCGTGAACTTGGCAAGAGAAGACCCTATAATTCATCAAATTTTTTTATTCAAATCCAAGTTTGTATTTTTGAGCCAATTTCAGACCTTAGAAACCAGGGAAAAATATTATCAAGAAAATTGGAGGCAGTTAATCGTTTTTAGCTAAGTAATAGAGGTATCACGTAAATTCACAAAAACAATTTGATTTATTTCGGACAAAATTCATTAATTAGTCTCGTGTGGACACTCAAGTTGAGAATAGAACAGCCCTTACGACAACCATAGGTGAACTACTGGGAGAATCCAACATGGAAATCAAGTTTGGAGGTCCATATACATGGCATCCAAATGTAGTTGCAGAGTGCCGAAGTGATTAAAATCGCTCTCTACTTTGTTCTTACTTCTTCTTTTTTTGTGACTTGGGGAACCTGTAAGCCTAACGACGCCTCAGGGATTCGAACTTCTCCCCTTCGTAAGGGGGAGAGAGCCCACCCAACGATGGTTACTTTGTTCTTACTTCTTTCACTTATTCTTTGAGAAAAACCAAGTGATTCTGACAGTAGTGTTCCGAGATTCTTGTGCCGAGAACTGAGCTGCATATCCGGCTACAATTCATATAAAGAAACGAAAAGTGAACCATAAAAGAAATAAAGTAAAAGGAACTCGAGGGTAAGAGAAGAATAAAAAGTGAACCATAAAGAAAGAAATAGTTTAAAAAAAAAAAAAAATTTCCCAAAAAGAAAATTATAATAATAAAAGGTATAGGAATGATTATATATACAATAAGATTGTTGGCTCTTTTAATATTTCATATATGTCCAAGACAAGAAAAGGAACACGTAAATATAATGTGAGAATCGAGCTTACCGAAGATAAGGTCGAATATAACTCGACAGCATCTCCTGGTTTTCCGTGACATTATTGACAGCAGATTTCATAGATTTCGTAAGACAGAAGATCCCAGAAAGTGCACAATAGAAATGTACAGAAAGCATTACATGGACATCAAGAGACGGACGAAATCCAAAACAGTGCAGATTCAACTCAGCAAGATCAGCGATGCAGTGTCGAAAAATCTCACTTGACATCAAGGTCGGATCGGTGATGCAGTATCGGAGAGAACCTCCTCTGTACTGGGTAAAATATTGTATAAAATGTATGATTATATTCACCAAAATGCAGTGTCTATACAAGTATTCCGAGAAGAAATGTCAGTCTATACAAAAGAATCACCCCCCATCTCCCTCAAAAACTCTTCACAGAACTCCAATCGAAGTTCCTCAGCAAGACCAGCTTGAACAAATCAAAATCCTCCCTGCCTGCCTGCCAACCCTTTTGCTGAGAGAACTCAGTGGTTGCAGCCGTGCTCTTAGCCTTACCATTTGAGGATTCATATCGGCTGTCAACCATTCGAATTTAGGACTGCTGAGAGGTCGTCGCTCTTCAACTCGCTCATTGTCACTCTTCCTCTTAAGCTCAAAAAAGCTCCCTTGACATCAAGGTCGGATCAGTGATGCAGTGTCGGAGAGAACCTCCTCTGTACTTAGGAAAAAATTGTTTAACATGTATGATTATTCACCAAAATGCAGTGTCTATACAAATATTCTGAGAAGACAATGTCACTCTATACAAAAGAATCAGCCCCCATCTCCCTAAACACTTCGCAGAACTCCAATCGAAGTTCCTCAGCAAGACCTGCTCAAACAAATTAAGATCCTCCCTGCCTGCCAACCCTTTTGCTGTGAGAACTCATGGTTGCAGCCGCACTCTTGGCCTGATCGTTTGAGGATTTGTGTTGGCTGTGAACCCTTTGAATTTGGGACTGCCGAGAGGTCATCACTGAGCATTGCTTTCAACCCAGTTGTCCAGAGTAGGCGAGCTCATCACCAGGCAGCCATGCCGGGATGCTACAGGTCTTGGAGATCCATTCGCACAAAGCTTGATACATGCACTAGTACTATTATTTCAACCTGTATGATTATACTCACCAAAATGCAGTGTCTATACAAGTATTCCGAGAAGAAACGTCACTCTATACAAAAAATCACCCCCCATCTCCCTCAAACACTTCGTAGAACTCCAATCAAAGTTCCTCAGCAAGACCTGCTCGAACAAATCAAGATCCTCCCTGCCTGCCAACCCTTTTGCTGTGAGAGCTCGTGGTTGCAGCCGTGCTCTTGGCCTGATCATTTGAGGATTTGTGTTGGCTGTGAACCCTTTGAATTTGGGACTGCCAAGAGGTCATCGCTGAGCATTGCTTTCAACCCAGTTGTCCAGAATAGGCGAGCTCATCGCCAGGCAGGCGTGCCTCGCACAAAGCTTGATACACGCACTAGTACTATTGTTTCAACCTGTATGATTATACTCACCAAAATGCAGTGTCTATACAAGTATTCCGAGAAGAAATGTCACTCTATACAAAAAATCACCCCCCATCTCCCTCAACCACTTCGCAGATCTCCAATCGAAGTTCCTCAGCAAGACCTGCTTGAACAGATCAAGATCCTCCCCGCCTGCCTGCCAATCTTTTTGCTGAGAGAACTCGTGGCTGCAGCCACACTCTTGGGCTTATCGTTTGAGGATTCGCGTTGGCTGCGAACCCTTTGAATTTAGGACTTCCGAGAGGTCGTCACTGAGCATTGCTCTCGACCCAGTTGTTGTCTAGAATAGGCGAGCTCATCACCAGCCCCGTGTCGGGATGATACAGGTCTCGGAACACCATTCGCACAAAGCTCGATACACGCACTAGTACTATTGTAAATGAAAGGAGCAAGTATTGCAAAGACCGAGTCTATCCGACCCAGTCGTAACATACCACAATGGAATTCAATCCAGATTTTCTGTCCGATGAATGGGTTTCAAGGAAAAGAAAGACGATCTGCAAAAAAAATTTCGCCTTTCGACTCACCGAGGTGCCATGGACACAGAGAAATCCACAGGCAAGCCGAACTTCTCAGCCCAAGCCTTGGAATCCAAATACAGCTTGGAGATCACGGCACTGACCTGGCTCATGTCCGGCCTCCTCTCCGCCTCCTCCTCTACGCACTCCAGCCCCAGGCTCACCATCCTCTCCGCCACCTCCTCCGGGTACGAGTCCTTCAGCCTTATGTCCACCCACCTCCTCACCTTCCCTCCCTCCACCGCCTCCCTCGCGCTGTCTATCACGCTCATCCTCCGGTAACCCCCGCCGCCGTCCTCCCCGTCGAAGCAGTACCGCAGCGGCTCCTCCCCGCTCAGCAGCTCCAGGATCACCACCCCAAACGCGAACACGTCCGACTTCTGCGTCGCCACCCCCGTGACCAGGTACTCCGGCGACATGTACCCTCTCGTGCCCTGCAATTTCACTCCCCTGCTGCTCGTCCTCTTCAGGGTCGGGCCGCTCCCGGGCTCTGAGGCGCCCTCCTCCTCCTCCTCCACCACTTCGGCCGCCTCGCCGCACAGATCGGCGGTCCCGAAATGGCAGATCCTCGCATTGAGCGACGGCTCCGTCACGATGATGCTCGAGCTCTTGATGTGGTTGTGGACGAACCCGGACCCCCCGCCGGCGCCGGTGGCGGAGCCCGCGCAGTGGTGGATGTAGTCGAGGCCGTGGGCGAGGTCGGCGGCGATCTGCATCCGGGTCACCCAGGACGAGAGGACGGTGAACGCCCGGTTCACCTTGTTCCTCAGGCAGTCCGACAGGTTCGCCCCCTCCACGAACTCGTACGCCAGGTAGACGTAGTTCCCGGCGACGGCGGCGCCCAGCACCTTGACCAGGCTGCTGTGGTGGCTCTTGGTGATGGCGGAGAGGCGGCGGCCGAGCTTGGGGCCGTCGAGGGGCCGCTTGAGGCGGCGCTGGAAGACGACGGCGTCGCGGCCGCGGAGGGCGCAGCGCCAGGAGGAGGAAGAGAGGCGGCCGGCGAGGAAGTTGCCGGTGGCGAGGCGGAGGTCGGGGAGGGTGTAGATGAGGGGCGTCTCGGGGAGGAACTGCTTGATCCTGGACAGGGACTGCTGGCCGGCAGAGAGGGAGGAGGAATTGGAGTTGTAGCTGTAGCTGTTCAGGTTGAGGGAGGCGGAGGAGGAGGAAGACGGGTTGGAAGGGTTGGAGGAGTGGTAGGACTTGGAGGTTCTCGACGACTTGGAGGGTCGGGCGGCGGCGGCGGCGGCGGCGGCGGCGCTGGTGGTGGGTTGGATCGCGTCTGCAGATTTTCTCGATCTGCACATGCTTCTTATCTGCACATGATGGAGAGAGCGAAGATTGAAGAATTTGAGGATGTCTTTAAGGCGGTTTTGGCATTATTTTTTTATGGGACGAAGGTCTATAAGAAGAGGGAAAAGATTATTGGCTGGCGGCGTGAGAAATGGATTTCGTGTTCGTGAAGGTTTCGTGAACGTAACTCGGCTGAGGTAAGTCAAGTTTTAAGGAGAGATTGTAATGATGTTCCACTGAATTCGCCGCCGACGTTGGAGGTTTCACACCGGAATGAGTGAACGCCACGGATTACGTTCAAACGGGGTTGGGATGTTTCGATTTAATCGGTTTGTGGGGCCGACGGGGATTTTTTGCCGGGTGTTCGGGGGATCCCTGCACCGAAACAGGCGCGGCTAAGAACAATTCTGAGTTTCGATTTTGCCATCCCGCCATTGACTGATGATGGTACCATTAGCCCGAATATCCGTCGCCGGATCGTGGGGCTCGCTCGCGAGAGATAGCGCTTCGGTCAGTATGCTTCGGGCCGACGTGATGATACGACTTCGCGCCACGACCCGTCCACCATCTTTCCTTCGCTCCACATTCGCCCGTCCAGAAGTCTCGTGCTGACCCACGACAGCATGTGAGAAGATGTCGACTTTGACTTGAAAGATGCTGGGACCCGTGAGGCGCGTGAACAACCAACGAGATTACACGAACGGACGGTTGCTTTTCACCGTTCTTCGGCCGACATCTGGGTTTGGCACAGCATAGAAATGCTGTTCAGTGCGTGTATTATACTGCCATGTTGGGTAAGATCTACGCAGGGTCGGCATGCCCTCATTAGCCATAGGCAAGGGCTTGTGATCCTCGCTTGGATCCGGTGAAGCCATCCTAGCCTGACCCTCGCTTGGGCCAGTGATCAAAGAATAAATTTTTTTTTTGTAAAAAAAAGGAGAGAAAAAGAAGGAAAGAAGTTAAAAAAAAATCACAAAAATTGTTCAAACCAGTATTGACCATACTATGAAGGACGATCGGCGTTTATGGCATCGATTATTAGCTAAAATTAATCAAAAGAACTACATCGAACAATTTCAAAAAATTTAAGACTAAATTAATTCAATTAAAAAAATTAGAATTGAATTAAGATCTCCAACAACATTTTTTTTTTATTAGTTATTATCCCTTTTGATGGTTTAGAATTATAGTGGACTAGGATTTCTTTATAGCGTGAATCGTACTTGTAAGTGGTGATCGAGACAGATGGCGATATACTTGACCTCATTGTAAGGTTGAGGCAATGTTTAGATAAGGCAAGAATGAGATCTATGGGATCTGACATGTACTTCAGCGTTGAGGGGCTGTGTTAGACTCTTTGGAAGGAAGCACCCAAGGAAGCAAAAAAGAAAGTACAAAGACATGTCCATGTTCCAAAATTAGGAAACTCGTGCAGTGTTGTTACATGCTGGAGATATTGTGATGGCCCAGGCAGCGGTGTACGTGGAGGAAAGATGGCAGTGCATTCACGCCTTTGTCCTTAGATATGCATAGGGAAGGAATGCATCTCTTGTTCCATATCATCTAGTGAGAGAGTTCTCGACTGGCTTATAAGACTTGAGTCTTTCTAATTGTACATATACATTTTCTATGGCCTACCCGAGAAGACTTAGTGTCAAGAAAACGCGTATTTACAATTAGAGAGATTCAAGACTTATAAGCCACAACCTAAAACTCTCTCTCGCTTGGGCCGTCATAGATATAATTTACCCGTGTAGGCACCGGATGAGCCATGCTCCCAAATGGACAATAATCTCTAGCTTAATCCTGTGCGAACACATGTTCAGGCGTCAATCTTTTCATCTTGCGCTTACAAAGTGTTGGGAAAAAAGCACTTTAAATTAGATTTTTTGTCCCACGTTATTAGAGAAGCTCTCTCTCATTCCCTTGATTAATGAGTTCACTTTACTAATTTGATAATAATGAAGACAAAAGTGTTAGGTTTGCACACATGAATTTGGATTTAACCAAGTATGAAGTAGGATTTGCGCACCTTCCGACATGCGAAATTCGGTGCAAGGTCTCGGAACAAAATCCTAAGGGCCGAAGTACGAACGAATACCAGCAGGTGAAGCTAGATATTCAAGCCCGTCCAATCGAAGGAGCTCATTTCCTGGCAATAAAGAATCTGCAAGAACTTTCCTTGGGCAGAACCTAATCTACAAATAGAAAATGAAAAGGAGGGGGCATACCATGTTTGATATTAACTTTCGAGTTTGATTGGGAGAGTGGATTTAGGTTTTCTTTCCTGATCGGTAGGGTATTTGATCTTAGGTTATCTTAAGTTGTCTACGCCAACCCTTCCTTTACCTCTAGACGTCAAAGATCCGGCTCTTCTAGAAATAACTCAAGTCTCGGACAGGTATAAAGGAAAAACCCGACGCGGACCATGGGATATTTACTAGCAAGAACTTTTAGTTTCTATGACACAAAGTTAGGGTTTACTGGTGCCCCAGGGTGGCGGGCATTCGTGTGAGTCCTTTTTTTTTTTTTTTTTTTTTTTGGGGTAAGAAATGAGGGCGAAACTCTAAAGTTACAACATTGCTCTCTCAATATATGTTGAGGTGATTTAAGACTTTACTATTTATTTTACCCAGCTTTGCTTGGCACCTTATGCAATAAAACTGTTATTAAAGGAGCCATCACCTTGCAATTGAGAGGTCGAGCTCGACTAGACCTGCATGATTAGTGCTTGAAACTTGATCACTTGTACTTGATTAGGTATTGACTTTCCCACTTTGTTCAATTCAATTAGCAAATCGGGATATTCGAGTTCAACTCAACTGAACATGTATCAACTTATACAAAGCGTGCCTAGATAAATTTAAATCTTTTATTCTTTACTTAATCTAAATTGTGTATCCGCATGTTTTGACTTTTTTCTTTTTTCTTTTTTTTTTTTTCTTTTTTTTAATCATTAACACTCTTAAACTTTTACAATCTGCAAATGTTGATACGTGAATCTACTTGTATAGTTTTCATAATCCAATTTTTGAAATTTGGATAATGTCTCAAATCTTCACGTGAAAGCTAAAAAGTGTTCTTTACTTCAATTTTATTCTAAACAACAAGCCACTCGAGGTTGAGCTCGAGTACGATAAGCTTAAAAACTATGAAATTTAGGGATTTCTATGTCTATTATTTGTAAAAAAAAAAAAAAAAATTTGATTAGACTCGTGAGCTCGTTGAGTCGAGTAATAACGAGCATGAGGTTAACTCCAACTCTGGGTTTTCTCGAGTAGTTTGACTCGGTTTCACTCCCATGCAAATAGGAGGAATCTAGAACAAAATTAGAGGCAGCCAACCGAGAGAGATATTAAAAAATGAAGTTTACGTTAATTGGGTAAGCTGGGTAGGAACCATCTCCAGTATTTCTCCTTTCATTTGTTCTGGTATAACAAACCCTTTCGGTCGAATGCGAATCGCTGGCAATTCGTAGAGAGAGACCATCTCCATTACTTCTCCTATAATTTGTTCTGGCGTGACAATCCCTTTCGGTTGAATGTGAATCCACTGGCAATTCGTCCAGACTTCCCTTTCTTCATAGACTTTTCAAATCGCTTTACAATCCGTTCTTACGTTACTGCGGCATACCGTAAACCCTATGATCATTCTGGAATTAAGATAAAGATTTGGCTATCCATAATTGACTTTTCTATCCCTAACATTATACGGTGTGTACAAAAGACAACTAAAGGATGAGGGCCTATCAACTTAGAAACCCTTCAAAGCTGAAGAACTGTTGATTTTTGTCTTGACCAATTAGTTCTTGAGCATAATCTGGAGTCAAAGGTAAACGCAAGAAATAACCAAGATGTAGACAGTATTATACATTCACGGTGAGTGACACCATGTATCGTTATACGCCCGACACGACAAAGTTACATGCGCTTGTTTTCATCTGTCTGCTGTTGTCGTCCGACTTCTAGAATGGAGACGTGATACCAACGACGAGCATGAAGCACCCAAAGACTTTAGAGATGGGTCCGTAAAGGAGTTCGGCAGTGGAGTCAAAGAGATTGGTCTGTGAGAGGGTAAATTCGTGAAGTGCAAGGTCCTATGGAAAATCTTATTATTGTGGACAGCACATGACGGTAGCACCTCTTCAGCAAGAGCTTATAATTTTTTTTTTTTTTTTTTTGGACAAGCAAGAGCTTATAATTTTAAGGGGATTTGTTTATAGTAAGAATTTGCATTGGGGGGGTTTCTTTTCATTTTATTAATGAGTGCCTTTGGACTTTTCTAAGCAGCCAAATGAATTTCAATCTTTTCAAGGGTAAATTCCGTATCGCGATTTGTATAATCAATATTCCCAGAACTGTTCGCTTGCAACATGATGGCCCTCGGTTCTTGGAAGTATTGAGTGATATCCCCATCAAGAGAAGACCTCGAGCCACTTGGCACATTGACCGCGAGACATTATCGTTCGTACCGGAAGCATTAGCCCCTAGTACGTGTAATCCGTCGGATCGTGCGGCTCGCGAGAGATGCGCTTCGGTCCGTCTGCTTCGGGTGGACGTGATGATACGCATCGCTGATGTTGACCACTTCACGCCACGACCCGTCCGTCCTCCTGTTGCGCCACTTTCACCAGTCTAAAAGTCTCGTGCTGACCCAAGGTACCCGCGAGGTTGACTTTGAATTGAAAATGGGGGAACCACGAGGCCCGCGAACCCACCATTAGGATTGAACGAGCGAAGAATTTCTTTTTCTTCTGACCGTTCTTCGCCCGAAATCTGGGTCTGGCGAAGCCTGGAAATACTGCTCGGTGTGCGTATTATACCTGCCGTGTTGGGTAAGATCTACACAGGGTTGAGACGCCCCCGTTGGCCTCATTGGCCGTGGGCATCCCAACCCTCACTAGTGGCCAGCCCAATGGAGGAAAATAAAAAAGAAAAAAGAAGGAACGAAAAGGAAAGAAAAAGATAAAAATTATAAAAAATTATAAAAGTCATTCAAGTCATGCTAATCATACCATATAGGATGGCCGACGTTTATGTCATCAATTGCTTGTCAAAATTAACCGAAATAACTATATTGGTCAATTTCAAAATATTCAGGACTAAATAGTGAAATTTAAAAATTTAAAATTAATTGACATTTCAAACAAGATTTTTTTCTTTTTTGGGTAATTATCCCTCCTGATGGTTAAGAATTATCGTAGACTAGGATTTTTTTATAGTGTGAACTGTACTCGACTATTACGATGTATTTTGACTACATTGAGAGGTGATCGAGATGATGGTGACGTACTTGACTACATTGTGAGGTCTAGGCATTTGTGCCAGACGACAATGAGTGGTGGTTGGACAAGGCGAGAAAGAGAGATAGAGAGAGATGACTACTTTGAGTGGTGATCAAGATGATGGCGACATATGTGACTACATTGTGAGGTCAAAGCGGACCAAAATGAGATCTACAACAAGACGGCAAATCAATAGAGAGAGAGAGAGAGAGAGTTATGTGAGTCGACAGGAGGACCAAAATGAGATCTACAAGGGACAAGATCTTCTGGGCATTGAGTGTTATGTGAGTCGACAAGTAAGAATATCGCACAAGACAGCAAATCAATCTACATTCAAGCAGGCACATTTGCTTTGATGTTGAGGGTGAGTATTGGACTCTTTGGACTCTTTGGAAGGACCACGGAGACATGTCGATGTTCGAATGTTAGGAAACTCGTCTAGTGTCATTACATGTTGTAGTTACATTTACCTTTATAGGCACAGATGAGTTCTCAAATGAGCCACGCTGCTAAATGGACAATATAATCTTGGGTTTTGCTAGTAAAGTAGTTTTTGAACTACTATGAAAATAATAGTTTGTTGTAAGCAACAAAACCTTAAAAGAGTGCACCCCACAACAATTTGTAATTATCTGTTATTTAGTCTTTTGTAGTTCAAAATAAACTGTCTTTTTCAAAGGCTGTGTTTGGCGATCGGGATAAAATTTAAGATAAGATAAAATTTATTCTATTATGCATTTAGTGCCTATCTAAGATGGGATAAAGTTAGATGTGAGAGAAATATAGGTCGATAAAATTATCCTATAAGAAATGTGGGATAAAATTGGATAGGATTTCTAATATTTATAATAGAAAAGTCATTATTCTCGAATAACAAACTTATGAATTAACAAAAATGATATTGTATTTCAATATAAATAATATTTGAGCTTTAATATAAGAAATTCAAAATATCAAAAAATAAAATTTATTTTTTTAATTTAATCTTAGTTTTATTTATATATTACCTTTAATTCTATCTTATAATATAAATTCAATATATAAATATAGATATAAAATTATTTATGTATATTTATTACATATTATAGGCATTTTTGCATTTTAGATATATTTATACAGTTTGCTATTTAATAAAATTTTATTAGAGAATGTTGGAGGGGGAAAATAAATAAAAAAAGAAAATAATTAAAAAAACATGGGAAAAATAAAATAACATAAAAAAATCAAAGTAAATTAGGCAATAGTTTCACAAGAATTTTTTACCATATGCATTTGTGAATTTTTAGGTTTATTTACACTGATATGTAATTTATATCAAATAATATATAT
The DNA here is from genome assembly GCF_016545825.1 of Eucalyptus grandis. NCBI lineage: Eukaryota > Viridiplantae > Streptophyta > Magnoliopsida > Myrtales > Myrtaceae > Eucalyptus > Eucalyptus grandis. The sequence continues at coordinate 12,151,671 of NC_052621.1, forward strand.
GATATAACGTGAATATATTCGACTTTATTACTGTAATTTACTAAACAATAGATAGGATATAGCAAAATTCATGAATTTCATATCTTATTTTATCTAATTCTGTGCTGTTTAGAAATCCGAACGACAAAACGTAACCATAGTAGAATAAAGATTGTTACCTAATTATTTCTCCATAATCTATAGCTTAACCCTTTACGAACAAATGTTCGGGCATCAACCTTTTCATCACGCTTTTACAGAGTGTTGGAAAGGAGCACTTCAATTTTTATTTTTTTTTGTCCCACACCGTTTGAATCCTCTCTTGAGGGCTTGATTAATGGATTCACTTTACTAACTCGATAACAATAAGAAAAAAAAGTGTTGGATAGGTAAAAGGAAAAACCCAATGGAGACCATGGGATATTACAAGTAAGAACTTTCGATTCCTATGACAAAAAGTTGGGGTTTAGCTGGTGCCCTAGGGTGGTGGGCACTCTCATGAGTCTCAAATCATCTACATTTACATCCCAAAACAAATATACATAGCTGCCCAGATGCCGCAAACTAAGACCTTACTATTCATTTTAGGGGAAATAACATATATAATTTCTAAATTTTAACCCAATATGTAATATGATTTTGAACTTCAACCTAATGTACGGTGTTATCCTCTAACTCTTAAATTATTTGATGAGGTCCCTAGATTTTTGGTATGCGTTCAATTTAGTCCCTATACTATATGAAAATGTTTAATGTTATCCTAAACTTGAATTAATGAAAAGACAACATTAAATAATTTCATATAGTTTAGGAATTAAATTGAACATATATAAAAAAAAAGTATGGGTCAAATTGAACAAATTAAAAATTTAGGGATTACATTGGACATTAAATTAAAGTTTAAGGACCATTTATATCATTATCCATTCATTTTACCTATCTTTGCTTCACACCTTATGCAATAAAAGTCTTATTAAAGGAGCCAACCACTTTGAGTTCAAGAGCTTGAGCTCGACTAGACCTGCATGGTTAGAGCTTGAAACTTGATTGCTTCAACTCGATTAGATATTTACTTTCCTACTCTCCTCAATTCAATTGAAAAACTGAGATATTCGAGTTCAACTTGACTCAACTCGACATCGATGAACATGTATGAGGCATGCCTAGACAAACTTCATCTTTTTATTTTTTGCTTAATCTAAATCACGTGCACACATTTTTTTACTTTTTTATTTAGTAAAACTCTTACACTTTTACAATCAATAAACATTGATATGTAGTTTTTTTTTTTCGCGTTGATGCATAAATTTAAATGTATAGTTTTGATAATCCAATTTTTGAAATTTGGATAATATTTCGAATTTTCACGGGAAACCCCCAAAGTGTTCTTTACTTAAATTTAATTATAAACAGACAAGCGATTCAAGGTTGAGCTCGAATACAACAAGCTCAAAAACTATAAATTTTTGGAATTTCTATGTCTATTATTTACATATTAGATTTTTTTGTAAAATAATAAAAAATTCAATTAGACTCGTGAGCTTATCGAGTGTAGAGAGAGAGAGAGAGAGAGAGAGAGAGAGAGAGTAATGTTTTGCACTAATGTATTTTTAAAAAATGAAGTTTACATTTATTGGGTAAGCTCGGTAGGGACCATCTCCATTACTTATCCTTTAATTTGTTCCGGTATAACTATCCCTTTCGGTTGAATGTGAATCACTTGTAATTCGTCAAACTTCCCTTTCTTTATAAAATTTTCAAATCGCTTTAGAAGCCCTTCTTACATTACTGCGGTATACCCCTAAAAATTGGCAATTTTCGAAAATCCAAGTTGCCACTTAGGAAGACAATTCATCATGATCATTCTAGAATTAAGATGAAGGTTGGCTCTCCATAGTTGACTGTACCATCCCTAACATTATACGATATGTACAAAAAGACAACTGAACGATGAGGGCCTATCAACTTTGAAACCCTTCAGAGCTGAAGAACTGCTACTTTTGTCCTGACCAATTAGTTCTCGAGTATAACCTGGAGTCGAAGGTAAACGCAAGAGACAACCGAGATGTAGACAACATTGTGCATTGATGATGATACCATGTATTGTATACGCCCGACATGACAAAGTTACGTACGTATGTTTTGATCTCTACTGTTCTCGTCACTTCTGGAATGGAGCTCGATGTTATAGCAGCAGATGGAGACGTAATATTAACGACGAGTATGAAGCACCCAAAGACTTTAGAGATGGGTCTGTGAAGGAGTTCAGCAGTGAAGTCAAAGAGATTGGCCCGTGACTCGTGAGAGAGTAAATTTATGTGAAGTGCAAGACGGTTGGATGCAGAATCCTATTCTTGTGGACAGCACATGATGATAGCACCACTTGCACAAGAGCATATAATTTAAAGGGGATCTGTTTTTAATGAGAATTTGCACTTGGGGGATTTTCTTCATTTTATTAATGAGTGCCTTTTGGACTTTTTTAAGCATCCAAATGAATTTCATGTATGGAGATTTGTATAATCGATTTTTCTAGAAGTGTTTGATAAATATTTCTAATATGCACAATGACATTACTTTTTTTTTTTTGATATCACATTATTGTCTCACTTTTGATGTAACAACTCAACATGTTCTACAAAGACCAATCCCTCAATAAAAAGTACTCAAGCATATTCATAATTATCATATAAGATGACAAATAAATTGGAATTTGCGTTTTATTTATGAGTTACTCAGCATGGCTTCTCCAATTCGATGTGGAATTTTTAGGTGTTATATACCTTTACTTACAAAATTAACATCCTCGTCAACCTACATCGATGCATGATATTTCCCTAGATTTGGCCCATTTATGTTCTCTCTGCCTTCCTAGGAGTTTGCTAGAAGTTGCACCTTATTGAAGTCCTCTGACCCCTCTGAGCTCTCGTTGAATTAGCTTTAGTCCTAATCTGTACATGAATCACACCCCTCTTTGGGGAGGTCCTGTTTTGATACAATTTGTAACAATTTATTTCGTTTCAAGTCAGTTAAACCCCTCAAAAGTAAATATAAAAGTAACGACACGAGGTGGTTGTCATTTGAAAGTAGGTGTTTACTCATGAATACTCTCAAGATGGTATCTCCCACCCGATCCGATGTTAGACTTTTGAATGTTGCATTAGAAGCTAACAAATAAACATGAATTCCGTGGAAGAGGTAGCTATCCGCACTTTCGTTTTCAGCGCGTTGGGTTCTGAACTCGAAAATCTATGGCCGTGAGTTTTAGCCTCGTTGATTCTTTGGGCTTTATGCTCAGTTGAATTTGTCCATTCCATAAAGAAAGGGCCTCTTGGCAGTACTGCTTCCTCATCTCCAGGGACGACCGCTTAGACCACTCCTTTTGACGAAGTTCTTTGACTTTTTAGGATTATGAGCAAGTTAGAATTCTTTCCTAAATAAATCTCTCATAATATGTCGATAGTGCTAAGTTTTCAATGGATGAATAGTGTGACCAAAACAGGGACAGAGCTAATTGTAAAGTTCAATCAATCCATCAATGCTAAAGTTGTGTCTACCCTATCAGCACATGTCTCGTGGCCTTTCTATCAATGCTGGACAATTCATGAGACGCATTCCGCCACAGGATTGTCCATGTTGACTTTATGGGCAATGTACATTCTACTCCTGCTCCTCACACTTTTGAAATTGGATTTACCTAATTGCACACTGCACATTGTTGCCCAAAAGTCCTTTCTTGCTGTAATTGTCCATGTTGACTTTAGGGGCAACCAGAAGAGTATTAAGTTAAAGTGAGTAAAATCAAGTGTCTTCAAGAGCTTATGATATGTGCTTCATCTTTATCTAAAGTTCAAGTTTATTATAATTAAATACAATCACGCAATGTGTGTAATTTGTACGACAATCATGCTGAAAAGAATAGACACAGCGTTCTAAAAGAAAGTATAGTATATACACTGCTAGGGTAAAAAATGTTATCCATTACGGCCTTATCTCACTCTTAATTTGATGTTTAGTAAGAGAGTGGGAAATAAAAACTCTCAAGTCAAGACAGATAAGGCCGGTTGTGTGAAATTTACAGTGAAAGGTGTATGCTCCAATTTTTCCATTTTTTACTACTACAAAACTGGCGAACAAATTTGTCTATTTCAATCTATCACTTCTTCGACCAAAAATAAAAATAAAAAATCTATCACTTCGAAGAGAGGCCTTTTCGACCAAAAAAAAGAAGAAGAAGAGAGGCCTTCAAAATATCATTCTTTCAAATATTAAAACAGAAGGAAAGAAATGTAATGTTTTTTTTTTTTTTTTTTAAAAAAAAGGTCACAGGAACTACAAAAATGTGAAAAGATGCGATAGGTCCAAATATATTAATTCGAAGAATGAACTGTTCATCAACATTAATATGTCATTTTGAAAGAGAAGTGTCTTATATGTAATAATAAAGCAAATAACAATAATTGATGGGTGAGTTTTTGTCTCAAATCAGAGAAAGAAGAATAATGCGAGGGTAGTTGTTGATCTTCTTTGTTTACGTTTCATTTGTTTCTCATTTCGCCCGTTGGCTATATCAACAAGTTCGTCTTCTCTTAATGCGCAAACTACGAAAAGAACATTTAAGCATGAGTAGTTTATCCTAGGTGCATGATTTCCATCGTTGCCCACTGCATTTGATTACAATCCATTTGAGGTTGTATTTAAAACATTGTTACTGACACGCCTTGCTCAATTATCTACTTTTCTGTTCTTTACTTTTTACTGTGATTTCCATTACTGTGCTGCACATTCCTCCACATGTTACTAATGAATTTTCACGTAAGAATAATTTGATCGAAAGTGAAGTTGATCTAACCAGAAAAAAAAATCGAAAGTAGAGTCGCCTAGTTTAAAGTAAAGGCAAATGTAGGAGGACACCGATGTCATCTACTCTTGGAAAACAAGAAATCTTGAGGGAGATCAACTTCATAAAAGATCGAGTTTAAGAACACCAAAGCGTAGATGACCATGTTCGACCGTGAAGGGCAAGGCGATGGAAGTGTAAATGACCACGGACGCGGCCTGAATGAAGAAAGGAAAATGAGCACACAAGGTTCAAGGACATGCGAGATGTATGTGACTCAATGCCCTAGAGAGCCGAATGTTCTGCGCCCACCGCTGTGTCCCATCACATGAAGAGTTCCAAAGAAGGATATGCAGAACCAGCTAGAGAGGACATGTCCAAGCAATCTTGAGGGTTTGCGGCCGCCAAGGTCTAACCTAAATGAGCCAGAATTATGAGTACGTAGTAGCCGAAACAAGGTTAGCATCTGCCTAACCTAAACCCTAATTCTCCTTCTTCCCATCGACTCTCTCCTACAATTTCCCAACTAAAAAAAACTGAAAGTTCGGCTCTCTAGGAAGTAGATTAACCAACCCAGAAAATACCTATAACCTACGAGTTCGGCTCTGCAGGAAATAGCTCAACGTACAGTAACTTTTCCTCGTGTTGGTATTCTCTGTAGACCATGCCGGCCAGCTAATTTTCATTTCCTAGCCGCCGATTACAGGAGAATTTCTTCTTTACATTTATGCTTATTGCACTGGATTGATTTTCGCCGTTGGCTTTGTGGGTTTCACAGGGGTCTCTTGTATAGATCTGATAAAATCGATGGTTATGGACCTAGGTTCAGACGAGAATTTCACCAATTATTGGATTAGAAATCAAGTGTCATTGTTTCCAAAACGTGTCTTATTCTTCTACACTTAGTTATCACGTGATTTAAAATATCAAATCTCACAAAATCAGTAGTTTACATGGGTCTCTCGGCACAAAATTAATAGTCATGGTGAATCCTATACAGTAGATTCAAGTTCAGGCAACAATTGTCCCGATTACAAGATGAGAAACCAAATTTCACTGTCTCAAGAGTGCGTTTATTTTCATACATTGAAGTTATTACGTGATCTCAATAATTTTTCGGACTGGTAATTCGGTTTGACGTACAAGAGAAATTTTAATGTAAATTGAGTAGCGGCAATGAACTAAATAAGCTTTTGCCTTACAAATTGCTGAGATGTTTTAATTAAGCTTTTGCCTTCTGTTTTTTTTTTTTTAACACTATGAACAACCTAGCTTTTAATTTTTATTTTTTTGTTGTTGGGAGAGTCCTCGAATAAACCACTAAACATGCCACATTAAGGCGCTCCTTTATGTGTCGCCACATTTTTATGTTCTTGCCAAATGCAAATAGATCTTACCATCCTTACAAACTGCCTTCACCAAACAGTCCGATTAAGCTTACTGAAATTCCTCATATCGAATGCACTGATCTAGCGCTATTTTCATCGCCAATCCTTTTCTAAAGCTTCGTGATTAGGTGGCCCGTCCGCTATACTTATCGAGAGAATATTAAATAGATTTAATCTATGAGCTATGTAATTGATTGAACTAATCAGATCCGGAAATTACACGAGAATTGGTGTCTTTTTAGTGGGACCGAATGAGGGTTCGACGGATTATTTACAGACGAACTATAGTGCCGATTGTTCTCTGGTGAAGTTCTCGTTCATTAATTACTTCTAGCCAAAATGCCTACCTAATTCTCACCCTTATGCTTGCAAGAAAATTGCGCCACTGCCAGTCTCTCTCTCTCTCTCGATCTCGATCTCGATTACATGGCGAACCTCCCAGATCATCTTCTCTGGACACTCCTCTTCGTCCTACTCCTCTTGCTCTCCCGGACGTCTTCGTCTCGGACGTCTTCGTCCACCTCCACGCTCTTCGACGTCCTAGACTTCGGCGCTGACCCTACTGGGGCGGCCGACTCCACCCAGGCCTTCCGTGACGCGTGGACGTCGGCATGCGGCCGTGGCGACTTCTTTGCAACCGTCGCAGTGCGGAGCGGAAGATACCTCCTCAGGCCGGTGCGGTTCAGAGGCCCTTGCAAGAGCAGGCACGTGAGCGTGATGCTGGGAGGAGCGACGCTGGTGGCTCCTCCGGACTACAGAGTCCTTGGCGGCAGCTCGAGCTGGTTGAACTTTGATGGGGTCTCGAACACGTCCGTTCACGGCGGAGTTCTCGATGCCAAAGGACCGTCTCTATGGGCATGTAAGGATTCCGGCCGCGACTGTCCCGACGGAGCCACGGTAATGTACTTTTCCTCTCTGCACCTTCAGATATTGGTTCGATTCTAAAGTCGGGTTGGTTTTTCCTTTCGCAATTCGGGCCAGAACTTATTATTTTGTCCAGCCGCCAATGAAAAGTTCATTTCTTGCTAGGATAGGTTGGTAATAGCACCTGTCTAATTTATCAAAAGACAATGTAGCGTAATTTATATTGCTCCTATAGTATACATCCCAACCACATTTTGCATTTGAATTTGGAAACTCATTTTTCTATTGGTCGGTTTCCTCACTTGACATGATCCCGTGTCGCCCTTATTAATAACTATCGATCCGTTAGTTTGTGGAAATCGTGAAAACACTCTATTTAGAAAGTAATTCGACATCTTTATAGGAAGTTTTGAAGGACAAAATAAAGGGGAGAAGCTACCCCATCATACTCAGCTTTTCTTAGGCCCTCCACTTGATTAGACAACGATGCATACGAGAGCAACCGTAGTTAATGACCTACCATGAAGGCTGCCACCATCATCTTGTTGCTACAAAACTTCGACTGCTGTATATCCTCCACTCTCTCCTCTCTCTACCATCTTCCCTCCGAAACAGATTTGTCTCGTTGCTCAGCCTATTGTATATCTTCCATTTCTAGATCTTCCCCCTCTAAAACAGATCTCTCTCTCTCTCTCTCTCTCTAGCATTGCCACCTTAGAGATTCGGACGGCTTGATGCCTCCACATCTTGGTTGCAAGATCTCCTTCAAAATTTGGAGATCTCTCGCGTGTGGGCGCATAGGTAAAGAAAGACTCTGAGCATCGTCACGAGCGTGGTCCAAGGTTGTCGCCGGCGGTGGTGGCTTTAAGTAGTTTTTTTTCCAATCAGCGGTGGCGGTGGTGTAGGTGGAGAGCTGTGATGTCATACCAACCCGGTCCATTCCGTATATGACATGCTCCTAGAGGGACACTTTGAGTAACCACGCAAAACAGTTATCATTTGGAAATGAATCTTACGTGAATAAGATCACAATACCTTACCCATCCAATATAAGATTTAAAAAATGATACTTCTCCTATTCAATATATGACCGATCTATCCCTACCCCCTTTGTCATCTTGAAAGCCCACAAAAAGTCACAGCTCTTTCGAACTCTCTCACTCCGGCGATAAATTCACATTGTCGCCGTATCGGGTACGAGCTTAGTTCACTCACGAATCATATATGAACTAAAGATGATCCTAATTAGATACCATTTATAATGACTCAATTCATTCCATGTGGGCTAATCCAAAAAAATATTTTAGTTAGTGATAATTCAAATGGGTGTTACTTATGAATTACGGAATGAGTTCGCATCCATTGCGATATGCAACTTGGGGGTTAGAGATGTACCGTGGTGCTTAGATTGGAAGAGGAGAAGTGGAGAAGGTTTTTATTCCGATACACGTATCATTTGGAGACCTGACACCTTAGCATGACTCTAATTGAAGTCCACATAAAATCAGGTGGTCCCAAGTAGTGGGAAATGCAATTGTCCTTAGAACGTGCAGAGAGAGAGAAGGGTTTTTTTTTTTTTTTTAAATAAATATTGCATGCACCTGATACATGTGAGCTCATTTCATCTCAATCATTAGATCATATTATTTTCATGTAAGGTCCATATTCACCACAAAAAAAAAATTGAAATTGACGACATATCATCCCATTAACTTCTAATATTGAGATGTAATCTCTTCACTTTCCGTTTTTTTTTTTTTTTTCTGACTGCTAAGAAGTGATTTCTTCACTTGTTTTTTTCTCTTTCTTTCATCTTCTTTTAGCGCTAGTACCATGCGTGCTCAATTCACCGCCCGCCATTGTTAGTTTCACCAACTCCGACACCATTGCCATCCCCATCACCGGACCTATTCCTTTGTGTGCGTATGTGTTGGCACGCATATGTGTCCATATTACGGGGTCTCCACTATTGATAAGGCGGTCAAAATTCCTTCACTTATAAAAGAACTTTCTTTTAGGGGTTCTTTCCAAAACGCGTGAACGCAAGTTAAGAACATCTTCTTGATCAGCTTCGCAACCGGCCGTCTTTGAAGAGATTGACAATAAGTCTGGGTTTGTTTGGAGAGATCATCACAAATGATTAAAGTGGGTCGATCGTGAAAACATAAAATATTGACCGACTTACATTCTCGATGCTTGAAACTCGAACACAATTGAGCACCACATTTCTTGCTAAAGCTTGAATTGAATAGAAAACTAGGATATTCGAACTCGACTCGATTTGGTTACAATCAACTTATGATCGAGCTCCAGCTCGAGCTCAAGTTCGAGCTTACTACACTTGAGTATCTTTTCTTGACGCTAGTGAGTACACGAGTAGCTCTAGCATTTTAGCTCGAATGAGTTGATCTCGAGCAATCATCAAGTACCTTCAATCAAGCCGTATAGTGAGCGGTGGAATGGCCCCGCTCGCAAGCAGATAATTAGATATATTACAAGAAATGAAACGTTTAATAAGGATTCGCCTAAGCATCTTTGAGTACTTTCAGATTTTAACTTACTTCCCTCATCAATGGCAGAGGAATAAGATGGTTTTCCTGTGCAGTACCTGTAAATAAAATATGGTGGCTGCATTTGGATATTATCTTGAGCACACAGTCTTTAAATTAAACTTGTTTTCACTGGCTGTTCTGATATGCAGACACTGAGCTTCACCAACTCTAACAACATCAGGATAAAAGACCTGACGTCCATGGACAGCCAGATGTTCCACATCTCCATAAACAGGTGCCGAAACGTTCGCGTTCAAGGGGTGAGAGTGAAGGCCGACGGCAACAGCCCCAACACGGATGGAATCCACGTCCAGCTCTCGACCAACGTCTTGATTCTTCACTCAGACATCGCCACTGGGGATGATTGCATCTCAATTGGCCCGGGTACTCAGAACCTGAGGATCCAACGAATTCGGTGCGGCCCTGGTCACGGCATCAGGTACGACTTGCAGGAGTCCCTTGGTGCATGGATCGAATCTATCTGGTTTTCTAAGTCAAGGGAATCATGATCCTGTCTCGATATATCGATTCTTCGTTGTAAGCGTGCATGTTGTTGATATGAGTAAGCTATATAGGAATCGTGAAGTTCAGAAGATTGTGGAATCATATAATAGGAAAATAGCCAAAAGAGAGTCATATGTTCAAATTTTCATATTTAGTGATTGGATGTGTAATCTCTGGCGAAAAGGATTGCAAAATTTACACAGGAGATGGTCAGTGCATCATCTGTTTCATATTTTCCATCTATAATTTTACTGTACTTTGCAGCATAGGAAGTCTGGCAAGAAGCGAGAAGGAACCTGGAGTACAAAACATCATAGTGAGAAATACCACTTTTCAAGGTACTCAAAACGGATTAAGGATCAAATCCTGGGCGAGGCCTAGCAATGGATTTGTACGAGGAGTCCATTTCATCGATGCCCGGATGATCAATGCCCAAAATCCCATCATCATCGACCAGAATTACTGTCCATATGGCAGCCGAACTTGTCCTAACCAGGTGATTCATCTCATCAAGTGCACAATCTTTTCCTCTTGGCAAGTTTTATGTCCTGATGCATCTCATGACCTGAGAATGACAATGGCGACGAATAGGAATCCAGTGTGAAGATAAGCGACGTTCTGTACAGAGATATCCAAGGGACGTCCGCTTCCCCCATCGCCGTAAGGTTCGACTGCAGCACCAAGAACCCGTGCACTGGGATACGGATGAGGAATGTGTACTTGACTTGCCTTGATGATGAAGTGACTCGGTCGTCTTGCACGAACGCGAACGGGGAGGCATTAGGTACAGTTCGACCGAGAAGCTGCCTCTTTGAGAATTCGTAGATCTTTGCTCAGCCGGTATGGGAATTCATAGTTTAGAGCTCACTGCAAACACAGTTTTATTACTTTTACGTTCACTTTATAGTTTTGGAATCAAAATGATCAAACCTAAACAGCCATTGAGAAAAACAACATCGCATTGATAATCCCATGTTGAAAGATTTTCCTTCTATAAAATGCAAGCAGGACAACCTTATATGTCAATCTCATGTGATCATTATTCTCACTATTTGACACGGTCGGAGTATGCACTCGCCTATCGAGAAAAAGCACCAACGATCAGCATCTGCTTCTTCACTTGCACAGCAAAATATCGGCAATCCGGGTAATGTTCTCCTCAGTGAAGCCATACTTGTTGAATGTGTCCAAATAGTGCCCGCTTGCACCAAACTCATCCACCCCAACCACCACGCCCTCTCGTCCCACGTACTCCCTCCACCCGACTGGCGACCCGGCCTCCACGCTCACGCGCTTGACCACATTCGAGGGCAACACCCGCTCCTTGTACTCCCTCGGTTGCCCGTCGAAGAGGCGCCAGCACACGAGTGACACCACCCTGACCCTCCTCCCTGCCTCCCTCAACCTCCTTGCACTCCCCTCGCAGAGGCAAAGCTCCGATCCCGTGCCAATCAATATTATCTCGGGCATCTGCTCCCCTGAGTTGTCGCTGATCGTGTAACCGCCCTGTTTGACTGCGTCCATCGACGTCCCTGTGAGATTTGAAGCTATTTTCTGCCGAGACAATGCGATGAGGCTAGGAGCAGCCCGGTTCGCCACTGCGATCTTGTAGGCCCCAGCAGTTTCGTTCCCGTCGGCCGGTCTGAAGACTAGGAGGTGTGGGATAGCCCGGAGTCCTGCGAGCTGCTCCACTGGTTGGTGAGTAGGACCATCCTCCCCTAGTCCGATTGAATCGTGGGTCATGATGTAGATCACTCCAGCGTGGCTCAGAGCAGCAAGCCGGATAGTATTCTTCATGTAGTCTGAGAATATAAGGAATGTGGCCGCGAATGGGATGAGTCCGCTTCCATGCAAAGCGATGCCATTTGAGATGCCCCCCATTGCATGCTCTCGTACACCATAGCGGATGTTACAACCCCATGGAGAGCTCGGCAGGAAGTCGTCATAATTGTGGAGGTAAGCTTTGTTGGAGGTTGCAAGGTCCGCACTCCCACCAATCAACCCAGGAAGAACCTTAGCAAGCTGGTTTAAGCACTTCTCAGAATGTCCACGGGTGGCGTCCACTGGATCAGACTGTGACCACCTCTGTTTAGACAGTTCAGTGATCATGTTTTAGTGTTATAGTCACTAAAGCCCAGCATACTAAATAAGGAAGTTCACTAAAGTGTGGTTAATCCTCGAAAGAATTACTTCTTTTAAAAGGGTCTACTAGAGAGAAAACCACTTAATCAAAGATGAATCAGTGTTCATCCCTCCATACAATGCTCATAAGAAAAACTTTTTTCCCTAAACTGCCGTAGTGTTGAAAGGTAAGGCCAAACAGTAAAACAACCAAAGAGGCAGGTAAGGCCAAGTAGTGGCTCAATTACCGGCAACGAGTTTTCCCAACCGGGAAGCAAACCCCCACTAAGAAGAATCTGAAATTCTATGGCCTCTTGAGGATATTTGATCTGGTACGAGTAAAGGTTGGTGTGCCATTCTTTTTCCAGTCTCTCCCCAATATCTGCTTGCTTCTGCATCTCCCTGCATCAAATGTCATTTGACAAATGAGTACTTTATGTGTGTTAGGCTTAGATATATCCACGGTCCCAGCCTTTTCCTGGAAAAGTGTAATGCTAGAAAAATAGCTTTAAATTAAATTGAAAATTAAAGAAACCTGTATACAATAGGGATGACATGGAAAGGTTCTCTATCAGTCCATTTTACTTTTTGTCTCATGTTGTTTACATCATCTTCGCTGAAGGTCCCATGATGAGCCTTTGATGTCCCTTCTTTCCCAGAAAGTTTCCCTATCAGGGTTTTCACCTGGGGTAAGCAGACAATGATGAAGGTTCAATATTCAGTGAGATCAACAAAATGGTTTTACATTTGCTAATATAGGGATAAGCGACAGATGACAGGGTTCTAATTTCTAAGGCATGACTATTACTAACCCTGATGAAAGTGGGCTTCTCTGTCTCGCTGAAAGCAGAGAAAAGTGCATCCTTCAATGTTCTCATATCGGCATCTATGTCGTCAACTGAGATTGTATGCCAACCAAGAGCCTTGAACCGAGCAGATATATCTTCGGAAAAAGCCAGCGTAGTGGGTCCATCAATAGTGTTATGATTATCATCATAAATCAGGGTAAGCTTGTTGAGCTTCCAGTGAGCAGCCAAGGATGCAGCTTCATGGGCTATTCCTTCCATTGCACATCCATCCCCCATTATACAATACCTATATTTCAACATTAAAGTTACCAACAATAATAATAACTACAAGTTTCTCATAAGCTGTCTCAGAGAACCAGTTCATTCAACTTACGTTCGGTGATCAACAATGACAGCATCAGCTTTGTTAAATCTAGCAGCTAGGTGAGCTTCAGCCAAGGCAAGACCTACTGCATTTGCTACACCTTGTCCGAGTGGCCCTGTGATCACAGTTCACAACCATGCGAATAAACAAATGAACAAAAACTTGAGGAAAGAACTCAGCTAAACGAAGCTTGCCAGAGACATAGACCATTTAAGCAAAGACTTTTACAGTACATAATGGACCAAAGACCCTCATTGTTTCCTCTATTTACTATCCTTCCTGTCTAAGAGGACAAATGCGCTCACAGATGTCCAAAGAAAAGAAAAGCCATAAAGCAATGATTTGTAGGACAGATAACAAGTGCTTGAACTTCGGAAATTAAGTCAATTCTGCTATTTTGAGTCTATAATGAAATCAATATGCGTCAGTCCTGCCCCCCCCTTTTTTTTTTTTTGAGTAAGTATCATATGGACAATTGCGCCCAAAAAGGTCCAAAGACAAGAAAAGGCCAGAAGCAAAGATTTGCAGGACAGATGACAATTTTTTAAACTTCAACAGTTGTCGATTCTGCTATCTTGAGTATATTATAAAATAAATATGCCTCATACCTGCTGATTTTTCCAAGTATCATATGTTTCCCTCTCTCAAGTCTCACATGGTAATAGAACTTCAACTCCAGTTATTTTCTTATTTCGAGTTGCACAAGAGAAAATTGATGACAGAACATACCAGTAGTGACTTCAATGCCACTGGTGACCACATTCTCTGGATGTCCAGGAGTCCTACTGCCAAGCTGGCATAAACGCTTTAGGTCTTCTATCTGGAGACGAAATGTTCCCAAATCAAGCGGATAAAATGTCCGCAGCTAGCCCCCCAGGCTAAGACTCCAAACACCCTAATCTAGACTTAGGTAAAGTTCCATATGCTAGAACAGGGTAAGAAGAGAGCAATGCGAGTCCAATCTTTCAAAGGACTAGTCGACAAAAAGTTCCCACCGAAAAAGTTCGACATATCAATGGTAACAGAAACTATACGGAAGAAACATTTTCATTTAGCTCAAAGAAAGCTTCACAAGGACTTGGCATCTTAAGAGATTGGTAAGAAAAAACTTCTTGCACAAGAGCTACGACTCTGTTCATTAGCGAAAATGGGCAGATCATTAATAGTTTGTCACATAGCAAACAAACAACACCATAATCGTCCAACAGCAAACCTAAAAGTTAAGCTTAAAAGGCCCGACTCACGGTCATCGTCAGAACAAGTGCCAACAACTTAATGAATAACCAGCAAGCAATAACTAAATTCAGCTTTACGCACGATCCGTTCTCGAGAATTAGAGCAAACATATGACATCCTCTGAACTGAGCAAAAGAAAAGTTCACATACCTGAACAGACTCAAACCCGGCGAGATGGAGACAAACGTACTGAAGCAAGCAACCATGCCCGGCACTCAACACAAACCTGTCCCTGTTGAACCACTTTGGATTCTTGGGATTGTACTTCATCACATGCCGGTACAACAAGAACAAAACCCCGGCCATCCCGAGCGCCATCCCGGGGTGTCCGGCCTTGGCATTCTGGACCGAATCCACGATCAGCATCCTCACATTGTCCACGCATCGCTTGTCGACCAAGTTCTGGAACGACTCATCCTCCAATTCCTCCAGTTTGTCCCAATTCAGATTGGGAATCTCTCTCTGGTAAGCCTTCTTGAGCTCCTCTTTCCATGAGAGCTTGTCGTCTCTGGACAGAGAAGAGCGTTGAGCAGCTGGTTTACAATCTTGGGTCTTGAGCGAGCTGCAAGCGATGGATTTAGCAGATAACTTGCTCCTTCTGTAGGAACAAAAAGATGGGTATTGGTTATGGAGGAGCGACGAGATCGCCATGGACGAAAGCTGGTTCCCTTATCTCGGATCGTAGCTAAAGCAGAGGAAGTAACCGACAGACGTTGGGTTGGAATAACCATGGAAGTGCAGATGAAGGTTGGAAAGATCAGGGCGCTTACGTAAGCCGCCATTCATGGAAGATCGACCGACTCCCGAGAGATCCAGGTGGCCGCCGGAGAACGAAGAAAACCTTCGCCAGTACGTGGCGGGCATGCAGGACAGAGGAAAAACAGGGGAGGGGAGGCTCTGTTATCTTCGCTTATTCATGAGTAATTCGTTCAAACCCGTTTCTTGATTCGCTCCATCTGGTTAGTTTGATCCTTCAGCATCATCAGAGCTCACAAAATCCTGAGGTTCGATGAAATTAATAATGGTCAATAGCACGAAAAGCACATACGTAATTACCTTAAATTAATTTTTTTGACCGACAAAAACTCCAAATCAATATACTTATGATAAAGAATTTAGTGGTGATATGCAAATAAAATAAAGCTTGTATATTTGATTGTGTTAGAAGTTATTATTGGTCATTTTTTGGGATTTTCTTAATTATTAATCTATAAATTTGTTTGACAACATGAAAAAAGAACTAGATTTTCAAGAAAGTTCTCCATTCTGGAAAGCTAATACATACAGTACTATAATTTAAAATGAAACAATGATGCCTTTTAATACGAACAATAACACCCACTTAATTCTTCTTTCGAAAAAATAAGGAGGATGATATTATTAAGGGTTAATACCCTGAAAAACCCTAAACTGGTACACATGTGACAAATTTACCTTAAATTATTTTTTTGACCATAAAAAACCCCAAACTAATACACTTGTGATAAATTTACCCCGACTGACTATAAAAAACCTCAAACTTGTACATTTATGACAAATTTACCCCAAACTAATTTATTCGATCATAAAAAAAACCCAAAACTGGTGAATTTGTGACAATTATACCCTTCGCTAAATTGGATTAATACTACAAAAAAATCACAAAAATTGTAAACTTTGACAAACGAAATATAAAATCTCAAATTAGTATACCAGTCAATTGTCATGTATCATTTAACTTACGAAAACTAACAGAGGGTAAATTTGTTACAAGTGTACTAGTTTGAGGTAAATTTGTTAAAGATATACCAGTTTGAGGTTTTTGGTGGTCAAAAAAATAGTTTGGGGTAAATTTATCACAAGTATACCAGTTTGGGGTTTTTTAGGGTATTAACCCTATTATTAATTATGATAACTCGATTCTACTGTCTACGTAGAAATAAAATATCTAAGCAAAGGGAACGAAAGTAAATAAAATTAGGATCCACAACTTTAAATTTTATTTAAATGATTAAGGGTAATTTTATCTCTTTTTACTAAATGAGGGTGTATTTAGTAACATAAAGGTGGAGACAGCCCCATCCATATTTAAAATTTCATAATTATCTTCATAATACTCGCGAATGAATCGATGATTTCTTTTCCAACCTAAGTGGTTGGATTTTCCTAATGATACCTAATATCTAGGTTTACCGATTGACTTAGAAACAGACAATACATGAGATAATTATCCAAAAAATTCTAAATCAATTATAGCATGACCAAATTAATCCTAAACCTTTTTGATAATTTGTAAATTGAATCCTAAATTTTTCAATTATATCAATTCAGTCATAAATCTATGATTTGGATATTTGGTCGAAAGAACTACATTAACAAATTATCAAAATATTTAAGACTAAATTGACACAATTGAAAAATTTATGATCAAATTGACAAATCATCAAAAATCTTAGGTTAAAATTAGTACAATTGCAAGATTTAGTTGCCATATGTATAATAAGTTTAAGACTTTTTTGACAATTATCCCAATGGTATGGTTAAGACTCAAAAACTTTTAAAGTTATGCGCTACAAATAATGATTTTTTTTTCTTTTTTTGGTCGAAAACATGCCGATAGTATTACTAATTAAGAGTTCTCACATAAAAGACCTAATAAATGGGCATTCAAACAAAGAAAATCTCAAAGAGGTTGGGGGGTCGCGCTATCTAAGAAGAGGATAGAGAAATCATTTCATGGGCCTTAGCTATCCAATCAGTTACACAGATTGCGGACCGACCATAATGTGCCACGTAGACATTTTCAAAGAAACCCGGCATGATTCTGGCCCCTTCCACCTCAGTAATTATTTCCCACCCAACCGCAGGGGTCCAAGCTCAAGACAATGGTCATCTCTTTCTTGGACTGAAGCAGTTTCGATGCTTCGGCCATGGCCAGCGCCTCCTGTCTGGACCAAACAGAAAACAAGAAATACAATTGTCTCTTGATAGAAAAGATTGGATACATGAGATTTACTTGGCAAGTAACGGAAAGGGAAAAAGAAGGAGAAAGAATATAGGACAATTCCTAAGAGATGGGAAGAGGAGCACCGTTCCAACCGCTTAGGCACTCCAGCAGCGGATCAATCAGTTTTCCAGCACAGATCGCAGTGAAGACCTTGTCGAAGTCCTCGCCAGGGGATATCACGCCCTCGCCCGTGAGCAGGGCAGTCCCCAGCTCCTCCCTCACCAGCTTGTACAATGGATAGGACCTGCATTCCTTGATCTGGTTGGGGATGGCGAGGTTGCCTGTCTCGTACTGGACTCGAACGCCCTCGACGTCCTTCGGCAACTGGGCCTTGAGCTCCTCCTCGAAGGCCACGATCTTTTGGAAGATCGAAGTGCTCGGGTTCAGCTCGCTCTCGCCATTCACCAGTGCCTGGTCGACCAGGACTTGCCTCAGCTTCTGCATCAGCGGGTAGGTGGCGCTGCAGGCGTCATCAGCGTAGGTGAACACATGCTCGCGGTCGACCACTTTGAGCAGGTCCCTCTCACAGTAGTGAGACGGGTGGAGCTCGCCATTAGCGCCCACCATGAGGACTTTCCTGGCCACCCTGCCGACCGTGTTCTTCACCGTGCTCTTCAGGTTCTCCTCCAGATGCCTCAGGTCAACTGCCTGGCACAGAGCAACCAGGAAAGTGGAAGACATGAGCTTCAATATGTCGATGGCCTCGGCGGTCTTCCTCGATGAGATCAGGCCTAGGGAGTTGACATCCTGGTTGTGCTGCTCCGCGCTCTGGACATGATTGGTAACGGGATTGGCGAGGAATTGGAGCTCCGAGCAGTATGACGCCATGGCGATCTCTGCACCCTTGAAGCCGTAGTCCAGGCTAGGGTTGCGGCCGCCCGACAGATTTGAGGGCAGCCCGTTGTTGTAGAAGTCATTGACAAGCTCTGAGAACTGCGCGAACATGAGCTTCCCTATGGACGCAACCGCCAGGCGAGTGTTGTCCATGGAGACACCAATCGGGGTCCCCTGGAAGTTCCCACCGTGCAGGGCCTTGTTCCTCGCGACGTCGATCAGCGGGTTGTCATTGACCGAATTGATTTCCCTCTCAATCATCTTGGTTGCCGCTCGGATCACCTCAATCTGGGGCCCTAGCCACTGGGGAGAAGTCCTGAGAGCGTACCTGTCCTGCTTTGGCTTCTGGAGCGGATCCATCTCGTGCAACTTTTTAGCAGCCTTCACGTAAGCGCTTCCATCCAAAATGTGCTCCATTATAGCCGCAGACTCAATCTGCCCGGGATGGTGCTTCAATTTATGCGTCAAGTGGTCTGTGAACTCCGGCTTCCCCTGCATCACCTCTGCGAAGATCGCTGACAGGACCTCGGACAGGACCGCGAGTATGTTGGCCTCGAAGAGGACGATGGAAGCCAGGCCAGACCCGACTGCCGTGCCGTTCACGAGCGCCAACCCTTCCTTTGGCTGCAGCTCGAAGAAGCCCGTGTCAATCCCGGCGAGCCGGAAGGCCTCGACAGCGTCCAGGGACTTCCCATCAGGCCCGACGGCCTTGGAGTTGGGCCGGCCCGTCAGGAGCCCGGCAATGTAGGAGAGGGGGACCAAGTCGCCTGAGGCAGTGATGGTGCCCCTGAGGGGCAGGCACGGGGTGATGTTGTGGTTGAGGAACTTGGTGATGGCCTCGAGGATCTCAAAACGGATGCCGGAGTAGCCCTGGAGGAGGGTGTTGACCCGGACGAGCATGGCGGCTCGGGTGGAGGATTGAGGCAGGGTGTGGCACGACTCCGTGCCGTTGCCGAAGATCCCGGCATTCAAGAACCTGTTCCAGATTCACAAGCTTTCCATTAGACAAGGACCTCTCCTAGTTCTTGCTGAGTAAAGTATTTTGCAGTTCAAAGGTCTCGCTCAAAGTTCTGTTTAGAGTAGTAATCAAGCGACTCTTTTGCATTTCAATTGCAACCGTGTGAACTGAAATGCAGGAGAGAAGACAAACGAGGATAGGCTGAATAGGACCGCTAACAGATTTTTCTAAGTCAGATTTCAATTATTCAACTTTTTGTCTCGACTCGCTAGGTACGACGATAGCCATAGAGATGAAATTATAACACACACTGACTTGTAAAATAAATATAAGATATTAAATTTTTAAAAAAAAATTCTACATAGGTGTTTTAAATAAATGATGCACGTTGGAATATCCGTTTAAACCTAGTTTATCCTTATCTTTCTGCCAACCCATTAGGAAAAAGGTGCCATCCACACCTACTAAACATGATGGACGTGTTTATTATGCTAATTTATCAAATATAAATGGAGTAAATCAAGTTTTAACAATAATATTGATAAGTATAATAGCTATTGGTCCTCATAAATAACATGTATATCACCTAGACATCGACAGGTACTATAGTTAAGGATGAGCCTAATTATGATGTCCAATCTGTCCTTTTAATTGGAAGTCATGAGTTGATGAAAACGATGAATCTCTACAATGAAAAGATATATATTCTGTAAAACAAAATTAGAGAATGTACCGACAGTTTATCCAATTAGTTGAGCTATCAAAAAAGTCCAACCAACCCGAATCAAAAAGTTTTGGGTTTTTCTGGGTTTGGATCTATTTCAGTTTGGGCGATAGCTTTGAAATTCAAGTATTGCTATTGTCTCAATTTGGGTCCGGTCAGGTTTCAAACCCGGAAATCGAACTGAAAATATATATTATGTTCCCTCCAAGCAGCAAAGTAATTCCAATCGGAGCATTAAATCAAACCAATTTGGTGGCGACATTATTCAGTGTCCTGCCCCCATCTAAAGTTGTGGCCACTTGTAGTCCTCACAATCACATCTCAACAAGGCCTAATAAATATGACACCTTTTGTCACATGACTATGACCATAGTTGTTCCTACTCAACCACTAAATGATCCCAATTTGCATAACAAAGCAAGTTATTTTCATCGTTATTATTAGTCCTCACTCTGAATTATACGGTGCCCTTTTGTCATTATCCAGAAATTAGTATAAAAAAAAAACGAAAAGAGTTGACGAAATTTAAGTTCCCGATTAAAATAAAATGGAGAAATAATTAATCATAATAAATAAATAAAATTACTTCTCACCAAGAACAAGAATACTCATCAGTACGTGACTTCACATGATATATACTTATGAAAAATATATCATGCAAATTCATCGAAGCTTATTACGGTATTAAATTTTGAAAAAAAGAAATCACAAATTTCATAAAAATTAAAATAAAGAAGCAAAGAAAGAATGAAAAAGGGCCAGCTAAGCTTTAATGACCCTTCACCGATTTGTGAAGAAACCGGTGAAGTGGATCACTCAAAAACCCACCTACCACCTCCTTTTACGTACTTACCACCTTTTAAATATTACAGATATAGATCACAAGCCAATCATCTGTTAGACCTATGATTGGTATTATGGCCGAAATGGAGTGATTTAACAATCATTAACGTAGTGCAAAGTTTACCTTATAAGTTCCTTCTGCAAAGCACCGCCTTGCTTCGTCCTCCGGTGAGAAGTGGCGCCGAACCCGGTGGTGACCCCGTAGCTGTCAGTTCCCTTGTTCATGCTCTCCATGACCCAGTCGCTGCTGGCCTTGACCCTGGGACGGGCCGCCTCCGAGAGCTCGACCCCTACCCCCTCCTGACTCGCCACCGCCGCCACCTGGGCTATCGTGAGGGACTCCCCGCCGAGGCGCACCGCCGGCCTCCGGTACTCCTCGACCATCCGCTTCACCTCGTCGAGGTGGCTCCCTGTGAGGGCTGCTGCCGCCGCCCCCCAGTTCAGTGGGTCGGCATGGTGGCTCCCGGCGGCGCAGAGGCTGTGAAGGCCGTTGCCGGTGCCGGTGGTGCTCTCCATCTCCATTCAGCACTAGAACGTGTGTACGTTAACGATAGCGGATCCGGGTCCGATACAAGAGGTCGTATGCTAATAATGTACGAGGAGAGATGAGCGAACGAAGGAAGACAACTGGAGGAGAGCGCTTTGCTCGTGTATGTATATAATCTCTTTATTTCTAGTTAGGGAAAATTCAGAGGATTGCAATGAAATTTTCCTGAGGTTCACGATCCGAGGTCGGGTTCTTTAAATAGAGGGTCGTCTGGACATTGAGTGGATGGGTGGGTAGGCCGACGGGTTAGTTGAAAGCCGAGATTAGCCGTAGGATTAGCTTGACCCCGGCGCCTCAGGATGCCGACACGTGGAGAGGGAGGGGGGGAGACGACGGGAGACGTTGTTGTTGGAGTGTAGCTTTGTGATACGCACTCAGGGGTCCAAACGCGCGTGGTTGGTTTACTCGTCAAAAGGAATGATTCTCTATCGTAGTAGGCGGGAGGAGAAAGGAGGAGAAGGCGGGGGTTGGTGAAATGGGTGGAGGCGACGAAAGCAGATCGTCATGCCCTCTCCTCCTCCTTCCCCTACCAATTCAGACACGCATCGTGCACCAACCCCGATGCCGCTAGGAAATGGTCAATTAAGGCCTCTGGCGGATCGTAGTGGGGTCTCTGAGCGTAGTGCACTGGCCGAGAGGTTGAACCGGTCAATATCATGAATCTAATAAGACGCCAGCTAAAATCCAAGCTAGGTAAGTTCTGGGCATGGACTGGCGAGGCGTTGGAAACGTTTGTGGATGCAAATGAAACTTGCGATACGTGCACTTATCTGGAAACGGTTGTGCATGGGCAAAAATCGAGAGAAAGGAGGAACAGATGGGCTCGTTTTCGCTTCTTGAATTTTGGGTATAATAACATCCGTGGGTAGGAGTGAGCATGGTTTAGTATGGCCCCGGCTTGGATGGGAAAAACTGACAAATTCAGAATTTAAACCGAGCTATATACCAGCTCAATACCGAATTCGACTGGGCTGAGCTTAATCTACCATTTATTTCTCGCTTCTATTTTCTGATGCTCCTGATTCTGATCCGGTGTTTAACTTCATCGACTGGGTGTGGGTCAGGGGCTACGGCCTTTATCTAATGATAAAAGCTGCATCGTGCGGTGAAGTTTCGGTGTAACAATAATTGCCGCAACTCCGACTTTGGTTGGGTCTCCAACCTGGAAAACACGACCACACAACTCATAGAAAAACAGTTCGGTCGGTTATGTTCGCGAAAATAAAAATTAACCCAACCAACTGCCACATTCTAGCCCAATCTGATTTAAAGACTAAAATTTTAAAACAGACCAAAATCTTAAATCACCTTCCCGAACCGAATAGACCTAATGATTTTTTAGTTTGATTCAATTTGATTCGATGGTTTGAACTGGACCGTGTTGGTTCCATCCATTAATATTAATGCTGAAAACACTAAATGTATGAGTCATGTCGGATTTATAAAGATTTAGTGGAGCGAGTCAGCACAAATGACCAACTAGAAAAGAAAATGAGAGAGAGGATTTTGCAGATGTAATTATTATCTTAAGAATAGAAAACTCCAAATGCTAAAAATCCCAAAGATACTTGTTCTTTTCAATGAGTTGGTCAGCTACACACGATGATGATGATTGAGCTGAAACGCCTCAAAAAGTAGGTGAGTCAAAGGCATGCCGATGTTCAGGTTGCGCGTTGTCATGGTTGACGGAGTAGCAATTGATTCATACCTAAAAAAAATGATTTAGAGAGGTTATATAAATAAGTTTGAGCTCATATATATACTATTTGTTGCGTTCATGCCAGGTTTGGTACACCTTCTACATACGTTAGAATGGCAACAAATGCAAGTCAAGAATAGGAAGAAGGGTTCGACCTTTTTGAGTCGATTCTTCATTCTTGGGTGATTTAAACAAATTAGGGTTTGGGAGGATCGCGAAATAGAATGTTCCCCGAGATGCAACTTCATGAACCCAACCCTAATTTTCTAGGAAATGAGGTTGGTTTAAGTATCATATTCACGGTGAAAATTGACGGATTGTTCTCTTAGGCAGACAGTGCCAAACCTTACATTTGCATAACTTGATGAAATATGTGTGTCTTTGTCCAATCGATTCACCCTTTCATTAGAAAATATGACAAAATGATACGTCAATGAGACAATGAAGCTTCATGGGCTTCTAATGACCGTTGTTTCTAACAAAGATCCCTAGATATGCATTTTTTTATTTGAAGGTCGGGGTGGGTGGGGGTGAGGAGGGCAGAGTCTACAATAAGTCTCGTATTCATGGTGAAAATTGACGGCTTGTTCTCTTAGGCAGATAGTGCCAAACTTTATAAACACATAACTTGATGAAATCTACATGTCTTTATCCAATCGATTCAGTATTTCATTAGAAGATACCACAAAGTGATGTCAATTAGACAATGAAGCGTCATGGGCTTCTAATGTTAATCGTTTCTAACTAAGATCGTAGATAAAGGTCGGGGGGTGGTTGGAGGGTGGGGTCTGCAATAAGTGTTGGGTACTAAACTCAATGGTAGAGATTTTCATTGGTAGACAAACACACAATCAAAAAGAACAATTCAGACCTTAAAGGACATGTTGAAATCTTGCGTACTTTAGTGGTTTCGAGTTTAATTTGAAATCCCCTGAACTTCTTAGGGTGTGTTTGGGAAGACTTTGGAGAAAAGTCCTTGAGAAAATGTAAAGATCTTTGAGTTAAGGGTGTTTTTCAAAATGCAAAGTGTGTTTAGTAAATTTACTTGTGAAAGTGCATTGTGAAATATCTTTGTGCAAAATAGTGTTTGGAAGCAAAAGGCTTTTTATTATTAAAAAAAAAAGGAACATTGGCCGGCCAAGGCTTCGCCGGTTACCACCGACCAACGGCTTCACCAGTCACCGCCAGCCAAGGGTAGGCGATCCAGCGAGAGTCGCGGCGACCCACCGCGCCACAGAGGTCGCCGGCGACCCATCTGGTCGCGCGCGGAGGTTGAAGGCCAGCGACCACATCTAGTCGCGACTAGATCTGCGACCAGATGGGTCGTGCGAAGGTCGCGACCTCCGAGAGGTCTCCTGAAGCATGGCCGGCGACGCAGATCTAATCGCTACCAAATCTACGTCGCAACCTCCGCGAAAGTCGCAGTCGGCGACCCATCTGGTCACAGCGTGAAGGTCGCGACCTCCGCAGAGGTCGCCTGAAGCACGGTCGGCGACGCAAATCTAGTCGCTACCAGATCTGTGTCGCGACCTCCGCGAAGGTCGCCTAAAGGTCGCGGCGGATGGTCGCGACCTCTGCAAAGGTCGCTTGAAGCACGGCCGACGACACAGATCTGGTCGCTACCAGATCTGCGTCGCGACCTCCGCGAAGGTCGCGTAAAGGTCGCGCCCGGATGGTCGCGACCTCTACAGAGGTCGCCTGAAGCACAGCCGGTGACGCAAATCTGGTCGCTACCAGATCTGCGTCGCAACCTTCGCGAAGGTCGCCTAAAGGTCGCGGTCGGCGACCCATCTGGTTGTAGCATGAAGGTCGCGGCCGGCGACCAGATCTGTGACCTCCACGACGACCTCTTGAGCGGGGTCACGCGACCCTCGCCGAAGGGTCGCATGGCGGCGGCGGAGGTCGTAGAACCTGTATATTGTAATCAGGATTTTGATTTGTCTGTCGTTTAGCTTTTATCAAAATCGCAACTTATGTCAACTTGAAGGAAGAGCGTTATAGAATTTAAATATCAAGTTAAACAACCTTAGAAATCTACACATAACGTCGAGGGTTTTTTGAATTCCAAATTGTATCAAAGATTGTGTTCTGGATTATGCTGTTTACTTTCGGAAATTTGAAGTGTCGAAGAGAATACAAAGAGAGTTGGATTACTCATTAGTAATTGCTAATTGCGTGTGGTTCATTGGGCTTGCACAATACTTTATGGTTCTTTAAATAATCGTATCTCTTGCACTCGTATCCTTATATTATATATAAAAAAATAATGAATTTATTCTCTGATCAGTATTTATTTAAAAATCTGTCATTTAACTAAATAAGGTAGGAACGTGTCAAACGTCTTCATCTTTCGTAAATCGCGCCTTTCTATCTGCATCAAACTTGGATGCCTGACTAACATGATAAAAAAAAAATTATGACCTTGATTTAAACACAATATCTTATAGATTATCATTAGAACAACTAGTAGAGTGCAAAAGAATATTTACACATTCATCATTAAACGAGATTGATGTGTATTTAGATTTGGATTTGTAAATAGGTTTTTTCACATGCTACCAGTTCGGTAATGAATTATGTGTAAATTGTTTTTTATACTATCAATGAACCTAATAAAATTCCCCATAATGGTGCAAATGGTTTCAACCGTAATGTTAATTCTCCAATAAATGCCTCTACTAGAACAATTGATGCACTTCAAGGTGTACTTCAACATAACCACTGGGATTTGCCCAGTGGTCACTCTTCCAACATGGAAGGGAGAAGTAGGAGGTTTGAATCATCACCTTCTCAAGAAGGTTAGAGTGAGGATGAATTAGTTTCAGAAGTGAGTTTTAACTTCCAAGCCCTACAAGGAGGTACGGTAAAAGTCTGAGAGTAAGAAAGGCATTTTAATTTTGAAACAAAATTCTTGGTAAGTATTGTACCTTTTGGAATTAAATCGTTCCTTGCACTATTTCATGCAATAATGATCTCATTTCATTTTCACAACCAATTGGGTCATTGGCTTAAATTTGACCAACTCATGCTTTTCTTCTTTCTTTTTCTTCTCCTCTAGAATTTATATATGTAAGCAAGTACAATGAAAAGTTTAAAAATGATTGGTCGTAAATATTATTAGCAAATACATTTTATATTTATATGTCTACAACAAACCCCCAATAATTTACTGTTATTAGGTATACAAGGACTCAATAGATATTAATGGCGTGCCCTAGATATTTGCACATTGGGCCATGAGTATCAAGTTGATATTGAATGATTTGGAAAATGTTACCATTGGTTGTATTAATAAATTTTGATCAAAAGTATATGGACTGCATTGACACGTTAAATTATCAAATTCGAGTGAATATTTTGTTAGGCTGAATTTATCGAATTTTTCTTAATATCAGTAAATGGGCATTGGTCAACGGATTAGATTGAATATTTACAAAAAAAAATTAGAGACAACATCGAACACACTAAAAGTTTAGAGAGATATTGCACATTAAGCCAAATTTCAAGTCCTACATTGAATAAACTAAAATTTTAGGGACGAAATTACACATTGGATCTAAATTGAGAAATCATTTGGTAGGTGGGTTGTAGAGAATATAAACCTTTTTTTGAAGAGCCATCCATTCTACAATGCTATCACTCCTCCTAAAGGCCACAACAACATCTCGAGTTTCATCAGTTCGAGACTATGGAGCTAGTAAGGATGCATTTGTTTGAGTAAATATATTTTTCGGAAATTAGTTTTCCAAACTTTCAACAATTTAATTTGCTGAAAATATTTTCCGTTCAACAAAAATATTCATGCATAAAATTAGAAAAGTGAATTCCTAAATTTATAAAAGGTGATGGAACTTTCCAAAATTACTTTTCTCTCTCCCAAGTCGATTCAAAACCGACTCATCTCTCTTTTGTCTATGATGTTTTGGAAAATATACCAAAATTTTCAGGGTAAGTACAGTACAAGTGTGGATGCTTTCGTATAGCACCCACTCAAGTGCTAAAACTTTTTTTTCACTCACTTGAGCGCCGAATTGGAGTAAAATCACTCACTTAGATGTCAATTCCACCAAACATCCTATGTGGATTTTTTAAATAATTTTCCATTATTTTAATGATTTTCGAGCTCCTCTTTAACAAAAATGACGCCGCTTCTCTTGCCTAAAAAGGCATCGTTTCATACGTCTCTCTCTCACGCGCACAAGAGAAATGACTCATTTCTCTAGATGCAACAGCCAAAAATGACGTCGTTTCTCTTCTCTTCTCTTCGACCTCTCTTTCTCTTCAACTTCATACCCTATTTGCAAAATTAGGGTTTTTGTCCAAAATCGCATCTTCATCAACCCCACACTTCATTGACCCTGCACTAAATCTCAGCACGCCCAAAACCTCTTTGCAATTTCTCTCTGAAATCGCAAATTAAGGCTTTGAGTTTAGTTTTGCTCGTCATCTTTGACCTCTCCTTTCACTGGATAGAGACCGAAAAGGGAAAAGTCAAGGATTTTGACGTGACGAATCATTGTCGACAAAGAGTAAAGGTTAATGATTTTTATTATTTTGTGTTGACTAATCGACAATGTGAGCGAATTTAATGTTGTTTAATTGAGTGAAAGTATGGGATAACGTGACATACTGAAGGGCAAATATTAGGGGTTCGGGTAGTGTAAAGGTGAGTGCTTTAGTTTATTCGTGCTTAGATTTTGTTGGTTGGTGTCAACAATAATACTCAAATTACATTAAAAAAAAAAAACAAAGTCATTACACCAAATACAGTAACATATTTCATTATTCTTTAACTACGGCAAACTCAGTAGCTTCTTCTCACTATTGAGATTACATATGACCTTAAACCAGACCAACTCTAACAACATCAAGACAAACAATACTCGATAAATATCTCTTTGAATTTTCATTTTTGAAACTTTCTTTTTCAAATGATTCACCAAAGATTCCAGACCCTTGATTTCTGCTTACATAATAGAGTTGGCGTCATCCAACTCATCTTTCATTATAGATGAAGGTCCATGTCATCCTTAAAGGAGCTCCAAGATCACCTCCGTTGCTCGATTCAAAAATTTTGCATCAATCCTCTCAAAATATTCACAATTGAAGTCTTCTTTAAACCCGGCGCATCCATGAAACCTTCTCTCACTCTTGTCCAATGAACTCTTGCTGAACCTCGTAGTCCACAAAAGCAAAAACACTAACTTTTATATTCACTTTGTTCGAAAATTCATGAGCCACTTCTCCTGCTTTTACACTCCATTGTGAATTTGATGAGATGATTTGCCTTGGAATTGAAGAGAGTTCGCAGGTTAAAGGTAGGGTTAGAGTTACGGTTCGTGATGAATGAAATTGAGATTTTACTTCAATTTGTGAAGCCCCTTCACTTATAATTGCATAGGTGAACGACGTCATTTACCATCTGATTTGCTGGCTTAACTGGCCGGCGAGACATGTTGGCAAAATTTAATGATCTTTTAATGTCACGTCATCTTTTCCGGCGAGACAAATTGAATGTGGCACTCAAAAAATCGATTTTTTAAATTGTGGCACTCAAGTGTGTAAAAAAAAAATTTAAAAAAAAAATGACGCTTAAGTGAGCGCCGTACAAAAGAAAATACCGACACTTATACCGTACTTACTTTGAAATTTTCAATTTAGTTCCATTATGTGAATTTTGTTTTATACAGCCAAAATATGTTATACTTTAATTTAGAGTTGTTTTACAATAGAGAAATATCAATGAAGTTTTTTCACATGTCATGTGATGACAATTCTTTCTTTTTCTATTTTCACGTTCTCAATCAAGTCAAAAACAAATAATCGGTTGGTGAACCATGGCTAATAATATCTAGAGATGCCTTTATCAACTTCCAAAGACAAATTTGGCTCTCACCTGTTTGTGCATTCATCAATCTCGTCAGAAGATTTCACCAAGTAATAATTATATTATTTTATGATAACGTTTCTAACTTTGTGAGTCATAATTGAGGGAAAAGAAAGACCTTGTCCTTCTAAGAATCCAAAAGAAGATTTGAAATTTGGTAGCTATGATTATGTTCTAAG
This sequence comes from Eucalyptus grandis, assembly GCF_016545825.1. Taxonomy (NCBI): domain Eukaryota; kingdom Viridiplantae; phylum Streptophyta; class Magnoliopsida; order Myrtales; family Myrtaceae; genus Eucalyptus; species Eucalyptus grandis. The sequence continues at coordinate 12,180,985 of NC_052621.1, forward strand.
TGGCTTTGGTTGCGAATTTGAGCAGGGAAAATTCGAAAATCTTTGGCAATATGAGGAATATATATATGTGATGCAAGGTTGGGGAGGATAGGAAAATAAGATTTTCTTGTCAAGTTGCAAACAAAAAGTTAAATTCCCGGTGTTAGGTATGACTCATAGATTTTTTAGATGAGACAAACTTTTAGCAACATGGACCACAACATCATCCATCACTTTAGGTTTCATATTCTCAAGGTGATGGCAAAGAGTGGGAAAATAATTAGCTTTTGCATGCGATCCGATCCTGTCTGATTAGCATAATTTAACATCAAGCCAAGCTTATCTACAAAAGTTAAATTCTCTCATTGTTCAATTGTACCAAGAACATATAGTTAACTAGGGGATACCATAGCAACTAGGGATCAAAAAGCACCACATTTGATGACTTAGAAAGAAAACGACAAAACAAGAGCACGCCATTGAAGACTTTGCAACATATGTTGGAAAGCAAGACACGTTTTTTCAATATTAGGTCAGTTCTTCTTTTTGGTTTCTTGAAAGTAAGTCTAATTTAAACACTCACATCTTATACTAACTTGCTCGCAAGTGGAAACCATATCATATAATAAACACCGCTAACGAGATCAAATTTTTTTGCCTTCAACCGTGGATGTTTTAAATAAGATTTAAAATAATAAATTAATTCAAGTGTTTGAGGGAGTATACAAAAATATTTGTGCGGAGAAGTTTGAGGGAAATGACGTCAGTGTACGAGGCTTGATTTCTCGTGACGAAGCTTTCATATGATATAATGATTAAAGATAGCAACCAAGAAATTACATCTAGTTAATTAAGAAAGCATGATAAAGACCCTTTCTTTCTTTCTTTCTTTCTTTCGGGACATTGTCTAGAAGACCACACTCAAGTGAATAAGCACAAATTATTTAATTCATGCATGCTTATATATTCGTCTCTGGCGCACTGATTATGTCATTAACAAGAGAGGAAAGCATAATCTCCACAAACGCATGAGACTAAGTAGCAAATATTCTCATGAAAATTAATATAACCAAGATTCGGCTGCCACTAATTTTAAGAAGAGTATGCACGCAATGGATTTTTTCTTCTTATTATTTTATATTGAGGTTAACCATAACCCTATCTTTCTAGGCCGTGGGTATCTTAAGGAAATTGACCACTGGGCTTGTCTTCTTCCCATAAAGTCTTATGCTAATGAATGCTTAAATTATGCTATTGAAACAAGACATATGTCATGTATTTACCCGAGGGAAGAGCGGGGGCGAGGGCATGGGTAATGGCGTCCTAGTGAGTCATTTTTCTTTTTCGTTTTATTTTTTCTGGGAATTTTTTTTTTTTTTTTTGCGCTGGACACCAATTCTGCCCACGATAAACACGTCTGCAGAGGGCTAGTACAGAGGGAATCCAACCCCCTGCAAAAGGACAAGATGAAAGGATCCTCTCGTACATGGTGGATCTGCACTCACTCATTTACGGGGAAAATTAGTCGAACACTCTTAAACTTATTATATGGCCAACAATTTAATTCTAAATTTTGTAATTATATTAATATAATCTTAAATTTAATAATAATTTATCAACTTGATCATAAAACTTTCAAATATATCAATTTTATCCTAAATATAACAATTCGTCGATTTAATTCTTCTAGGTAATTTTGGTATAAAATCGTCAACATAACAACCTAATCAATGCGAATCGTAATACGTGGCACGACTAGTACTATTGCGAATTATTCTTATGATTTTTTCTATTTTTTTATTTCATTTTCTTTTATTTTTCTTCTATTTCCCTTTTTTCCTCTGTCAGTCATCACCCAGGGTGAGGGTTGCCCTTGCTTGAGGCCACTGAGGGTAGCCTTTGCCTAAGACAAGCAAAAGGAAAAAACAATTAGAAAAAATAAAAAGAAAAGAAAAGAATTTTAAAAAATTATTCATGTTAGCATTGCCCGTGCCATGTAGGACATGTCGATATTGACTAGACCACCGCGTTGACAATTATCGACAATTATCGACTAAAATTAGTTAGAAAGACTAAATTGACAAATTAATAAAAGGTTTATGATTAAATAAGCAAATCATCAAAAGTTTAGAACTACGTTGGCACAATTGAAGGGATCAGTATAGATAGGTTTAGGTTTTCATAGATACGCCGTGGGTTATCGAAATTGAATTGTCAAGAAGACTCCAAAGAGAGAACAAATATAAATTGGATGTAGCCAATTGATATCCAGATCAGAAATTTTTAGGATTTTCTTTTATCTGGCTTTAAGAGATTAAGTCAAGAGTCAATTCACCTAATCAATTAGCAAATGTGTTCTGTTTTGGTATATCGGGGGAAATAACAGATTCCTGTACATGTGGTTCGCGGGGCTGCAAAATATTTCTTATATCATTTCATAGTGGGATCTTTGCCCTCGCGTCCTTGGCTTATCAAAAATATAGATTTTCTTTTACATTAGATATTTATTTGAGATGCAATGTCATTAAACTAAATAAGAAATGCATGAAGCGCCTCGTTCTTTTATCTAAAATCACGCTTTTCTATTTAAGTCAAGTTTGGATGCCGGACTAACATGATGATCAAAATTTATGATGTGATTTCAAAACAATATATAATGGATTATCATTAGGTCAACTAATAGCATATAAAAGAATACTTACACAGTCATCATCGAAAATGAGTGACATGTTTATTTACATTTAATTTTGTTATTAAATTATTTCGTGTGTTAGCAATTGGATAATAAATAATGCCCAAATTGGTTTTTATACAGCCAGTGGACCTCATAAAAGTACAAACTTGAAGCTAACGCAAAGAATATTGTTGTGAAACAAGGTTTCAAGAAGCTTGCTTCACGATTTAGTTATTTCCCTTCAAGGGTGCAAACAATTTCAAGAGAAATACTAACTCTATGATGCAACGTCTTTATAGAATATTAATAAGTTTTCTCTATTAATTAGAAAAGACCATTGCTAATAATTAGATTCTCATCAAGAAAGAGAATATTAATAAGTTTTCTCTATTAAAAAAAAAATCAACCTGGATAGTCCACTATAATTTTAAATGTTGAGGTCAACCAAAAGATATTAAATTCAGAAAATCGGGCACTCTTTGAAGTATTTGTGAAATTGGATTTTTTTTTTTTTTTTTATCTTAAAATCTACAAAGGGAAAGTGTCCATCGCCTTCAACAATAGAAACGACCTCCGACAACTATTTGGAGATTTCGTTCTCTTGCTTGGATATCGGTAATAAGAAACTTCTCTTTCCGCTTAAATACACGAGCCTTTAACAGTGTAGTTGCCGGCATGAAGTTCCTCTCTCTCTTTCTCCATTTCAACAACTCAGGTCACTGAACCGAGACCGCCTGAGGTCGTAGGGGGAGGTCGCAAGAACGAGATCACGACCTTGCATCCTCCGGAGATGGAGGGCTTTCAACGTCACTGGGGTGGCACGGTGTAGAGCGGTGCACATGAGGTGGGAGAGGAGAGAAAAGGTGTGCTAAACTTATAAAATGTGTAGCATCAAGGGTAGAGTTTGGGTAGAGTTTAAGTTTTTGTGATTTGGTTGAGGCGTTTGGTCTTCCAGTCTTAATCTTTGCTTGTACACTTTTCTATTTCTTGCCCGGCATGCCACGAGTGATTACTACGCGCCTTTCTGCTTATCGGCCAAGTTTGATACCTTTCCATGTTCCCAATCTTTGGAGCTGGCATTGAACTGCTTCTGCGATTGTCGGGTCGGTATCATGGAGATTTGGCACGTTTGTTTAGTGTCTCTAACATCCAATGACTGTCCTACAACCAATTCTAGTTTTCTCACATTCGCGGAATAAGGATATGGTACACCAGTAATTAGATAATTCCAAGATTATAGGATTGAAGTTCACATATATCTTACACCATCAAGCTGGCATCATCGTGAGTTGGTATCATCCACTTAACTTCCCCAAAATTCATGACATTTTTCATAATTTCTACATGTTTCGGATTTTCACCCTTTTAAATCTGGCATCGCTTCGGTCCTTATGTTTGCTCACTAATGCCTGAGGTTTTTCTTGTGCCAGCCGTGCTGAATTTTGGTGCCGACATATACACATGTCAACGACAGTAGATGAGGTAATGTACTTCCCAACCATGATATTCAACGGTGCTTAGCTTCTTCCCCGGCGATCGTTCTGTTGTTCGTTCGTTCTACAAGTGATTATAAGAGATTAAGGAGTAGAAAGACTCACCAACTCTCGGACCAAGTTGATGCTGAAACATTTGGAAATTTGTAACTGTAAGACGACAATATTTGTCTTCATTTTGAGAGAGAGAGACAGAGAGAGAGAGAGAGCATGAGGGGGTTGTTGACATGTTGACATGTTGTCAAGCTCGCCACCACCAACCACCACTTGTCTTTTCTTATCTTGGGGGTAGGTGAAGCGATGGAGAACTTCATATCAAAGCTTCTGCAGTGATCCAAATTGCCTTTCATCACGGTGACAAAGCTGAGGGGACATCTTTTTCTTTTTTTTGGTCAAATTTTATTAGTACGTGAAATGGAATTATATAACCATCGACTTCTTTTCATATTCGTAATTTAGTGTCTTCACATATTTCTCACTTTATTTATTTTTCCTTTCTGACAACGTGGAACTCCACCTTAGATGATAGGTTTTCTCAAGGCAAAAACCATATCCTATATTGCATATGAATAGAGTCCATGCTGCTGTTTTTGGTCGATGATGGCGAAGCTCATGTAAGTGCTACGACTATATAAACAATTGAAAAGCAAAATAAAGGTTTTCTTGGACACGGACTGAATTTCAGACAACTATCATGTTTTAATGATGGACAGAATAAAAGAGATAACAACTTGGCCAACTTTTCTTGACTCACCAACTCAAAAGTTAGTCCAGAACCTACCGCGAATTGGTTGACTTTCCATGGAGTCTCAGATCTCCGGCGTTGTCTCCTCTCTTTCTATCGATACTCTCTCTTTGGTAAGGTAAAAATGGCTCCCCTAAGACAAAATGATGAAGAACTACAATGAGCAAGACATGTTTTACCTCTCTTAGTAACTTCTCTTGCTCTTTTGGGTTCATGTCCAGAATGCTACCTTTTTATTTTTTTCCAAATTCCTTCCCTTTTTGGAATATTGCAACATTACCTATTAAGTCAAAAGCATAAACTTTTTTTTCTTTGTTTTGAAGATTCACCTCCTCTCTTCTCCAATTAATTCTAGAATGATGGAAGGGGGTAAGCCATTAATTTCTAGAGAGTAATCTAGGGGGAGTGAACCATCCTCTTGCGAATGCTATAATTAATCAAGTGCTCTCATTTGTGTTTGTTGCAAGAAATTCTCCCAATCGCTATTACGGAGAGTGCCTCCAACTTTAATTAAGTTCCCCATCCTTCTCAACATTCCGTATCATAGCCCCGCTTTGCACTCAGCATATTTTTTATAATTGACAATCTGTTTATCTTTAATTCCATGTTATTTATTGAAAGTTTCAGGACAAATGGACCCAAATCTGTTTATCTTTAAAATATTATCAAGAATTAAATGTCTTAATAGCATTTTAATCGATATTAGTTGTGGTCGGATAATATGATGAATTATTTATCTAATTCATTTTCCATAATGTAATAGAACATATTGATCAAAGTTGAATAATTTTGTTTATACTAACTGTTTTAGTAAACAGACATAGTAATGTGACTAATCCTTAATTATTGGGTATTGAACATGACCCGCCTATACTTTTATTTTGATGATTACCAATTCTCAAAATTTTGGTATATGCTTTTAATTGTCAAGATTAAGTGTAAAACAACTTGCAGTCTTCGCGTTCTCTTTTTTTATTTTTATTTTTTCGTGTGAATACAGAGTGATGTATTTATCAATTTTGCTGTTTAGATCCTTCTTGCAAAAGAAAGTTTATCTGCCCTCTGTATCATGGGATTTATCTCTACCGCTACCATTTTCTGAGTATGCATGCCTTTGGATTAATCAAGGACAGAAATCGTAGCTAAGCATCCAATAATTTCAATTCGCTCACTAATTTCTCCTCTTACTAACTTGACATGGACTTATGGTCTATATGCTCTGCAGTCTATGCTAAGTGGTCAATTGCTTGGGCCGGGCTTGTGATGCATTTCCAAATTGACAAAGCTTGACTCGGCGCAAGATAATTGATTTGGACAGGCAAAAATGTTGTCTCCCGGCCCACGAAAAACCTCTCCTCGCTCGGTCTCGCCCCTAATATCTATAACATCTTTTTTTCTGTCAACAATAACACCCTCTTCATCGACAAGTACATAGTAGATGTTCATTTCACATCCTTCTCCAGTGCTTTGGGCCGAAATCTTGTCCCAAGCGTCATTTGAGTTTTGGGCCTCCAGCAAGACGGTCCAAGCTCTTAGCCCAGAGAGCTGTGATAGCCCAGGTAAACTATAGAAAATATATTTGGGAGGTGGGAAGAAGAAAAAATAAAATGTATGAAGTGCCATCGATTCCACAACGCTATCGCTCCTCCCAAAGGTCACAACGTCATCCATCACTTGCTTTTTATATTCTCAAGGTGACGCCGAAGAGTGAGAAAATAATTTGCTTTTTTGTATTCGATCCGAATCTATCCGATTCGGGTAGCATGATCTAACATCAACCCATTCTCAATTCCATCAACATAAGTTAAATCCGCACATTATCCGATTATTCATTCCAAGAGCAACATTTCAATAGGGGTCAAGACACCTTCTTTGACATAGGTTACTTCTTCTTTTTGGGTTCTTGAAACTTAGCGTAATCTAAATATCCGTGTCTATATCTCCTCTTTCTTTTATATTAGGTTGCTTACACATGCAAGCAAGCGGTACGTGGAATTTTTATTAGTCATCGAAATTGATTTCTTCTTCTAGTTATCAATTTATATATACAAAATTGATTTCCTTTTGAAATGATTTCAATCAGAATGATAAAATGAGGCCAAAACCTAGCTCGCTTGCTCGCGCGCTCTCTCTCTATTTATGGGGCCAAGTCTCAACTCCAATTTATCATCATGACAATGTCCCTATAATCTCGTTGATAAACTAATAGGAAAGGGCTCTTTCCTTTTACCTTTGGATGGCATTAATTAGCTAAATCCCATGATCATGCATTTGCCGCAATTTGCTGTCCATGATGGGTGTTACCCTCCTTTTGCGGATTTAGATAATGCCACCAAGCTCTTCAATGGCTTATTATATCATTATCTTGAGGGAGCCATTCGTGCAAAGCTTGCTCTAGAGTAGCTTTGTGTTTCCATTGTAATCATGAAATCGAGCGAAATGCATGCTCGCACGACATCATTATGCCAGAAGGAAAAATCAAAGAAATTTTTTATTAGAAACACCGTCAGTTATTTAAAAAGAAAAAAGAAAGAGTATAATTTCGACAAGCGAAGTTGAATCAGCTAGATAAATGTGTACTTGAAGAAGATAAGGTGGAAACCATAAAAGTTAATAAACATGGCTAGGGAGATCAATTTTTTTTTCCCACAATCAGTGTTTTCAAGAGTTTGAGGAATATTTTTTGTGCGGAGAAGTTCTGGGGAAATGATGTCATGAAAATGGGACCAGAATGGGCGCATGGATGAGGGTTTGACTTCTCGTGACGATGCTTTCATGTGATATAATGATTAAGGAAAGCGACCAAGGAAGTTACGTCGAGTTAATTAGGAAAGCATGAAAAAGACCCTTGCTTTCTTTCGTGGCCTTGTCCATAAGACCACGCTTGAGCGAATAAGCCTCCTTTAAATAGAAACGTCCCATTAAGCACAAATTATTTAATACATGCATGCTTATATCTTAACCTCGGGCACACTGATTATGTCATTAGCAAGATAGGAAAGCATAATCTCCATAAACCTTACAAGACTAAGTAGCATATATTCTCATGAAAATTAATGTAACCAAGATTCGGCTGCCACTAATTTCAAGAAGAGTATTCATGCTTTGAATTTTTTTTATATTCTTTTTTTTTATTGAGGTACACCATAACCCTATCTTTCTAGGCCATAGGTATCTTAAAATAATTGTCCAGTGGGCTTTGGCTTCCGCCAAAGTCCGATGCTAATAAATGCTTAATTTATGTTATTGAAACAAGACATCATGTCATGTATTTACCCTAGGAAGAGAGAGAGAGAGAGAGAGCATAGGTAATGGTGTCTGAGGGAGTCTTTCTTTTTTGGTTTTATTTTTACTAGGGTTTTTTAAGTGCTAGACACCCAATTTGCTCAGGGTAATCACTGCTTTTAGTGGGGGGCAACTTATAAGAGTGGGGACTTTTGATTCCCCCTTTGTTTTAAAAGAGGGGAGAGGAGGAAAAGGGACAGCTTTTCTCGTTGACTTGCCCCAGAAAGTCTGGCAAATTTAGAGGGCAAGTATAAAGGGAATCCTATCCCCTGCAAAAGGACTCAATGAAAGGATTCTCTCATACATGGTGGATCTGCACTCACTCATTCATGTGAAAAAGCTCTCTCTCTCTCTCTCTCCCACCCCCTCCCTTCTCAATCGAAGCTAGTCATAAGGCAGGTATGCTCGCAAAAGGGAGAGGGGAAAGAAAATTGAAGGAAAAGGTCACTTTCTTGGTTCCTTGCTGATGTTATTTTGTGGGGGAGAGGAATAACTTTTGCATCCAAAAAGACGGAGCATTTTTTTTCTCTCTCTCTTTTAAAAGATGGGGATTTTTAGGAGAGAGTAAAGTGGTGGGAATAGGAAACTCCACTCAAAGTTTGGAGATCATTATCGTGATATATAGTGTCTTTCTCCTTTACAAACCACGATTAGGGTTTTAGGGTCTTAGATTCATTATATTGAATGAAGGTTAATGTTGATTGCCCGGTTTCTTCAATCAAAATAATCTAAATGAGTCTACAGAATAATATTACAACTTTTTTTCCCTACGATTCCTAACCGTCACAATGCATTGTTCACATGTTTACCGATGTTTAGACCCAAAAGGAAAAAAAATCGTAGGTATTGTAGCTCTCTCAGTTCTTTAGATGAATTAATCTCCCTTCACCCTCTAATATCAAAACCCTAACTCTTTCCTTGAGGGACAAGGACGTCGTGTCATTATTTTATGCTAATTATCCATTTAGTTTCATGTGCATCGTTGTTAGACTGGCTTAAATCTGGTCTAATATGGAATTTCAATCGTTACGTGAAGCTTGCCTAACATATCGAGTCATGTCGATTTGAAATTATTACGTAATATTACTACATATAGTGGATTTCTGTCACTTCTCATTTAGTGACAAGTTTCGAATCGTGTTCTTATGGGATCTTACGTCAGAAATTGGCATCGCCATGAGTTGGTTGACAACAAGATGCTCATGCTCCTCCAAGGAAGATAGTGCATTAACGCTCAACGCAAAAACAAAAAGAAAAAAAGGAAAGAAAAAATATGATTTACTGATGGTGCATGGTGATTAAGATATCTGATTGATCCAATACCAGTGCAAAAGTCACTTGATGCCCTAATGGGCCAGTAAGGAACATCTTAAATGGAGAAGAGAAACCACCCCGAACAACCCCCTCACCCCAAAAAAAAAAAAAAAAAAAAAAAAAAAAAAACAGGAAACATATTCTTCCTCCACTCATTCATGTGATGGGCTTCCAGAAGTTCCTCCCTCCAATTTTTCAGTGCCACGCCCCAAAGAAAAGTACTATTCTCTACTTGTCAAGGAATGAGAGAGGAAATTGGTTCTTGTTGTCCATGAAAACAAAGCAAAGCAAAATCTAGGTGTCCTATTAACCTATCCTTTGTTTCTTTTCTTTTTCCCTGATGTTACAGCCTGGACCCAAATGAACAGGTGCATTGACTTTTCTTTCATGGATTGGTGAATTTAGCATGATTTAGTGGTCCATTTGGGGCATGGATCATGCAAGTGGTCTCTTTAGCTTCGTTCCAATTTAGTTTGTCCTTTTTTACAGCTTTGAAACCACTGTACCTTTCACTCTTTGGATCGATTCAGCTCATACTCCACCACCGCAACTGGTCCTCGTGGTGTTTATACGGAAGGTTGTAAAGGACTCCAGTTTCAATGTCTCTGCTTTTAACTTTTCTTCATTTGTACCTTTTGCTATGTATATGTTTGGGATGAAACTTAATCATACCCCGAGTTTCATGTGTTCATTTGCACTAGGAATCTTCATAAATACAAACTCTATAAAGACACAAAGAAGAAAAGAGGAGTACATATTGTCTAGCGATTTAATTATAAAATAACGGTCACGTCAAGTTAATCCACTGAATTCGCATCCAACATAAATTTTAAACAGACAAAATATCATTGATCGCTTTCATTCTCATTTTATTTTGTGGACATAAGGGTTCTTGTCTTAAGTGAAGGAAGAAAATTGCTTTTATTTGTGTTCCTTCATGAGAGAAAAAGCTCGTTTAGAGAGAGGTAAAAGCACGATTTATCTTTCACAAGAGAAAAGCCATTATTATTCAAAACCAGACATGTCTTGTTCAAACCCCATCTACTTTTCGAGGTCTAACCAAAGTATTACAAGCAAAAAGCTCATTCCAAAAGTCAATGATCTTGAATAAACGAAGATGCAAATCAAGTCTAATCAAGTTTCTCTACCTAATGTGACTCCATGAAACAAGGAAATGATACAAGGAAATGATACAAGGAAACAAAACCACTGCATATTGTAAGCCACGAAGCAAATTCATGCAATATAAATAAATAATAGACCATGTCCATCATTTGTTATTTTAGTAAGTAGGACGTGACGTCCCTTAAAATAATTAGTGGCGTATCCATATGTCAATCCTCACAAGAGTAGAGCAAACAAATCACCTTTACATTCCCTTAAATATTGTCCCGAGTTTAGCAAATTCCATACCGTTCAACATTATTAAAGATATAACCATCAGCCCACCATTTCTCTCCATTAATCCTCCATGTTTTTCAACAAATTTAAATGCCAACACAATGCAACTTATTATCAACTCTTCTCCTCTTCTAGAAAGTTGAACGATACTCCTTAAAATGGTTCTTTAATCAAAGCGGACCATGGCAGACACGCATGGCTTGAGCCAAAATATGGGCAGGCAAAACTGTACCAAGTCAAGTCAAGGATCATAGAGATCCACGTGGGAGATTTTTCGAGGACATAGACAAGCGTTAGAGGTCGGACCTGCCGAAGCCAAAGCCAGTCAAACTAAAATAATGGTGGGCGAATGAAATTCAACAATTAGGAACTTATCAACATATGGAAGATTCGTGACCGCCAATTCTTGACTATTGAACATCGACATTGATGTTTTTACGGTTTCATTGAGATTGACCGAGGCCTTGTTTCTTGCATGATTCCACCTCTCTCTCTCTCTCTCTCTCTCTCTCTCTCTAAGAGTACAAATATATAAGAATTGATCTGCATGGATAGATTGTTTGCTATAGGTGCCGGCTACATCAAAGACTTTTTCTTTAGATCCACTAATAATGACATAGTTAGGCATGCTGCCAAGATACGATAAGCTTTTCTTATTCAACTGGTGGTGAGAAAATCAAGAACGCATTTCGTGGTGTCGCGGTCACACTCTCAAGCCAGGGAATACAGAATACCCCCAATTCCAAGTAATTGAATCGATGCCAATCAAGTGTAAACTACCATTATGATGAAATTCACTCTCAACCCCCACGAAAAATGACCCTAATGAAAGGTACATGGACCACTTACATCTTCCGTGTCGTATTATTACCCGTGAGGGTGTTGACAATACTTCCTTTTCTCGTCCAATGTTCATTTATATTTCGATAGCAATGCTAGAGACATAAGAAAATTATTTATGAAAGTGACGTGTGAAATTACGAGATGAATTGAAATTTGACATTTAAGTTCCATTTCTTCTGTAGAGAATAAATGATCTGAAAAATATTTTATTAAAAATGATTGCTTGTGTTGATTACAAAAATGAATAAACAAAAAAGATGTATATCACCCACGAAAATGTCTAAATATAAATTGTTTAAAGCAACACAAGTAATCATTCGTAGAAAAATAGTTTCTATATCATTCATTTCCACTAAATAGGATCTTAAATAAAGTACATTCCTCTCCACGTCCGATAGAGTTCTTCATATCTCTTAATAAATTGATTTTATGAATTAGCCTTTTACTTCAAGAATCTGTACACCTGTACCATGAATCGTTTTGGCAAGATGCATGCCGTCCATCGGTCCCGGTACGACCGTGGATTAGAAAACTTAAAGAAACGAAAAAAGTAGAAGTTAGGAAAAGGAAATATCGTTAGCAAAAAAAACAAAAAAACAAAAGGAAAAGTTAGGAAAAGGAAATACTAAAGAAAGGGGGGAGGGCCAAAGAAAGAAGGAATAGTAAAATGCATCCTCCTGTTGATATGATGAACCTAGGTCAGCAGGGTTGACATAGTGAACCACAAAAAAAAAAGTAAAACGACTATTCATGTGCACGTGCGGCGTGCGTGAAGAAAAATACAAATCATTACAAGAAAAATTGCCAGCCATATCGCAAGAGAGAAAAAGGGAAAAGAAAAAGAAGAGAAAAATCAAACCCTTTGACCCCAAAAACATTAAAAAAAAAAAGAATTAAAAAGAAAATAAAAAGAAAAGTCCAGCAAATGATTCGTCATGATGGAGCCACGTCAGGCCCATTTTGGGTTGCCTGAGTATGCCCTTCTCGGTCGTGGATGTAGTGATGAGAGGGGGGTACTTTTTTTCTATGCTGCGTATGATGGTGCCCTCCAGAATGGGGTTAGGGCATGGTCCATGACTTGAACCATTTTTAATGCTTGTGATTATTGTAAATGGTCAAAGATGGAGATGGGGATTTTGACAGCATGATTACGAGTATGCTGCTGCGAGGCAGGACGACATTTGGGGAGTCTTTCTCGACATTTCTTTTGGGTCGAGATATGTTGAATTGTCTTCTTTTTTTTTCTTCTTTTTTGAAGTGGGGGATTTCTCATGGCTCGGGAAAAAAATAATAATGGAAATTTAGGCTGTCGCCGGGTCGAGGGCGATAACTATTTATTCGTGTCTCGTGGCTAGGTAGACGTGGAATTGGACGCAGACAGAAGCAGGCACACATTCGGGACTAGAAAGGACGACGAGATGGAGGAGAAACGTTTCTTGTAATTTGGTTGCATGAGAGAAAGACCTTGAAAGTGATGGCTGCACATTCGTATCTCTAACGATACGCCGGTCATTGTAAGCATTGATCCACGCATTTTTGCATCTGTCTTTTCTAAATTTTTTACTAGATATATCGACTATAATTGAAACACCCATTTTAACATGGCATGGGATTAGAGAGGGTTTTCATTTGGCTGCGCTATGGACGAAGATCTCCTATACTCATGCTTACAAACAATATTACATTTCATTTAAGATTAATCATTGGGAGGATTGTGACATCGTATAAAATGAGGATTCTCTATCATTATATCACGTCTATGCCTCAACAAATTTTACTTATGAAATTATTCATTCACAAATTTCAAACACAAATATTATTTTCATGGATCAATGGTTACGATGATTGTGACACTGCATGATGATACGATTGGATATCAACGACATACCATCTAATTCGGCGAATACTTGTAAAGCACCAAGTGTCTTCATACAATTTATATATCGGCTTACACGTGACAAGCAATCAAATCTGGGAGAAAGCATTCAACTATAGAAGATAAGTAATCTGTAAAATCTTCCATACTTATATGGTTAATTACGAAATAATGTGCAATTTCTAATATAGAGGTTTAATAAGTACAACACAAGTTCGTGCCCCCATTATAGGTTTTCTCTTGATACAAAGTAATCTAGCTACACTAGAGTAGAATGACAAAATGTCAAATGAAATCACAAGATAGTTATTACTATATTTGATTTTTGAGATGACTATTAGCCAAGTCAGATGACGAATTTAACTTATGACAATAACTCAAATTTTCTATTGTGGAATTTTTTACCATGGCAAATATAGCATTAATTATTCAACATAGGAGGCACGTTTGTTTCCTATTAATGCAGGGTAATCTAGCCAAACTAGAATAGAATGACAAATTGTCAAATGAAATCACAAGATAATTATTACTATATTTGATGTTTGAGATGATTGTTAGCCAAATCAAACGACAAATTTAACTTGACAAACATCGTGGTAAATATAACAAATGACATGGAGTCAAATTTTCTATTATGGAATTTTTTACCATGGAAAACAAAGCATTAATGATTCAACATAGGTGGCACATTTACTAATAACTTAAAAGTAATATGCCACATGTTTAGATTATCCGATAGTAGGTTAATACATGATGACATGATAATGTGACTCCTACATCTATGCATGAATTCTAATACGGTGATCTTTATAAGCTCTCCCCTTCAAATTTCATCGCATATCTCTAAAGAGACGTCTCTCAAAATTATCGCCCTTATCCATCCTATTTTCGTTCCATCCTTCATTTGTTTGACTTACTATTTATATTTGTAAAGATGTGAATACCATAAGCCAACCAAATAAATAAATAAATAAATAAATAATAGAGAAAGAAAAAGTAGTAGCTTTTGAAAATGTCATTTCTTGGGATGATTGCTTTTTGTATGGTAATATTTGTCCTCCATCACTGTGGACAAATCAGAAAACGAGCCTAGCAGTGCGCCATCTTGTTGTCAAACCCCACCTAGCTCTTTACCAAATTATTGACTTTCTTTTAGGTGAAACACAACATCATATGGACAGATACTGTTGTTTTTAAGGCCTGTGTCGGTACTCGGGATGTCAAATGGCTAGGGTTTTTAGGAGGGTTGACTTTTGACAACTACAAAACTTAGATCAGTGTTCTGGAAACTAATTTCTAATTTCGACAGTATTGCACGATAAACACGAAGTTAAATGAAAATGCCGTCCAGCTACTAGGCATGCCTGCATCTGTAAAACACGGGTGAATCACCTGTTGTTTGCATCGATAAATCCAAATCTCTTCCAACCGTTAAGTTTCTATGCCTATGCTGCTTGAAACAGATATGCGTCCTTTTAGGTTTGAAAAGAAACCCATGATTGTAGGCTATAATGTAACGTTCCATGTATTATATTATATGGGAGAAGACAAGTGAAGTGACCCGTAATTTGTGTATCCATCCCCAATCGTCATTGGCTTAAATACTTTATTGGATGGTTGGTTTATATAATGCGAATCGGTTCATCACAAATGATACCAAAGCGGCACACTACTTTTTGAAATGGGACAAGGTGCTATATAGTGAAAGTTGTGTTTGGAATTCTACTTCCAATTTAAACTTTTATAATGGATCAACCAAATTGAGTACCCTGTCTGAGTGAAACTAATATAGCAGAGTGTCAATGGTGATTTTTTGTTTATTTTTTCCAATCTTTACAAGACTTAAATACCATCTTCCTTTTTCCAAGTTACTGAAGTTATGCCATAGTAGGTTTCTCTGATTTTTGAGACTTTAGCATTCAATCAATTCATCAACAGTTGGATTAGGTACATTACATCATATCCTTCATTTCGCTTATGTTCCAACTGTAGAAATGACGTTCTAATGACTCAAGTATAATATCTACCCTATGTCCAAAAACATCAATAGTGCTCAATGATGTGATAGGTTGATTGGTTGCCACCTCCCAACATATGTATTGGTGTTTGATAATAGTTCAATGAAGAAATCTCATAATCAATGTGTGGATAGTGAAAACACGGTGAATGTATGAAGTCGAGTGATGCAGTGTTGCGACACATTCCTGAGTTATTGCTATGCATTGAGAATTACCGTGGTTTGAAGTATTTAAAAAATTCTAATTGGTCCATCTTGACTTAAAATCTTAAGTAAATATTTCTCCATTTAGATACATTAATATGCTTAGACTTGGACACCCTTTTTTGCCTCATTCTAGAATCTATTCTATGGGCACCGGTGCCTGAGGTTTTGCTACTTGGAATGGTTCTATGGATCTTAGGATACCCTATAAAACTTATGTACATTCTACATTTTTTTTTTGTTTATTAACATCAACATTTTTTGGGTCAGAAACATAATCAACATTAAACATTAAAAAAATTAAAATCATAAAGACATAATCACATGGGAAGTAAAAAATAATTTTAAATTCCTCCTATCATCCACACATTTAAACATGGGTACTTCATAATAAAAGTAAAGAAAGTAATGGATAGTCAGATGCATATATATCTACTTAAAGGAAAAATACAGACTACCATAAACAAGTCATATAATATATGATGGGTAGGAGGTAGATATGACCTTAATCTTGGAACTTACTTTATACGCACACGTTCGAAACTATGAAACTTGAAACTTATCTTTTGACATCTTTTACCAATCTTGGAAACTACCTACTCACGCTGGTGCAATGAATTATAATTCTCTTCTCCAAACCCATTGGCGATTATCAAATTGGAACTTTTTTTTGGCGCTCTCAATAAAAGAAGAATAGGCCTTGAAGACTTCATTCCCTACTTTCAACGTCAACACTTCTTTTCCCCCCTTTTCGGCTTTTGATGTACTCTTTTTCTTTTTTCTTTTTTTATGTCAAGCAAATAGTGTCCTGAGTTTATCTATCTGGATTTTTTCTCAAGAAATAAAAAAAGGACTTTATATCCAATTACCTTGCGAAACATAAAAACATATAATGTCTACATATAGTATCCCCTAAATGTTAAAATAGTTCTAAACAAATAAATATACAAGTTTGTTGTTTTAAATCGTTATAGTGCTACAAAATTAATAAAATATTGATATTTGCCGCATACATTACTATTGCAATCACGCGGAAGGTATGACTTAGACGCCTTTCGACATGGAAAATAACTAGTTTTACTAAGCAAAAAAAAGCTGGACACTCCTTGAATAAATTTCCAATTCTCTAAAGAACAATCAAAATAATCGATCTAGGTTTCTGCATGACTATACTACTTTCGTACATTGGCAGTACTTATTTTATTTTAGGAGGAAAAAAAAAATAGAAGAAAAAAAGACTATTACAAAAAGCATTGAAAGTCAAAAGACAGAAAATAAAAAAACTGAAAAAAACAGAAAGAAAAGGAAGGGAGACCGGTGGCACGATAAAGCAACCAACTTTCACAATTCAACCAAAACGTGCTTTTATCCAATCCACCACCCCTCCACCACCACCACCACCACCACCGCCTCATCCTCCTCCTCCTCCTCCTCCTCCTTTTTTACCATCTTGCAAAACCGCCCAGGTCAAAATTCTCTCTCTGTCTCTCCTCTTTCTCTCTCTAATGGCGGCCAAGAATGCTGGCTCCAAGTAGCAGCAGCAACCAGCGGCAACCGGCAGCAACCCACTTGATTCATCTTCGTCTTTACATGACCCAGTCCCCTGTTTTGACGTTTCCTTTTAATTCCCTTTTACAAAATCCCCCCGCTTCGACATTTCTCTCCTCTCCATACAAACCTCTACCTCTCTCTCTCTCTCTCTCCCTCTCCCTCTCTTGGTTTTCGTGTTCCACTTGAACTTTTCTTAAAGCCCTCCTCCCTCCCTCTCTCTCTGTCTCCCTCTCTCTCGTTCCAATAACTCTCTCGGCTCAAAGACAGCTACCGAGTACCGAGCTCCCCAAGATAACTTCTTGAGATCTGTGGCTTTCGTTTCGAGCCAGAAAGGCGAGAACTTTGGTGGGTTTTTGTGTGCTCTGGGGCGAAACGATTTCTGGGTTTCTCTTCCGTGGCTGAGATCTCGCAAGTGCCAAGGAGAAAAAAATGACGAGTAAATGGAGAAAAGCCAAGCTTGCTTTGGGCTTGAACCTGTGCGTGTATGTCCCCAGAACTCTGGAGGACCCGCCCTCCAATAATCTCGATGCTTCGACCGATAGATTGTCCAGTGCTGCCTTGCTTTCGCCAGGGAATTGGGACGTGGATGGTCCCAGGCCCATGACTCCGACTCCTTCCTCTCATGGCTTGAAGCTGTATAGGAGCGGAAGCAAGTCGTCCAAGGTTTGTGCTTGCTCTGTTCCTTTCGATTTCAACAGTCTCTTTTTTGGTTTGGTTCTGTTACAGAGTTGGGAAAGTTTTAGTAAAGTTGTCTTTTTTTAGTTTCTTTGGTCTTTTGGGTTTCTTTAAATGATTCTGGTAATTCCACAAACTGAAAATTTCAGTTTGGATATGGAAACTGGTATTTTGAAGCTGCGTTTGGTTTCGGTTAATTTTTGCAGTAGAAGGCTCTCTTTTTTTTTTTTTTTTTTTTAGTTGGGTTGGATTTAAAACTGTCGTTTGCTTGTCCATTTTGAGTTCAGGGGGAAGTTTCTGGCTCTAATACATTCTGATGGGGACGGGGGAAAGATCCACGTACTTTCTTGATCTACTATGTGGCATGTGATTACAGCTTTTGTTTCGTCTTCCGTTTCCTGCTTCTGACAATTTGTTGGACTAAATAACACACTATTCACTGTGCGTGTTATTGGGGCTTGGTCCTGGAAGCATAAGCTCTTGTTCTGTGCCTATCACAACTGTTGAATTAAAAAAAAAAAAATTTGTCTTCATTGCATATTCATTTTAATGCTACTCTGAAAAGCACCCGCTTTTATTTTCTTCTTGGATGTTTGGATCTTTTATGTGTTTGAAGATCAATTCATTAGTCCCTTGCAGGAGTAGTGCTACTTTGCCTTGTTCTGTCAAGAGTAGCATTGCTTTCCTGCTGATTGAGGTAGAAAAGTAGCTTTTTTCCATGTTCGCATATAACTTTCTGGCAAATAAACTAACGAGTGCTAAAGAAAGCAGCATGAATTGGAAATTTCATTCTGAAATGCAGTTACTTGAATTGGGCCGATTCTTAGTCCTTGTAGAGTTGGGGGTTGCCTTTGCCCTTTGGTTTTGCTTTCTGCAGAATGTTCAATGAAGATCTCCTGCTAGTTAAACATCTTCGGGTGTTAATTTGCTCCTTGATTTTTTTTTCTCCTATTTCGAAGCTTGTTATATGCATAGCCTCAACTGACCTTCAGTTGTAGTCTGACACTAACCTGGAGTCCATCAATTATGCCTTTCCTGGCTTATCCCTTTTGGTTATCCGCATTATGCTCTTCTTGCGGTGTCAAATCTAGTGCTTTCTTCTTTTTCGCTGTGCTGCGATTGTTACTGACTCTTTACTCCAATGTTCAGCAGACTTGCTCCATTTGCTTGAACAAAATAAAACAAGGAGGAGGTCACGCTATATTCACCGCAGAGTGTTCCCACTCATTCCACTTCCACTGCATAGCTTCAAATGTCAAGTATGGGAACCAAATCTGCCCAGTCTGCCGGGCAAAATGGAAAGAGATCCCATCACAAGTACCGTGTCCAGACCCTAGCCAGCGAAGTGCATCGAGAAATCCCATACGTTGGAGCCGCGATGATGCTGTGGTGACCATGCTTCGCCCTCCGCCCCGACGTGATTCACACCGGCGCCACATTGTTCCCGTATTCCAGGCTCCAGAGCCTGGAGTATTTGATGATGACGAACCCTTAGATCTCCAACCTGTGGTTGTAGAAAAGAACTCCTGCAGTGAAGTTGCAAATGGGAATTCCTCGAGAACTTTGGAGGTCAGGGTGTATCCTGAAGTTTCAGCTATGCCACGGTCCACTTCTCAAGACAACTTCTCTGTCCTGGTTCATCTTAAGGCAGTTGCAGCTGCCGGGGGACAAAACCTGAGCCAGAATAATGTTAGCTTCCCACAAGTTGCACAAACCCCGCGTGCTCCCATTGACCTGGTTACGGTGCTTGACATCAGTGGTAGCATGGCAGGTACTAAACTAGCATTGCTAAAACGAGCCATGGGGTTTGTTATTCAGAACCTTAGCTCAGCTGATCGACTCTCGGTGATATCGTTTTCCTCCACTGCTCGGCGCCTCTTCCCCCTCCGCCACATGTCTGATGTAGGACGGCAGCAGGCACTTCAAGCCGTGAATTCCTTGGTGGCAAATGGTGGGACCAACATTGCCGAAGGCCTAAGAAAGGGTGCTAAGGTAATGGCTGACCGGAAGCAGAAAAACCCAGTGGCAAGTGTTATACTGTTGTCCGATGGACAAGACACTTACACCGTCAGCGGTTCTGGCGAAAATCGTCCTCAACCAAATGGTCACCCACTACTCCCCTTGTCCATCAATGGAAGTGACAACAGTGGGTTCCAAATACCTGTGCATACATTTGGATTTGGCACTGATCATGACTCTTCAGCTATGCACTCCATATCAGAGACATCTGGAGGCACATTCTCCTTCATCGAGACAGAGGCTGCAATTCAGGATGCCTTCGCACAATGCATTGGTGGCCTACTCAGTGTTGTTGTGCAAGAGTTGCAAGTAACAATCGAGTCTTTGCACCCAAGCTTGAAAATTAGTTCTCTAAAAGCTGGAAGTTACCCAAGCCGTGTGATGGCCAATGGATGCTCAAGTAGCATTGATGTGGGTGACCTGTATGCTGATGAAGAGAGGGATTTTCTGGTTTCTATCAACATTCCCGCAGAGGCTTCAAGCTCTGAAACATCACTTTTGAACGTCAGGTGCATATACAGGGATCCTTTAACAAAAGAGTTGACTTCAACTGAAGCGGAAGAACTCACAATAAAGAGACCTGAGATAGCCGGAGAAGAAATTGTCTCGATAGAGGTTGATAGGCAGCAGAACAGGGTCCGAGCGGCAGAGGTGATGGCACAGGCTCGTGCTGCAGCTGAGCAAGGAGACCTGGCCATTGCTGCTTCTATTCTCGAGAACTGCCGCAGGGCTCTTTCCGAATCCTTGTCAGCTAAATCTGGTGACCGCCTGAGCATCGCTTTGGACGCAGAGCTCAAGGAAATGCAGGAGAGAATGACAAGCAGGCATGTTTATGAGGCTTCGGGTCGCGCATACATCCTCTCTGGACTAAGCTCGCACTCGTGGCAGCGAGCAACTGCCAGAGGCGACTCCACCGATAGGTCCAGCCTCGTCCAGGCCTATCAGACGCCATCCATGACTGAGATGCTCACCCGGTCTCAAGCTACATTACTAGGCAGCCCATCAACCCAGAGGCTAATGCAACCATTATTATCGCTTGGGTCGCACCCGAAGCCGAGATAACTACATAAGATATCAGGTTTTTGTGTTGTCTAGTGGCTTTTCAAGTGCCTGTTTTCTGTGGTACCGTGGGGGTGAGGGGTCTGAACCGGCGCGATTAGGAGGGGTCTTTTTGAGATTTGGCAATGCTTTGATGTGTAAATGAATAAGATTCGAGAGAAGGGAAAGAGGGTTATATTAGTGGGGGAGTGACAAGGGATACTTGGTAGGGCTTTTAAGACATTTTTGCTTCCGTCAGTCTGTTGTTTTTCTGGGGGTGATGATGTGTACATAAACAGATCTGAGCTCTCTTTTGGAGAATTGGGTATAATGCTTGTAATTGTGGCAAAGGTGATATAATGTACCTCTTAATTCTTTTGATCTGGCTCTTGTCCCATCCCCCTCTCTCTCTCTCTCTCTCTCTCTTTATAGGAGAATGCATTGACTGATTGGGCAGTATATAATTGAACGAACTGACACGACGCAGTTCATTTATTGATTTTGACTCGTGAGAGGTAACTTTTACTCTGATCAGAAAAACTTTTTACCCGTCGAACATCAAGTTGTAGGAAATAATGAGGACTAGAAGCAACTTCAAATGCTACTGCTCTTATCGTTCAAAAGACTATTGGGGACCGTTCCAGATTTACGATCAGATTATTTTTTTAGCGACCGAGTTCTGATTTCATTTCAAACTTGTTCGATCAAAACTGATCCGCTTGGGCCTCGGAATATAACCCGGACGAGACATTTTATTACTGGATACCCAACTTGAGGTTGATTCCAAGCTCATGAATGAGTGGTCTAAGCAAGTATAGCGAGCTCAAACTCAGCGCAAATCGATCCATCCAGCCTCGAGTTAAACTCCAGTTGGAGCTTTGAACATGTTAGCAAAAGATTATTCATGCTAGTATAGTACATTAACATGTAAATTGGTTCCATATTACCATCAGGTTCCTCAAACCATTTGAGAGGCTCTTTTGCAGTCATAGTACTTGGTGAAACGAGTGCCAAACTGTGGCATAACTGGAGACTAATTTTGGCAAGATACATACAAATGAAATCAAGATGACACAGGACTTCTAATTAGTCATGTATTTGACAGATGAAGATCATGCCCTCTATTGCTTTCCCTCAAGTATTATCCTGCCAAACTTAACTGTTTCACAGAATTACGGCTGCTCAGTATTGAGCTCAACCAAAGTGCTTCATGAGGGCAATATCCAAATGTTTGACCAATGCGTCTAAGATGAGATCATCTTTACAATCGAAAATTGCTACTGCCGCCCACCCTGCTCAACACAATCATTAAGTCATGGCCAGTTTAAGCAGTTTCTGAAGCAGCAATAAAAATATTTGATGAGCGAAAACCTTCATGTCCAATTTTTCTTAACTTAACCGGTCCAACCATCAAAGCATAATAATAGGGCCGACGGGTGATGAACATCAATGAGACAACTAAGTCTTGTATGATTTTAATCAAAGTCGTCAAGATGATTACAGTTCCCTCACAAACTCATCACTTAATTAGTTCAGGTCAGTCATCTAAGAAAAACAGCATATTGAGGGATTACTATTGTCAGGCCAAAAAGTATTATAGACACAAAAAAACACTGCAGATTACCATCCCCAAACTGATTCTATCCAAAACATTTCGCATATGATCCATCTGCTAGGTGACTAATATACTAATAGATTCAAAACTGGGCCAAGTTTGCGGGCAAAAATTCCAAAAGGAGAGTGGAAGGCCAAAGAGGGAACGTTTCAGCAGCCACTACATCCTTGAAACCGTCACAAGCCATTTTTCCTTTGAAGGCCACCGCTAGCTTGACCATGCCGAAGGTCGGATGAAAAGTTCCCTTGTGCATGGGATTGTTATGACTACCTTCTCTCACAAAGCCTACAAAATCAGCAATATGCAGACCCAAAAAAACCAGATAAACAAACAACTGTCCTAACTTAGCTCCTCCCATGTTTTCTTTAAATTACTGCTGGCCAGACTTGCCATCAGTCGGTCGAGGAAGTT
Organism: Eucalyptus grandis; assembly: GCF_016545825.1. Lineage (NCBI taxonomy): Eukaryota > Viridiplantae > Streptophyta > Magnoliopsida > Myrtales > Myrtaceae > Eucalyptus > Eucalyptus grandis. Next base: position 12,204,125 of record NC_052621.1, read on the forward strand.
TCTTGTATTCATAATCATTGATGTTAACCTTCTCTTGCAAAGCCTGAAAACCAGAGAAAATATGCCGATTAGATGCAAACCACAAGGCAAGATTGAAATCACATCAGGGGTCCTAGCCAAAGGATCATACCTTCAGCTCCTCCTCTAATGAGATCTTTCTAGGCTTGTATGCTTCTATTGGTCCTGTTCGTGACAGCGCTTTTCTTTCCTCGATGATTTCCCACTCATTGTCATCTTTCACTTTTGCAATATCCTTGCTGAACTACAAGAATCAGACAACTTTGAGAAGACGTAGCACATGCAATAAAATTTTATTAACACGATGAGAGTGGAACAACATTTCAGCAAAAGAAACAAAAAAAAAAAAGAGCGTACCGGCAGTTGCCCATTATAAAGAGGTTAGGCGAGGTAACAAGTATAATCATATTACAAAGGCGAGCCTATATAGGTAGACAAATGATGTAAGGTCTTCATGGTACGCATGCGATGGATAAGCATGCCGTTCAAACTTCAAATAATGAACAGAAAAGCAAGAAATACAAATGAATGTTAGGTTCTGATGATATGAACATCAGACCGCAAAATAATGTCTTATGTCAAAGTTAAAACCACCGTGTGAATAACCCAAATCCCTAAACCCTGAGAAACACAGGCAATAGTCTGAACATGAATTGCTCACCGAGCACACTCCATCTCAGACAAGTACACCAAACAGAAACAATCACATCGTCGTCTGAACACACGCTGTGATGCTTAAACAGTTAAGCAATAAGCAATTAGTTCTAAAACAAAGGTGAAAGAACCCCTGAGTCTAGTCAATTCCTACAAGCAACAAATGCAAAAAAGACAAAAATCATCACTTTCAGTCCATCTCACAAAGTAACTCCATCACGCCTCATTCTCAGCAGCTTGCCAATCGAAATCATGACTTAAGGGCATCATTATAACAAGGAAGAATCTAACCTGCCTTGCAAGAGATGGGCAAGTCCAACGGAGCCAAGAACAGTGAGAGAAATCATGGGGAGGCCATATCTGACGAAGGGATACTTCCTGCCCCATCTCTTGAACGAAGCACCCGAACTCTCACCCACCATCCCACCCTTATTCTTTGGTGGGTCTTCACGCCTTGCCTCAATCGTCGTCATCACTGCAAAGACCCATCATCCAATCGTCTCCGGATGTCAACACACGCCTACCCACATCCGTTTCCACCCAGAAGGGGCGCATCCCAACGCAAACCGAAGCCGTCCAACTTGAAAACACGCAAGCGAGCACGCGAAACTCGGACGAGTACAGTTTCAGCGAAAAATTTCTGTGTGGGAAAGAGCCGATGCTCCTTTTTGCCCTTCACTAATTTCAATCACGACCCAGCACGACGATTTTCATTTCAAGATCGAGACAGAGAAGAGAAAAGCTCACTGACCCGATATGTCAAAAACTCGACTTGGAGCGAATCCTCGTGATTCTGCCGGCGTTCTTCGTCGGAAATTTCTTCAAGCGTTGAGGTTTCCGGAATGCTTAGCACCGGCGAGAGAGAGAGAGAGAGAGAGAGAGATTGATTGACTTTACAGGATGAAGACCGGCTGAGGGTAGAAATTAGGATATTGTAAAATTCAAAGAAAAACTAAATTTTTTTTAATAAGATACTCGTATTTATACATAAAATACACGTATATGCATAACTTTCAATAAAATTTCCGACGTGGCGAGATTGTTGAACTTGCTGAAAACTAGTCCTTTTTGAAAAAAAAAAAACGAATTACATAGTATTACTCATGTAACGTTGCTTTGATTTTCAATTATGTTATACTAAATCTTTAGTTAATTAACGATAAAGTACGTCGATTATCATAATCGGAGAAATGGTCGTAACACATTATATACGATTTATAAAAGTATTATAATTAAAATGATTGCATTTTGATACACAACATATTATGATATATAAAATAGTTGATGTAAATTTATGATGATATTATCTTTGGATTTTATTATTATAATCCGGAATTTTTTCACGTATTTTTAGGAAAATAAATATATATTTTATAGTACCTAATATCATGTACTTTCTTATTCTGCATAAGACTAATAACTGGCTAAGACATTGAAAAGAGAGGTAAGATAAAAGGCGAGAGAATCCCGAGGTCGGCATAGTTGGTTGGGCATCAGGCAATATTCAACCAAAGCATTAGAGGAAGACTTGTTCAAATCTCAATAACTACATGCAAATTGCTTTCGATTAGAACTATTTATATTAATCAAAAACCTAAACTTAATTAGTTCATGGGACTTGCGTGGTATTCCATAACTCAAAGTATCAAGTTTGAAGTTCGTGTGATTGGTTATCTGAACAAAGGCGAAAGATAAATCAATTGGCCTACATTTCGACCATCTTTATTTATGATGCATACCTTGCGCATGTACGCTACAAAATGGTTCGAACTTCCTTATCTTCAATGAATCAAAAAGCATTTATATATCAAGATTGAAAGATTGCCAAGTTCTAAGCTTATATCAAATAATGCAATCAAGTTCTAAATATTTCAATAGGTTCAATTAAATCTTAAAACCTTTCCTAGGATAATAAAATTTTAGTGACAAAACTTTATGTTGGAAAATGCAATTTAAAGGTGATGACACGTTGCCAATTTTAAATACTATTCATTCGGAAGCATAGGTTACATTTAAGACTTAGTTGTACTTTGTACACAAGGCTTACGACTTTCGGTGCACTTTTCCCATCAAGATCCAACCTCAACTTTTTTTCATTCTTCAGCTGTGTAAAAATCGATCTCCGGTGATATTGGACAAGCACCTGAATAAACCACAAAAAAAAAAAAAAAAAATCCTCCTATACATCTATTTAAGCATCATGGACACTACTTCGGTGAAATTTCTGTCGAAGTTAATCTTTTAAATATATTTCTCAAGAATAATTTCTTTATAACATATATTCTCTTATCTTTATCTTCTTCTTTTTAGTATTTGTCTTTGTTTATCTTTCAAATTTGACGATCAAATCATTAGGTCTTTTCTTAGTTGAAATGCTTGCTTTGTTTGTTTTCTGTCATCTGTCTCTCCATATAAAATCATATATGTTAGGTTTTCATCATTCTGCATTAGTATCTATGTTTGCATGTAGAAATGCTGGTTTTTTTTGTTGGTCATATGTTTATTTCAAAAATTAAATCATTAAATGATGGAAGCAAATTATTATTGAAGAAGCGTAGTACAAAGCAATTGTATTAATCTATGTAGAAAGATAAAAGCATTTCGAAATTTCGATTTTAGGAAGGTTGTTTTTTTTTTTTTTTAAAAAAAAGGCATTCAACATTCCCCTATCACCAGACAAGAAATGAGTGCATTTTTTTTGTAATCTTCATTGTGACAAATTGAGGAATAAATTATGTCAATTTTGTAAGAGTTCCGATAGAATCCTAAAAATTTCAGAGATCTCAACTTGATAGAGAAGCAAAATTGGCCAAAAAATATATAGATAGTGATGGAATGCAGTTTGATATAATTTTGAAATAACATTAGTCCTGATGGATGGAATGAAGCAGATCAATCAACATTGACTTAAAACTGGCCTTAAGAATCTGATTTTTCCATTGCAGAATAGTAGGATCATGCATCAAACTAGAGAAGAAATGTCTATAATCTGCCTGAAGAAGGAGAGTACACCAGGATCCACAAGTCATTACTAGCTAATGCTAAAAGATCAATGGACAACCATTATTTAGACACTGAACATCTCTTCAGCAGTTCATTTCGAATCTCCTAATTCGCCATTATTGTGGTTCGTCCTTCCGTTCTCCAGCGGATCTTTTGGTGGTGCTGCTGAGTCCCTTGCATCCTGCGGTGGTTTGGTGTCTTTTGGGTCGCTAGTCTTCGACCTAAATCCGAAACCAAGTCTCTTGAAGAAAACGTTCCAACCCCTTTTATGCCTCAGCACCTTTTGAAGCTCTTCTTTCATGTTCAAGCACTCTTTCTCGAGCTCATACACACGCTCCTTCATCTCGTCGAATGCGACAATTTGGTTCTGTAAATTGCTTCCTTGACCTGGCCCGTTTGTTCGGGCTAGTGCGACATTCGTGCTCAGGTTTTGTGAGCTCTCGAGATTGTCAGACACGAAGAACCATCCGGAAATAGATGTTCGGAGGCGTAGTTGCTCAAAGAACAGGACTTGGACAATTACTCGGAGAGGAAGCCTTTCATTCTGCGCAGCATGAGTGCAGGCGTCCATGGAGAGCTTCTGGCAATTCATGAGCCTGCATATCTGTTCTCGCTCAGAATCTGTGAGCCAGGGGTGGGCCTAATGGTAAGAAGCACATTAGTATTTCTATGAAAAGAAATGAGTGGGACAAAAACTGGACGTAACAAGAGAAGACTAACCCCTGGAACAGAAGCTTAACGGCTAAGAATGCACTTACAAGACACATAAAGGACAGAACAGTTTAAGTTGATCAACGGCATTTGCCATCTGATTATACAAATTGCTGACAAAACATGGAGATTTGGGCATGTGAAGTAACACCAGCAAGAAGAACAAAGTACGAATCCATATTTACCTTGAGATATATGTCAATTGCGCGGTATATACCGTCATCTAGCGGCCTGGCATAATCAGGGATAACTGCAGCAAGTGCCTCAAATTTTGGCAGCTTCAAGTTAACATCTGTTCCCACCTCCGCAAGATACCCATCCACCAAGTTGGCCACCATTGTCATCGGAGTCAGAGAGTGAGCACCTCCCATCAGTTGCCCCTCGTCTGGTACACAGCTTGAGATGGGATCAGATGTAGCGCGGTCTACCACCATGAAATGATCAAGAATCCGTTGAATGCACTCGATATCGTAAAGAGTCTCCATCGAATGGCTCACATTGGGAATAAGGAGGTCCTCGAGCACAGCTTGATCCAACTGCGACCCGACGCACTTCTCTAGCTTCTCTTTACACATCGGACTGGCCTGTAAGATCATGGATGTTCGAAGAAGCCTGAGAAAGAATGTAGTGGGAGTCACGCCCTTCTGATCTGGGAGTAACTCCACTATCTCTTCAAGAAGATTTCGTTGATCATCATCAGATAAGGAAGAAATGGTTGACCCCGATGCAGGGAACTCGCCACCATCGAAGCTTGAATGCCTGCCCATCAATGGGAGATGCCTCTTTGTATAATGCATTATCGACCCAGCAACTTTCTCGGGCTTCATGCCTCTTAATCCGATAGCAGTGATTAACCGTTTATATAATGGCAATCTCAGGTAGGAGACATCCTCGTACCACCAGTCCTCATTTAAGGTGCGTGATTTGGAAGCCGTGCGGATTCCATTCCAAAATATGGTACCTATTGGACTCTTCACATCACTATCTCCTGATACAGGCCAACTAAACAGACTAAGGTCCGCACAAGCTTTCATTGCCAAGGAAGTGATGCATCTCGATACGATATGGATCTCTTCTGCGCGAGGTAGAACCTCTTCACAGGTCTCGAGAGCCTTGATTGAGTCGGTCCAGTTGCCAAAGATCTCATTCAGGAACTTTTCTGTCTGCATGATGAGATTTTCCTCTCCGTAGTCTTCAGTCATTTGGAGATGCTCGGCTGCACATCGGACGCTTACAACATTTGCTGCAGTGAGCTCGATTTTGACACCATAACAGAACTTGGCCACGAGAAGAAAAGCATTGGTGCCACCAGGAACGTCATGAAGTTGCAATGTGCAGTTTTGCTCATCCTTACCTGAAGCTTCTCCTATGAGGCTTTCTAGTACCCCACTTCTAGACAGCAACGGAAACTGATTTGCATGCCAAAAACGTAAGAATTAGAAACCAATTGTGCGACGAAAGTAAGAGAGTTCTCAACCCAAAAAGGGTACAGCAAAACTGCAAAATGGAGGCACAATTTCAAGCATGATCACAGGTTGTGAAGATGTTCTTTTGTCATAATACTGTGAAAGTACAGCAAAACAAACCAAGGAAATTATAGGAAGAGATCAACTACAAAAGATGGGGCAGCATAATTAGACAGTTACCTGCCAGTGCATTTAGCCCCTGTACCTATCCGTTCTCCGAGAATTTTTTCCAAATTTTCACAAAGCAACTTTGTATATTGAATCAGTTCATTTCCAGCTTAAATGCTGAGGAGAATGGTCACCTTCAGTTGCCACACAACTTGTAACTTCTTCTATTCCCAACACAGTCTAAGACTAAATATTTGTCCGATGATAGAACTTAAGTGAAACCATTTCAAGCTATGCTATAGACCCAACACAAAAGCGGTTCTAGCAGACTCATGCTCATGATAACTTGATGTATGATGATATTTGATACATGGGTTCTTACTGTAATAGAATGCACCCAGAAAGAGTTGTATGTCAAATGGACTGGATCATTCAATGGAGCATGAAAGTAATGCAAAAGCTCATTGATCATTATGAACTGTTTCTATTAGTTTGGTAAATGTGAAAGAGAGAACTTTTGGCTGTCACGCTAGCATTTTGAGTGGCTTAGTGAAAGCTGTTTTAGCAGGTCTTTTCCTGTGTCGCTGTTTGCAATATCAAGGTTTACACCTTAAGCATGAGGCATAAGAACCAGGCCATACCTTGTGTAGATGGAAGTACATATCTCCGACTTCAACGGTGACATCACTTGGAAGCCCGGTTGAGCTAACCCTGGAAAATACAACAAAAATGGATCAGTCAATTCTTTTGTCTTCAATCAAATTGCGATTTACCTTCTCATTGGCGTTATAAGCTTCTAGATCAGTTAGTACAGCATCTATTGGATATCACATGATTGTGAGGACCACCTATTCACTGGACACATGTACTCCCTAGTATGCTGCTCTGCACAACCAGTAAAATGTGGATGGTTCTGTCTTTTGAACATTTTTACCGTTTGGTGAGTACAATTATCCTAGAAACAGTATACAGTGTATCGAGCCCGACCTAGCGTCAAAAGATAATAATTAAATTGATTCTACCATGGACCAGCTCAAACCCCAACACATTTCTTCTGCAATAAGATACTGCTCGACATCGTGCCCTTCTCTTTCATTCACAAATTTATGGAAACTGTTCTCAGAAATGCAACACCCAGTCACATTTAAAATGACGCCGTGAACAAATTGCACAGCCCCTAAGTGACTGCATTGGATTTTCCAGGCGGAAGAATGACGATCCAGATAGGTAACGCCATCAAACAAAACCGATGTAATCTGGACTAAACATAAAGTGGGTTCCTGATCACATCAAGAACAGAACGTTGCTACTTCAGCTTAACTGACAAATCATATCACATCCATACTTTCTCGAGCCGAGTCATCGTAATCTAGACACAAGGTCCTCCTCATTTCGCACGGAATCTAATTCCGTACCATCATCCACGTTCACACGTTCTTCCTGAAATGCTCATTAACAAAGACACCAGAATCCAAGAACTCCGTTCTCCCAGACCATCGATTGCAATCGCATTGCATTAACATCCCATGCCCGTATCAGGAAATTCAACACGAACGGTGTCCCAAGCACTAAAAACGGCTGGCGAACGAAAAAAAGGGAAAAAGGGAGATGGAGAATGGAGACAAAAACCAGGTATTGCCATCGAGGTGAAACACTTCAGACTTCGATCCCAGCTTCATGCACGCCATCAGCAAACTCCAGTTTGACAGCAGGGTCCTCAGTTCTTGATCACCATGACCCTTTTCCCACTCAACGCAGCGTGACAAAAAACAAGAAAAGGACAGTGATCTGGAGGACCCAAAAAAACGATTATTTCCTTGTTGCGAAACCAAAAAACAAGAAAGGCTGAGATGGGGGGAGATAATTTCCACTTTTGACTGTGCAAGTCCCCCTTGGAGCTCCTTTTTCTTGCGGGGAAGAAGAGAAACAATGATGGTCCCGCGTCATACGGGAAAGTCGAGAGAAAAAGGCCAAAAGATCTGCCAACCCTTTTGCGTTTTTTCCCGTTTCCTTTTCTTGATACGTGAAGGTAGGTTCTCAACGAATTATCTGCACCGAACTGGGAACGGATCTCGTTCTTGGAACTGGTCCGTTCTACGTCTGGAAACCGCGCACCCCATTTTCGGATCCAACGCGATCTTCCGAGGGGTCACTTCCTTTTCTGTAACGTGAAAGAGAATTTGGAACCGATGTGTAAATTGATTCAATTATGGAATCAGGACAAGTCATTTGTTCTGTGGTTACATTGGCTTCTAGAGAAGTATTGGAAATGATTTGATTTGACCCTCGATTTTCTTTTTTGGATAAATGTTTGACTTAAAGGACATGATCAATTATAGATTCGTACGCCCATTTTAATTATTGTATAGGAATCGATGTGCTCTTTCCTCTTACGTTATTTGTTCCGTTCTGCTGGAACTCTTTTTTTTGTTGGGGGGGTTAGGGTTCGTGTGAAAAATACGTAATGTAGCTTGAGTAGATAGTATTGATTTATCTTTCGGGGAAGAGATAAAAGGTTACTGCCGATTAATAAATTGGAACAACTTCTTAAGTGTGATCTATTTTCGAATTTTAAATTGAAATGATCTAATTCGAGCAAGTTTCGAATAAATAAAAAAAGGGGAAATTTTGTTGGAATTAGGGAAACTTGATTTGCTAAAAAGTGTGTCGTGAGGGAATCCGCCATTTATGATTCTTTAATAGGAATAAAGTAGAAAAAAGGGGTATGTTGCTGCCTTTTTGGAAAGATTAAAAATCATTGAAATAATTTATAAACCCAATGATTCAAGGCAAAGATGTTTGGGAAAATATCTTTTTTCTAATTGTTTTGACACTAGATAAAGGATTAGAATGAGAAGGCCAAATATATTCTAAATGAGACAAAAAAAAAAGAAAAAGAGTTAGAATTGGACACGTAGACAGATCTTTTAATCTCTCGAGCCATATGAGGAGAAAACTTTATACAAGTTTCTAGGAGGGTTTTAGTTTATCTACATCTATCCTAATGAGCCGTCTATCAAATTGTTGCGCTTGATGTTCGATCCTGAAGAGAAGGAAAATATTTTTGGAAAGTGGGTTTCTATGATTTGATAAAAAAAATCACATGTATTTAAACTATATTCCTTTAGAAAAGATGCTCAACCTACATGAACTATTTATGATAGTTTAAAGAAGGTGCAGATTTTTACAAAATTTCGTCTTAATCAAAGGAAAGTCAATTAATGAAATAAAAAAAAAATGAGAAGAGGGTGTGGGTCATTCGTATATCACTTTGCATAAGTTCTTGTTTCCACTATTCTCCCCCCCCTCTCCTTTCCTCTTTTGCTTTATTCATACTTTTTATAATTATATTCTTTTCTAACTATTCATACTAATAATAGTGTATTGAATAAATATAATTCGATCGTGTAGAAATAAAATGTATGTATCTTTCTTCCTTCTTAGGTTTTGTCTTTTCACTTTTTTCAAACTCAAATAACAGTGTTGCATATTAGGATTACGAGAGCACTATTTCCGCCCTCCAAGGATAGCAAGCACAGGGACACTTGTTCCCGGCTAATTGAAAAATACTATAATCACTGTAGAAAAACCGTGAACGACAATTAATTGGAGTATTATAATTTCTTAATGGAGTTCTCCTTATTTAAACAATTGCGGATTTTTAAAAATAAGGGAAAATTGTATTCGGATGTGCAATGCTCATGACATTTAAGGGGAAACTTACATTTTCATTTAGAGGAAACCTCTCTTTTTCGATCAATATATATATGTAGAAAACGGGAGAAAAATAAATTAACTCAACTGCTAGTAATAGAAAAAAAAAACGTATTAATATCAAACAATAAGAATTCGTTAAAGTTTGATGAATATGGTCACTCTAATAGAACTACATATGATGATTTAAGAAAAAAATAAACACAAAAATAAAAAGGAAAAAAAGGCCTTAAAAACAATAAGCTCAAATCACAAAAATTGATTACTCATTATGCATAGTCAAAATTTCAAGGTTTAATTAATGTAAAAAGAATGATTGATTAACAAAAATATCTAAAAAATTATAAAAGGATAGATGTCCTTAATATATAAAGGATCTAACATTATATTAAAAAAAATTTCATTAATCAATCATTTCTTAAAGTTAATTACCATTTAAAACTTCGTAATGAGTATCCAATTCTTGTAATTTGATATCTTTGGTTATTGAAACATTTTGTTCCTTTTTACTTAGTAGTTTTCTTTTTATTAGTTCTAGTAATAATCTATCAAATTCTGACAAATTTATTTTTAATATACAAAGTATATCAATATTCTAGTTAATTTATTTTCTGTAATTCTAAGATTTTATAGAAATTCAGCTAAAATAACGATTTCCTTAAAAAAAATAGATGAAAATACGCTAATACCCCCCATAATTCTCGTGCTAACAAGAATATAACAAAAGAGTCAATGACAACAAAATGAAACCTTACAGCGGTAAAAAAAAAAAAAAAAAGGAGTTTATGCACGTGTATAACACGTGCGTTACCGCCAAAAATAATGGGAGTTTCGTGTAATTTCCCCTTGAATAAATTCAAATACGACCCACGCGTGTAGTAATTGGTTTCGTGTAGGGATAGCAAACGGGTCGTGCCTTGCATGGGCCCCATGTGGGCCGGGAAGGGCCAGCCCGGCCCACCGTGTCGGCCCTTTTTTAAAATTTTCCATTCAATTTCTTTGCAAAATTTTCGGACCAAAAGGGTCCATCATGCCCCACAGAAGGCCCTTTGGGACCACGGACAGCAGTCCACCAACCACTCAATTAGTGGTTGTTGGGCAATATCGATCGGCAAACTCAACAAAAAAAGAAAAAAAAAGAAGAAGAAGAATCACTGGGTCGGCCCGTCCGCCAACCCTAGTTAGTACGACCACATCAGAGTGATTTTATTCTCGTAATCAAGCGATGCGAAATATTGTTTTTTTCAAAATCATTTAACCACCATCAATCCTTACAAACAAAAAATGCGCGGCATCTTAGCCTAAGATAGCTCACATATATTGATGGCTTACCTAAAAGTAAAGTCCTATGTTAGAAGTTGGGACGGGACATCTGATGAGAATGACCTCGTTATTGCAATTATCTAAAGTGAAATGTCCCGACATTTTCTAGTTAGTGTAGATATTGAACCTAATTCCTGGGGTTGAGTACATTGATAAACTACATGAACTGTCGGATCCCTTCGAGAATTTTTGGACTTTCGCCCGTTTAGTCCGTCGAAAATGACCAGTCAATCGAATACACTTTCTGGTCAACTAAAATATTCATGCATAAATTAGAAAATTAAATTCCTAAATTTTAAAAGGTGAAATCACTTTTGGAATTTCTCCTCTCGAATTTTTTAATTTTGTTTTTATTTCTCCCTCAGCACCTGTGGCTGGTCACTAGTCGTTGCCAAGGCTCGGCGATCGGCTAAGGGAGAAGGAGAAATAAAATAAAAATAAAAATAAAAATAGAATAATTTAAATTTTGATTTTATTTTTACTTGAGATAAAGTCGTGAAATTGATTTTTTTTTTTTTTTCAAATGGGATCCAAACACCGAATAATGTTTTCAATCTCATATAATCAAAATAAAGGAAAATTATCCATTTTTTTGAAAAGTAATATATCAAAAAGTACTTTCCTTTATTGCGAAATTTTCTTCCAAATAAACTCACTCTGAATATAAAGAAGCACATGTCTAACTTTACTCCCCCGATTATACAAGTTTTTGCCACATGCGGCCCAATGAAAGAAGGCCCAATGTCTTTCAGAGATTTTGGGCTCTAAGCCTAATCATCAAAACCCATTTTATCAACAAAAAAATCATTCCAAAATTCGATTAAAAAGAGTCATGTCAAATTAAAAAAAATGGTTTGACGGAAAAACAGAGAAGAAGGTATCGAAAAACAAAATAGCAGACGTAAATAGCAGGCCCCCGCGTAACCCCACATTTTACCTTCCTTTCAATAATCACAGTTATTTTCAGCACATAAATCTCTGGAATCCGATAACATGTGTCGGTCTAATTAATTAAAATAAATCAATCTTCATATGAGCTTGAAAGAGTTTTCGAAACAAATACTTTATTTTGATTTTTTTTTTCTGTCATTGCCAAAGTGCCCACTTGCACAAACAATTCATTCATGTTTGGTTATCAGATGACTAATGTTCCGTTATTGAACGTCGAATGTAATTGTTGCCAAAATCGCATCACCTTTTTTTTTTTTTCCATGAATATGTATTTTCTAAGCTAAATAACTTGATAATCGAAGTCTCAAAATTACTTTATGGTTTAAAATTGACCTGATTTGCAAGAAGAGATCAAAATTGCCTTTTCTTTGTGCAAAACTAGGGGAAAAAACCAATCTTTTGTGATCAAACATTTCGATTACAAAAGTACGCGACATGCCCTCGGCTATTATAACAACTTCTTTTGTTAACTCGTGTGCAAAACCATGGTTGATACGTATTTATTACATCAATTAGTTTTGGCAGAACATAGCATGGTCATATTGATTTGAGATTTTCAATAACATTAACCCCTAAAATTAATACGTCACAAGAATCACTGTCAAAATTGGTATTGAATACTTTTCAAATTGGACTTTCTCCCCCCCATTTTCTCCATCATAAGTGGCGTGGGCTGCCACTCCACATTTGGGCATGTCTCCACATCTTATGAAATGACAAAAGAAAATTCACAAAATTTGACGGGCGAAAATTCCCCCACACCCCTCAGAAAAAAAAAAAAAAAAAACCTCAAAATATTACGTGCATGCCCTCAAATACTATAGCAACTTGTTTGTAAAATCATGGTTAATACTTGTTTATTATAGCAAATAGTATGGGATGAATACAGCACGATTGTACTGGTTTGAGATTTTCCGTAATATTAATCCTTAAAATTAATACGCGACAAGAATTGTTGTTAAAATTGGAATTGTATACCTTTCAAATTGGACTTGGTCTCCCATTTTCTCCATCATAACCGGCGTGGGCTGCCACTCCACATTTAGGCAAGTCTCCACATCTTATCAAACGACAAAAAAATTCACCAAATTTCACGGACGAAAATTCCAAAAAAAAGAAGAAAAACCTCAAAAAAGGAGTTAGTTCCCAAAATCAAATGCCCTCCATGGGCAATAACGGAAAATTGCGGGGGCTCCCTAGCAAATTAAAATAAAAGTTTCCTCGACGTCGTCCCCACGTCGTGTGGGACTTATGTTAAAGGGCGCCCACCCACGTGGCACGTGGCTATGTCCAAAGATCTTTATATTCTTGGGGACCAACCCCCCAAAATTCAAAATAAATTATAATCCAAGCCGTCGATTCAAATATCGAAATAAATGATAACAATCAAGGCCCTCGAATGCAAATATCAAATGATATCCCGCGCATGTGTACAACACCAGCAACCCCCCACGTCCCAATTCCCGCCGTATATACCGGCGGTCAGCGTCGCGTACGGAGAACGCATTAGAAAATTCCACGTCAGCATAGGGCTTAAATTTGCCCACGTGGCACCTCACATGTCGGTACCTCATTATTCCTGCGTGCCATCCAGCCCCCGCACATGGCTACATGACACCATGTCATGCTACCGGAAAAAAAGAAAAAAAAGAGAAAACGTTTTTAATAATTTTAAATTCGGGTAGATCGAAACTTAAGCTCTTAGAATAATACGTATCGTGACTCGTCACCGTCGAAATATTTTATAATTTTTAAATTATTATTCTTTTTTCTATTTTGCTTTTTTGGTGGGGGTAACTGTAAGCAGGAAATGGAAATGATTAGAGGCGCTTAATAAATTAATCGATTTGATAATGACCCCAATTTGAAGAACATGAAGGACGCTGACAATCCAACTAGGTCTCGCCAGCGACTTTGTCTAGAACCACATGAGGTTGCACCCCTCGTGGTAAACACTTTTCGATAATTTTTGCGGAAAAAAAAAACAATTGAGGAAGTTTGTTGTGCAGAGGTGGGATCATCATCATGATGATGATTAAAGAAATCCACGATTCATGAGAGGGACCTAGAAGTTTCGTGGTGAGTTGCCATGTGATCATAGATGTTCTTTGTATATATTAAGTACTGTTTTCTTTACTATTTCTCTTTTCGAGATTTGTTTTTCGAGTGCAAATTGGTAATCAAGTTAAATCATTGCGCCATTGAGAACAAGTCTCTATACAACAACCTTTACCCTTGGTCTCTTTTATCTTTGTCTCTTTCTCCAGCTCGTACCATGAAGGCTGCCCGAAATTGATCATGAGATTTATCCTTCTAGATATTCACAAAAAATCAATACACATTTGGAGTAAGCTGCCAATAATATTTGTTGGGAGCGCACAATAGAAGCCTGATACCTTGTTTAATGCAAGGCAGTTTTTCATGCATATTGAACAAAGCTCTCATCAAATTTGCCATTGTCCTTTTATCGACGATGTTAAAGGCAATGAATGATGCCCAGGACTTGCCGATCTAATAATTCACAATCTTTTTCTTGATTGAATCTCATTTCTCTTCTAATAGAGGGCGATGTATGTTTTTTTTTTTATGAAGATTTTTTTACATGCGTCTTCCAGAAGCCAAAATTATCGTCGTTGAACCAATCGATCTTTACCTTTCTTTCATCCATCTTCATCTCTGCCACCATTTTGCCAAACAATGCTTCGACATCAATTGCTAAGAACACAATACGAAAAAGAGGGACAAACTCAAAGAAGAAGATACATGAATTTTTACATGGAAACCCTTTCAAAATTCCCAAAAAAAAAAAAAAAAAAAAACATGCTGCCTCATTAAGCAACATCTTTACTATCGATATCACTATTAATGTGAAATTTTCAAGTTACAATTACAAGAAAGATTGCCTCGATGTATAATAGGACTTTAACGATACTATTTTCGTTTATCAAACTCCACAGCTTCAACCATTGGGGGTTTGCCCCAGTAGCCCCCCTTCCATCTTGGAAGAGGGAGGTGGGGGGTTCAAATCTCACATTCTCAGGGGGGATTGGGGTGGGGATGATTTCATTTCATGAGTGGGTTTTCGACTCTCACGCCTTGCAGGAGCGGGGCAAAAGTCTGAGAGTGAGTGTTAGAGTAGAAGAGAAAAAAAAAAAAAAAAAAAACTCCACAGCTTCATTCGTTTGACCGTTACTTTCCTTCTCATAATGCATCTCTGTGATATGGTATCTCAAGGCCTTCATTTTCCATGTCTGAACCAACTTGGAACAATTCTTCCGCATCTTCTCTTTGATCGGGGCCTCACCCAATTTCTCCCGAACACCTTCATCTTATGCAATCCTCTAATTTCTCGACCGCCCACACGGCTAGGTAATAATGTGCAAATTCGATTTTCATCGGTCATCCGAGTTTCACCGATCATATTGTCATCTTGTTGAATTTTTAATAATAAAAATCACATTGATCAATGTGAGCAAAAAGAAAATTTTCAAAATTTAAATTCCGTTCATTTCACAAAAAAAAATGTAACGTTTCTAAAAATGTTTTTCAAAAGTCATTTTCTAGGAAAATGGCCATATTTTTTTGTGTTTAGCTTAAATCAAAATCAAGTAAGAAATATTTTCCGCTATTTTCCTATGCCATTATATTTTATTTATTTTTAAATCAAATTTTAAATTATTTTTATTTTTATTCTTTTTTTTTGTAAAGATTTATTTATTTTTATTTTTATTCTGTTCTTTCTTCTTTTTTTTTTTTTTTTTCCTTAGTTGATCGCCGACCACTGCGATGGCTAGCGACCGATGCCAAGCTCTAGCCTTGCCAAATTGTGGCAAGACTTGAGCTCACCTATGGTTGGTCATCGATCGTTGCTGTGACCGATGATTGGCCAGCAACTGACGAGGAAGAAGAACAAGAAAAAGAAAGAACATGGAAAAAAAAATAAAAATAATAATTTTTTAAAATATAAACTTGATTTAAAAAATAAATAAAAAATAAAAGGAAAACTTATTTTGTGAAAAAAATGAAGTGAAAGAAGATATAGAAATTTTTTTTTTTTTTTTTTTTTTGGTATTGAGATATAGAAAATGTTTTCTCAACTTGAAAATCGGAAAACATTTTTCCTTATTTTAGAAGAATTTTTTTCCAATTGACGGAGAATGCATCCCCCAATCAATTTGTTTTTCATAATGGAATACAATAAAAATTTTAAAATGTTTTTTTAAAAATTATTTTTGATGAAATAAACGGTGCTTTAAGATGATTTTTATGGTTTCGATAGAAAGAGAAATTTAATCCATATGAGCATTCCGTTTTCATCTGGTAGCCCCTCCCGTTCCGTTAATCATCACGATGCGGGATATATATATCCGAAACAGCCCACAAGGTAAAGTCAAAATCGAACGATGATCGTGGGTCCCACGGGAAAGGTCAAAAAACGGAGAAGCGGGCCCCACGACACGACTCCCACGTAAAGCCACGGCGTCCTATGTAAATGTCAACGTCTAAACGACGGGAAACCGTTGGAGCCCAAAAAGACGTGGGCGGTAACCCGCGCGGTTCCACCACGGACCCGTGCCCAGCTCTCCCGGTCAAACTCCCCGTAGCCGGTTAACGAGTGGAGGTGCGTCGTGGGGGCGCGTTTTGTCACCTGCTGCTCCCGGTCAACCTGTCGGCACGGGATCGAGTGTCGGCACCGACACGCCAGACCTAACTCCCGGTTGATCTCCTAGCCTGATTTTTCCATAGCCACGAAATACAAAAACCAAAAACTAGTCGCTATCGATTTTTTTTTCGGAACTTTGGCTGAAAAGTTAATATTATTTTCTGAAATTTTTATATAATTTGTTAGACTCCGTTTATACATGTGTGTGTGTAATGTTTGAGGTGTTCAATTGCTCCAAATTCAATAAAGATATGAAGGATTTAATTCGAGTATTCATGAGCGTACATTGCAATTCGAAAATTTACTAAAAATGAGGCAAACAACTATGAATATTCCGAACCATGTACCTTTTCTTGTCGGTGATAATTACTATTCTGTTCCGGTCGTTATGGATATTTTCTATGATATGATGGAATGAAAAGGTAGAGAACAATAATTGCCGGTCTCGATGCTTATGTTAGCATATTTGCATTAGAAATGGACATTCATTCTCTTATATGCAGAACTATTGCTGCTTCCATGTATTTTGGCCGATATCTTGGAGGACCTAGACTCGAGAGTCAAGAGGGGAGTTTTCCCATTCATATACGATTGGAAAATCCTCGATTGGCTGCTATTTTATAAAGCACATCGATCGGCAGATTGAGCAATGCTCAAAGTGTCCTTGAGAGCGAATTCAAAACATTAACGATGCATCGATTGGTAGCTCAATTTAGGCTCTCTCACCATTGGAGACGAGAGATTCGAGCGTCTGATCACTCCGCTAATCCAATTTCAAGGGCGATTAGGATTCGGGGCGGTAGGAATAAGGTGAAACCGCGTTGGACGGTCACTGGCGGCGGGGCCGGAGGTATATTGCTTTCAGTTTTCGTAGGCCAGAGGCACTTTGATCTGACATCACATGCGCGGACGCACGCCGCTACAAAGGGACAGATGCTGTTCATCTCTGCCGATGCTGCTGCAACTGGCAAACATTGACCGCTTAGCCTTTACGCTTCTCCTTGTTCTTCCCCTTTATCTTGCTTTAGACTAGCATGTCTGCGAAATTCTTTCGTAGGCGAAAGGCGAGGGAAGGAGTAGGGCTGCCGACTAGAATGACCAATTCCCTGAGCATTTTCCCGAAAGATCTCCCACCCCGATAATTAGATGTTGGATTTGAGGTATAATATTTCAGATTTGACCTTAGACAATCGCCAATTGACTTCTTTTGAGGGTCAATTAACCTTGTCTGGTTAGGTTGATCTCTATGTTTCGACAAAGTTTTGTGTCAAAGAGAAATACTAGATATTCCGAGAAGAGTATGGGCGCCAAACAAAGAATCCACATCAAAGGTTTATAATTAGAAATTAAGTGCTGAAAGGCTTAGTTTTCAATATTTAATGCATTTATCAAACATAGCTGAGTCTTCTCAAGCCTATAGATTTTTTATTAGTAAGTCACGCTAACAATTACATTTTCTATTAGTTAAAGGGTGGGAGTGAAGATCGACGCTAACAACTCCCTTTGTGTTAATCATAAAGATCTCACGCTCTTTACAGAATGTTCAGTTTGAGTTATAACTACTCCACATTATCTCTGAAGATCGAATTTGGTGAGGTTGTTATCGCAGCACCACCAAAATGTCGACACTCATGAAGTTTCTCCCCATGAGGTATATTGTAATTAAGTAAAGTAGCACAAGTAATTCAGAGATTTGCACACAATGTAAATCGGACTTACGAACTCATCAAATAAAAGTAATATATTTACACTAGATCCACCACATTGGTGGTCACACTAGCAATTACATGAAAGAATTGTAAACTCAAAATTCCAACAGGAACTATAAGAGGTAATTTGATTTTTCTTTTCAAGTACATGATTATCTACTTTGACCATCTGATTATTAGTCCTTTTAAGATTAACAGTGTCAATTTATTGTGCTTTAGTTGTCATTATTCGATGTCGAAGCCCTCCAAGGAGGCTAAAGATATTAAGCTACCATTAACCCTCGTCAGGTACTCTTGGATTAATTTGGTGAATCCATTAATCTCAATGGGATTTAAAATTTATAATAATTATTTTGAAACCTATACACGTCTAGGCGAATAAGCCATTACTTTAAGGGTACATTTGATAGGAAGGATAAATGTCAAGTATCCATTAATCTTGTGCATGGTTTCTAGTCAAGACAAAAAAGTGTTGGATATATTAAGGATGTAGTCCAGACAAAAATATCTCATTACGGAAAATGGGATAAGGTGGCTACCATTTCTTATATCCATGATATTGAATATATTTTTCTCGAATAACAAGCTTCTTAATTAATAAAATAAAAAAATAATTTAAATATAGATAATATTTGAATTCTAAAATAAAAGAAGAAAATTTAGCATGACAACAATTTTCGATTTTATTTATTCCTATTTTTGTTAATATAATTGAATTTATTTCTATCATACAATGCATATTCTATATATTTTTAGTATTTAAATTTATTACTTATTTAAGGTATAATAGCACTTTGGGTATATTAGTATAATTTATTGTTTAATAAGATTTTTATTAAGGAATGGTGGAAGGGAATAAAAAGGAAATTAAAAAGGGAAAAGTACTAAAAATGTAATTAAAAATGAAGTAGAAGAACCCAAATTTTAAATGCACGAATTCAAACTTAAGAAGCGTCTTTCTAACTCTAAAAACATGAGGGGTAATGAGATTTGTAAAAATACTTTGCCCTTTTAGTCTCTTTCTCTTTTGTATCTCTGGCTTGTACTGAAATTTCACAACTTCCTTGTAACTTTTTGGTTCACGTCAAAGCTCCACGAAAATGGTGAGAGAATCAAACCTCATTCTCCTCGTAATTCTCTGATTCCCATAAAATTCCATGAAAGGGACAAGATAAGTGAAGGTTCTTCTCCTCCATAACTCTATTGTTCACGTTGAAATTTCAAGAAAGTGGCGATAAAATTGAAGAACTATACTTTTTGAAATCGCAAAGGTGAATGGCGATGCTTTCTCTTTTACTAGATGAGGTATTCACTAGCTAATCTACTTCGTTGATGCTACCGCAACCCAATTTCATTTCTTTTCAAGAGGCTCTAGAATGCTAGAATGAGCTCCTTTGCTGTTTAAGATTTAAGTGGTATAATAATTTGAATTGATTGATGGAAGTTTATCTCTACTTGTGCATTTGTAATTTCTTTATTAGTAAATTGTGAGAGATTCATACCAATATCGTTTATGCATTTTCATGTTCATTTCCACTAATAAAATATGAAAATACTCGGCTTTATTACTGCGATTTACCAAATAGGATATATCATAAATTCTTGAATTTCGTATCCTATCATATATAGAGAATCTTGATTGGAAATTCATACAACCAAACATAGCTTAAGTGGTTGTTCAGTATACTTCCTACGCAACAACTTCTTCTATTGTGTGCATAAAATGTAACTATTTTGTCCGACAAATTGGATTGTGAAAATATGCATTGTAAATTTTGTAAGGTATCTTACCTCTGCGACATATTCACAATTGCAACAATTTATTACAGCTCTTAAAAAGTGGTCAACTATTATTTTTTAGTATTATAGATCCTAAAATTCTCCCTGTCTAGGAGCCGCCCATAATATTAAGAAGGACGATAAGAAAGCATATGGTGATGATAACGCAACACAAATAAAAGATCGTAAACATTTTACTATGTTAAAAAGTTGTTCACATTCGAATTTTCTTGGATTATGCGCCTTTTGTAATGCATTAATTTGCTCAACAACATGGAATCGGATTCCATAGAAACTTCTGTATTTGACAAAGCTAATATGTACGATGGTAAGTTCTGAAAAATAAAAAAATGAAAAATAAAAAGTAATGCTTCTAATATGCATAATAATACCCACTTAATTTTTTCTAAATAGAAAACATGTACTTTATGTAGAAAGAGAAAAAAAAAAAAAAGAATTTGACGATGTAGTAACGGTGAGTCTGTTCACAACGAATAGGATTTGAGGCTTAAACGGAACATTCCGACGGACGAGGCAGGAAACTGCCGTTATAATGGTCAAGGGCGGGCGGGGGAAGTCGCCGATGGGGGCGATCTTCCCGGTCCGTCCATCCCGTGTAAAGGCACCACCGACAGAGAGAAAGAATCGGGACAAAAGGGGGAGGGGGCGGGGGCCACGTGACCTCCGCTCTCGCCCTTTCCCTCTCCAGTCCACTGGCTTTGCGCATCCACCAAAAGCATCGTACGGGTGGATCCAGCTGGTGATTCCCTCCCCACCCCTCCCTTTTGTGGGCCCCGCGAGTAAGATCTTGCCCTCTGCCACGTCACGCCACCGCGGTAGTGTGCGACCGACGATTATTATTATTATTATTATTATTATTTATTTTTTGTTTTCTTTTTTTGGGGTGGGGGAGGCGACATCGTACGACGTGGCTTTCGTCTCGCGCACGTCGCACGTGCGCGTCCTCACCGCGCGTCTTGCCGAGTGGCGACCCCAGAGTTATGGCAATGCACCGTAATTTGCAACCCATCGGTAGAGGGATATTATAGCTCTAGCATGGCCCTGTCTTTATTTATTTATTTATTTTAGATACTCGAGCAATGCTCGAGTAGAAGCCCGGTTACATAGAGATCAATGGAACAACCCCATGAGTAGAGACGAGCGTGGTTTCAACGTAGAAATCGGAAACCGAACTAATATGAATCTATTTGGTTTCGAGGCATGCATGGTAGATTTCAAATTTTCAAAAACTGAGAAATTTCCGAGTTCCATGTGGATGGAATTTGGAATCCGAAACAAGACTTGTGTTTTTTTCTTTTTTCTTTTTTTTTGTTCCATGTCTTTGTGTAATTTTGTGTTATTTTACGACGTATGTATAACCTAAAACTACTAGTCTGAACTTTCATTTCCGCCATATCCATTATCAAAACTTTTACTGTGTTAATATTTGATATTTATCATGTGTCGAAATATGAGTTTATTGTAGCAAATAGTCGTCGTTATAGTTGATGATTTACTACAATCGTTTAATTAAGAGTATAGGTGAAATTTAGATAAATCTTAGAATCTTTGATAGGGTAACTTTACAATTCCAAAATTGAGGAATCAATCAAATGATTTTATATTATACTACTTGATTTTTTTGGTCCCGACTACTAAACACGACATAAAAGTAGTATATAGGCAGTCTCATTGTCAAGAATGCATTACCCTCTTTCGATGTTTCCACTCGGAGGAGGGGGGGGTGTGCTGCCCCTCACTAGGGGTACAATTTCTTTATGTATAATTCACGAAATATGTAAACAACAAAACACGAATATCACAAGTCAAATTATATAACCCTGGCACAAGAATCGCTCATTAGAGAAATATGTACTACCAATAAATGTTGACGAAACAAAAAACCCATAAAAGTAAAAAATAAAAGCTAACCCTAAGCACAAAAAATAAATCCGAACATCATATAATAAACATATGAGCTTAATTATTGGAAAAATTGCATTCGCAAAGTAATGCCATCAAATCCAAATAATTGTGCAATCAATTCCTAAATTTTTATAATAGTGCAATGAAATTCTCAATTTTTTAATTTGTGCGACCGATTCCTAAATATTTGCAAAACGGTGCAATCAAATCTCAAACCTATAGTGGAAAGTGCTATTTACGGATACCATGTGGGGCGGTCTTTACCGAAAAACTTGATTGCACAAAATTTAAAATTAAGGACTTAATTACTGAATTAAAACAGTTTAAGGACTTAATTCTTAGTCATTGTTATAACTCTTCTAGATTAGTATAAGTCAAAACCACATTTTGATGTATCTTTCGCAGCCCGATCGCTGAAATGATATATTAACCCCGAGTAATTGGGATGATGAGATGCTTAGTCAACTAAGACATATAATTTTTATATAATATATGATTAAGGGTCAAATTAAATCCGTGTCTCAAGGGATTTGCTAGTAATAGTAGGAGCAATGACTTGGCTATGGTGCATTATTGAACGGAATTAAAACACTGAATTAGCGTAAAAACAATTCATTAGCGAGCAGGCCCATGTGCTTGGCGGCCTCTGGTACAAGTGCTTGTTGCTCACATACTCCCCCAGCACAAACAGCACATAACTTTTAAAATGGCCAAAATAAATTGTTCGGATGCAAGCGTGAGCATTCTCATGAAACATAGACCTATGTACGAATGATATTGTATCAAGCCATCGCATGATGCAATAGCTGAAATTTGCGAATAAAGCTAGGTGCAATCAATTTATCAGTGACATGGCAATGCCCGTCGTAGCCAATGCCCGTCGTAGCTAACATGGTGGTAGCGAGGTCAAAGTTAGGAGAGAAAAATGATAATCGTAATCTTTGAATGATGGGTGAAAGTGGACACGAGATTCATATTCACTTAGGGGAGCGGCCCTTTGATCCATATTGATTTTTGGTTTTACTCATGAACTTCTTTACTATAAGATATTATCATCATGGGATCGATAGTAAGTGAAGGGACTAGTTACCAAGATCAGATTAGTTCCATTCTTTAACTTGTGCTTCTCGCCTTGTGGAATTGGCTCCAGAACGTGTGTGCTGCGTGGCCAGCGGATTTTACGCGATGAAATGCACCCCACCGACGAAGATGACATTCTCATCGTGCTGCTCCCAGCTTCATGAGAAGACAAACGCCCCAAGCCTTTCGAGAAGTCTTTGTGTTTATCTACCAGTGAGTTGGAGAAAGTACTTGACAGCAAACACTCCAAGTACATTGAAAGAGCGGGCGAGGACAATGTCAACGTGTTTAAAGTGCTGAAAGAGAGGAGCTTTGCGATTGCGACTTCCAATTTTTTCCACGACTAGCTGTGATTTACTAATACCGTCGGTGTTTCCGGTACCACCGAAGTCCCACGTTTAGTAAAAGCTAATGATTACGGAAAAAAAGAGGTGCAGCTTGACTGTGGAAGAAAATAAAAAGAAATAACTTTCTACGGGCAGGAGTATTGCAAGAATTAACTCCAGTTGAACGTGTCCAATATGAATAAGAGGACAACGACGGTACCTTAACATCTGAATCACGGTGAGGGGACATGTCAGCGAAGCGTCACAATGAATGGCGGTCTTATAAATAGTTTGTGTTAGTGGTTTGTTGTTGCCCGTGGCATTTTCAGACTCTTATTGACTTTTAGTTATTGCCATCGCAGTCTTCTCGAATCAATAATAAATATCCCATCAAATGTGCTAAAAAGATGTTTAATCAAAAAAAGGTAAAATAACTTTTAGAATATGGATGAATTTGTGAATGGTCCTTTGTTAATTTTGGATAAAAAAGTAGATGAAAAGAAATTGGGAAGTATGACATTGAGAACAATTGTTGCCAGTGATATGAAAAATAGGAAAGTAGAGATAAAGTATAAATTTGCGAGAAACTTGATTTTTTTGATTGATTGGGGATCTTTTATAAAGAGTACATTGTGAGTTTTTATAGCCCATTATGAATACATGTTGTATTAGAGACCCTTGCTAGAGTCGGCCCTCGGCAAGAATTGAGCGAGGGCCATGATCTGGGGAAGGCTACAATTATGAAGGGTTGTTAGCCCTTGGCCAGGGCCTAATGACTCTCGCCAACTATTTCCTCACCATTGCCACTGAGTTCCAATTTTTTTTTTTTTAGTTTAGTTTTTTTATTATTTAATTTAAGTAAAATTTGTATAAAAAACAAATTTGGACTAAAACAACGTTATTTTAGCCACGTTATTACCTTTTAGGAGAGAGAAAATATATTTATTTTAGCCACGTTATTACCTTTTAGGAGAGAGAAAATATATTAAAAAAAGTCACATCATCATTTTTCGTCAGTTAAGTTGGACTTACTTAACAAAAGTACTTGATTGCACGTTTTACAAATTTTATAACATAATTCACTATTTATGACAAATTTTAGGTCTGATAGTGCACTTAACCCAAAAGTACAACACTGTGATCATTTTGGCTAGTGATATAAAATAAAAGATAAATGATAGTAGAGATAAAATCTAAATTTGCGAGAACAATGATTTTATTGATTGATTGGGATATTTTATAGAGAGTACTACGGTATTCGTAGCCCATTATCGACAATTACAAACAACAGTTTTTGATTCAAATGAGCAAACAACTCCTTAGTTTTATTTGCAATTACGAAAAGCCCACGTAACATTTATATTAAAGAAGTTATTTAACAACACTTATTCATAAGAAATTACAAGAATCCTAAATTAACGGCAATAAACATCATCACCCTACTATTGCATTTTTGCATTAATTGTCTACTATCGATGACTTTATCAATCAACTTCCTAAGCCTCGATGAAGGCTCTCGTTGATAACTTTTAGGATGTTGTCAAATTACTTCTTTGGCGAATTATTGATTCCATTCTCGTTGTTGATTTTCTTTTTTCTTTTTTGGGTAAAATTAAGCAATCACGTTGTTGATTGTTTTGTTCATTATTGACTAAACTCTACTCTTCATCGATTGAGTCTAATACTTTTCAATGATAACCAAAAGATGATATTTTTTGGTGTTAACATATGTTAAAAGACTATTATCGAGGTTCCATCTTCCCGAAAAATCAGTTGACCTCGTTGAGGAGCGTCGGTTGATTTGAGGACCACTAGTCCATAGAATTCTCAATTATTTTATATTTGGGTTGTTGCTGGGCTTCCTTTCCTCCCTATGATAGATCCCCTACTCTCAAGTCAACTTGGAAATTCAAACACTGTCGTGTTCGTTCTTTGAACACATACGAGTCGTGCTTTTGTCCCGACGTTTGGTGTTGCAACACCATGTTTTGCTTGAAACCCAGCGATTTTCAAACACGGTAATAACTTTAAGGGATTTATTCGATAGACGAGAGCGGGGCGATTTGTGTACATTCTCAAAAATTGAAAGCCGAAAAATTCAAGTATCTTGTATATAAAAGGAAGAGAGAAAATTCATGATGATTGTTATCAGATTATGTACTTTCGAGCATCTATTTCAATCGGAATGGGGGTTGTGCGTTTACCTCCAAGTACACATTGCAGAATCACCAAAATAATAATTTATTTATTCATTTCTTTATTGGCCCCGTATCGTTGAAGGGAAGAAAATGAAAGTCAATCATAGCTCTGAAATACACCGTCCATGTATCTCTACATGTCAATCGAGTAGGTGGTCAGTGGCTTATTGTTTATGTATCTCCTTTGGAAATCGTGGCTCGAGTTGACGGTATGCCGCGGAAACCAAGGTCCAAGGCAACGCCACGAGCCCAGAAAAAAGGGGCAAGAAAGAGAGAAATCGTATGACTTTATGTCACGAAATTAATATATAGGACAAGGTGGGTCATGTCCATGATGCTGAGATACAATTCACCAGTTTGTTTAGTGCACCGATTTTTTTTTTTTTTTTTAAAGAATGTACGTGAATTTGTATACTTTGACCCGCACTTTGGTAGTGGATGAAAGATGAAACATTTAGAACCTATGTGATGATGGCAAATCAGACATTGCTTCATACATGCTGCCCACGAAGCTTACATATGCAACCAAACAATATCTTAACTCTCTGGAAAGGGAGGGGAAAAACAAACAATATTTCAAAACCTTTTTCTTTGCCCTAGTGTTACTTTTGAATGGGAAAGTCTCTTGGAATGAAGAAATGCAAAGAGTGCATCTCAAGTCAGCTAGAAAAAGAAAGGATTGTTGAAGCTTTTGGCCCTTTGTGTGTGGGGGGGCTGTTGACAGAAAGAGAGAGAGGGAGAGTACTTTGGAAGATATGGTGATGCAAAGAGTAGGTCTCAAGCTAGGTTAGAAGGAGGGGGGGAAGGAAAAATAGCAGGGGAGATTGGTGGTGTGCTTGATCCATCATGTCTACACGGTTGAAGCCAATCTATGATCTGCTGCAGCTGTACAGTCACTTCGTTTCAAAGCTATGCTACTTTTGGTGGCGCACCAAGAAAATATCTCTTCACAAGAAATCAATGAAGTCCTACGCAATGCTCACTTATTTTCAAGCATTAAGTAGATGTCATATGTGGTTGAGGTCAAGGCTATCTAATTAAGGGTAATTCATTCAAATTCTTAAAAAAAAAAAAAAAATTCTCCTTAAATTTGCCGTTTCCGCATTATTTAGGAATAGTTCGAAGGCAGACAAATTGATTGCAAAATTTTCTGTTTACATCACCATGTACATAAATGCCCTACGAAGGACCAATTCTGGACAATGGAATCAACATCATAAACATTGTATGTCTGCGAATCTTCTCTAAATTGGTAGATATAGTTCATATATAGCATAAGTACCTAATTTATATGCAAGATTGAAGTTTAAGAATGTTGTATATATATATATATAGAGAGAGAGAGAGAGAGAGAGAGAGAGAGAGAGAGAGAGAGAGAGAGAGAGATTTCCTTGCAATTAGATGTCTATCTTTTCTTTTTTCATGATTATGTTGATACGTATAAATTTTCAATTTATCTAAGCGAAGAAGGAGATTTTTATGAGAGTATATGTAATGCATTTTTAACTAATTCATGTATATACATTTGTAAATAATATATAACAAGCTGCACTCTAGCCGTGTTTGAAACCCAAAAAAAAAGAAAAAGAAGGAAAATTCAAAGATTTTCTCATACGGTTCCGTCCATTTATAAAATCATGAGTTTCGCAACATCTACTTTTGCGTATCTTTCGATTTTGAAGCTTCCATCATCTCTATTAGTTCTGCAACAAAGTTTGGGTTGGGGGGAAGGGTGTTGGGCTCAAATTCAATACAGGAATTTGCCTAATACTCGACGTAATCTCTCTAGGGAAACCTCTTACATTTAACTTCTTCATTCTTTGCCACGACGTTTTATATAAACATAAGCGGAAACTACAAACTTTATGCAGCTGAACATATTATACAAAGCTCCAGTATTATCTTTTTTTTTTTTTTTACCTCAAAACACGAATTACCGTAGCATCCAATAAAAGTACAAAAGAATTTCGATGCATGGCGCCCCCGGGATTTTCTTTTCTCCAGAGTCCGGACTGGACGACGAAACAAGCTCGTGAATCGTAGCAATTGCAAAAACCAGGAGACCAGGCTGTGCAGATGAATGCGTTCGTTACCAATGTCGATCTTATCTCTTCATTTTCGCCTTTAATACCTTTTTAAAAGACTTCATGGACTGCCTGCGACAGGGTATTTATGTACATGGCCACGTATTTTATCCCAATACTTTACTGACAGAAAGGCAGCATTCGTTGCCTCAGGCATGTGCTCTCTCCAGTCCCTGCCAATCCCGCTCACTGTTTATGCACCACCCCACGCAGAAAACAACATCGGTTCTATTCCCTGTTTCGCATCGAGGATCATGGCGACGAACAGATCGAAAATGCTCCACCCTTTCTTCCCCACCATCACATGTCCGGCTGCAATTCTGATGTTCTTCTGTGGCTAAACGTGGAGCCTGTGTTTTATATTTTCTTTGTGCTGATTCTTGTTTTGCCTGCCTAGGGTTTTGTCGTGTTTTTTTGGGACGATAACGAAGGTTTTTCACCCCTCTCTCTCTTTGCCTCTGCTAAATACCAATCGATTTCCACTGCAAGAGGACAGGGAGGAGCACCTTCCTCATGAACAGTTCCATCAATTTCTTTTGGGTACTCTCTCGCATGATTGGTGACGTTTGTTACTAGCAACCGACACCATGCTGTGCCCTCGATGCATTTCGCTTTTGTCCACCGATATTTGATTCGACTCGGCTCTGAAGGTGGTGTAATCTGAATTGCGGAAGCCCGAATTCGATGTGACCCCATGTAATAAAAAATGTTTGATTGATGCGTTCCTATAAGTTATTGTGTACAAGGAAAATGCACGGATTAATTTATCGTGAAATAGGTTATTAAGCATGTATTGCCCAACTGAACTTGAATGCCGTTGTACTTTGGCATTATCCTGTACTGGTAATACGTCCATCGTGTATAATAACTTCTTGAACAAGATAAACTTAAGAAATTATAATGCTAAAAAGTAGAGATGACATATTTCACCATTCTGGACGGCCCACTTGAATTTTCATCCGCTTCTTAGTACGCGTTTTACTCAATTTGCTCGCAGCTTACTCATCTAGGATGAAAGTTCACGTCGTCCCTAGAGAAGAAGAGGAGAGAGAGAGAGAACTCTCTCTTATGAGAAAAAATCTGATTAACCTTTAAGTTAGGAAGGTTCCTTTTGCAGATTTTGGGTAAAACCATCTTGAATCCCCAAAATCTCAGGGAAGTAAGGATTTGCCAAAACCCATGTGAAAACGCCTTTTGGAGCCACACCGCGTGCAATGATCCTCACGCCCCGATTGAGATGTGGACACATGTATTCTTGCTGTTTAAAGAACTCCCTTGCCCAATTTGAGCATCTAATGCTTTGGGATTAAGAAAGACCTCCAATGTGGATGCAAGGAAAGCGAAGGGGCGAGGCAAATTCGTAGGATAGCCCACGTAAATCCTCCAATTGAAAACTTTTCCTTTCCTAGGTTCACGTCCTCTTTCCTTACTGTGGAAACGTGCCTTCATGCTTTCAAATTAAGACTTCACCCCCCTTTTTATTTTCATTTTTCCTAAGGTTATAGAAACAAATCCATTCCTTGATGACACACGGATAAGGCCAAGCATCTCCATTTGCAAGCTCTTTATGAAGTTACCTGTGAATTCCTATTTGGAGCTCTTGATCCTGTCTATCATTTGGTTTTCGCACCGATTTTGGAAAGTAATCCATCTTAAGATGTAGAAATTCAATATAAAACGACCTTATCAGGATGAACCAGCGCTTGCTCTCTCCATAACTCTCGAACCCTACTCACCTTACGAGAGACCGCCGCTCGTTCCATCTTGCAGGGCTCAAGCTACCTAATCGGTTTTTGGTACCTGGAGAGGTCAGTACTCGAACGGCCAAATACCTTTTCATGCTTTTCTGTGGGACATGATGATTCTCCTAACCTTTTGTCGAAGTCTCTTAATCTAATTGTCTGTGATTCGAGAATGACATTCAAATCACATCACATATGATTGGGATTGTTCTGTATTCCCCCCAATTTGCCAATTCTAATAAGCATGTCGACGAGATTGATCGGCTGTCAGAATGATAGCTCCTCTTGCGTTATTATTTGACATCGGATGTCGGCAATAAATCGACATCAAATATGTTGCAAGTTCATTGTAATTTAGTTGAAGAAAGAGTCCGGCTTGAATGATTTTTTTTTCCTTTTTTTTTGCGATTTTTTTGTTTGCCTTTTTCTTTTTACCATATAATATATATATATATATATATATATATATATATATATATATATGTATATGCATACATAATATTAGCGTAGATTTTTCATTTGTGGGGAGCTCCTGTTGGCGAAAAAGACTGCTAGGCCTGGCTGTAATTTTGACCGAGATTGATACGCGCTTTACATGGTGGCGAAGCAAACTGGCAACTGACTTTTTGATTTCCAGAAGCTAATTATATCTCGATTTCCCCCAAAAAAAAAAATTCCATCTTTTTTTCGTTTTCTCTCTCTTCGTTCGCGAGAGAGAGAGAGAGAGACTGTCGGAAACAACGGCGGTTAATCCTGACAAACCCCGAGAATGTGAAATTTAGAAAGAGTCTCGGCTTCTCTCTCTCTCTCCTCTTTCTCTCTCTCTCTGCATGTGCGTGTATATAAGCCACAGGCTCTCACCCACGGCATTGTCTCTCGCTGTTCCGTTTTCTTGTTCGTTCGTTCGTTCTTCTTCTTCTTCTTCCTGTTGTTGTTTCTACAGTGTCCCCCGAAGAGAACCCAAAAGCACTCCAAAGGTTTGGAGCCATTGAAGTTTACTGATCCATTTCAAGAACTGAATTTGGCGAAGGGAAAAAGTAAGCCAATTCCGGCACTCTGTTTTTCTCGTTTTCCCCTCCTCTGTTTCTTGTCTCTCTCTCTGTCTCTCTCTGTCTCTGCGCTTCCGTATCTGGTGGGTGGCAAGAAAGAGGGGAGAGAAACCGTCGGCTGCGAAACGAAATGCGTGACGAGAATTAAACCGAGGAGAGCGGTGGTGGTGGGTGAAGAAGGAAAGGAACCGTTACAGAGTCCCTCGCGGTGCGCAGGACATTTATGATCTCAAGCTCTCGCCCTTTTTTTTTTATATGTTGTCGCTGCTCTTTCTGGGTGAAATTTACCGTGAGGACGTCGCTGTTTCCACCGATATGGCTTTAAGATTATGGGAAACCCGCGTTGCTATTTCCAGAATTGATCTCCAAAAGCACCGCAGACGATATGGCGGCGTTGGCATTGTCCTCTGAGTAATTCTTGTGAATATTTCCGTTCTTTTCGAAACATATTGTATTTGACCATGGTTTAATTTTTAGAACGGTGGGATGCTGTGGGGTCCTGGGTAATGAGAGAGAAAGAGAGAGAGAGAGAGAGAGGAGAGTAGAAAGACAGCTAGCAATGAGGCAAGATTGCTCACCTAACATATTTACCCCACATTACCACCAGTCCCTCCCCCTCTCCCTCCCTCCTTTTTTAAGCCTCTGTTTCTTTCCTCCCTCCCCTTTCAATCATCTCTCTCTCTCTCTCTCTCTCTCATTCTTGGTTGGGCTTCCTCTCCTCCCCCACTACGAGGTACTATTCTGCACTTTGTACTTAATGCAGAGCTATTGGAGGGAACGGGGCTCCCGGCAATGCCCTGTTCTTTTAGCCGACATTTTCATTCTGGGTTTTTGGTTGAACCGTGAAAAAACAAAAGTTTGGATTTCGGAAGTGCGGTTTCCATTGGGATTCGCGAGGGGAATCTTTGAGACTTCCTAGGCTTTTTCTGTATGGAAAACGCGGTTGCTTCTTCCTTAGCCGTTCATTTCTAAATTCGGGCTCCCTTTATGGGGGCCAATCCAGTGTCGGCAGAGACTGAGGTTCCATGGATTCTTGCGATGTTTCAGCGGAAAATTCTTGTTCCAATGGCTAAGCAATTCGTGTTTGTCATCGCTCGACAGTATAACGATTGATGCTCTGTTTCGAAAACTCGGAATGGACTCGAATTGAGCAACCTCATTTGCTGTTTTCCTTCCATTGATTGAAATTATAATTGGAGTCATCTTGGTTTTCTTGCAGGAGAGCCTGAAGAGGACAATCCCAGGTTGTCTGAAGCATTTTGGCCTCTTTCTTCTTAACTCGGAAACTTCCCCTTAAGGTAAGCAGTTTAGCATCCTCCAGCTAGAATTCTCAGATTCTTTCCCTCAATTCTTGTTTCTCCAAGTACTTACTTTAATAAGTTCACCCCATTTTCTTGAAATTCAGACCTTGATATGGTAACTACAATGTCGCTTTGGGAGGTTCTTTATGCTGAAAAACATGGAAATTACATCCATTGTCTCTCACATTCCGTTGCTCCGAATTTCTTCAGGAAAAATTCTCTGAATTGAGACAATGACCGGACCCAACTTCATCGACGAGATAGACTGCGGCAGCTTCTTCGACGACTTCCTTGACTTCCCCAGCGAGGACGTTGAGGCCGGGCTCCCGGTCGGGAAGCCCGACTCGCTCCCGAGCATCTGGTCGGCCCAGCCCGAGCCGCTGCCTGGCTCCGACGCGGTCTTCTCCGGCAACAGCAGCTCCAGCCTTTCCGCCGAGCTCTCCGTCCCGGTAAGCACCACCACCGCTCAATCTTAAAACGGCAGCGCGTGATGTCCGGACCAGCTTTCGCCCCCCGAGTGTCGGTCCCGTGAAACTCCGGTTCGTCGCTAGGCGGGGTCACGATATCGAACGCGGTTGGCTTTTAGGCTTTTTTTAAATTTCGCAATCGTTCGCTGCTTTTTTCAACGTGAGTAGGGACCTCCTTTTCTTCCTTGGACGCATTAATGACGTCACATGCCCAATATTTTCCCGGTGGGGGGTTCACATGTCAGGGTTTAGGTCTTGTAGGCGACCGCCGTGACATGGCTCGTGGGCTCCCGGGTCGGGTCGGGTCGGACCCCGCAGTGATTGTCGGCATGTGACTCGCATGTGACCGGCTGCTGCGCTTTCCCCAGTTGCATCTTTCTTTTCTCTCTTTCTTCTGGAATTTGTCTGTTCTTGCTTAGAAATTTCGCAAAGGTCTGGCCTTTAATGCATGATATCACTTTGCGTGACGGCGAGGCAAACTTTAGATTGCGCTTTCGCTCCGTCCCATGTTCACCAAAGTCGCGGTATCACATTCGCTACGTCGGAACTGAACTGGTTCATGTGTTCACGTCACTGGTTTTTTTTTTTTTTTTTTTGCTGACTTTATTTTAAGCTGAAGCACCCGAAAAGAACGAATCTTTAGACAAGATGAATAAAGAAAAATATTGGCTGCGAAACGATGAATTACTTATCGGGAACAGAAAAAGATAATGACAGAAGCGAGCAGTGATTGGTGTTTTTCTAAAGAGAAGGGGTTGATCATTCTGAGTTTTTGTTTGCGCAGTACGAAGATATTGTTCAGCTGGAATGGCTGTCGACCTTTGTGGAGGAGTCCTTCTCTGGAGGGAGCCTCACGATGAGCAAAGAGCAGGTCTCCAACGGCGGCGGCGGCGGCGGCGGCGGTGGCGGTGGCGGCAGCGGCAACAACACGGACTCCTCGTCCCAGCAGTTCCAGACCTCGAGCCCGGTGTCGGTCCTCGAGAGCAGCAGCTCCTGCTCGGTCGACAACAAGCCCCGGCCGCCCAGCCCCGAGGCCATCAACCCGGCCCGGTGCGGCAGGGCGCGCAGCAAGCGGCCCCGGCCAGCGAATTTCAATCCCCGCCCAGCGATCCAGCTCGCTCCCCAGCAGTCCTCCGACGTTGCGGAGAACGAGCCTGGCTCTGAGAACAGCGAGGAGTCGAATTGCCTGCCGGTCATCAAGGCCCCGAAGAAGCAGGCCAGTGGCGGCGCTGAGCCTAAGAAGAAGAAGAAGATCAAGTTCACCATGCCTCCGGCACCGCCTGCCGAGGCCGATCAGGGGCTGCCGCAGCAGGCGGTTCGCAAGTGCCTGCACTGCGAGATAACCAAGACCCCGCAGTGGAGGGCCGGCCCGCTGGGCCCGAAGACCCTCTGCAATGCCTGCGGCGTCCGGTATAAGTCAGGCAGGCTGTACCCCGAGTACCGGCCGGCGGCGAGCCCGACTTTCATCCCGTCCCTGCACTCGAACTCTCACAAAAAGGTGCTCGAGATGAGGACCAAGACCACCGACAATGCCGACGACTCCGGGACCGCCTCGGCAGCGACCGACTCACTCGAGCTGATCCCGAACATGTCCGGTTGGATTACATGTGAGGATTAGGGGAAGAGGATTCGGAAAGACTTTGCTTCTCGATGAGAACTCAGAGCATCTCCATTTTCGACGTCAAGCCGTGCTTACTTGGTTGATCATTGATCAGAATTCTTTGCTTCGTTGGGGTTTTTTTTTTGTTTCTTGTACAGGGGACGGGCCGGGGCGTTATAGAGAGATAGATGAATGAGATTATTAGTCATTAGAGAACTATAATGGGAGATTTGGGAGAAAGGTTAGTGAGAAGTTGGGGAGCAAATTAAGTTTTAAGGGTAGACCTTTAATCTAGTCATTACTATTGGTAGGTCTCAAGGATAATTAGAGTAAATTGCTATTCGAAGAACCCTGTGTTGTTTTGATGTTTTTCCTTCTTCTGGGTTATTCTGTTCTTGATTTTCCTGATAATGGGGAAACTCTTTTTGCAGTTCATTTTGTAGTGGAAAAGTTGTTTAGACCAGAAGAGAATTTTTTTTTTTGAGTCATGCTCTCGACCGTCTCTATTTTATCTGTGCTCTCCAAAGTCTCTTCTGACATAATAACATGGACGCAAAGGCTCAAGAAATGTTTAAAAAGATATTGGGCT
The DNA here is from genome assembly GCF_016545825.1 of Eucalyptus grandis. NCBI lineage: Eukaryota > Viridiplantae > Streptophyta > Magnoliopsida > Myrtales > Myrtaceae > Eucalyptus > Eucalyptus grandis. Next base: position 12,238,586 of record NC_052621.1, read on the forward strand.
GATTCCTTTCAAAATTCAAACGCTCCATGATTGGAATAGACGTGCCCAGATTTGGTGGCATGTAGCGCCAAAAGTCGTTGAGGGAAGGCATGTGGGTCTCGTAGTGTCGTATGCCTGTTTGGAATTAAAAAAATCTGTGAGCGATCAGGTGCTTGATACATGGAGATTTTGAAGACTTTGCAGTGAGAGAAATAAAAGTCCAAATGCATTCCGTGAAGGATTAAACAATTCAAAGGGCGAGTGTGTGTGTTGCCGCGTGATAGGCTGTCGAGATAATATCATTCAAACATTATACCCTTCCAATTTCGCCGAGTTCAATCTCATGTCCCCATCTCAATAACCAAACGCACTCTTGAGATTAGCCAGCACTCGCGTTAGATGTTTTGATACGTGGTAAAAGAATAAAGAGCCTCGTGTCCCATCTCTTTTTTCAAGTTTTCAAAAGGTTTTCATGGTCTGAAGACGGTAAATATTATTGCTAATGATACATGGGGGGTGAAACTTAGGAAAGCATAAAGATGGGCATGATTAGGAGTTAAAACAAAGGATTCCAGTAATCGTAAAGCCATCATTGCCATAGAAAATGAGGGCAAAAGCAATCATTGGATTGCTGGGAAGAAGAGAGGCATCATCGCGGCTGTTTAAAGAGCGTGGCCAGGGAATTACACCTAGTTCCTTGCGCACCATGCAACAGGAAGGTTAAAGGGGAATTAAAGTTCCCACCATGCTTCTTGGTTACAGCTTCTTTAGGGGGGCTTCAGATGGAAGGATGGTGGTGACAAAGTCGGTCTGGAATTGTATATTCTGCCAAAGCATGTCTCTCTTTTTCCTCTTTGAACTACTGCCTTTGGAATTGAAGAAGTACTTGCCTGGAGGTTGACCCAATAAAAATTATATGCGATGGGCGATGTAGAGTCATATGACTCTAGTACTTGGCAGCCAATTGGATATCTCACAAAGATCTCAACCGTGTTGTAAAGGGGACCAGAATAACCAAGATCTTCTGTGGGGTTCAACTTCCTTTCTTTATTGCCATAAATCAGTGGCACAATCCTTGCTGTAATTGAAGGGCACTGAGGAACAGATTGGTGGGGAGGAAGGATCTGTGGTTGAGGGATCCAAGTCCATTCCTCAGTTGTAAATTGAATAATTAGGCAAGAAGTCCAAGTCTGACCAAATACAATCGGAGCTCAATTCAGCAACTTGCCAACTAAAGTGATGGTGCTCTCCTGTCTAGGGGGACTCATCATCGACCGGTCATTATGGCGTTCTAAAATGATTAAGACATCCTATCACCCCTCCCAGAAATTCTCCCCAAGACAGAGTTTCAAGTTACGTTTGATGCTGATGTATTTGATGGGGATTTTGATGATTTGAGAGAGTTGGAGACTGCTGATTTGATAACTAACTTGCTGATTGTTTTTCTTGTCATCGGGACAACATGCCACCCGCAATGTGTGGAAAAATGAAGAATGTCTCGCAGTCATTCTCCGTTGATTATAGTGGGATTGCGGGCAAATAGCTTAGCAAAATGTCCACATCGAGCGGAAGTCTGCACCCATTCCAGCTTCCCGACCCGGGATGAACGGTGTGGGGCCATTTTAAGGCCAAAGTGAGACTTTTTTTTTTTTTTTTCTCAAAGAGGGTTTGAATTGAAATTATTTGCTCAAAAAGAGTTCAGAATGAAATTTATCTTAAATAAGGACCTAAGGTAGCCAACTTAGTTTCAGATAGAGATCCGAGTTTACCGACCTGCCAAACTTTCGCCAGCCAGCTTGCACATGTGGCTCACGTGCTTATTGCGACAGCAAGAGCTATTGCAATTTTGTCCGAAAGATTCTAACTTGACCCTATTTGAAGAAGTCCCAAATTGCCACTTCCCTCCTTCCTCCACTGTTTTATGAACTGGGGACTGTTTCTCTAACTGCGGAAGATTTTTTTGGGGAGCAATGGAGAACGCTGTCTGAAATTTATATTCAGTGGTGCTTGGATATATCTTCTTTTTTGTGAAGTTCTCTTTGGGTTATCCCTGAAGTAAGAGATGTGCTTGCATTTTGTAGAAAAATCATGCATTTAATACCATACCTTGGCTGGAACTGGACTTCTCTTGCATTTATCAGTGCATATGTTCAGAAAAAAGCATGTGTTGTTTTGGTCAGGCAACCTTCAAGTTATTTACTGGACTACAATTTTACATGCATCTGTCATGGGCCGATGGTAATCCGAGACCATGACCCATCACTGTAACCATTATTCTGCAGATGGAGGACTACCATTCCTCTTTTAAGATTAAACTGTACAGCTCCCTCTCGAAAAACCCTAACTTCAATTTAAGGCCTTTTCAATCTATAGGACTCCTTCGAATTGGGTAAAAATTTTCGAACAAGAGTTCCCTTGCTTAAGCAGCCAAAAAAAACAACGTGAGTTACACGCCTAAGCCAACCGACGAAATTTGGCTGACTGGTGAACTTGAAACGTTATTTGAGATTAAATTAACCATTTTGAATCTTATTTGAGACTAAATTAGCCATTTTAAATCTTATTTAAGACAAGGCTTCCAGAACTATTTTTTGAAAAAGCAATATCATTCGAAACTCTTATTTGAGATTTTCTCTTTTATTACATATTATCCTATGCGTACACGGGTATCATATTCCATCCAAGGAGAAGCATCCAAAGAATTTTTTTTTTTTTTTTTAGTGGGATTAGTGAAAGAAAACCTTCTAATCCATGCGAACCAAATATTTAGGTAGGCCTAGCAAAATACTAAATCGTCGAACAAGAAATTTTCATTATAGGTTGAAAGGAATTCTTAAACATGGAAACTGAAAGACTGATTACACATGGTTGATCAATGGAGTAACCGGGCACCGTAATTTGCCACAGACCCTGCGCATAACCTCATTTGTATCATCATCCTATGCCCGAGCAATACGGTGAAATTGGATGGTGCGATTTGCAATGATGAGCAATTGAGGGAATACAGGCTGGTCGGTCATGCTAATGACGCCGAACCGCCGGACATTTGTCCCGGAAAATCTTGGTCCATAAGGCTGCGCATGACAACGCTTCTGTTTCCGGAAGAGTTTTTTTCAGAAATGGTTCCTTTCATTTCGCTCCTCCGGGAATAATTTCGAGTAAAAGAACCCGTTTGGTAACGACACAAAATTTCTACTCTTGGAATAGAAAAAAGAATAGAAATGCGTTTGGTAACGTAACAATTTCTTTTTGTATTTATTCATTTTTATTCTTGCCGAGCCGTCGCCACCGCTCGCCGCCGGTCGCCGCCGCCGCCGCCGCCCGGCCCGCCGCCGCGCCGCCGCCGGGCGGCCGCGGCTGGCGGGCGGCGGCGGCGACCGCGGCGGCGGCGGCGACGGCGGCCGGGTGGACCGGCGGCGTCGCCGGAGATGGTGGCGGCGGGCGGCGACGGCCGACGGCCGGCCGGTGGCCGTGGCGGCGACGGCGGCGGCGGGAAGGTCGGTCCGCCTCCGGCGGCCGGCAGCGGCGGCGACGTCGGTCGCCTCCGGCGGCCGTGGCGGCGACGGTCGGTCGGCCTCCCGGCGGCCGGTGGCGGCCGGCGGCAACCGGTGGCGGCGGCGGCGACGGGAAGCGATCGGCCTCCGGCGACCGGGCGGCGGTCGGCCGGGGCGGCGGGCGGCGGCGGTCGGCCGGCGGCGGCGGGGGGCGACGACGGGTGGTGGTCAACAATGGTCAATGGCGGTTAGCAAGAGAAGAATAAAAGAAAAAAAAATTCACTTATTTCTTAAACTTGTTCCCTGAACAAGAACAAACTTTTTTACTTCTCATTTCTATTCCAAAACCATTCCCGGGCTAACTTTTTGTTCCTAACAAAAACTAACTTAGTTATCAAACGCGGTTTCTATTCTTTTTTTTTGTTCTGGGGAAGAAAAGAATAGAAATAGTTGGGCTGGGGATGGTTATCATGCGTAGCCTAAGAGACTTAGGTGAGTTCATCAGAACGTCCAATACGAGTCTTCATCATTACAAACATTAGACGCGTGGGATGTCTTTGGGAAACATCACAACATTTAAGCACAGAAATTGCGCATTCCATGTAAAGAACAATGATCAGAAGATACGCGCAATCAAAATTGATTGAACATTATAAAAACGAGAAAATCTTAGAAAGCTCTAACAAAGTTGCATCACAACTTCCAGTAAAACAACATACCTCGGACAATTCTGTAGTCGAAGAACGTTTCTTATTTATCAGAACATCTCTGTAGCATACATGGAACATAAGTAAAAATTAAAGTAAACATAGCCATTAACTAGTATTTCGAGTGCCTGTGACCAAAACCATCTGAAAAATGAACCTCCTTAGAATCAGAGACTGACGCACTGATTTCACGTACTGTACAGAAGTAGACGCCAAAGCCGACTTTAACTGCCAGTATAACGTGCCGAAATATACTCTGTACCAAAGTGCTCTGCATCATCTGCTCATGATACTTGAGCAAACTTGTCTAAAGCAGATGTATCCAATGCTGAAAACTCCTTAACAGCCGCAAGCACGGCAAGTCCAAGTTTTACAGCGTCATCGTGAGTTGGTGCCTACAGCAGGTAAATTTTGAACTGAATTCTTAATCCAATAAAATCATTTTTATGGTAGCTTGTGTAAGAGATTCCTCTACCTCAATGTTAAGAGGAAGAACAGGATCATGGAGCGAGAGCCTCAGAAGGAACCATCCTCCAAACCCAGACACCCGGACCTGTTTAAGCAGCAATCAGACTAGAGATCAGCATCACATGCAAAATGCAAAGCTCACCCAGCGTCTTGTGCTATTCAGGGAGAAAAGAAGAGAGGAATTAACTAGATAGCATGATGGACCTGCATTTACTTTAAAATAAAATACTCCTCTGAAGTCACTAGTTCAGATATTATTTTGGTAAGCACACAGCATTTTGCTCAACTCATTGTGGACTATAATTTTGACTCCTCTTGTAGATACAAATCAAGAACCAACATGGACTCCATTGTGATGTTTAACTCTCCTTCTTGCTCCCATCCCCAGGAGCATTCAGAACGTATGTACTTTAATTGAGAATTAGAGCATTAACTTGTCTCCTTAGCATATGAACATGAAAATACAGAGTATAAATAGCTGCTGAAATAATGAGGTCCAATCTATTAAGAATAACTTCATCGATTCAAAACTTACTCCTTCATAATTTACTGGAGCTTTCTGAAGCTTTGGGTCTAAATCAATAGAGTTCTCCAAGTGCTTCAACACTGCCTCTCCATAGTCTCGGAAAGATCTGTAACCTCTATGCTATCAGGGTCTTAGAGAGGGAAAAAGAAAAGGACATTGCTAGAAACCAAGAAACCACATACCCTCCCTTTAAGTCTGGATGATTCTGGTCGATCTTCAACCTCAATTCTACAGCAACAGCTGCTTCTTCTAGACCCTCTACCAAATCTGTCAATACTCTGCTGCCACCACCTGCTCCTGAAGCTCGAGCTGAAGCAAGTTTGTTGAGAACTTTGACCTATAACAAAATGCTTAATATTTTATGACTCAAAGCTTTAAGCTCATGCATTGCAGTTGTAATAAAGAGTTCATGGTTAATCAAAATACAAAATGCTTAATATCTGCAGCACCACTTTGAATTGGAAAGCATACCATGAGGTATGCCCCATCATCGAGCCAATGATTCTCCTTAAGAGCTCCATGACCACTTGTCTCAATAGCCAGATGAGACTCCTCGCCAGTAGAGTTCTGTAAGAATTTTCATATAAATAGGAATGATAAATGAAAAGCAATCTAGGAGAAACATCAAGTCACTAGTCCAGAGGGATCGTTATTATTTGGCGAAGTGTGATGTTTCAGCACACATAAGATTCAGTGAGAGATGCGAATGTAAATGGAGCGATGCACCTATATTCTTTCTTCACATTTCTCTTTTTGGGCTCTAGCACACCTATAATCTTATGTCTGCCTCTTTCTTTTCTGTTGAACGTTCATGTGATGTGCCCAAATGCAGATGTATTTTCTACGGTAAAGGAAGTGAAAAATTATCTTACCAGGCGTATAGCTTCATCAATGACATTTTTGTAGCCTCTTTTGAACCTATGGTGCTTTCCCCCTATGTCAGACCAGAGGCAGATATTATTTCAGAAATAGTTCCATGATTGAACAAAACACATTCGATTCTGCCTTACCAAGTTTGTTCTCGATAAAAGTTGTCAACCCATCAGAAGTAACACTGTCTGTCACTATAGTAGTTCCAGGATGCTAAGGGAAAAGAACAACCAGAAATTATTGTTCTTTTTCCAGATAAAAGCATATGAAAGAATGAGAATTTTTAGTATCTTAGCAGGTAAAGCTTACTTCTTCAAGAACAATGGCGGACATTAATGCAATCAGACGATTCCGATTAAACTCCCTACCAGTGGAATCCACAGCAGCAGATCTGACATACTTTCATTTAGTACAACTCGTCATGGAACTCAAGGGTGAAAGGATCACATAAACGTTTACCTGTCTACGTCTGTGTCAAAAATTATCCCCAAATCAGCCTTGTTATCCAGGACAGCCTGAGTAATAGCTTTCATGGCTACCTTATCCTCCGGATTTGGAATATGGTTCGGAAACAAACCTGCTCTCAGAATATAACTTTTAGCAAGAAGAGATAGTTGAGATTAAAAGGAAAAATCAAGATGAGATTGCAAATTGAAATTTGAAGAAATAAAACACGTAAGCAATTACCATCTGGCTCCAAGAACTGACTACCGGAAGTAATTGCCCCGAGAGGTTCGAGCACCTTTGCCTGATAAATTATAGAAAGATAAAATCCACATGTGAATACAAATGAACTACATGATGCAAAAGGCGTGAAAAGGTGGATACCTTGATAAGTACAGAGAACATGCTTGAGATAAAATATAATTACTCCTACCAGAACTTGATTAATTATCTAAAAGAGAGACATGACCGTTATCATAAAACTCCAACTTCATTGCTCCATAGCATTCATGGTATAATGAAGTAAAAAATTCATGCAGCATTGTGTGGTAGAGAAGGCATCACTTCTTTGTTCTCAGGTAAATGGACAAAATTAAAGGCAGCAATTAAAAATAACTTACAGCAAAGAAACCTCCCGCTCCATTTCCAGCATCAACCACAATATGAAATCCCTCCAATGGCTTCTCTAGAGTGAAAAAGTTGATAGACAATCAGAGAAATGGATAACGTTTCGTTCAAATTACATGTGCAGAGGACTTTACTGGCTAACAAGTTCAAGTGGGAACCACATGAAGCAATAGAAGGAATGATATGACATAACTCACATTGATCCTTTTTGCACTATGCATGTCGAAAGATATTCTCATGTTTTCAGAAGTTAACTGGAAACTGTACTAGATTAAATACCTATATTTCCTGCCGCTCTGCGCACTGCCTTAACAAGGCCAGATGTATAAACAGTCATGTAATCAACTCTTTTGACTGATGCAGAAGCTTCATTTCTTTTATCTTCAAAACTACTGTTCTTAAATATATCTGCAGCGCGCTCCAGGATGTTTTTAATGTCAGCTTTCCCAAGCCCTCCAGCACTTGTAAAGAATTTGAATCCATTGCGATTGTAAGGAAGATGACTAGCTGTTTGCAGGAAAAGAGAGAGAAACTAAAGTTTAGTTAAGTAGAAAAATCCTGAGATTGGCTATTATTCACACACAAAGCATGAAGCCAGCAACAAGTCTCAACTTCAAATTGATCATTCGGAAATACATTAGGAGTCGGTATCCAGTGTTGTTAGCATTTAAGGGTTACTCAAAATACAGGTACTGTCAAGAAGTCATTAGTTGATATAACCATTTGATATGGAAATAAAAAGAGAAGTACCCTGAAAAAGAAACTAAAACAATCACAAGTTACCTGTAATCATGATGGACCCATCAACTGGACATAGGAATGCATCATCTTCTGTGAGTGTGCTGTTAAACATTGCTGGTGTAGATGCTAGCCTACATGAAGCCAAAAAAAACCACTTAGATGTTCACTCAGATAATGACCATAAAATGGAGAAGTTTTCTGAGGTAGACCGGTATCATAAATATCAAAGCTATCTACCGTAGTCCAGTACACCTGATCAACATATCAAGGTACAAACTCCTGTGAACTACATTAAAGTTTCAAATAGCTATGTTTGTTTTCAATGTATTATTCTACAATAGACCAACCACACCAACCCCCCTCCCCCCACCCAAAAAAAAAAACATTAAAAAAAAAAAACAAAAAAAAAAAAAACCCTCTCAATTAAAAGTTTTCCTATTTCTCTATACCCTTTACACACAAATAAAAGTCCATCCCCTCTATAATTTATAATACTTCTAGTTAACTTAACATATAGGAAGTTCCTGTTTTAGACCTCAACTAACAACACACGATATATTATAAGAACAAAAAGATAATATTTTAATCTAGTCTATCTACTCTGCATATTGATCAATTAGTCACTAATTATCTGGACTATTACTTGAACATATATATTAAAAAAAATGAAAGAGCACAATTCATGCAAATTGAAAACAAGACACCAAACATGTTTCGAAAATTTTACAATTTGGAAATGAAAACAATTTGCAAATATTCTAACGAACGTGAAAAAAAGAAAATGTTCTGTGAACCAATAAGCACCCAAATCTTTTGGTTCCTAAATGTATTTAACAGCAAAAGCTTCTGCAGAACTGTTCATGTAGCAACAAGACAATTATGTGATCTGCACAATTTATGCAGTTTTAAGATAGTAAACGAAAGTAAAACTTGCTCTTCAAGCAACAAATTTAAGGACACTTGAATAAAAGTACATAGATATCATCACACAACTGCATCACATGACGTGCTGATCAAACTTCAGTAAAAGCTGAATCCCACAAAAGGGATGGTGCAGAGAAAAGAGTGGAAGATAGTCCACTAAAGCATTGAGGAAAAATCAGTCTATTTCCAGATATGAACATCTAAGGTCTGCTCAAACAAAAATTGCATAACCAGATTATGAAACACCAGAATTAATGCCAAGACTAGAGTTATTTTCAAGCACCTTACCAAACCATTCATACTGAACTTACCAGATCCTAATAGTAATAAACCAGAGATAATGCAATGCGGAGTGTTTACCAACAAGAAACTCAGAAGCAAATTGGAAGCATGAAATGGCTGAAATCTAAAGTGAATTATCACCCACCCATACTGAATGACATCCACTCCCATACTGGAAATTCCTCGAGAAACTGCATCCTGAAATGTGATCAGTAAAATCTTGCGTTACCAAACTAATTTTCACATAAAAAATACTATTGGTTTATTGCATCTTATATTACAGAGAATTGTGCTAAAAAATCCTATAAATGTCATTATATAAAACACCAACAACATCATCATTGTTTAATTAATATAAGAATGTGTATCTCTTGCAGACTAACTTGCAAATTAAGCAAGTCTAACAACTAAGCTCCAATTCTTGAGGGGGGAAAAATCAAATCCAAACCAAGCAACTAATAATAGCATTAGCCACCAGCATCAGGTTGACTATTTTCTCATAAGTTTTTTTTTAAAAACCATGATGATAGTACCATCTTAATATCAACATTCGCAACATTGGGCCAACAAAATCATCATGCTCGTTCTTCACTCGGAATGAATAAGCAAAATTTCCATGAAGAACTTAAAAAGGACCTAGCAACAGTATGTCTCAATAGAGTATCATATTCACTGGTTAAACATTTTCCATTTAGCAGCCAGATGTAAAGTCTAAAGTAAGAAAGCACAAATAGAATGAGCAAATTACCTGCAATGTCTGTGCAGAGATTCGTGAATCATGGCCAATGGAAATACTCAAACGTCTTGATGTCTCCTCTTTCTTCTTATCCTTCAACCATGCAGCAAAAGCAGCTGCAATTGCCTCGGTGACCGGTTCAGTCAGGTTGACAGGCTCTCCTTCCACACCAGCAATAGCCACACCTCGAATATCACTGAAAAAAGAAGGAGAAGAAGAAGAAAATAACCCTGATAACTTGATTCCAGATAAAATAAAATGCAATGCTTTAAATAGGGAGGAAAGTAGAAAGGGAGACTACAGTAGCACTCTAAGTCAGCATAGCCAGTACATTTAACTCACTAGAAGGATATTGAATATAGTTCTGGCAAAACGTACCTGCCATTTTGAAGCTTCAAAAAATCAGCTTTCTCTAAAGCTGGTACAGCAGCAGCAGCAGATGGAGCAGCTGCAAAATAAGTTCAGACATGATGATTTGGCTGGTTAGTTCCTAACCCATTAATGTGAACAATGGCAATCCAGAATGTATGATATCCATCTTCTTGCATTGATGTGTAAATTATAATCTAATCAACAGAGAAATCGAGTCCTGCTAGCACACAAAGATAAAGGAAAATATAAGACATTGCAATGAAAATCAAGAAATTTTTTTTTAGATTATCCTAGATGCTATGGCACTTACAACCTGGATATTGAGAGTCTAGAACAGACCGTTGCAGAGTACAAGTCCTCGGTTTACAGAAGTTCTCTGGTATTTCGATACGTTGACCAATTGCATGGAAGTGGTGCCATCCCATGCAAACTTCCCTCCTTGAAAGGGAAGCGTGCAGCTCATATAAGGTGAAGAACAGCCCATTCGGTTTTGATTGACAAACTGGCTATTCTTTTGGTATCGCTTTGCTATAAATATATTTTGCATAATCATCCCTGATGCTGCTGCATAAGAATTTGCAATTATATCAGATCATTTACTCTAATATGCCGGCGGCACCCATTTAGTAATTAAGGTCATCACGTTCGCAATGGCTATAGACGATACACTTCAAGATTTTTAAATTTAACCAACCCAACCCGTATAAATGAAGGAGGACTACTAGTCACTAGAACTGTTTATCGTTGTGACCCGACAAAAGCATCCGACAGGCAGCAGGACCGCTCATTCACGAGTCATCAGCATTGTCTAGACTCTTCACAACAAAGCATACCCACAAGAGCAGCGTACCATGCCCTTTCTAACGCTACATTTCTCAACATAACTAGACACTTTTCTTGAGCATTAATTTGGATTACTCATTTACTCCCCCAACCCAGTTCCCTAATCTTTAATTCGACTCTCTAAGACTAGAAGGCCCCCACAATTCTTTTCCACACAAACGTCCCGTGACTACTACGAACGCATTGTCATAGTCCCAAATTCACTTCCTTTTCTCATTCCCTTTCATTCCGGGAGCCCATTTTATCGCGAGCTTGCGTACCGAACCGAACGTGCTACAAAGCTAAAGCAGTACACTCATTAACCTTCACAGAGACCAGTCCTCCGCGCCTCAACAACCGGGAGACACAGAGCTCGGGGGCGAGAATACGACTCGACCGGCTCCAAAATCAGAACATGGATAATCACAAGCGCGCGCAGGGACAGGCGGACTCATCGGAACAGATTCCCATCCATTCATCGCGACTCGTCAAGGCAGAAAGATCGGCCAACGCTCGCGCGATTCCGAGGCGCGCCGCCTCCCGTCCGTTGAGAAAGATTGCGCGGTTAGTCAAGACAAGAGGGGACGCGCGATTTCATCTCGACGCGCAATCGAACGGAGGAGAGGAGGAGAGCGATGGAGAGGGAGGGAGAGGGAGAAGTTCACCTGCCATCTTTGGGATGTCTGGGAGGGAACCTTTGGGAATATGCGATTCTCGGTTCGGTGGATGGAGAGCGATGGAGAGCGATGGAGAGCAGGTGGTGGGGGGAAATTGGGAATGGAAATGGAATGCGGTAGAAGCGCAGGTGAAGACAGAGAAGGAGGACGAGGTTGGCGAGAACTCTGAGAAGGCAGTCGGCGACGTGAGCTTTTTCGGTACGCCCGCTCGTCAACGGGTCTCGTTTCTTCCGTTCGGTCGTAGGGGCTCCTTTGTCTTTTTACACTCAAAATCAAATATTTACCGACTTTATTTTTTCTTGAATATTGAACGGAAAACATAACTACTAGATTCGCCCCGGTGGCCACCCTTCCAACATGAAAGTGGGGATGCATAAGTTTCAAGAGTGGGTTCGACTCCCACGGAGGCGGGACAAAAGTCTGAGAGTGAGTGTAGAGTAGGAATAGAATAGGGTGACAAAAAAAAAAAGCGGAAAACATTTTTATTACGTTCAATTATATTTAGACATAAATTGTAAGATATTTTTGTTGACCGATTATTTCAAGCGATAAAAACAATTTTTTTTCGATGAAGATGCTTTCCAAATCATTCATTCTTCGTAAAACCAACATAACTTGTATATCTAAAATATCAAAATTTCTTAGCTCAATTACTTAACAAACACTTTTAAAGCATATCGTCAAATTTCTATGATGAGTTGCATGATTGCGTCTATACTTCATATCTTGGTTTACCAAAAATTGTACCACTTTTAAAAATACAAAGGATAAGTTTGTTTAAAGGGGCTATTTTGTCTTTATCTCTCCCCAAAAAAATAATATGTACTGACTTTATTTTTTTAAAATTAATGACTTATACATCTCTTAAAAAGATGAATGAACAAAATATATTTTATTGTACATAAAAATTATTTAGACATAAATTATTTTCAATGATGAAAAGCATTTTTCACTAACTAATTATTTTGGGGATAAAGGTAATCATTTTTTAAGAAGATGATTTTTAAATCATTTATGTTTCGTAAAACAAATAGAGTTGTAATTTTTTTGAAAAAAAAAAAGAGTCATTTTCAAAAATATTCATTATAAGTCAAAGACATCGATATTTTTTCATTTTAGCTACTTTACAAACGCATTTAAAGCATCGTGTCAAATTTCTTTAATAAGTTGCATCTATTCATTCATCAATCTCTATGACTATATTACAATATCTTGGTTTGCCAAAAAATGTACCTTTTATAAAAATATGGAGGATCAGCTTGTTTTTGGATTTTTAAATTTTTTAAATTTTGCTCTTAAATCGCATTTGATATAAATTGATTCAACCTCCAATTCTGCCCTCGGCGCATTAAAGAATCAGGCAATTTCTATACTTTCTGGAATTTTCAATTGTATCCTAGCATCATCTAATCTAAGAAATTTTGTCTCCCAATTCTACCCTCAACTAGCAGGGAGGGATTTCAAGGTGCGTTAGCTCTCCGCCTAGAATAAGGAAGTGACTCGGTGATTTCCAAGTTTCGAAAAAATTGAAATCAAGAATTGAGTCGGTATGTTATAAATTGTACTAAAAAATTGGTCACTTTTCTATTTCTAAGCAAGAAATAAGAAAAATTATCATAAATCAGAATTGCATTTTTGAAAAAAATAAAGAAATAGTTAGGATCGGTACTTATTGAAGTGTTTCTTTAAAGTGGACGCTATGGTTCAAATATTGATGAATGCAATGGTCTTCCTTCATAAAAAAAATGGTGCAAAACCATTTCATAACGGGTTGAATCTAGAATCGATCCCATGGTTAGAACCTTGAGAAACAAGAACCAAGAACCAATCTAATCTAGTCCAACGAATGGATTCTTCTAAATTGAACCAAATTGGGCGATTCCCAAATTGACCTAATGCTCAGCCCTTCCCCTGACTCATCTAATTCGTGATGTTGTGCTTAACAAATCTTAATTTGAATCTTGTTAAAATAATATCAAAGATATTTATTTTTACTTTTGCTGATGCAGTTCGAATCCTACTTCCCCAATACTATTGCATTGCACTTGCCCTTCTCCTTTTCTTTATAAGGGAAGAGACAATTTGAGCTATCAATCTTGTGTCTTAAACCCTCTACAAATATTTGGATTGAGTCATTATTTTTCATCACCGTGATTTAAAGTTTCAAAATAGGCGAGCTCATCACAACAACCTACGAAAATGCTAGCAAAAGGATAATTAATGAGAAAGATATTTACATATGTAACATGTGAGCATTTTCGAATTCGTGAATTTTAAAGAAATAATGATATAAATGGTCTATTAACTTTGATTTGATATGTAATGTTGTCTTGGAAAATTTTAATTTATTTAATGTTATCTTTGAATTTTAACCCAATATACAATATCACCCTTAAAGATGTACTAAAAGTTCATGAATCACATTGAACAAATTAAAAGTTTAAAGGTAACATTACATATCGGGCTAAAATATAAAGACTATATTGGATAAATTAAAAATTCACGATACATAATAAAATGAAGTTAATGCATCCTTTATGTAATAATCTCAATTTTAAACTGTAACGTGAAGGTAGGTACAACCTTTCGGCTGAGGGCCCAAGAGTGCAAGTTCGGGAACCGAGTTTCGGGTCGGGCAAAACCCGATCGGCTCCACCTGAAGCTGCTCCAGTTTCGCGGAGGCAGCGACACTGTAGACAGTCGCAGCCGAGGAAGAAAATCGAACGGTAGCGCCGATCGCCGTCGCGAGGAAGAAGAAGACGAAGGAGCGGCGGCGGCGGAGGAAGACGGTGCAGCCGCCTCATGCCTCCTCCCATCGCAAAGTAGGAAAAGAAAAGAAGCTTCCTGATCAGCTGAGTGAGTAATCCGCCGATGTCGTCTCTCCATCGATCCTCGAGCGCTCCGTCCAAGAACGGCCTCCCCTCGCAGGAGCTCCTCGACGATCTCTGCAGGTGCTGTCCTCGATCGATCGTTCTCTTCTTCGTCGCCGGAGCTGTGCGCGCGTGCAGTCCCCTCGTGCCTCCTCGATTGTCGATTTTTCTTCTTTATTTTAGCTCGTCGCGAGAGCCTTCTAGGAGTCGACCTCGGGATCCGGAAGTAGGTTTGCACTGCTTTTTCTAGCGCGAGCGCTGCGAGAGCTCGTTTTGGTTGAGCTCGTTCGTCTGCAGTCGCGAGCGAGACTAGCGCTCGTTTCGATTTCGGAAGTGATGAGGAGTTCATACTTGGAGAGAAAAAAAATAAAATTGGAGTTCGGCTGCAAACGTGTTGGGATTTTGTAGGTGACTGAAATTTTTTTGTTCAAATCACCATGTACAGCTAGGAGCTGCAATTCTTTTGACAGAAATGGAACTGCTGAGTTGTAAATCAGGTCTCAAATTGAAAATTTTAGCCATGGATGTGGTTCTTTTCTAGAGATTCATTCCATCAAGCGAAAATGAAGAGATTAGTGAGTCTATCTATGATTTCAAATGTGCACAAGCAGTTTGGATTATTTCATCCAAGGCAGCTCCTTTACAGTTCTGATTAACCTGCACCTAATCCTTCCTTCTCCTAAAACAAGCTGCAGATATATGTACTTGAATGGACAGCATACGAGTAATCTACTCAGTAGCATAGTCGTGAACTGCTTATCGGTGAAGTCTTTTCCTGTTTTGCTGCCTCTGATTCTGTGTAAAATGCTTCTTTGCAGTCGATTTGTTCTGAATGTGCCCAAAGAAGACTTACAGTCATTTGAGAGAATTTTATTTCTCGTGGAATATGCCCATTGGTTCTATGAGGATAATTCAGTGGAGAAGAATCCGTCTCTGAAGTCATTGAGTTTGAAAGAGTTCACTGGTTTACGTATCCTACAAAACATTCATTGTTCATGCATATTTCACCTATCAAATCATGGCTGAGTCCATACTTCCTTTGCATGGAACAGTTGAAATTGCTTGCATGTCATTTGTGTGTACTAATACTGCCAC
Organism: Eucalyptus grandis; assembly: GCF_016545825.1. Taxonomy (NCBI): domain Eukaryota; kingdom Viridiplantae; phylum Streptophyta; class Magnoliopsida; order Myrtales; family Myrtaceae; genus Eucalyptus; species Eucalyptus grandis. Next base: position 12,254,220 of record NC_052621.1, read on the forward strand.
TTGTTATCTAATGCGACAGTACAGGGATTAATTCTGCGTGACCATTAAGAATTCATATTCATTATTCCGGTTCAAGTAAGGAAGAAGCATGCAGATATCAAACAGGAACTTTCTGTGAATGACACTTGTTTGTCTTATTTTGGTTTTTCTCCACTCTTGCCCGATATAACTTGCAAATGGACTGCTAATTGTTCTCTATTGGTGCTTTTGCTGCTAAAGTATAAGCTAGATAAATTGACTCATTCTTATGGATGACGAAGCTTTAAGGGGTTCTTCATTTCAGACCAAATCTTTTTCAAGTGATTTTGTTAGGGAATAGGATCAAGGGGGACAAATGATCTTCTTGATGTTATACTGGCTTATTATGTCAGATTTTATTAGTGCTTGGGCCCAGATCATGAGATGGTAGTATGGGTGATATTGTTATCAAATCTATTAATAAAGGCCAGAATTGAAATTGTTTAATATCTCAAACTGCAAGTTCAGGCTTCATAAACTGTGAGGATTTAAGTTTCATTTCTCTCCCTATAGTAACAAATGAAGGCTCTTAGTGGCTCAAACTTGTGAAAGGCGTAGTAGAGATGTGACGGAACTCTTTTATGAAATCAAATGGCTTTACTTTTCTCTTTCACCTTCCTGTATGATGTCATAAAAATAGTTTAGAGTGGCTGCTTTCCTGATCTGGTGATATTTGGAATCTTAGATATGATAGAATGAGAATGGAGTATGAGCTTTTGAACTTGCTTCACATTAAGAATTTATTTAGATCTACTCATGAATTGGAATCTAATACGGAAGACTGAGTAAAACTAATGCCGGCCATTAGTTTAGCCATCCTTATTTTAATGTTTGTCAATGATATTGTTAGAAAATTTATAAACCACATTTTCATCTAATAGCTTAAGCTTTTAGAACAGTTGGTTGTGGCTTCACGAAAATCTTACATAGTATCAGAGCTGGAGGTTTGAGTTCGAATCTTTTCAAAGGTGCTCAAGTTAAATTTCCACACTTGTACTGGGCAAAAAGATTGGACTAAACATGAGGGGGAGTGTTAGAATATTTAAATAATAAATCACGCCTTCATTTAACAGTTTAAGCTTTTAGAATAGTTGGCAATGATCCCACAAAATCTACCAGGTCTCTATTGGGGAGAAGAGTTATACTGCCTTCTTAATGAGTTTTTATCAGTGAGTGACATAGTAGGCAAAATGCCTGAGTCAGATCTGTATTATCTGCCAAATTATAATTATTGATGAAGATAGAAGTTTATATTCCATGGTTAATGGTTATCTACAGCCAATCTTTTTAGATTCTGGGGCAGATAGTAATATTGCATAACATCTATAAGAGCTCTCTCTCTCTCTCTTGTGGATGCATGTCTGTCTGTGTGACTGATGCATATATGAGCTTTCAAACTCTGGCATTCCAACCGATTGTTCTCCTTAATTTGGCTAAGTTTTTAACAGCTGCGAAGTTTTGAGACCCTATGTTGCTCATATTGATGATATTTTCAAAGATTTTACTTCCTACAAGGTTCGAGTTCCTGTGACTGGTGCAATTATTTTGGATGAAACGTATGAACGGGTAATTTTCCCCTTTTAGTATTGTTATCTCTAGATGATTTACCTTCTCATACAATCATTATCTTGACCTTCCTGCCATGTTGCTCTAAGTTGTCATGATCTTAGTAGCAAGTTCGACGGGTGTGAATTACTATTTTACAAGGGGATTATGTTGGTAGGCAAGCGTATCTAATTGTCCGTTCTGTCAGTTCACAAGTCTCTATTTTTGCTGGTCCTCTTTCCTGAGGGCTTGGTCAGTAAATGATCCATGTTGGTGATATTTATGGACAGCGTAATTCATGATGTACAGTTACTTAGTATCTATTCTAATATGATCTTTTTCTATGACAGAAAGAAAGGAAAATAAGAATGTCAATGATTTTGATGTAACCAATGAAGTTATGATGACTAGTTCTAATATCTGGTATTAATGTAACATACCATGGGCTTCTAAGTTGAGGAATCTGTCTTTAGAGGAGCAGGAAAAAAAAAAAAGACCTTGTTAGTCAATTTCCAAAATGCCTGCATGATACAGCCTATCATTTTATTCGGCTTTGCTTTGGGATTACAAAAGAAGAGTTGTCCTTATACTGCTTGGTGGATGCTCAGAGAATGATCTTTTCCCTTTACCCCCTTTTTATTTTGTTATGTAATTTTATGAAATGTAAAGCTCTAACATTGTAAAACTGTTAAAAATAATCCTTGGCAGTGCTTGCTAGTGAAGGGATGGAAAGGAACAAGCTGGAGCTTTCCTCGTGGGAAAAAGAACAAAGACGAGGAAGATCATGCATGTGCCATTAGAGAAGTGAGCTTTTTTCCCTCTTCATCTTGAAGTTTTTTTCTCATTAATAGAGAAGTTCTTGAAAAATGCGGACTTGAATTGCAGTTAGGGATAGCCTAGGTGTGAGAAAGGGTTTGAAGCCCCACTTATTAAAGATATAGAGTACTATAATTCCCCTTTGTTTGAATCGTGAAAGACTAAAATACCATTCATATAGTGAAATGAATAGGATTTTGTTCTTCGTTTTACTTTCAGGAAAGTAAGAGGAAACATTTTCTCTGAATCTTGGGTTTGGCACATGGTGAATGAAGTTGGTTCTGTTTCAGCAAATATTTCTGTTTGTTTGTTACTTAGTGCTATTGTAAGTTATAACAATTCAGACATGATTTTGTTTTCATTTAGATACTTTAAGTTCATCAAAGTTCAATTAGCTGAGTTTGGGGATCTGTAATGGCTTTTCTCACTTCTAAGCCACAAGACATTGAAATGCTTTTGACTTGTTCTTTTTTATGGCTAACGCAGGTCCTAGAGGAAACAGGTTTTGATGTGTCAAACCTTCTCAATAAGGATGAGTATATTGAGAAGATATTTGGACAGCAGAGAGTGCGGCTGTATGTTATTGCAGGCGTGAAGGATGATACTGCTTTTGCTCCCCTTACTAAAAAAGAGATTAGTGTATGTCTTCTGTTTGGGCAATCAATTACCCGCTGGAATTTTGAATCTGCATTTGTTAGCATTTTACGTCATGTAGGATGGAGACCAAACAGTTTCATTCTTTTTAAGGAACAAATCAACACTGCTTTGTTGCTGAAGCTACAAACATGGCTATTTGTCCAGTTGTCCTCCTGAATAAAAGTTTAAATTGCAGTCTCCAACTTTATGAACTTGTGGTCCTGGTATTTCTGTTTTTGTAGCTTACGGATTTATTCATAGTCTAATTTGCCACGCTGAGTTAAAAGCATTATGCCCACTGTTGGCTATATCAAGTTTTGTATATAATTTATTGCTCCTGCTGTGATATTGGTTTAGATATGAGAAGGAGGAAGGCATTAAAGTTAAGTAAGGGACGGATGAACTCTAGTTGCGTGTAAATCACTTCTTTCATTTATTTGCAGGAAATTGCATGGCATCGCCTTGATGAGCTTCAGCCTGCAAATGATGCCGTTATATCTCGTAGTATAATTGGGCTCAAGCTATATATGGTGGCTCCCTTCTTGGGGTGCGTGCTTCAACACTTCATTTAATTTGGTCTCAACTGTGGAAATTGCATTTCTGAACTGTCCACATAATTATTTGTTGTTGCAGAGCTTTGAAGCACTGGATTTTGACACATCAGCCTCCTCCTACAAGATCTCATATACCTCTCAAAGGTTACTCTCCTTCTGAATTCTGCTAGTCTTGTGCATAATTGTTTCTGCTTTGTGATTTTTACATTCTTCCTCCCCCTTCATAATTTTTATGAAATTGAGACTGACCTTGAGTAAGACCCATTAAATGGGTGGGTTGGATAAAAAATGATCCGATCCATATGAGCCCATTTAATCCATTTCGACCCATATATTATGTAGTGTAAATCTAATGACCCATGCCCGACCCAACCCATATTATTAAAACCCATTAATATATAAGGAAAATCCACATCCTCTTTAAGCTTTATGCTAATTGGATAAAAACTTCAAATCAAATTAGAAAATAGTAAATAAAATAATTTTTTTTTAAAAACCTGTAAATAGAATCTGACCAATAAGATATATATTTATAAAGAACTTAGGGCTGATAAACCCATTTTGCAACCTGGACTTAATGAGCCCAATTTCATGTGGGTAGCTCTTTTATTTATAAATGGATTACAAATGATACAAGTTAGGATAAAAAATAAAAATAAAATTAAAAAAGGAAGAAAGCAGGGGAAACAATGAATTAAGAGAAGATTGATGTTTTTGTTGAAACAGAGATGTTCAGTTGAGACAAGTTAAGTGAAAATAATGTATTAAAGAATGTCTTGTGTTTTCTTTTCATCTAGGCCAAGCATCAATATATGCCAGTAGAGTGACTTGACCCTTTATTTCTCTTTAGATTAGATGGGAAAAAAAATGGTTCGGCGACTCTTTTGTTGATTTGACCATCAATTAACTTGTGAAGGGTATTCTTTTCATGTATTGGATTGTTTTGAATACAAAACAAATGGGAATCGATATTTTTAGGATAGTACTAAGTGTCCCATATTAAATTCATGTAGAAATCCTCATTCTCAGAGTTCAGGCTACTTCATTTGTTTTGGGTCTTAAATAAAAACATCTACTCTATACATTATTTCCATGTTTTAAATTCTTGCATATTAGATGAGGTAACTTGAATGCGGACAATCATTCCTTTGATTTAACCCACAAGGATGGCACAAGGGAAAGTGGAAGATGAGCCTGTGCTTTGTATGTTGTTGGCTTTTCAGGGTCATGGTTTCCCAATCTCTTGTAATAGGGAAATCCTTTTTGATTTTAGTTTTCATCAGATTCCAGGTTTCCGACCTACATTTGTCTTTGTTACAATATTGCATTTTACATGTCACCTTCCCTTGACAGCAGAGGTGGCCGAGCAAATTATTCTTTTTATCCACTATCTTGGCAGTCACACAGAAGAACTTTGGTGAAACATTTGTCTTCTTTCTTTAAACTGCATTGCGCGCTAGCATGAAATGAACCTCAATCTGATTGTTCTGATGGTTATCACTTCTGTTCTTGCCATCATCCTTCTTATCTGGATATGACTTTCGTATGATGAGTCATTCAGTGCCTGTGGCTTTTACTAGATGAGTTATGTGTCTGCTAATTTCTCTGGGCTGCGCTTCTAATGGGGTGGCCTATCTTTTTCCAGGAATTTGTATCTGGAAGGCAAAGAGTGGTTCTACGGGAAGTAGCTCCACAATTTCAGAGCCTCAGTCGAGTAAATCTGCATCTAATGTTCAGTCTTCTAACTCAGGCCCTGGGAAAAGTTTCCGATACTTCAGATTTGATACTGCGGCAATTTTAAGAGCTATGGAAGCTGGCTTCTCTTCTTGAGAAAAAAAAAGGCCTCTTTTCGACATTGTCGCGTCACCTTAGGGCTTGTTCTCGCTTCTTAACCCTTTCATGATCTGTTTAGTGTACATTGGTGTTGTCGTGGCGTGATGTTTGTCAGAGTGTTAGTGATGTATGTGTCTTGTACAGCTAGCATTTGTGTAAAGGCATCGATGTTTCTGATTTTCCTCTTCTGCTGTTCATTTTAGGGGTGTACAAAATGAATTGCTGAAATCGGGCATTGTTCGGACCGGCCGGTTTGGTCTAGTTTTTGGAAGTGTTGGTCTCATTCTCGATTCCTAAAAGTGGAACTAATATCTGGGTGATCCGGACTTGACTGACTAAATATACTTTTATTTTATTTTATTAATTCTTTAAAAAATTAATAAAATGTGAACTAAAATGTGAAAAAATGTAATGGGAAAAAAGTGGTAGGAAAAAATAAATAACCGGTTTCATTGAACTGGACTGACCGGAATCGGACCATATCGGATCGTGTTCAGTTTAGTATACATTGGTATTGTCATGGTCATATTCTCATACTTATGTGCCAAATCCTAACGAGAAGAGGATTGGATCGCCGTTCAGTTTGTATAGTCTCTCGCGCTTGGATCGGCATTTCAATCTGAACATGAATGCAGTCCTGTGTCCATGGGCCTGCTAATACCCCAAAGGAAGCCAGAGGTACGCGTGAAGATCGCAAAGGGTTCGCATATTGTCCAAGAGCCGATTCTGGAATCATGTTTATTCGCAATTTTGTTACTGCTCGATCATTCTATTGGGAGACGACGAGTGTTCTAAAGTCCGGTGTTTCCTTTGTTAGTTGACTTTTCTTCACATGAAGTGAAAGGGAATGCCATATGCAGAAGAAACGTGGGATAATTGTCCAAAAAGGTATTAAATCTACCGTACGACCGTCAATTCAATATTCAACTTTTCAATTTGGCAAATCAAGTCCTAAAATCTTTTGACAATTTTGAATATAGTCGTTCCCGTCAATGTTGGCTGGATATTGTGACTAGACAATGTTAACAAATCTTTTTTCAAATTGCCAACTGTGCCGTTGGGGCAGGTCATTGTCCATGGGGACCATCTTCAATAGACCTTTTATTCCACATGACCGTTGCATTACACTTACGTACAAACACTAATACCGTGGTCCAAAAATTTGAGATTGGTTGGCGTTGCTGGTTCAACCTTTTATTCCACGTGACCATTGCATTACACTTACGTACAAACCCTAAAACCGTGGTCCAAAACTCTAAGATTGGTAGGGGTCGCTGGTTCAATAATGGCGAGTCTCTGCACGCAGAGAAGAGAATCATAGAATTCAAAGATAACGTTGGCCTACCGCCCGACATCGACAGGTCCATTTTACACACCATGAAGGTCTCTTTTCCGAACGTTATCACGAGCGCTGATTTGGGGTTTTGAGCCCCAGCGCTTTAATATCATTTCCAGAGGTCTTGGTCTTCTGGCTGTAGCATTACGTACCCTTTGTGGAGGTTGTTTCCAATCAACACAGGTCATCTGTGCCTTTCCATTAATGTGATGGATTATTAGACCGCGTTCTTTATTTTAACGTGTGAGCAACGGCATACTTTGTTCCCGAACTCTGTTTTTTATTTTACCCTCTTAGTATTTTTACATTGTAGAGATCCTGAGACCTTAACGAGGCCTCATATGAAGCATTTAACGCCATGCTAAGAACGGACAACCCCCTACCTATCCATGTTTAGAGAATCATTCGCCATCATTCCATCCACCTCGTTTTGCAAGCTTGAGATGCATACAAAAGGGAACGTGAATTGCGGCTACGAGCTGCCAAGTGTGCGGCAGGAAAATGGCGACGAAGCAAAGTTGGAAAAGAGCTGGTGAAGGAGCCAAATTTAACCACGTGAAAATTGAATAAAGAAAGGAGAGAGAGATAGAGAGAGAGAGAGAGAGAGAGAGAAGAAGCTGCGATTTGCATTGCGTGGATTATTCTGTCGGTTTGGAGGAATTGGGTCTATGGGCGGCGGATGGTGGTGGTCGGTTCGGCGGTCGCCGTGACAGCCACCGCAAAAGTTAAAAGTGGGCAGTACTAAGTACTGTCGGCTCGCATGATAATTGAATAGAAAAAAATGAGTGTCTCCAATACGTCCCTGTAAATCTATGGACTAGGTAGGTACTCTCTTCCAAGATTGGAAGAAAAGAGAATAAATAAATGAATGATTATCAAGACAACGGTTATAAAATGACTGTGATGACATTAGACACACACACACACACACACACATATAGACACACACATATAACTTTATACAGGTTTGCCAAATTAATGTGTTATTTAAACTCTGTAAACAGAAAATTAAAAATTAAAAAAGATGGAAGTGTAAGGGGTGATCTCATTTTTGATCCTATAACTTCCGTAAATAGTGTAAAATTGTGTCTCTTAATTATGCAATGAAGTTCCATAAGTCTATTATTCGATGTAGTCCTCCAATTACCAAAGATTTGGAAATTCCAATTGACAATGTTTTGTTCTTCCTCAGATTTCATAACTTGTTGCTTTATCAACTTATTTGCCTTGTTATGTGAATTTTTCAAGTTGGCTACACATCAGTACTTACTTTGCATTGTAAGACTGTGTGTATTCATAGAATATGTATACCATGGACTTGCTATACCATGGACTCGCTCAATCTCAAAATAAAAGTCATGATGTGTCTTAGTAACATGAACATTTGTCGTGTGTATACTTGATGGGTTTTGTAAATATCTCGCATCATATGATTGACAATCTTTAGTCATTTACAGCTAAATTAATAAGCACCTTGTACAAAATCACGGGTGAAATCTTCAGGATGGCAAGCTCATCCGTCTTTGTGTGTCGGCCTATAGCTAAAACCCAACTAAGTAATACAAAGTACACTCCGTTAGTGCATCCCTATCTTCGAATTTTGCTCTTACAAACGTAACTTACAAATCATGATGGAAAGCACTAGTCATGCTCACACAGGGATACGATCTTCCGGGTACAGTGCCAGGCAATCATTGGGGGGCGAATCCACAAAAATCTGCACAAGGCGTCGGGAGAACTTTCTAGTGATTGGTATTGAGAAAAGCATGAATGATTACCCACACTAATCCGACGCAGCGTTTGAACATGAGATTCGAGATCTCCTCTCGGATCCTTGTACGTGGACTAGCTACATTTTCAGCTTAGACGCCATCCTCATGATCGTTAAAACAAGCACAAGAGATAGCTAAAACCTGAAGGAGGGTAGATATTTAGGGGAGTGAATGAGTATTCTTACTTACAAAGTGGAGAACTTTCTCTCGTGGTTTTCATGAGTGGTACTGTATATTATAAGATAGAGATGTTCATATTCTCATCTTGTTTTTATTTATTTATTTTTTAGTTGGGCAGATACTGATATTCTTATTCTTATGATTATTCAATAAGATACTAGGACAAACAAGATGAGGTCAAGCCCAGATTGTGCTGCTGGCTATGCTCTTCATGTGATTGAGGATGTGGCTGAGGTCTCTCTTTGCTGGCTGGCCGACCAAATTGACTCATCGTTGGTCGCCATTTTCTTTTCACGGGACCTACTCTTGTTCTTTTGCCTTCACAGAGAGAGAGAGAGATAGAGAGAGAGAGAGAGAGAGAGAGAGAGAGAGAGAGAGAGAGAGAGGGTGGGTTTGGCTTTGGTTTGGCCTTATTAGAATGCTAATTAATACATTAGAATGCTAATTAATACAGATGGTCACTGTTAGCATTTGAACTTTAACTTGTCCGTTGGCCTTGACTATGCGGGGCAATGGGGGCAGTTCAACAACCATCCTCATCCCCATTATGGCTTGTGATCTGATGACATCGCCCCAGTTCACGAGAGTCCTTTTCTATGTAAAAAAAGCATGAATTCTTATGATTTCGGCAGATCTTTTGGCAATTTGGTGTGGAGTAAAAAGATCATGGCCAATTCATGCATGTGGAGGAAAGTGGGAATTCTTTAATATGAACCTAGATTCTATATCGAATTCATAGCATACTTGCCACTCATTATTGGCAGATCTAGCGGCTACACAGATAATGCACCGAAGGCTATGGCACTAGGGTTTGCAAGGAAGGCGAAAAAGAAAGGCTATTGTAATGAGTAGCCAAGTTGAAATGCCAGCATGTGTGCTCCACCGTAGATGATTGGAGCGAAGGGTTTACGATTTATAAAGAAGTATAAACCCTACTCGTCTTGCATATTAATATAGGTTTTATTCGGTTACTTAATAATAATATGAGAGTAATTGGGCTCTATTTGTTTTGTAAAAAATGAATTATTTGAAAAATATTTTCTTAAAAATAACCGCTTGAAATAATTTGTCAAAGAGAAGTGTTTTGATTATCGATAACAATTTATATCTAAACACTTTTCTTGAAAGGTGAAATTTTTTCATTTATTTATTTTTGTAAGCAATATAAGTGATTGTTCTTAGAAAATAATTTTTTAAATTATTCATTTTTCGAGAAATAAATGTAACTTTTATCTAGAAAGAATAAGAACACTAGAAGATCTCTAGCAGAAAGAAAGGTTTACGTAAAGCTTTGTTCAAGAAGAGAGGAAAGTGGAGTTTAACAAAATCATGAAGGCAGAAATCAGAAGAAATAGAGATGAAGTCCAAGAATGCTGACTTCTAGACTTAATTTGGTCGCGAGAAGCTAACGTTTGTTTGCTTTAACTTTTAAGACAATCAAATCACTGACAATTTAAATCATTTTTTTTTTTTTGCAACGGTTATAAAATGACTGATGACATTAGACACACACACATATAACTTTATACAGGTTTGCAAAATTAATGTGTTATTTAAACTCTGTAAACAGAAAATTAAAAATTAAAAAAGATGGAAGTGAAAGGGGTGATCTCATTTTTGAGCCTATAACTTCCGTAAATAGTGTAAAATAGTGTCTCTTAATTATGCAATGAAGTCCCATAAGTCTATTATTCGATGTAATCCTCCAATTACCAAAGATTTGAAAATTCCAATCAAACTGACAATGTTTTGTTCTTCCTCAGATTTCATAGCTTGTTGCTTTATCAACTTGTTTGCCTTGTTATGTAAATTTTTCAAATTGGCTACACATCAGTACTTACTTTGCCTTGTAAGACGGTGTGTATTCATAGAAGATGTATACACGAATTTAGTCCCCGCTTTCATTGAAATTTTTATGTCCAGTCACTGAAAGACTCCCGTCGAATGATAAAATTGCGGTATTTGATTGCACAAAATTAATGGTTAATAGACTTGATCATGCATTTCATGCACGTTGCAGGCAAAAAGATGGAATTATCCTGAAAGAAAAAAGGGAAGAAAAGAGCAAAAGAGGTCGGACTACATAATCACTTTATTTCCTTTCATCATGATATGTGGAAGCTCACCGCAAAATGCAAATCACATGGACAAGTTGCCGAGTGCTAAAAGCTTTGCTTACACAACACTTCAGCTTCAACCTCTTTATGTACAGAAAGTCTTCCCTTGTAATCAATACCACCTCCCTCCCTCCCTCCCTCCCTCCCTCTTTTTGTCGGTGAATTTTTGGAGCCATTGAATCTGAACAGATTAGCAATGAACGATGATGATGATAAAGGTAGGCATCAAAGTGATGTCATTTACACTATTTCCACTTTCACCTCGCACTCTCTGTCCTTTTATTTACTTTTCTTCTGGGGGTGGCTGTGGCCGGTCCCTCCTCTCCCAACGTTCAGTTCCGCCAAGCCCTCTTCAGCCACCCATTCTGCCACGTCTCGTCTCGTCTCGTCTCGTCCTTTCCCCCAACGAAAAGTCAGGAAATTTCAAAACGCAACTCCTGAAAGAGCGTACCCAAGAAGGAATATGAAGTTCCATGTGGATCTTTGTTAGCGATTGTCTCGATGATACTGTGTGCCTTTGGAAATTTTTTACCAAGCGATTTTCCAAGCCATTTTAACTCCACTAAAATCGCTTGAGTGAAAATTGTGGTGTTTGACAAAATTTTTTGGACCATAATATGTCTAAGAAAGCGATTTCCCTCGGTTACTAAAAACTATTTTATCATTGCCAAATTATAAAAACATATCCGTAATTCCAAATTACCCTCTTTATCATAGAGAGAGAGAGCACAGTGGTAGGCTGGTAGCGGCCTTGCTTGCCACCGTGGTAGGGCAAGTGGTTCCTTGGATCACACAACCTCGGCGTTGCTTTGTCTGGATTGAATAAGTTGCTCACCTGTGGCATTTGACTCGAGTGAGATAGGAGATAGATCCCATTCGGGTCACTGGACCCTAAGTGGTCGTGCAACCCAAGTGAGATCTCGTTTGGGTCACTAACATCCTAGGCAAGCTCACCGGGGGCCACTCGATCACAATATTGCCTCATCTGAGTCTTGCAATCTGTAGTAATGAGCTTATCCCCTCTTTGTTAGATGATATTTTACTGACAAATTTTGTTTCATAATTTTTTTTTCTCATTTAGAAAATTGTTTTGTAGCGTCCATTTTACACATGACAAATAATTTGCTTTCAATGGAAACTTTTTGACTTAAAGTCTTTGTCTCGTTGCAAAGTCTTGCCTTTAAAACAATTGCACATGATGATATGAAATAAGTTAATGTATCGAAAAATTCAATTTTTTTTTAATCAGCTGCTGCTAAAGGATCATTGTCACAAGTAACTCAATTTTTCTAATCTTATAAGATGATAATTAAAAAGTATGTTTAGAAAATATTGTTTGTTTCCTAAACAAAGAAGCTCATCTTAATAACTCCCACGTCCATTAAAAATCTTAATAATTGGATTGACCAGCCATAATCCGAGTAGGTAACCCAAAGAATAATTTAGTTTGCTCTTGTATTGTATAGGAAAATAATATTTCATTTTAATTTTTGATAGGAGGCTTTCTTACCATGTTTAGCCACCTAACAGGTCTCCTATGAACACCGACATTAAGACTTCTCGATTGAAAAGCAAAAATTATTGGGTGAGCACCCTTTTTCAAAGGGGGTAGCACCACCGTCTCGGCTCTTCACTAAAGTTATAATTTCTTTAATATTTATACATAATTCAAAACCACTTTCTTTCTTCTTTCTTCTTTTTTAATTTTCTTTTAATTTTTTTTTACACTATATTGGAACCATTGCATCCCGGTACACGACACTCCGGTTGGAGAGACTACCTGGGGAATTCCTTCTGGAGAAAATACAAGAGCAAGTTCCGCAGTTCCTGGGTAAAAGGGTCCACGCGAAGATCGTCATCAAACTGTGGAATGCGATTGAGAAATGGTTTTTCATCATTTAATGGGACAGTTCAAGAGTCTACGACATTGACACAAGCCAAACCACGTGAAAGGTCGTTCTAGGCTTAGTCCTTGGCTCTCTCTGCACTGGCCATTTGGCCACTACTTTCAAGCGCTACTGCTGATGATCAGTGTAGTGTCGGGCAAAGAGTGCAGATCGAGGAGTTGAGATTGGCCTATCATTCATCATCATCAATACGAAGCAGCGACCAACTCCACACGGTTTCCCACGCCTTCCTCCAAAACCTGTGATTCGTCAGTGAGTCTTTGCTCCGTTCGAGTGACTCACCGTGAATCGCTCCACGGTTCTTAGAACATGTAAATAAAGAGTTTTTGTCAGCATTTGAGAGCATGCAACATGCTTCCTCTTTTTAGTAAATTTCTCTCCACCAACCAGAGCTTCATTTACCCAATTACTATTCCTGGCTCTTTTCTTGGATACTCGCTGCGTGCAAATGAGGGTGTACCTCAGACAAGAATCGCACATGATAGAGGTAGTTTTGATTGTCTCTCAGGCACAAGAGTTTTTCGCTCCCCTAAAATAATCATCGTATGCAAAACATTACTATTTTTAAAGGGAAAAGAAATTAAAAAAATCCATGTTGCTTGCAATTATTGATTGATTTACAGGCGCATATTATCTAAACGTTGTTTTCAAAACTGTAAATTTTTTACTGGTATAAGTCAATGTATGTAGCTTTTTCACTAATTGACAACACTCGATTCATTGTTTGCCCGAAAGTAATAAATGTGTTGGTTATTTTGGAAACCATTTTTACAATATGATTAATGCCTTGGTATTTCTAATCATGTTAACGGGAGATTTTGGACATTTGTGAAGTTTATTTTATATGAAAAAAAATCGATGTCAAAAATATTAATTACACATAAAGGAGAACCCATTTATTATTGAGCTCTTTTTCTATAGATATTAGCTAAAGATATTAGCTAAAGAACCGAAATTTTTTGTCTTTAATTATAAACTAAAAAACCGAATCGGAATCTCTGCTATAAGCAAGTCTAATAGATGGAAAGGTTATGAGACTCGATCCTAAGCCGGCTTTTCATTTCTTTCCGGTCTTTTCTAATGACTCGATCCTATTACCGGTCTTCTAATGACTCGGGCAATTAGGAATTTCAAGCTGATTCAAAGGATCAAGATCACAGGAGTCGGTCTTCTAACATCGCGGGCAATTAGGAATTTTGAGCTTTAGTAGTGCTGTCTAATGACTTGGAGGATCAAGATCACCGGAGTCAGTTCTTTTAACGTCGCGGGCAATCAGGAATTTTAAGCTTAGTGGTAGTGCTGCCTAATGACTTAGAGGATCAAGATCCCAGGAGTCCCAATGAACACAAGAGAGTCCAGTAAACAGAAAAGAACAAAGCAAGAAAGAGAGAGAGACCTGCAACTGTGAGGTCGAGAATGAAAGAGTTGGGGAAGGAGGGAGAGAGAGGTGATGATGATGGGTGGGAGGTCGCGTGGGGAAGTCAGTCAGCAGGGGTCGGTGCGGGAAAGCGAAACGCAACGAAAAGATTGTCGATTGGCGTTTTCAGGGGGGCGCAATTTGCAGTAAAATACACTTCACGGGATCAACATTCACAAAAAAGAGCAATCCCCTTTTGCCCGAAAAACGTGGTACACAAACCCAAAAAGTAAATAATCTCAAATTTAGATAGTTTGATTGTTTTTATTGTTATTATTATAACGTTTTTGGGATGCACGGTCAAATGAATCTACAAACTGTTCTAAATGTAATGACAACATTGGCATACGACAATGCAAAGGAGAAATATATCATGACTAGACTTAAAGAATCAAGTGTTTCATATATAAAGACAAAATTGAATAATTCTACGAGATTATAAAAGGGAGTGGCATCAAAGATTGATTTTATATTATGACTAAACTTTTTTAAGTATTCAACATCATTTGTTATTTTACTTGACTAATAATTTAAAAAAAAATTGCTCAAAAATAATACAAAGGAAAAAAAAAACTCTAAACCACCCTGTCATCAACGTCTCTTCACGATGCATATATAACCCCCCTTCCTCCCATAGATACCTTCACTTCCCACAGACAAGTGGACAAGAGAAAACTCTCTCTCTCTCTCTCTCTCTGCGATTCGCCAAGAACACCAGCATGACGAAGCACGCGGCGGAGCACGGCTCGTTCTCGGCCAAGGACTACCAAGACCCCCCGCCGGCGCCGCTGATCGACCCGGTGGAGCTGGGCAAGTGGTCGTTCTACAGGGCCCTCATCGCCGAGTTCATCGCCACCCTCCTCTTCCTCTACATCACCGTGCTGACCGTGATCGGTTACAAGAGCCAGACCGACGACAAGAAGCCCGGCACCGACGCCTGCGGCGGCGTCGGCATCCTCGGCATCGCCTGGGCCTTCGGCGGCATGATCTTCGTCCTCGTCTACTGCACCGCCGGCATCTCAGGTGATCCATCGCTCTATTCCTTTTCTTACCCGCCCATCATATTTCAACCTTCTTCCGAATCAACTGATCAGTTTCTTCGGCATCTCTATCTTGATTCGATCGATGAACGGGTTAGGTGGTCACATCAACCCGGCGGTGACATTCGGGCTGTTCCTGGCGCGGAAGGTGTCGCTGGTGCGGGCCATAATGTACATGGTGGCTCAGTGCCTGGGGGCCATCTGTGGAGTCGGCCTGGTGAAGCTCTTCCAGAAGTCGTACTACGAGCAGTACGGCGGCGGGGCCAACATGCTCGCCGAGGGGTACAAGACCCGCGTCGGGCTGGGCGCGGAGATCATCGGCACGTTCGTGCTAGTCTACACCGTCTTCTCGGCCACCGACCCCAAGAGGAGCGCCAGAGACTCCCATGTTCCGGTAATGGATGATATACGCTACACGCACGTTTCCTTAATCTTTCTCTCTAGGGTTGGCGTCGTAATTGCTATGCTACGCATCACTAACAAGAGTTGGCCACGATTTCAGATTTAGAAAAATAATTTGTACATTCCTGCAACATACAATACTCTCTCATCGGAGTAGTTTAGGTGAAGAGATGAGAAAGGTATCCCTAACTATTTCACTTTTAAGAAGAATTACAAAATATATTATGCTATTGGCGGTACGTTTGTACTCGATAATTGTTAAAGTGCTAAGTTTTTTGTATCTAAGCTGCCGACGGAAGCCTCGGATAGCACTTCTTTTTTTTTTTTTTTTTGGGGGGGGTCAGTCGGATAGCACTCTATTTGCTCAATAATTCATATTTGTGACAATGAAATATGATCGTTTCTCCTCAAGCGATAAATAATTGGTTGCAAATTATCTTTTCTCGCGAAGAGGTGAATGAGCAAGAAAATAATTCATGTACGAGAGAAAGCCAGTAGATTTCATTTCTTATAGCTAGCAAGCACAAGCATGAGCAAGTATTAGCATAAAAAAGAGAAGACAAAATTTTAATATACGGGAACGGAGGGATATGTGTTTAGAGATGCGAATTGGTCTAAGAAAGAAAATTTAAACGGTTGTTAGGTAAAAGTGATTTTAAGTCTAATCTCAAAAATAAGATATATGTGATACACGTTGACAATTAGTCTGATGACCTAAGTTACGGATTTGTCTATCTTGCTTATTTTAATTATACATTTTTGCAAAGGATATGCTCATTTCAAAGGAATTATAGGGAAAAGTTTGAAGTTGAATCTTGCAGGGGTATGGTAAATGAAAAAAAGTCGATTTTTTTTGGTGATACCGACAAGAACAACTTTCTTTTTTTCCTCTTTTCTTTATTATTCTTCTTTCTAGTCACTTTTTTGCGGTAATACTTATTACGTGAGTCACGCATGAACCGATGCATTATCACTGCTCAGTTCCATTCTCGTGGAAACCATGTGATATCCACTGGGTGAGTGGACGAGAATCCCCAGCGGTCGCTGCGTCTGCAGTGAAAATTGGGTAGTGCCCGATTCTCGTGTTGTGGACGTTAAGAGAGCTTTTCTAGTGCAAAGAATCACCTAAGTTTTGTCCTCTTCTTTTGAAAAAGCATGTCGTGCCCTTTCCTTTCGCTGGCAAATTGACCTGCCTTTTTGACGTCTTTCGTGACTAGGAACAGTGGTTTCTTTCAGCTCTCGCCATTTCTTTTATGCTAGTAACTTAACTTTGTAGGGCAAAGGTTGTCGTTTTCCATGTGGGCAGAGTGAGAGGGAACTTTTTGATTCGTCACATCTTCCCATGTCGAATATGGCATCTTCTTACAAGTGTTTTCCCCCTTAATTGATTGACCTTGTTCCGTGGAACGGACGGCATTACATAACAATCCTAACATTGTCCCGAACACGATCGATTGTTTCTCATGATGCGTGTCTTTTGTTTGGGATGAATCTTGGCCAAAAGGTTTTGGCTCCTCTGCCAATTGGATTTGCGGTGTTCATGGTTCACTTGGCCACCATTCCCATCACCGGAACCGGCATCAACCCAGCGAGGAGTCTCGGCGCTGCTGTTATCTACAACAAGGATAAGGCCTGGGATGATCAGGTTGATTAATTCATTGCTCTGTTACCCCTTTCTTTTATTTTTCAGAATGACAGAAAAAAAGATGTACTAGTTTTTCCCCCATTTCACTACAGTTTCCTGATAATGTCGTTTTGTGTTTTCGGTTCAGTGGATCTTCTGGGTAGGACCATTCATTGGGGCAGCCATTGCAGCTTTCTACCACCAGTTCATACTGAGGGCAGGAGCAGTTAAAGCTCTTGGATCATTCAGGAGCAACCCTTAGTCTATTTTCACAGCTTGTTACTGCCCTTCTCCTTCTATTTTGTTCTCTCATGAGGGAAAACAAAAAAGACAAAAGAGAGGGGGAAAGAGAGAGAGAGAGGAGAGAGAGAAGAGACTTGGAAGGAGATTGTGATAAAGTCACATGGTGGTGGGGGGATTTTCTTTAATCATAAACTGTAGAGAGATGGAAAATCCTTTGTGTTATGGTGCGAGGGGGGGCCGTATGTAACTGTGTCTTTGTTCTTTGTATGCTGTGCACTACATTCATATGTGAATTCTCTCTTCTGTTTCGTTGCTATCTTCTGTTGGTGCTCTCTCCCTTATTCTTCAGCTTCTTGTTTAACCTTTTTTGTTCTGTTCAAATGTCAAAGGGAAGTTCAAAACCCCTAAAAGGATTTTTCTCCTTTAGGTTGTCTTCCACGTCGAGAAATTGGCTAAATTTGTCTAGCTTCTTTCTCGCCTCTCGTTCCTTTTTAAGGATGAAGGCCGGAGAACTTTCCGAGCAAAGAAAAGGTTTAGTCGAAACAGTTGCGTGCGATACTATTTGTTACACATATATGGACGTCGCTTCTAATATTTGAACATGGAATGTTAGGTTATTCTTTTACACGACAAGCATGTGTCCGTAGTTTTTATAACAAATTATCATATAGTCTACTCTAGGTAATGGGATTAATTTAGAAACGTGAGCCCATTTTGTCCATCTATATGTCGACGACTGTATTGAAGGCATGTATGCCCTAATCTTTTGCCTCGAATGGAAATTTTTGTGAAAGTCTTCACGAGTAGAATAACCAGGTTAGGTAGCGCTCGGCTGTTGGATGATGCAATCTAGGGCTTAAACAAGTTTTGGACGGTGGGATGCGATTGGTTCCTTTCCTTTGATGGCGTGTCATAAATCCTTTGACGAGCATGCTTCCTCTTTGTATTCTAGAGAAATTTTTTCCTTATTGTGCACATGCTTGCTGAGGCAATATGGAAGGTATCTATGACCAAAAAAAAAAAAAAATGCGTCAGGTATCTACTCCACATTATGGCGACAAAGTGGTGGAACTTTTGTCCTTAATGGATTTTTTTGCGTTACACTTGAGAGAAAGTCTGGGAGGGTCGGAAATGCAAAATTTTTTTATGGTGAAAGCTTAAAATGAGTAATCAAAGCATGTGTCGCCCGTATAAACAAAAAGGTTTATAGTAAAATCGTCTATTATAAATGAAGTCTTGCTCGAATTGCGAGGACATCTAAGATAAGTTAGTTGGTGTTAAGGAATTTTGAAGAAGACAGATAGAAAAAAAGCGAGTATGGTGTTGGCTTTTAGTGTGTGATCGCTTTCCTGAAGTCAATCGTTGCTCCCACTACAACACATTTTGGGAACTTGAGTTGAATATTTATTGGCAAATGGATTATTTGCCTTTGGAAGTGAATAAAACTATTATATGCATGCCCTCGCAATATATTTCATTTGCCTCTATATGATGAGTAATTTTAATTAGGAAATGTATGGTCTTTCAAAACACCATATTTTTGTGACTATTTTATTGCCATTACAGGAACAGTATCAAAATCGAAAAAGGATATGCCTCTAGATAATATAAGATCAGTTTGATGGCTTCTTTAAAAGATCTTTTAAAATAACTGATTTCAAACTATTAATCACTAAATTACCCAATAACTTGTGTTGTTTTTTTTAGGGTGACATTGTATCTGTTCATTGAATTAAATGGCTTGGATGAAAACTCACTTCTCATGGAGATAATAAAGAATTTGATTACCGTTTGGCCTTTTCGAATAAAACCTAAGCAATCTTTTCCACTGATGAGTGCTGACGCGATAGTTTCCACACGAAAATGAAGCAAAAATGTGATTGGGCCAACTGGCCCATGAAGAACTGGGCCTTCAGTCCAAAACAATTCTAGTCTAAACTATCTGCCAAACTGCTTGCACAAACGGCTCATCCTTATAGATAAACAGTATAAGTAATCTCTTTTCAACCTTCCTTAGTACAAGGCAAATGTTAATTGCACGTCAATCAGTCGCTGAGTCAGAGATGTCGATTGAGTTCTTAACTTGGTCGAACATTTTTCTACCAATTTTGTGCTCGGAATTGGCCGAAAATAATCAGGAAAATGTAAAGGAACCGCTATCTTTATACATTGAAATCATAGGTGCTAAATTGAAATACACCTAAAAACTTTATGTTATGTTTTATAATGTTAATTCCAATATTTTATCTTCACGTAGTACAGTAAGATTGTGGATATATAATTGACAAATTTTAATACAATAGGTACAAAAGTCCTCGGGCCGACTGGATGAAGTAGCCCTTCCTGGCGCAAACCTCGAATGAATTCTTGGTTAAACCTAATCCTCTGGTCCAAGATAGTTGACGTACCATCTATGCTTAACTAGGTAGCAATCTTTTAGTTACATAAATCTTATGTGTATGTCTATTTAGTAGTTTTTTTTTTTTTTAAACGTAAAAACTAGTTTTCATTTTTCTTTATAATAAATCCAGATAATATGACAAATAAGTGTCCGAACATAAGATGTATCATAAAGTCCAAAGAGGTTTAGAAAAGCTAATTACATGGCAGAGCCTCAATTTGATGGGCTTTAATGACCTAATTCACAACTTGATTGGCCTCTCTTACACGATGGACAACCTACATGTCTTTAAAATTGCTCAACAAAGCTTTGCACTTGGAGATAAGAGGAAGCATGTCGCATGGTGGCTTATTGTGATATGTGTTGAAGCTCATCAAAGACAAGCTATCTAACTCTGGAGTTACGAGTTCAGTTCGTTCACTTAAATTTTGTAGCATTTAAACTTATTATTACCCCTCTAACTAGAAAAATAAAATAAAATAAAAGCAAATACACGGCTTATAATGCGCTTAGGTACGTTTTAACCAAACTATGTTCATGTCTTAGACACATCTACTTAACAAGCTTGCATGCAATTAGATATACCTAAATACGGCTGATTACTCTTTTATAAATATTCATACATGTTCGAGTTTCAAACTCATGACATGATTACTAAACATGTCATGTTCGATACTTGAGTATTGGAATGAAAAAAATTACAAAATGTGACAATTATGACATAGAAATACGTATTTATGTACTCAAACGCTCAAACCTGACTTCGCCATTGAATTTTCCCACAAATTCTCATATGCGATAAAAGATCATGAAGATTATTCGTTCGTTTTACAAGGGCCTGCCGACTCACTCTTTACTCCATCTTCGAAATTTCCCACGAAATCTATCCTTTTCTTTTTGGCCTTCGCTCTCCGTCCCTATTATCAATCGAAGTTCTTGTCCCATCTCATTTGTCTTTCTCACAGCACCTCAAAAATTCAGTCATAAAGTCTCCCAAACTTCCCATCTTAGCTTTGTGTTTGACACCAGATGATCATGGCCAAAGTTCTCCGCTCCATACTCTTCTCCTCAATCATCCTTCTGGCCTCGACGCCGGCTCCTTCTTCTTCGCAATTGCCACCAGCCCCGTTGTCCATGGTGGAACCGCTGGGAACGACGCCGCCGGTCCTGTTATCTGCGGAGGAACCGCTGGGATCGACGCCGCCGGCCCAGTTATCCGCGGCGGAACCGCTGAGATCGACCACACAAACCCCACTGGCTCCGTCACCAGGGGCACTTTCCGGCGTTGGGTTTGCGGAAAGGGTGACAGCCTCGGAGTTCGATGAGCGAGATGTGGAGACGATTGGCTTCTTAACCGGATTCGACGGGAAGCAAAAGGCGGGGGCGGCGCTGATGTTGTTGGGCGGGTCTGGCCTTTTGGTTTATGGAGGGTGGGTGTTGCGCGAGAAAGTTAGGCCAGGGAGCCCAAGGAGGAGGAGGAGGTTCGGGTCTCTTGGTCAGCCAAGAAAGTTTTGGATGGGATAGAGTATGGTATTTATCATTAAAATTCCTCAATTACATTAGTAAGTTTGGTATGGCATATATATATATATATATATATCATATAGTTTTTTGAGTTCCTTAGGGCTTTTTATTTTCTTTGGTCTGCGACTGAGATGCGATTAGAATTGTTCGTATACTTAAAGCATAATTAATGGCTCTTGACGAGCGTTTTAGGGGGCACTCTTTTAACATTTTCCTATTTGGGAGTTCTCTATATGGCTTTTTTCTGATATTCTTTTTCGGTTCCTTATGCTCCTAATCACCGATCATCAACTATTGTAATATTTTGTTTGTCATGTTTATTATTTTTATTTTTCATTTCTTATTGCTTCACGTGGATCTTGGTTGGGATGATATTGTTGTTCATAGTTCAATTTCAATTTACCTTGTTATCGTAATAGTCTATGCTTAGAAAAATAGAAAAAATTATCTAAAAAGTCCTAAACTTGTTGGACAGTGATTAATTTAGTTCTAATTATTTTAATTGTGCCAATATAGTTTTAAACATTTTGATGATTTGCCAATTTAATCATAAATTTTTGTCGTTTGTTAATGTGGTCATTCCTATCAATTATCCAAATAATAGTTTTAGGACTGAATTGGCAAATTTTCAAAGGACTATGAGTACATTGGCAAATATTCAAGATGTTTAAGACTAAATTGACAAATTGAAATGTTTAGATCATCAAAATCTTTAGGATTGTATTGACGCAATTGAAAAGTTTATGACTAAATTGACCGTTATACAATAGGTTTAGGATTTTTTAGACAATTACCCTATGAAAATAGTCCAATTTTACATATATTAGTTTTTTAGAAATACTGTAGGAGACACATAGAAATGATACATTTATATGAAAAACACGGGAAAAAAACAAGGCTTGCATTGTTTTGCTATCATGAGTACACCGTTTTGATGTAAGGGTGCATCCTTAAGATCGTATGTAGAGGTGGAATTTATTGAGGTGCACAAAGATTAGCTTGGACATTACTTGATAGTTAAATATGAATAATAGAAAAAGAAGAATAATCTCCGGTCCAAGGCGCAATTGAGGTGGCTTGGTTACGTTTATGAAAACAACTATTTTGTTTTCCAAAGCAGAAGAAATTCTCATCTAAAAACCGTTTAATAAAAAGAAAAACCCTAGAAGATAATCTTCTTTTTACCGAATGGGTAGCTTCTCTCTACCACCTAGGTAGCTATGGTTTCTTCCTCAACCTTAAACCCTAATCCACCCCCCACCAAAACTCTCAACCCCCAAACATGAGTTGATTCCCCCATCTGTTGATTCTTCTTTTCCTCACACTTGGCCTTCTTTCCCGTATTGCAGCTCCTCCGTCAAACCCTAAATTCTAGATCTCGGTACCATCTCTTTGTCCATGGTTGCCATCTCCCTTTTGACTATCCTCTACACAAACCCATGATCCCAACTCTCACCCAACTCTCATCTTGGGTCTTCACTTCCCAACGTGCCGAACCATATTCCATCTCCCTCCCCAATGCCATGAATGTTTGCTTGTTTCTAGTACAAATCCCATCTATAGTCCTGATCCCTGTAGATTCAATTGTGTCTATCACAATTTATCTCAAGAGCTCCCTTCAATCATCGAGAAGATGCAACGCAAAACTTCAACTTGTATGAAGCGATCCGGTCCAGTCTTTGAGGAGGTGGACAGCTAATGTTTTTATTAGCAAAGTCTTCTTCTCTTCTTGGTAGTCTTCTAATTTCAGTTCTAGCAGATTAGTCTATGAGGTTTGTCACTCTTTTAATCCCTTTTAGCCCTACATCATCGAAATTTAGAGATGGATAGTGAGTACAATAAGAATAGAAGACTTGCGGCACTTTGTAGAAGCCTTGGCAATTTATGGTCTGAAGATGATATTGTGGATGTTAAAGAATGTATTTCTAAAGAGAAATTGAAAGAATGTAGGCTAACTTTATTTGGAAAGCTTTATTATAAGCTAAATGTGAACTTTCATACTTTCCTAAACACGATGAAAAGGGCATGGAAAAATGAAAATGTTGCACGCACCCTATTAGAGTCTGGATTTTTCTCATTTTCTTTTAGCTTAGAAGTTGAAAAACAAAATGTTCTAGATTTTGGGTCATGGTAATTTTCCAACAATCTTTTAGTCTTATAGCAATATGAACTAGATATTCTTGAAGTTTGTTATGAGTGCACTCATTATGCCTTTTGGGTGCATTTTTATGGCCTCATGTTTGGAAGAGTAACTACTGAAGTAGTGAATGAATTAGCATTTAAACTTGGAGATGTACTAGAAGTGAAATTAGAAGTCAACGGAAACATAACTTATAAGGTAGACAAAGAAAGAGTAAATCTGAACCTAGCTATCCCACTTAAGATTGGTGTGATTATCGAGGATTTGGGTAGAATTCAAATGTGAAAGACTTCCGCATTATTGTTATTCTTGTGGAAGAATTAGGTACTATGCCACCTTCTACAAAGAGATACTGTAAAAAGAATTTGCACTTGAGGAGAATTTGCCAAGCTAATTTGGGCAGTGGCTAAAAGCGGAAGTGCAAGAACTTAATTTGTATGGGAAAATTTTCTATGGTAAACAAGTTATTATTCAAGAAGAAGGTAATATGGTGCCGGAGACCCCTATTTCTTCTAAACTTCAGGAAACTAAGAAGCTGAATGAGAAAAATAAGGAGACAAAATTCTGCCCATCTATGGACAATAGCATGAGGATGAGGAATCTTCGTTGAAGGGCAACCATTTTACCTCTTCCTTAGCCCTAATGATTATAGAAGACAAAGGAACACAAAAGAGAGGAAGTAGTTGCCTAGATGATGAATCTACTTTGGTGCTCTATAAAGAGCAACTGAGGGACTCAGAAACTAATATATTAGAAATACTAGAAGCTGAACAGGGGCTAGTAATGTGCAAAACCAGAGGCACCAAGCTTCTCTCAACCAAGAAAGGGAAGAGGTTTTGTTCGTATAAAGTTCAATCTTCAAAGGCATTATTAATTGATAAAACTCAGCTTGTGGAGACCCCTACTGTAGTGGTAGAGAAGTCAACTCAATGGACTTTGGTGGCTAGCCCTAATAAGCCACCGCATTATCCATGAAGTTTTTAAGTTGGAATTGTCAGGGGTTATAACAACCCTTTACAATTCAAGTTTTGAGAGTCCTACTGACTCAGGAAAGGTCTAGTATCGTGTTTTTAATGGAAACTAAAAATAAAAAATAAGTGGTGCAACATTTAAGAAGGTAGCTAAATTTTCAGAGTAGTTTCTTGGTAAATCCAAAGGGGATTATGGGGGGCTTGGCCATTTTTTAGGATGATCAAGTAACATTACTGATTGAGTCATATTCAAATATTTTTATTAATGTTCCATGCCAACTTCAAGAGAGTACACAGCTTATGAGAATTAAATTTTTGCATGCCCTTAATGAGTTCAAAGAAAGAGTTATGTTATGGGAGGATATTCATAGAGCGAGTGTTACAAATCATCTACCCTAGATATGCATGAGTGATTTTAATGATACATTGTATCATTGAGAGAAAGTGGGTAGAAGGATGGCAGAACATTACCATCTTATAGCTTTTAGAGATTTTTTGCATGCTTGCTCCTTAATAGATTTGGAATGTAAGGGATTCGCGTTTACTTGGGCAAACAATAGAGGAAGAGATGCCTTTGTTAAGAAAAGACTAGATAGATCATTATATACAATGGAGTGGAGAATAACCTATATAAATGTGGAATGCCTAGTCTTGCCAATCATTGATTTCAATTATAGTCCACTTATTCTGTCATTATCCCTAAAGATTAAATGTAGGAGAAGAGAGTTTAGATATGAAGCTTTCTCATCGGAGGATAATGAATGTGCGCATATAGTGAAGAGAATTTGGTCTTCAACAGATTCTAAAAGGATGAACATTGTGGAAAAACTACATTTAGTGGTACAACAATTGGCTAAATGGAGTTAAAATAGATTCTCCAATGCATAAAAGAGAATATCTTGGTTGAGAAATGAACTTCAAGCATTTATGAATAGTCTTGAAGTGCATAATGATAATAAGAAAGTATAGAAGATAAACCAAGAAATCGAGTTTCTATGGCGGTAAGAGGAGATGTATTGGAGAATGCAATTTAGAATTAGCTTGCTTAAATATGGTGATAGAATGCAGAATTTTTTCCTATAACAACTATACAAACAAGAACTTGAAACAGAATTACCATGCTAAAGAATACAGAAAGGGATTGGATGAGAGATGAACGGAATCTTAAGAAGATGACAATGAATTATTTCAAAAATTTTTACAAGTCAGTGGCGTACGGAAACTTTCAGCCTATCTTCGATCAATTTCCATACTTGGTTGATGCAATTATGAATCAAAAGCTGATATAACTGTCATTTTATAGGTAATCACAACACATCAATTGGGAGCTACCAAGGCTCTTGAGCAGGATGGATTAAATGGATTGTTCTTTCAACATCATTGGTAGGATGTATATCAGGATATTTTGAGGGAGGCATAGAAATTCTTTGACACTGGATACTTAAATCCTGATAAGAACATAACCTTAATCACTCTCATCCCTAAGACCCCAAACCCAAAAAAGCTAGAACAATTTCGCCCTATAAGTACATGTTTGGTAACCATCTCAACAGTGCTTGATTCTGATTTTTTGTTTCCAAGAGTAGTTTGGGAATAGAATCGGGTTTGGTAAAATTTTTGTTCTCGGGAACAAATTTCTATTTTTTTGTTCCTGGAATTAGATTTGGAATAGAATCAAGATTAAAAAAAAAAGTTGATTCTTGTTTCAGGAACAAATCTAAGAACTAAAACCAACTCCTCTTCTTTTTTTCATTGACCGCCATCCTGCGGTTGCTGTCTGTTGTCATTAGTCGTCCACCATCGCCGGCAACCGGTCTGATGAGCTTGCCGGAGGCTCCCTAGGCCATTGGTGGCCAAGCGGGCCTTGCCTAGCCCCAGCGAGGCTCGCTCAGCCCTGCCGGCGGCTAGGCAGGCCTCGCCTAGCCTCGATGAGGCTAGCCTGGCCGTTAGCAAGGCTTGGCCTTGCCAGATCTAGCGAGGCCGAGCCTCGGCAGGGCTAGGCAAGGGTTGGGTGAGCCTCGCCCAGCTGTCGGCGAGACTTAGCCGACGAGGACCGGCCTCGCTGAGGGTTGACAACGCTTCGGTGAGGTCGCCGGCCCTCATCTGGCCGGTTGTTGGTCTGGTGATCAGCCTGAAGAGGAAGAAGAATAAGAGAAAAAAAAAAAAAAAAAAAGAAAAAGAAAGGAAAAAAAAAAAAAAAAAAAGAAAAAAAAAGAAAAAAAAAAAAGAAAAGTATAAAAATTATATAAAAATTAAAAGAAATTGATTTGGAACAGAATGAATGAGCACAGTACCAAACACAATTCTATTTTAGAATTATAAATTTTGGACAGTTACCAAATGGCTTAAAATGCTTAGAATATGTTCCTGGGAACAAAATAAAAAAGAATAATTTCTAATCAGAATCTACTCCCGAGAACAGAATTGTTACCAAACGCGCCCTAAGCCTACGTAACTTTGTTTACAAATCATCTCCAAGATACTAACAAATGGGCTGAAACTATTGCTACCAAATCTAATTGCAGCAGAACAAACCGCGTTTGTGGATGGCAGACAAATTCATGATAATACCTTGATCATGCAGGAGGTTCTTCATAGATTGAGAACATGAGAGAGAAAAAGAAAGTTTCAAGTTGTTTTGAAGTTAGATACGCAGAAGGCTTATGATATAATAGAGTGAGATTTTCTTCGAGAGTGCTTGATCAAGATAGGTTTATGTGAAAAGTGGGTGCATTGGGTAATGCAATGTGCTTCAATGGTATCTTTTAGTACCAAATTCAATGGGGAACCTATGTCATTCTTTGAGTCAACACAAGGTATTCGCCAATGCGACCCACTATCTCCTTATTTCTTCATTCTAGAGGCAAATGTACCCTCTCACTTGATGAAGCAAGCTTTTAGCAAGTACAATTCGAGGAATTAAACTGAATAGCAATTGCTCTACTCTCTCACATCTATTATTTGTGGATGACTTTGTTTCCTTCCTAGATGATACTATAGTGGAATGTCAAAATCTAGTAGCTATCTTATATCAATACTATTTTGCATCAGGCCATGCTATAAATATAAACAAATCAGAAATAAATTTCAATAAAGGCTGTCTAGAAAGTTTGAGGATAAATATGACTTTGGAGTTGAGAGTTCCGAAAATCGATAAAACTGGAAAATATCTAGGAATTCCTTTGGATTGGGGTGCCTTGAAGAAAGAAATATTTGTCTGGATCCTTGTTAGAGTTAATATGAAATTAGAAAGTTGAAAGGGTAATTTATTGTCAAAAACAGGGAAGGAAATATTGATAAAGGCAATGGTGTAGGCGCTTCCTTAGTATGCGATTTCCATTTTTAGAATCTTAGTTTCAATTTGCAAATCCATTGAGAAGAAAATAGCCAACTTCTAGTGGAATAATAGCGACAAAACAACCGGTTTACACTAGAGAAAATGGGAAGTTTTAAAGCTTAGAAATGATGAAGAGTGTTGGCTCCAAAGATCTATTAGCATTTAACAAAGCTATGTTAGGGAAACAAGTGTGGCGAATTTCCCAGCATCTTGAGACTCTTTAGAGTCAAGTTATGAATGGATTCTATTTTCTACAATATGAGTTTTGGCAAGTCAGAAAAGGTTATTGTCCTTTGTGGGGTTGGCAAAGCCTTATAGTAGGAAGATATGCTATATCCCCTCAAGTAATATGGGCGGTTATAAATGGTAAGAATTTTTTTATTAGAGAAGATAAATGGTTAAAGAATGGACCTATTGGTGGTTTGACGATAAGGAGTGAGCCATTTAAAGTAGCTAACTTAATAGATATGGAGGTGGCAAAATGGAATGAATCTCTGTCAAAAATCATGTTTGATGATCAGAGAGTAATAGAAATTCTTGCTATCCTTATAGGCCTCCCGACTACAGAGGATAAGCTAGCTTGGATACTTTAGCATTAAAGATTCAGCAGCTAGCTCACACACAACAAAACCAACATCATCCTACTAGGCCAAACTAGAATAGTGGAAATATATTTGGCAATCAGGAACAACCCCTAAAGTCAAAATTTTCCCACGAAATGCATGCCAAAATGCCCTAGCTACACTAGACAACTTTATAGGAGAAAGATCGTACCTGAGCCCGTGTGCCCTATATGTAAATAGGAAGTGGAAACGATCATGCATACTTTGTAGCTCTATCCTTAGACACCTAGATGTCACGTGAGGATCCCTTGCAAATCAGCATAACAAGAATGGGATTAACTTGGTTTGATGAGTGGCAATTAAATTGAATGAAGACCCACGAAGCTCACAGAAGTTCGACTTGATTGTAACGACCTTTTGGTGCATCTGGAAGGACTGAAACCACTCCACCTTCAAGAGATAGCACCTGAACCAACAACAAACGGTGCATAGAGTCATGGCTTTACAAGAAAATTTTGCGACTTTGAATGGGAAATCAAAAGGAAAGGCGAGATGCAAAGACTCACCCCAGAAATGGTGACCTCCGAACCCTAGAATTTTGAAGATCGACATTGATGCCTATTTTGCAGGTACCATTGAAGCTTCCTTGCAGCCACCATGAACATAGGAGCGATCACTTGTGTTTGTCGAGATTCCTTTAATAGATTGATTGACAGCTTCTCTAAACTGGTGGAAGCCAACTCGGCAGAACAAGTGAGAGCCTTGGTGCTCGTCGAAACCCTGGCTTTCCTCTTTCCTAGATCTAACCCAAGGATGCAAGTGGAATCTCATTGTAGCGAACTTGTGAGAAGTGTTCTCACTTCTAACTTGCTAAACTGGGAAGTACAACCACTAGTGGACTGGGCGAAAACCATGTTGAACAAATATTCGGGCCTCACTTTGGCCCATTGCTGCAGAGAAACAAATAAAATAGCATATTGGCTAGCCAAAGCCTAGTGGATGAAGAGTCTATCTAGTAATTGGGTCGCCAATCCCCCTCTTGCTCTTTTTGACTTATTATGTTCGGATGCTCTTTATGTGTATTCAACGAACTTGGTTAAGTAATTAATATTAATTGTTATGTATATAAGCGATTATTTTAAATAAAAGCCAATGTTTTAAAAGTAGCCATTTGTGCTTTTCATGATCGCGAAAGCAATTTTTAGTTTATTTAGTTTAAACTTAATGGAGATAAGTTCTTTAGGCCGAAGCATTATGCTATTTCAGAACCAGTATTTTCTTCTTTTTTGCCATAAAATAAATAAAAGCTATTGGTACTTAAATTTTTGTTGTGCGGGATAAAATAACAAATTCAAATCATAGTTGCATATCATTATCAGTCGTAGCGGTCCCTCTCATATAACGTAATAAGATTTATTAATGCATTTGACATTTTTGTTCAATTTTTGATAATTATAATTTGCTTATGTCTAATGTACATTAATGGTATATTTTCAAATTGGGCTACTTACGACTAAATCATTAGGCAACATATTTAAAACATTTAGTTAGTACTTAGATATGACAACCATATGTATTAATAAAAATGATGTTAACCAAAGCTTATTATTTGAATATTTGGCATTACCAAACATTGTTTTTCATTGAGAAATGTTTAATAAACTAAAAGTAAGTTAAACGATGTCATGATTTTTAGATTAAAAAATCAATCGAAACCACACCTAATAAATGACGTAAGTGTAATTATATTTTTGGGCATATAGAGAGTGATCTATAAATAAATTTATGATGAGTATCCTTATCACATTATAGTTAAGTAACGAATTATTGATCTTTCTCATGTAATGATGTAAGTGGGTTTGAATTCACTCTTTTAGGTTTAATTCGATGATATAATTAATCTATATAATCTATACTGTTATTATATAAATAAAAAAGTGTTTTCTATTTTTATGGGACATCTATTGGTTTTTGGTTTCTCAAATATCCTAATTTTATATATTTTACAAATATCACATTCATGGAAAAATGTGTGAATTTATCATATTATGTTATCACTCCCGTTACAAAATTTGAATTCTATAATTTCTTTATAATAAAAGCCCTTTGAAAAAAATTTCGAACCTCTAAACAATTTTCTCTTTCCATATACGTGTATAATTTCAACGTTTCATTATGTGTTTTTCTGAATTTCCTTGATTCAAATATTTCTCAATAGTGTGATTTTACGTAATTTTGAAATGTCTCTTTCTTGGATGAACACAATAAGTGCGTGTCTTCGTTGCTATATTTTAAAAGACATCAGAGAGCTCACATTAATTAAAATTCATTTCACGGATAGAAATATTAAAAAAAATTGAAAAACGAAAATGTAGAAGTCATTACGAAAGGATTTTTTTGGTTGAAATTATTAAAGAATTGAATATATTATATATATATATATTACTTTAGTTAACAAGTTCTCTTCGAAGTTTCTCAAAGCGTCGTGATCAGTCTTTGAATCGAATCTAGACCGAAGCCGATTCTGCAGGTACTCTCTCTCTCTCTCTCTCTATGCATCTTCCGTTTCTCAGTCGCGTCTGCTGGTGAAGAACGTACCCAATCCCGTCACTGTTCCTGGTTAACCGTCTGTTCATCAACCGTCCAGCCTTAGATCTTTGGTAAACTCCGGATCAGGGGTTGCTTCATGCTTGAACACGCGATTCGCATCGAAGTACATCCGTTATGAGTTAATTCATCTGTTGGGTTTGCTCTGTTTTGGTTGGAAAACCGGTTCTTTGGACTTTTCTTTCTGCATAATATCAGCCGGACGATGTTGGTAACTGAACCGGGCGCTTCCGCTGTTTTGCTTATTGAAGGCTGTGGGGGTTGGATCTGTGCTTGTGATTAGTCCCTTAGGGGGTGCTCAATGCTCTGGAGCTTCTTTTTCAGTTTTGTGTCAGCAAAACTTCCCGGCCTTTCCTTGCTGATCATTCCCACTGCAATTGTGTTGACGCTTTCGTCTTAGTTATTGGTTTGGGCGGTATCAATCTGCAATTCTGGTACATGGCGGGTTGAGGAAATTTACAGGAAATAAATGATGATTTTGCGCTGGAAATAACAAACCCATAACTTTTTCCTTGTTTGGGCCCCCGGTCATTGGTTTGGAGAAGCCTCGGTTGGTATGTGGCGTAGATTGGGCAGTGCCATGGCATAGGATAATCCCAGTTCTACTCCCGCTAGCACCGTGCTAGGTTGACGGTGACAAACTTGCTCAAAACGAGCAGTAGGCCCATTCTGTAATGGGTGTGGAGCTCCCATAGTAACGCCCAGGGAGTCTCCATTTTTGGTCGCCCCTTTCCACTGCGTTTAATGATAAAGTAGATTTGGGTTTTGAGCAAGACAATATTGAAGAGATTCATGAATGGAGAGACAATTTGTCAATTCATTATGTCAATCGTGATGTGTGTTCGATTATCATTGACCTTTTATAATATTTCTTTGCCTCTCTTGTAATTGTTTTGTTTTGGTTTCCTAAATTGTGATGTTGCTGTTTGTATTTGCTTCTTCAGTCATACTGACTAGTTGTTTTTTCTGAATGGTTTCAAAGTTTCGCTTCTGAGTTGGCAATTTTAATTCATTGTTTCCTGCCACTAGTATGGTGCAGAGTTTACTCACTTCAAATTCTCCTGATGAGTGATACAATGTTCGTTTCGATCTCTATCATCAAATTAAGTTTCCCCCAAAACTATGTGCTTGCTGGAATCTTCATATACACAATTTGAAGTTCATTTTTTGAATGGCTAACTGAAGTCCTGATTTTGCTGCAGTAAGAAGCAAAATCCTTTTAAAAACAGTGACTGCTAATTCATAGTAATTTCTAGCTGTTCTTTTTTACTTACTTTTTGTGAAAACTTCAGCACCCATGGAAGCCAACAGGGGACAACCAAATGGAATTCAATTGCTTCTTGCTGCAGAACAAGAGGCACAGCGCATTGTCAATGCTGCCAGAGAGGGTAACATGTCTCTAAATCTGCTTATCAGTTTCTTAGTTGCATAGCATTTCCATTTGTTTACTGGAATGAAGTTTGTGTACATAATATTATTACATTTTAGATCTGCCATCTATCACAGATTTATACCAGTGTGTTTACTTTTGTTTGACTAGCATGATCTTGGCGCTAGTTGTTCTGTTTGGAGAATTAGTACTCTAAGGTTGTGTATGGCAGTCGAGATCTTGAGAGTGGACGTAATAGGAGATGATAGGATAAGATATATAATGGTTAACCAGACACAAGACTAATTATAGACACATCTAATCCCTTTCTTTATAAAGAGGAAGCCTATTTTAGGTAGGTAAACCACTGGGCTATAAAATGCCTCACTAACCTCTTGGACAAGGTGAAACACGAGCAAATTCCAAGTGGTGGCCCAAATATGGAGTTTTGTAACTTTGTGATGTGAGAATTCGAACCTCTCTTGGCTCCTAATTCACACTCACCTACTAGTTGTTAAACACAGACAGCACCCTGTGCCCCACAATGATTGTCTCTGGAGCAGTAAATTAGTTGTAGTAATACTCTGAATGTTACTTATCATGCACTGGACTTTGGTTTAACATAATAAACATGTCCATGACTTCACAAAATGTTACTTGCTCTTAGTAATAGCTTGTTGCTAGATTGTTATAAATAGACTCTCAATTGGTTCTTTACAGCAAAAATGGCTCGGCTAAGGCAAGCCAAAGAAGAGGCAGAGAAGGAGATTGTTGCGTTTCGTGCCCAAATGGAGGCTGAGTATCAGAGAAAGGTTGCGGAGGTAAGAATAGGAAAGCAGTCAAACTACATTTGAGGAAAAATAGTTGTTTTGACTCCATCTAGTACGTAATTTGGTATTTCTGTTTGTGAAGGAGAAATGCATGTAATTGGAAGTTCAAAATGACAAAACTTTGCAGCTCTGTAATACTTGGAAAGCGAAGTTCAATTGGGATTAGTTGCTTTCTATAAATTCAGCAAGTCTTCATACTTGTTAAATTTATGATGGTAGTCATGTTGTTCTATCTGATGACTATTCTGTGGCCACAAGGACTCTGATGGACAGTACTTATGTATATATGTGTCAATAATAAATGGGATTGCAAGAATATTTACTGATGAGAGCAATACTTGGGTTGATTTTCCGGAATCTGTTCACTAAACTTGTTAAGCACTTCGTGCTGTTGTCTTGAAGGGAACTTCAGTTGGAACCAAATAATAGCAGCGAACTGCTTGTGTACTCAATGCTTGTGCAGATCTCATGTCCCGCACTTGTTCAAATTAGCATATATTCATCTTCAAGTCTTAGTTTGACAAGCTCTGCAGCTTTGCCGATGCACATTACAACCATCGTGATACAGCATAATGTATCACAAATTAAACTTCAGAATTATATCATCTTTAGAATTTGGAGCCTGTATTGTCTTCTCATTATAATTGCTTGCAGTAGGCTAGTCCGTACTGATTAATTAAGTCTGTCTCCATCTCCATGTGTGCCGATCAAGCAGAGTAGTGGAGATTCCGGTGCTAATGTCAAGCGGCTCGAGCAAGAAACGGAAGCAAAGATTGCACACCTGAAGACGGAGGGCACAAGAATAGCTCAGGACGTTGTGCAGATGCTGTTGAAGCATGTGACCACTGTGAAGAACTAGGGGTGCCGTGTAAGTGAAAGGCGCGAAATTGCATGGGGGCGCCTTTTCTGCGTTTGCATGACTCTATGGGTGCTTTCTTTGCCGGGTGTTACGATTTCTTTTTTCTTTTTTTCCTGATGGGTGTAATTAGTCCCACGGCTGCTGTGAATTTAGCTGTTTATTGATTCGATTGGTGAAGTCATGTCCCGCCTAAGAAGTCATTACTCTTTGTTTGTTGTCTGTCCAAAGAAAAGTTTCATACGCTTCTGTGGAGATGTCAGTTTTGAAGCTTCGGTTGCATGTCCTTTGTCTGATCTACATGAGCTTGGTCCAGCTTTGGTGCAACTTTACTAAAAGCATATTCCTTGGGGCCAATCTCTATCCAATAGGGCCAATACTACAAATGATCACTGCTTGTACTCGCATATGAACAAGATCAGAGCATTATGAATCATCTATTAAGGCCTTAACCAGAGCCATTTTTGTCTGTATAGACTATACTGGGCCAAATCAATGAATGGGGGCGGGTTCGAGTTTCTAGGCTCAACGGGAAGGCAGGGCACGATCTGGCCCAATATGAAGCTGGTAAACCTTGCTCAACCCGTCATCGCACGAGTGACTCGGGACATTTTTTTCTTAAGAAAGTTTGAGTTTAGGCGAGTTTAGTCGAGCTGAGTCGAAATCCAGGCAAAGAAGAAGAGAGTTTTGGTGCTTGTGTGGATGGACATTTTTGCCGGCAATGAACCAAATGGTAAGTCTGGATATCCATGCGGCTTGCATGAGGCAGGCTCCTACGAAGCTTGTCGGGAAGCGTCGCACCATTAGTCTTTTCAAATCGATGTTATAAAGGCTGTTGGCCAAGAACAATACTAAGTAATCGTGAAAGAAATGAGAGTGCAAAAATTACATGATGATACAAGATTATCATCTGTACTATCTATTTTAATTATTGTTCATATAAATTGCCGATTATGATATTAATAAGACTGTTTTGTCGAGTATTCAAAACAATCATATCTCCTGTAGATTATTATCAGTTCAGTTAAGCAATCTGAACTTGAAACTTTCATCCCTTCTGCGTGATCGCGAAGCCATCTCGCCTCCACGACTTATAGATGATGATTATCATTATGTTACAAGCAACATATTTTTATTCTAATTTTTTAAAGAGTTATCAAGATAATTGTTAATCGCTTTCCTCGTGTACGACTTAGAAATGGTCATAGGGACGTTGCAAATGACATTAGAAATTCCAAGTACCTTCTTTTCCACTATAATCTGAATGATAATCAAATCTTAATCTCCTATCATATCGTCACATTACCTAGTTGTCAGAATCACCACTTAGAAAAAAGAAAAAAAAAGAAAAAAAAATCTGCGAAGATCACGACTGATCCATCAATCGCCACTATTGAAGGGGACGACGCACTGACCCTAAAATGCAAATGATGGATCTTGGAGACTTGCATCGGCACGATTAGTGACCTTAGTACTTGCTAAATCAGCAGCCCTTTCCTTAAAATCTTCAAATTCCTAAGTCAACCGAATCATAATCTTGGGTGCTTCAAATTCCCAGTTTGCTGATTGACAGAAATATAGCAATCTTATCTTGGCCAATTTCTACATGATGGTAGGCATATATAATCTTGATGTCTTGATTTTATGACAAGGCTTAATGCAACTTGGGGAGTCGTTGGGGATCAAATGAATTAATCGAGAAAGTTGGAGATAAAAATGGAAAGAGAAGAAAATGCAAGAAGTTCCATTCGAGATCACTTTATTTAAAAAAAGAAATTTGCAACAAGATCAAAAGTTAGATTTTGTTGGGCAGCGCTATTTTCTACCCCAATATGACTAAATCGGCCCAGTTTTAACCAAAAAGGCAAAATTACCCTAATTCAATTGCAATTTAAAGTGGTGGTCCCAAATTTATTTACTTTCCTTTTTAAAAGTATTTCTATATCCATGTAAATTTTATTAAACCCAAACATTCCATAAAGTAAGAATTTTGTTTTGAAAATGCTAATGAAATTTCATTTTACTGTATTGACAAAAATCAATATAATCTATGAACTGTTTATGAAAAAAAATTAAGATACCTCATTGTGCATAGATAATCCTGTAAGTCTTACATACTCTCTATAAAAGTATTTTGCCAATATAATAAGGAAAAAAGATAAATTCTTAGATTTTTTTTTTGGTCAATAAATTCTTTGATTAGCAAATAGAGAGACTTGATAAATATATTAGACTAATAAAATTAATAAAAATTTCACAAAGAAAGTGAGGCTTTTAAGATAAAAGGGTCAAAAAATAAGTAAATTATTATAAGATCAATGATAAAGAAGAGACTTTTTAGTTTTATACTATATCGGAAAAGGTCTTTACTATTAGCGAGATAATTTTACACGGAGTATATAAAACGTTATAGGAATATCTTATAAACTGCAATTGAAAGATTGAGGATAATGTTGTC
This sequence comes from Eucalyptus grandis, assembly GCF_016545825.1. Classification (NCBI taxonomy): domain Eukaryota; kingdom Viridiplantae; phylum Streptophyta; class Magnoliopsida; order Myrtales; family Myrtaceae; genus Eucalyptus; species Eucalyptus grandis. Next base: position 12,290,716 of record NC_052621.1, read on the forward strand.
TTTTTAGTATAAATGGGGTGGAATTAAAGCTGTCCTTTTTGTTTTTCCTTTCTTTTAATTATTTTTTTTACTTCTTATATTTATTTTTCTGTTCCAACCAAAAAAGAAACTCTTTTTTTCTGTATTTTCTGTATTTTTTTTTTATTTTTTTACAAGTCTTATACACTGTGATATCTGGTATTTCACCCAACAAAAAAAAAAAAAAAAAAGGATATAATAAATTCTCCCACATTTATTGTCCTATCATATTCTATCCAATTATAATCTTTGTCATGACGACTAAATATGACCTAAATATTTTGGTTTTAATCTATTTTTATTTTAACATTTTGATTCAGACTGATGATACAACAAGATAAGACCACAACTTGTCGTGATTTATAATGATATAAGACATCCCACTACCCATCAAAGTTATACACGAAAGTTGAATGAAAAGGATATCACAAAAATATTAGTTTGCCGAAAGATAACCACAGAAGTGGCTGCTGCAATTATAAGTTCTTTTTTTTCCCCTTTGATGTAACGTGTCCCTCACTTTTCAGTGGAATAGCTTAATGCCTGGTGAGTGGAGGGATAATGAAATCTTTAGCAAATATGATTTTGCATGAAAATCAAATAGCAATGAACATTAGAAGAGTGTCATCAGAAAATGCAATTGATTCCTTACAATTAGTACAATCCAAACCTTTAAAACTAACTTAGGATTTTGTAACATTACTTGAAAGAAGTTTTAGGACTCTATTATATGTATGTGTGTAAAATTTAAAGCTTTTGATAAAGTTTTCTCCCCTCAAAAGATTACTTCGTTGTGCTATGGTGGTTAATCTCTTTCCAACAATACAATATACAGTTTACCACTTCGATTGGCTCACATTAATCATTGTTCTAGTCATCGAAATGATTGAGAGACTCGTGGAAAATTACCAAAGTCATTAGCATATGGAGTGGCGCAAGTCACTCACTTTTTGTAGAGCAAACTAATGATGAGAAAGGACCATGGCAAAGAAAGGCCACATCACTAGTGAAGTGACTAATGAGCCAATTGCAATCAGAAAAGAGAGGATAATGGTCATCCTAAAGGATATTTCAATCAAATAGAAGAGGCCAAATGAGGGGATGGGAACCCCAGATCTCTCAATCAATTCCTAACCAAAATTCTCTCTGATACTTTCCTTCAATCAATTCAGTCGCCACTGAAGTTTAGTTGAGTGGACGAAAGTGTTTGGGCTTGAGCCTCTAAAGGCCCAAAAGGCAAAAGCTTTTACTTTCTACTTTTTTCTTTTAGTCATTTTCGAATTTCCAGGAGCATTCGAATTTTCGGCTGAATTAATTTCATGAACGCATGCAAATTGCCTTATCCACACGCATTAAATAACTTCCGGGAATGACCTTCAAAATACCGGATCTTTCGCATCTAAAACAATTGCTTAACCACTCAATTAAGCTCTCGATGTTCAAAAGAGAAATGACTTTTATTCTTTTACACGTTCGGCTATATAATCCATTTTCCGTGATGGGGTTTATTGTTATATGATCGGTTGCATAAAAACAATTTCTTAACCACTCAATCAATCTCTCAACGTTCAAAAGAAAAAAGACTTCCAGTCTTTTACACATTTGGTTGTACAATCTTTTTTCTATGATGGGATTTGTTGTTATAGGTTTAGCTGCATAAAATAATTGTTTAAACAATCAATCAATCCCTCGACGTTCAAAAGAAAAAGGACTTCTAGTCTCTTGCACATCCGGTTGTACAATCTTTTTTTCTTTGATGAAATTTGTTGTCATACGTTCGGCTACATAATTTGGAAGAATGCGAGTCATGCCTTTCGTCTTGTTAGCCTTGTATTGCATCTACATGTACCCCATGATTTCGTGAAGACAGGTTCTGCAATTTGAAGGGGGCAACTTCCTGGATGCTGCATGAGGAAACAACGCATTAGTTTCCTCTCCTCTTTTGTCGGTTGGCCACTGTCATCTCTGGGGCTTTCGAGATCTCATGCACACCCTAGAACCAGGTGACTAATGCGAATGAAAATCCTATTAATTGCATACCTGATCGAGGGTACGTTTGGAGCTATTGTAGTGTCGATACTTTGCCAAAGGCGGCGATGTACCATGACGGTAATTTCAAATAGGCATTCGGGCTAACTCCGTTTTGGAAAAAAGAGGTTCGGGTGTAGTAGGAACATCGCACCATTAACACTAAAAGAAGTATAAGCTGCAATAGCACTGGTGGACACGATGGAAACCTACTTTGGAACAGCTATGCATTTTATAGCTCGTTTCTTTTATTAAGAATATGCAATATCCCAAATTTGGAGTTCGATTATTTCTTGCGAGACCCGATAATCGTCTCGTCTTTGGGCATCTAATAACGTTTGACTTATAGGATGATGGACATATAGTAATGTGAGTAGGCGATATTGTGATTTGAATACAAGACTTAACTGGATTCAAATTAAGCATTTAATTGCTCAGTCAATCCCTCAAAGCTTAATTACTATACATGACATATTTTTAAGCTTGCTAAATGCCTTTTAAAAGTTGTCTTTTTTCATATCAATGAAGAGTGTTCAAGACTTTTTGAGCACCCGACTTATTTCCTTCACACTGGGTATGATAGTCCTCTCATCCCACACGTGCCAGATAATTTTCGAGCATCCACATGTTTCCGCTCATGGAGGTGGCTCCAAGAACATGCACCAACTTATGTGAGAGTCCTGTCATCACATAAGTAACGCAACCCCCACCACAGTCTAGTGATTTTGTGAAAAGAATGAGGTTACGCATTTTCATTATAGACCTGATAGATCAATGATTATGATAATGTTGGTCCTTGTTTCTAAATAGACTACAAAAATATGTCAAAAGCATACATAAGGCACTCTCTAAGTAGCTCATCGAGTCTGTTAAAAAAAAAAAAAGTAGCTCATCGAGTCTGTTAAAAAAAAAGTAGCTAATCTAGTATTGTGACTTCATTGTTAAGCTAAATGCTTCGTAAAAGCCAAAGTCCCTTTAGGAAAAGAAGATTTCTTATGTAGAAACACTCCCAAAAATCTAACCTCTCATTATTGGCTTGCATATCCAATTGAGTGATAATTTGGCAAGTCAAGAAGCGATTAAAAAAGGAGTTGGAATATTTTCCAAGAAACTATATCGGTAAAAGTCTAAAGACATACATTGGAAAGCAACGTCACGTCGGGGAGTTGGATCTTGACGGGGACTACTAGATAGCTTCGGGACATGGGGAAGACCACCCCCAACAAATACCCAGAATACTTTATTTTCATTCCCATATCCGCGATATCAACGGTCTATTTTGCGCGTTTGGTAAGGCAAATATAGAATTGGAGGAGATGGTGATCAGCACGTTTGGCGATTTGCGTGAGAGAGAGAGAGAGAGAGAGAGAGAGCTTCTTCTCTTGCCAAAAAAAGGTTGGAAGTGACTTGAGCTGACGTCGTTTGTATGTTTTCGAATGGTGGGAGTGCTCCACGTTAAGTGAGGATTGATTCCGAATTCAAGAAAGTTGGGAGGGGAATGTCAAAAGTTGAATGAGGTACTCGCACCGAACGCCCCATTTTTCCTTAGGTACATTTATGGCGCGGAATTGCGTACCCTTTTTAGAGGTGATTGTAAGGTCAAACCGTGTATTAATAATGGTTGGTTTTTTAGATGAATATGCGGGTTGAGGTCGTGCCCCAAAAACCCGGACGGTGGGCGGGCGTGATTGGCGGGCATGGTTGAAGATGCAAGCAGGACCCGCTCGCTTCAGCTAGCTTTGGCAGGCCGAGGTGGGCTTAGAGAGGTGCTGATGAACTGTTGGCTCCGTCATCACCTATCATTCGTTCATGAAATGTGTTTATCGTCCATTTTGACCAGGAATGATCATTAATCTGAAGACGTGCTAAAAGATTTAGCATGAGGTCTCAGCTGCACTATGGCAATTAGTCATTTGCAGAGTTGATGGTGATACTGGGTCATGCAACCCTAGGCGATGGAAATCTTGATTGGGTCGAGCGACCCGATTGAGATCTGTCACCGTGATAGTGCGATCAGGTAAGTGGTGCTTGATATCTAGTAACCCAGACAGTCTTTACTGCCAAGGCTTACGCCATGATCGACTGCCCTAAATACTGTTGCTATCTTGACTCTCGCCTCTTTATTAATTGCGTATCTCTCTCTAACCTCCATGGATGAAGTCAATCTGTTGTGGCTAGTGTAGTGGCTCACGACCTCAATTAAAGGTTGCTAGTGACCACGGACATCATCAATCGAGATTGTTTGAGCTACAATGTTGCTTGCGACTTCGATCCGAGGTCTCCCATGGACTAAGAGAGGATCCGAGGCCGGCGTTGCCATGATGCGACCATGGCCGAGGCTGGGTGAGAAAGAAGGGGACTCACCAACGAGCACCCTTCAATGATGTTGAGTTAGGCAACGGCCGAGCTTAGGAAGTAAAGGTGGTCTACTAAAGGCAAAACTGAGGAAGTAAAATGGTGTTTCCGAAAATGGGGGTATGAAATTGATAATGGAGTAAGAAGTGAAATATATATTTTAAAGATATTTTTGCAGTATTTGTTTTTTCAGTGAGCATTTTCCATAAATTGAGATGGAATGGAGAAGAGAAGGACGCAATTTTGTCTAACATCGACAGACCATATTGGCCAGCACGTACCAAATAGAATGGCCACTACTTTGCCCACTCTGACTTCTAACAATTTTCTGATTGTCCTAGAAGCCGAATATCTCTCAAAATCCCATTTTCCCAAGTTCAATCTTCGTTAAAGAAAATTTCACTAAAAAGAAGAAAAAATAAAAATAATTGTATTATGTCCAAAATTACCATGAATGCGATTAATTTTCTACATAAGGCCTATCGATAAAATATAAAGAAGGAATGAGCAGTATGAAGTCTTTGGTAAAAATAAAAACGAAATTAAAATTTGTGAAAATACCTCTCTTTAATGAAATTAAAATGTGTATTTATTTATTTATTTATTTGGACTTTTTATCGGATAGGATAAATGTCGGATTGGATAGAGATGGGTATTCTAATAAATCATACAATGTTTTGAATGTATACATATCCAAGCTGGTTTTAACCATGATCATTGGATTAAATGTTGACATAATGGTTCTGACCAGTGGGAACCTTCCGGTGTAATAGCTCCTGTTGTCAGCAAATCCCACCTCACCCTTCTCGCTTTCCTCCATCTCCTCCCCTGTTTGCCCGTGATGATTGAGTGTCGACGGTTCAGAACTCCAAGCCCTTGTGGATATGTTTAGGCTGCCAAGGCACTGCCATTGTGCAAAATCGTCAACAACCACTAGTCCCGTCACCACCTGTATGCTCATGGTCAAATGCCAAGGTCGAGGCTCAGTGAACGAAGTTGCGGCGACTTGTGTGGCAGAGGTTCGTGACACGGAAGGGGATGACAACTCTTGCTCCAGATTTGGCCATGGACGGAGATTTGGCCATGGACGGAAATGACAACAGACCTAGGACCAAGGACCGGATCGACCCAATGGGTTCGGTCCGGTTCCTCAGCCAACCCGGGACCGATCAATAATTTTTTTCGTCTTATTTTTTATACTCTCTAAAAAAGCAAACCTACAAATTCAAATTACACATCCATCGACAATGCAACATTGTGCAACTAAATTATAAATACCAATACATATTTAGCAAATTTAAAATGACACAATAATAGAAATTTCGTACTTGCTAACCGCTCATCGAAATATGGGACAAGATGGAATGTTCTTGTAATCATTTATCTTTAATATTCATAACACCATATGCAAAAGCGTTTTCCTGCATTTGATCATGTAGAGTCCATTCAACCAAAAAATGAGCTTCACACCACTTGACTAGCAAATTACCGTAAGCTGCGATTACTACTCCACTCTTCAAAAACTTCTATCATTTGACACAAATTGAAAAGCAAAGTGCAGCTGAAATTCATTAGTAAAATACAATTAAACCATAAAAAGTTCAAAATACTTAATATAAACCATGAATATATAACTTCACATCTTGTTAATTCACTTGAACTTCTAAACACCTTAAAACAAAACAAACGACACTTAATTAATACTCAACAAAAGTTTTAAATTGAAATTACTATTAATGCTATTGATAGAATATCTCAATATAATATAATATAACATATATTTTACTTAGGTTTGAATATATAAAATAATTATAAATAATATAATATAATATAATATAATATACGGGGTTGGTCCGGTTGGACCGACCCAAAACTCTTAGGGCCGAGGACTAACTCCGCAAGATGTTGGTCCCCGAAATTTCGAGACCGGGGACCACCCAGTCCTCTTGAACCGGACCAGGGACCAGGTAGGGTTGGGCCGGTCTAGGATCGGTCCGGGAGTCGACCCTAGACCGTGCTCACCCCTAACGGAAATGACAACAGACGGTGATGATGGTTGGTGCTCCAGACCTGGCCTTGGAGCTCCTCTTCGACCAAGGTCCAGTCGAGCTCCTCCATCGTGGAGACCTAGCTGAGCTCCTTCGAGTTAAGCTTAGCCATAGAGGGATTTGTTCGTGGACCTCCATGGCTTCCATGGCTGACATCAAGTTGTGCTCAAAATCACGGCTAAAGGCTACTGGTGATGACAAATGTTATAAATGACGAAGGTTATAATTATCGATTATGGGTGATATGTATAAAATATATCATATTCACTTTTATTGCATCACACACATGAAACTATCCATTTAAATTATATCCGTTTTATATCCGATCTTATCCTGTTTTAGACAACATCTAAATATAGGACATGATAAATTTTAATCTTATCCTCAACTTTTATCCAGAGTACAAAACGGTGCGAAAGTAAACGGAGCCCCGCTAATCCGCAAGAATAAGTGGGCCTCCACATTCCTCAGCTTCGGGCCCCACACGCGGCCGCCGGGTGCGGGGGGCGAAACGATGGAAAGAACGGAAGGAAAAACATCGCCAATTGGACCGTTCATCACGGACAACCGAATAACGAAAACGATCCCAACCGTCGGATCAGGAACGGACACGACCGACGGACTGACCGAATGACCCGAACGGAATCGACACTCAACCGTTGAAAGCGACCGAACCCAGTGATGATGTCACAAGGAAAATGCAGAGAGAGAAAAGAGGGAGGGGGGCGGGGGTCCTGCTCTGCGACGTTGCCATCTCGTGGCCTCCATCCTCCCACCATTTTAAAGAAAAGCCCATAAACGGACAAGCTCTGCAACTACTTTGTTCTTCGCCATCCTTGTCTTCTTGTTCAAACATCGGAGCTTCGGATCTTTCCATCTCCGCGTCTGCGTACGCTTGATATAAAAACGATGGCTTTCGCGTGCTCCGCCCAGAGAAAGGCGATTCGCAGAGCGGAGGATATGGAAAGAGAGGAGATGGCAGGGAGGGACAGAGCTTGAGGACCGTTCCTCTGTTTCCTCTGTTTCCTCTGTTTCTTGTTCCTGGCCGTCGCGTGCGGAGAGAATCGGAGGGCGGGAACTGTCGTCGAATCGGTGGAATTCGAGTGGAGACTTTGATCGGTGACCAAAAGGGTGTTCGGAGATGGGGGCTGCGTGATGAAATTCGGATTGATTCGTCACTGGATCGAATCAGGGCAATGGCATGCAGTTCGGTCCAATTGCAGGAGGAGCCGAGCATCGAGACGGACAAGCTCAGCTACGAGATCTTCTCGATCCTCGAGACCAACTTCCTCTTCGGCTGCGACGACCCCGACCAGAAGAAGCTCTTCGTCCCCAAACGCGTACCGACGCACAACCGCAAGAGCCGAAGCCTCGTGAAGATCTCCCGCTGAATCGTCTCGAGGTTGACGCTGCGGTCGCGGACCGTCGAGGGAAAATCTGCATACTCGCCATCGATGGTGGCGGAGGCGGCATGCGAGGTCTCGTCTTTGGCAAGGCCCTGGCCTATCTGGAGGGCGTGCTCAAGGCCAAGTCCGGCAATCCCGACGCCCGAATCGCCGACTATTTCGACATCGCCGCTGGCTCTGGCGTAGGTGGCGTCTTGGCCGCCATGCTTTTCGCGACTAGGGAGCGAGGCCCAGGCCCGGCACGACGTCCCATTTCCGAGGCCGAGGACACGTGGCGGTTCCTCGTGGACAAGGGGAATCGGGGTTGGGCGCTTCCCTCAAACGGCGGCGGCGGATTTTTCAGGCGGGTGCTCCGCGGCGGCTCCGGTGGTCAGGCGGCGGCAACGGCTGCCATGGAGAAGGCGATGAAAGAGGTGTTCAGCACCAGGGAGGGGAGGGACAGGAGGTTTCTGACGTTGAAGGACACGGTGAAGCCGGTCCTGATCCCGTGCTACGACCTGTCGACGGCCTCCCCGTTCCTGTTCTCGCGGGCCGACGCGCTCCGGGCCGAGAGCTACGACTTCAGGCTCTGGGAGGTGTGCCGGGCCACAATGGCGGAGCCGGGGTCGTTCGGGCCGGTGGAGATACGGTCCACGGACGGTAGGACGCGGTGCGTGGCCGTGGACGGGGGGCTGGCGATGAGCAACCCGACCTCGGCAGCGATCACGCACGTGCTGCACAACAAGCGAGATTTCGTGCACGTGCGGGGGATGGAGGACTTGCTGGTGCTGTCGATAGGGACGGGGCCGGCGGCGGAGGCCGGGTTTGAGTATGAGAAGGTGAGGAAGTGGAGGGCCAAGGAGTGGGCTCGGCCCGTGGCACGGATCGCCGGGGATGCGTCGGCGGATATGGTCGACCAGGCCGTGGCCTTGGCGTTCGGTCCGCGGAGGAGCAGTAATTATCTAAGGATTCAGGTAATTACATGTTTATTTTTTCTGCGGATTTGTTTGACCATGCGTCATGATAGAATCGGGTGATGCAGGCGAACGGCTCCAGCCTCGGCCGGCCCGGGCGCGGCATGGATATGGACCCGAGCCCTAAGGATGTGAAGGTGGCGACGGCTATGGCGGACGACATGCTGAAACAGAAGAGTGTCGAGTCGGTGCTCTTCGGCGGCAAGAGACTATCGGAGCAGAGCAACTACGAGAAACTGGATTGGTTCGCGGGCGAGCTCGTGCAGGAGCATCAGAGGAGGAGCCGTGGAATCGCTCCTGCCGCCGCTGCGGCCGCTGCCGCTCCTCTCAGGCAAGCCGCTCTGAATCCCACCTAAGCTGTGGTCCCAAGAATTTGTGAGAATCGATCCAAAAGAAAGGTAACTTTTTTCCCATTACAATCACTATCTAGATCTAGGTGCCGATCAAAAGAGATTGCAGATTTTTTGAGGAAACTTCTTCTCAGCATCGACAGTAATATTGGGAATTTCATTTTGATCAACGGAAAACAAGTTTTACAAGTTGCTAGATACATTAGATTTCGCATCTTTCAGTCTTGTGGAGCTGTTCTTTGAGTTTTTTCACGCCAATTCATGCATGTATAAAGCCATACAAAGGAAATTGTAATCCGGGAAACTCATGACCTTTGGTTTCTCTTCTCATGTTGTTCCTTAAGTTCCATAAGTGCTTCTGTTGTGGTAAATATCGAATAGTAAAATAAATAGAACAAAGAAAAATCAAGTATTAAATTTACGTGGTTCAGTCGGTATAACTTATGATTATGAGCAAGTAACGTTGGACCCTACTCTATAGAGATTACAATTACACTCGGGTCACTCAAACGGCCTAAGTGTTCTCTAGCTCCCAATTATGCCCGACAACTCTCACACATCGTTTAGCTTCACAATTATTGATGAAATAGTCTCTCAATCTCACGAAAGAATTCACAAATCTTACAATGAGATTCATTGCTTCATAGTGTACTTCATGAAGAAGGCGCCTCTTTGATGCCCTATTCAAATTAGGAATCCAATTACAACTAGCAAATCTACTTAAATTGAGAAACATATTTGAATTGTCTTTTCTTCATGGGCTAAAACTCGAGACATATGTTAACAGCCGTTGGTAAAATATTAGGTTGAATTCTCATTCTTCCATGGAACAATTCAACTTTGAAAGATGCAAAAGTAGGTTGGTAATATTGGGTGCTTCTATCAAACATATATAGAGAATCATGGGCAAATAGAATATTTTGCACACAAATGTATAGTGGTTCAGCTTTATAACAAGTTTACATCCACTCTTTACTAGCAACGGCCACAAAAACTGGATGGAATCCATTAGTAACTAAAAGAGAGCTATAATATCATAGATACTGCTTCAATACATGATAGATCACACTATTAGAATGCACATCTTGCTTTCACACTTGTACACTCTTCTTACCACAGATTATAACAGCAACAAAATCTCTACAATAGAGATAATTACAAATTGATAAAATAGCATAGTTCGCTCGACATAGAGAGAAGATGATAATAACAATGCAAACTTTCTCAATTTTCCGCTAAACCCTTCGTCTTTGCTTCAATCCTCTTTTACAGGCATGTTTCTCCAATCTGATCGTTAGAAAGCCTTCAAACGAATCAAGTAGCCGTTGGGTGTTGATAGGTGCGATCACCGAGGTTCAGGCTGCCCATAAAATCTATTTTTACCAGCAAAATCAGGTTTTTCCTAAATGGAGTCTGCCGCCATTGTTCGCCAACTACTTCTTTGGCTGCTAGACCAAAATTGACAAACAGTTTTGACTCATCTCTAGTCCTCTTGCCGCGAACTCCCTTGTCGACAGCTATTTTCCTTCCGTTCAACAATCATGTTGGTGTGAGTTAGTGGCCACCATCTTCTAGGTTGTCCATAGAAGCACAACAAGCTGCTCCTAATCACAACTTGATAGGAGGATCTGCCTTTATCAGCAACATAATGCTGCTTTCCGAGTAATTCCTTGGAGATCGACTTGGGATATGCTATCCGTTGATCTTCCGGGTTTATCTCCAACAATGATTACTTAGATAATCACCTTTTCATGGTCCATTTAATCATATTTGCGATTATGGCTCTGCCCACTGATTCAACTATTTATTATTGGAAAAAAAAAAAAAAAAAAAAAAAGCAACTCCAAAATTTGGAATGAGGCACAAATGAAGACGGAGGGAGAAGTAATGGAAATGCAAATGCTTTTTGCTTTAGTGTAATTACAAATCTGAAGTCCACAACTTTTTAAAGTGGTTGGACGTGTACATAAATATTCAAACATATAGCTTGACAAACGTTAGATGAGGAAAACAAGAAAGTCCACAAAGTGATAAAAAGCAGACAAATAAAGCCAAATGGGAAGACCCACAGTAAGTACATGAAAATAAGCTTGAAGAACTCTTCAATGAACTTTTGTAGCCTTCTTTGTCTTCATGCCGCGGAAAGTTTCCTTCATTAAATGCTTTTAGCATTTTTCTCTTCAATCTTCTTCAAGCGCCTACTATGAATCATGCTTCATCGATTCATTCTCGTTCTTCTTTTCACACCCATCATAAGTGGAGGCATTTTGAAGAACACTAACAACTAAATCTAGAGCTCATAAACAACGTGCTCACATCTTCAATAATCAATCTTATATTATTCTACTATTTATGATATCTCTAAGTCTTCACGAACATCTTTATTCTTCTCGACTTGTTCATCTTCTATTAGGTCCATCCAGCTTGTAAGCACCTCTGCTCCTGGTGCCTTGTTCACCATTTATCAAGGTCTTCAACCTTTGTAGATGTCCTTGGGAAATCAACGATGCAATCGTGGTCTTCTTGATATCATTATTACCTGTTATTGAGCAAAATATGCATTTATCAAATAAATATTCAAACATATAGTTTTGGTATCATCAAAACCACATAAGGATGTCACTCATCGATGAAAACCTAGACATTCCCATCAATCCCCTTGCCGATGACCTTCAAAGCCGCCTCCTCCTCAATGATCTTTGTTAGTAACGCACATGTTTCTATAGAAGTCGTTGAGACGGACAATCCACTCCATTGGAACACTCAAGCCACTAACTTTTTCTACCCGCTCTGGAAAAAATCGTAGGCCTTTATCAAACGGGGCACACCGTGATGACGGGTTAAAACACCATCAATCCCTCTTGTTGGCTACCCTCGTGACCTTGTATATGGCTAGAAGATGACTAGTGAATGGCGCTGCCTCGCTTCGCAAAAAGCAAGAATGGTACTCGCTATAAATCTAGTATAAGTATAGTGCAAGTATCAAAACTTGGTATAAAAGGATACTTAAGTGCCAAAAGTTATAGAAGATATATTAAGTTCCATTTGTTTTTTAAAATTAGGACACCTAAGTATCAAATTCGACGAACTCCATCGAAAATTTTACGTAGTAATTTTTTTATTTATTAATATTGCTCACCTACGTAGTTCACTGGAGAGTTGAGTTAGCAAATCCGAGTCAAAATGACATCGTTTTGTCTCAGATTTGAATTTTAATATAAATATTAATTAAACTAAATTTAAAATCAAATTTTTAAAAAAGATATGATTGTAGAATGGCGAGGCTAAGCCCCCACCGCCTCTCCATCGTCTCCAAGAAAGGCGGACGACGGTGTGGGGAGGGTCGGCCATGGTCATCGAGTATCGGTCAGGGGTCAATGACCCTAGCCAGCCAGTGACGAGGGCCTACAAAGCCTCGCCCAGATCTAGGATGAGGGTTGCACCCCCCCTCCTCAATCCAACGAGGGTTGTTGGCCTTCGCCCAGCTAGGCCAGGGGTCGTTGCCTGTTGGAGGTCCCCCTAGCCAACGGTGGCCCTTGGTTCGGTTGGTCAAGGGCCAGTGACCCTTGTCGGATCTAGGAGACGGCCGATGACCTCGCTAGATTTGGGGGAGGCTTGCGACCCTCGTCCTAGATTTGGGCAAGGGCTTGTAAGTCCTCATTGTTGATCGCCCAGGGTTGCCAACCCTTGGTCGGAGCCTAGTGACTCCGACCGACTCTCCCTCAATCGTCGCCAATGGATATGGCGGCAAGGGCTGAGCGCTCGCCGTTCTGCAATCAAATCTTTTTTTTTGTTTTAAATTTAATTAAATTAATATTTATATTAAAATTGAAATTCAAGATAAAATGATGTTGTTTTTGGTTTTTCTTTCCACATCAACATGCAAAACAATATCATTTGGCACTTGTCTCATTGAAAAAATGCCATGCTAGTATTTTGGCCAGATTTTCTTACTGTTGGTACTTAACTAATCAATTTTACTCTAATTTTGGTACTTAAGTATATATTTCCTAATTTTTGACATTTAAGTGTCTAATTATGCCAAGTTTTGCTACTTCAGAGGTCCAGATGTCCAATAAATGTAATGGCATTAGGGGCTGACTAATTTGGTGGGAGCCTAAACAATTGGAAACTCCCCTAGTGGCCCTAAGATGGGAAGCCCAAGCTCGAAATGAGGTGTTCCTTGTAGATCAAGCCTCGAAGAGCAGGTTCATTCCTAGGCATTGGGGGCAATGGGATATAAATCATATTTGCTACATTTGATTGTTTAGATTTTTAGTCAAGATAAAATATGAAATCCATGAATTTTGTTATATTCAATTTATTGTTTGGTGAATTACAATAATAATAATAATAATAATAATAATAATAATAATAATAATAATAATTAATAATAATAATAATAATAATAATAATATATTATTATTATTATTATTATTATTATTATTTCATAGCCTATGATCAAAATAACAATTTGTTGGTAAAGAAACCACAAGTGCACAAGTGGAGATAACCTCCCCAATCGTTATCGTACCGTCTAAATCTTAAACAATAAAAGAGCTTATTAAAGTATTATAAATTCATAAGTTTGACTATGACAAGAATTGTAAAGAAACTCCAGTAACATCAACGGGGTAGATCAACTAGCGAATACTATATTAGTAAAAGAGAGAAACACAATCATTCCCCTTTGTAATTGCGAAAAGTATAGTGTTTTTCCTCTTTTGCTTCTTTCATGAAGTTTCAACGTGAATCAGAGAGTTACAAAGGACAATGAGCTTTGACTATCTTACTATTTTCATGGACTTTTGATGTGAGCGGAGATAGTTACAAAAGAGAAAGAGCTTAAACTTTCTTCCTATTTTCATGGAGTTTTGTCATGAACCAAAGAACTACAGAGGAGCTGTGAAGTTTCGACATGAACCAAAGATACCAAGGAAGAGAAGACGAAGAGAGTATGTTTTCTTTTTTTAGAAATCTCATTGCCCCTCATTTTTTGAGAATTAGAAAGATCATTTTCAAGTTAAAATTGTTTATTTAAAATCTAAATTCTTATGCTCCTTTTTTATTAACTTTTTTTATTATTTTTCCTCTCTTTTTTAATTTATGTTTTATTCTTTTCCATCATTTCTTAATAAAAATTTTATTAAATAAATATAAATTCTAAATATATACATATGTATACTCTGAAGCCCTTAGGGTGATACATGATGAGCCGAAGAGTGAGGAGTAAAGGTGAGTATAATGCTAGGGTAGAAGTAGGTACCCAAGAATCAAATCGGTAGGGCCAGTTCTCGATTCTAGGATATGTAGAATATGCTCTAGGTTCTAAAAATTGTGGAACTTATTTCCGATGGATAGGTTCTAATTGGAATCAGGAAACTTGAAATCTAGAACTTGAAACAAGTCAATGTGTGTTTTTTTTTTTTTTTTTTTTTTTGGGTTCATTCTTTACGTGATTCCGCAGTATTTCATAATATCTAATGATGAGTGTATAATTTGAAATCAACAATTTAAGCTTCCATTTCTGACGATATCTATGATTGTAACTTTTATTTTGTTAATTTTCATAATTTTCATAAGTTTCAATATGAGTAGTGATTAGTGGATTGTATAAATTATGATAATTAGAAATGATAATTCAATGTAATTATCAAATTAAGATTATAGGTAGAATCTAGATAGACTTTAAAATTGACATTGGAACTTATGACAAGGTAAATTTCAGTATTCTGGGTATGTATGATAGGTTCTAAATTCCAAAAATTAGAAAACTTGTTCTAAAAGGTAGGTTATAGATGGAATTTGGACGGAACCTAGAACCGTTCACTTCTAATGAGGAGTAAGCATAGACTTGGCTAGCCACGAGGCACATGCCACACGTACTTATCTAGTTTGACAAAATGATTGATAGGTGTGATTAAGGAAAAGTGACTCTCAAATGACGATTGAGTTGAACCTGTACGACGGGTGGTTCATTGACAAGACCTCCACTTAAATGGTCTAATTAGAGAAGTTAGTGGTGTTTCCGTCACATGAAGACTGAGTTTTTATTGATCCTCGATTCCTATAACCACTAGTCATGACAAGTTACTACTCGTTCAAATTATGTCATGAGCCGTTTACAATCATCTGTCGGGTAAAGTATAATTTCGCCTATAAATAGCAAACTCCAGACTTTGGTAGAGCTTGGTAGGCTGTCTTCTTCCTCTTCAAAACTTGAATTACATTCTCTCTTGCATATACTACCTTAAGCATCGGTGGGGCAAAAGCTCGGACGCCCTAACCCGTGTTCATGTGCGCGAGTCATTTTTTGGGTGGAAGCTTTGCCGGATTTGGAAGGGCCAGATCGTGCACAAACAGGAGGGAACCATGGACTGGTCCTCCTTGAAGAGTATAATTGGTAGAAAATCTCGCACATTAAGAATCTCTCTCTCTCTCTCTCTCTCTCTCTCTCTCTCTGTTTCTGGAGGTAGAGAAAGTGAAACCATGGCCTCGCCATTTAAAATGGATTAATCGTTTTCCAATGCCGGAATCAATCTCCCAGAAAGCTTGCCTCCTCTAGTAAGAGGAAAAAAAGAGAGACGTTTCTTGGCCCTGTGGCGCAGGATTTTCATCGCACTAATGTTGCAACTATCCAAAGGCGAATGTCTATTTCAATTTCTTGCTTCCCTGGAACTTCTTAATCTCTTTAAGAATGATAAATATTCTAAAAGCTCATACATTTTTCTTTAATTTTTCTTCATAAATGCAGGTAAAGCCAATTGGATGCATCGAACAAAACGAAAAAAGAAAAAAAAAAAGAAAAGAAACTCTTGTTTGGTGGTGCCTGTTCTTGCCATTATGGGTCATTATGCAAATACTAATTTTTCTGGATGATTTTCACTTCTCTGATTTTTGAGAGAATTGCCAAAAAATCTCGAAAATTATAATGAAAAAATCTCATCAGTCAAAAAAGGAGAGGGGAAATGTTAAATTAATGTCTCAAGTTTGAATTTAGATAATAATTTATTAAACCGAATTTGTCGATAAAATTTCCAAGTAGAAGAAATATAAAATAAATTGAAGTACAATTTCTTCTTGCGGAAGATTGCGGAATCGAAAGGCGTGTAGACGCGCGTGAAGGAGGCAAAATCGTGGTGGGCCCAGGTAAAACAGCTTTTTTCTTTTACCGATCAAGAATCCGCTTGAAGCCTGCACGCGGAGCGGAAGCAAAGAGATGGTGGGCCCAGGTCAACTATTTGACCTGTGGGCGTACAAATTTCCTTATTCAGAGTCCATGAAGTCGGTTTTTTAAGAAATAAAAACCCTACGAGGAGGAAAAAGAACGAAGCCGCCGAAGTGAGACGCCGCCGAAGCTAACGAGGAAGAACCCGCCGCAACTTTACCAGAGAAAGGAGCCGCGTGTGTTTTTCGTTTGAGCTTAAACATCGTGTAATTTTGTGCCGTGAGTTTATTTTCAAATAAATTATTTATTTTATAAATACTTTGGGTTTGTGGTTAAATCTAAGTGTAGGAAACACTTGAGCTATTGAGCGATTGTAAACTGATTTTAATGGATTATTTACTGCTGGCTCTCCCTATAAACATAGGTACCGATACTTGGATCGAATCACGTAAATTTCTGGTGTTTTTATTTTTCTCGTTTATTTCTTTGGTGATTTCGCGTTGACGTAAATTACAAGATCCTGGTAATTCCGCATATTATATCACAACATGGAAAATGTATCCGAGGGAGCTGCCTAGCAGATTGATGTGCCTTTTATCGTGTCAATTGTCTTTTTGTTATTGATTAACATTTGGGCAAATGAACCTTGTTCGATCAAGGGTTCGGATAAAGAGTAAATATTTCCGAGCATGGCTAGTGGTTAAATTCATTTTACACATTCACCGTTAGATGGCGACATGCGAATAAATTTAGTTTATATGACAACTATCTTTAATTATACATGTTATCCATACAAAGGTGAATTCGATCAAAACTCTTTACACCAATAACGAACCTAATAAATATCCTTTCGTATAATGCTTTTAATAATTAGGACAACCTAGCGACCTTATTCATGTGGGACATCCTGATAACCACTAAGGACAAGCATAAGACGGTCGAAATAGCAAAGGGCAAAAGGGCAAGTTGCACGTAACAAGGAGGTGGGTCTAACCATGAATCTCTTTTGTCTTAGTTTAGTCTGTTTTTGTCCATTGTTCATTGAAATGCCCTCCTCTTTAGGTCCTTAGCTTTACTAGGGAATCGGTTTTTTCCTTACATTTGAATAGAAAATCTCGATCTTTATAGACCATTTTTGTGGTCCACGATTCAAACCCTAGTTTTTGTGGTCTCACTTTATCCTTATTTTAGAGGGGATCACCGAGCATGATGACGGTTAATTATACCCTACTCGACCGACCATATTGATAATGATGATGACCTCTATCTCTTTACTCATTCTTTGGTTTCTATCACCTCCTTCCTTTTTTCCTCGATGAAATTAAGTGTATGGTTCTTATGAGTTTGGAAGGCCCCATCAAGCGTATAGACACAAAGAAGCAAAACAAAGAACTTTAGATAATGATGAGAATGAAGAGATGAGGACTCGAATGGGTTGAGGACTTGAATGGACTAATCGTTAGTTGAAACATCTACGTTTACAAGTAATGGAGGATTCAATCATCAGGATGCAATTTTCATTTAGTGTTAGGATCTGTCGAATTTTAGGTACAAGTCGCATGTCTTGGCCCCTCTTCGATCTAGGTATTGTGAATTTTTCTTATGTCCGTAACCCTGGCTAGTGAGGATTCCCCATCCAACCGGTACCGAGAATGTCGAACCCATGAATTTATTTGTAAAAGAAACAACTGTTACGTTGCAAAGTTGTTACAACATCATCGCTGGGACAGAAATATTATTGCCTGAGGAACAGGAACATTTGTACACTAATTTGTTATTCCCTGAAATAGAAATCTCATCCATGAAAAGGAAAGACATGGCTGTGGAGCCATGACCAAGGCAGAGAGTACTTGTGGGCCCTTTCAGCATGAAGCTCGAAAGCATAGCCAGCATATTAGCCAAAGTCGAATCGGTCTGAAGCCCGAACCGAAAATCTCGAGCTGGTTCGATTTTCGTACTACCAGGCTTTATTGAACTTCCCTTCGTGCCTGCGTGGAGCCATGAAGGTGTTACGACTGTTGCGTCACTTTGCCGTTTTTCCAAGTTTGCGGCGGCTGAATCGGGTCCTGTAGTTGGGGATTGATAGGAAGGAGATAACATTGCGCATACTGCGACATCAATTGATCCACAAACACCAGAGCCACCATGGCCTCTACGATTGGAACCGCTGCATGAACCAGCCAAGCGTGTCCCTGTTATGTTTCGATCACTATTCTTTTCGTGCTATATTGCACAGAAAAGCACTCATTTCTAACTTTTACCATTTTGCTGCATTGAAGATATGATGCTTGTGCGTGGAAAAGAAAACTGGAAAATGAATCATTGTCTCGCTTATGTATACTTACCTCGAGGAGCGACACACGGATCGAACCGAATGTGGGTGGTTAGCTCAGTTTCCCTCTTATCTCTAGTCACTGTGTGCTGCTTCTTCTGCAGAAGTGTATCAAATCTGAATTAACTTCGCAACATCTACGGGCAATCCTGTGATCAACTTCACAGGTTCAAGTACAAGTCTGCATAAATATGACGAAGCGTTGTTTTGAAATAACATGGCATTTACCTGATTTTGCAATTAAATCTAATGCGAGACAAAGAAATTACTAGAGAAATCAACAAGGAATGATACAGAACACCTAGTTTGATTTGAGTGTTATAAAGCTTTCCTGTTTTACTCCAAATATGTCAAGAACTAAGGCTTCGTTCATTTTGTGGAAAATAATTTCCGAGAAAATGATTTCTGAATTTTCTGGCGTTTGTTTCCCGGAAAATAAATTCCTGGGGAAAATGTTTTCCATCAAAGGAAAAAAGTTTTATAAAGTGGGGAAAATATTTTCCACTTTTAAAAAGTGGAAAACATTTTTCTCACTTGACCTCTCTTATCTCACATTTCTATAAATCCTTACTTCCTCCTCCTCTTTCTTCTTCTTCTTTTTTTTTTTCTTTTCTTTATTTTCCATATTCTTCTTTCTTGGCTAGTTGTTGGACCAGATGAACCTCAAGCTCATCGATCTCAAACTCGTGCTCATTAATCTAGCGAGCCTCAAGCTTGACGCTCGCGCTCGCCAATCTGGTGAGCGGAAAATATTTTCCCTACCAAACACCGGAAAATATTTTCCAAAACTTTTTCAAGTTTTAGCTGAATACCAGAAAATATTGTCATTTTCCTAGAAAATGACTTATGAGAAAATCTTTTTTGGAAATGATTCAATTTCCGTGAAACGAACGAACCCTAATATAAAACTTGTATTTTCAAGAGTCAGCGTGTCATTTGGGCGACTACCCAACTAGGGCCAGGCACCTGGGACATGTACAGAGGTGACTGTATAATCCGGGCAAGCGAGCCAGCGTCCAGAGGGCCTGGTTGGGAAACCGGCCGTGCAGGGCTGGCAGCCTGGCCACCAGTAGCAAATTAGCTGCTAAGTCATTTAAACTGGCAGCCTGGGCAGCCGGTCCTCTCCGATGGCTCCCCACGATACCTTTTAACATGTATCTTACCTTATTTTAGTCTCAAGGCTTCGATCCAACTCGGATTTGGCTAGAACTTGAGCCACAAACTCAGTGTGTGTTTTGCATGCTAGAGAGAGAGAGAGATTACCCCGATAGTCGGCGTTGGCTTGAAAGCTACTCTCATGTTTATGATTTCCCCATTGGAAATTCCACCCTGATAAACCAGAGACACAAGATCAAACGAAGATGTGCTTAGAACTAAAAAAGACTTGTCACTTTCTAGTTCTAATCCAAGGAAGGAAAACACTTTTCGTGCCAATTAACTGTCATGGACACTGATTACTCTTTCAAGATCATACCTGAATGCCACCCGAGCGGTTTGTTCTCGTCCTGATTCTTCCGCGGTCCAAGTAGAACTCGTCATTGTGTTGGCTTCCTGTCAAACGTGTACCTGATAGGGTTGTTTACAGATCAGAACGAAGATGTTTAATTCTTTACGAAGAGTCGTGGCAATACACAAGGAATTCATTCGTTCTTTCTACTCATCCAAAGAAATAAAAGTCGCGGTCTGCTACATATGAGTTTCCATACCAGCAAAACCGCTACCAAACTCGAATCCCATCGTGGCGGGTATAGATAAGAGAGCTCCTGCAAACAAGGCTGAGAGTTTGTCGAAAACTGGTGAACCAAGCCCTTGAACAAGAAAATCCATCTTACCGAGGCTTAGATCACGTACATCAAGAACTACCTCATAAATATGACAAGTCAGAATAATGAAGACGATCAAAAAGTGGAAGGCAAAGGTATGACCCCGCATTTTCTTTACCAAAGCAATAGATAAACTAGACCATATTAGAGTTCTCGAGGAAGTCAGGGAAAAAGTTCTAACCACGTGGAGCGTTCCTCACTAGGCATGAGACAACACCGCCAACAGAATCCCCTGTGATCCTGGCGGCGTCGATTGCAGCAATCATCTTGTCTGCATAGTCAGCATCTGGACACCTGACAATGTTGCTCTCTATCTGTCCATACATGAAACGTCAGGAATATGGTCAAGAGCAAAGAAGTATCGCAGATTACGAGAGGATGTTGTAGGTCTCATCTCGTCACGAAGTTAAGAGAAGCACATGCGATAGGACGAAAACTTGTTTGACCTTTGAAGCAAAATCAGTACATTTGGTGTAGTGTCCCCAGAAGCATTTTATATGTAGGATTACGGGTTAGGATTAGACGATTACAATTTACAAGTAAGGTGACGCTACAATTAACCTAATCCTAAACCGTGATCCTAAATACATCTTTAACAATACAGATTATTTGTATTAAACCCATCAGCTATCAAGCTGTCTCTTCTGTTCTTCTTATAGTAATTGTGAATGGATTGGAGAGGATAACATGTGCTAGTTCCAACCCTCTCAAACCTGCCAAATTTCAACAGACGGACTACTATCAACGTTGATGACGTGTTTCACCAACGGTAATAGCTCATTTGTGTAGCAGTGTTACAAAGAACTATGTGAAATCTCCCTAGCTTCCTCAATGGCAACATATTCTTAGAAGCAATTCAGAGAATGAGAGCCAATTCAAAGGGGACAAGTATCATGACTCATGCTTTGTCCTAAGCTGCATTCAGATGAATCCTCCAACCCGTGAAAACGCCGCACGCTGTTTCTAGGGGGGAATAGTGTTTCAGCATACCATTGCGGTTGTAGCTTTGTAACTATACTCTCCTACTAAAAGACGTGATAATTCAGACACTCCACGTTGGAAACACAAGATACCCAGGCCATTGAAATGAATTCGATGGAGAATATACAGAATTCCATGACAGATGTACCTGCTCAAGCGTCACAGATTCTTGATCTACCAAATGTTCTGGAAGTACTACCTCATGGGCTTGAGAGACATAAGCAAGAACCTACAGGCAACAGAGAAATTAACATGAGGGTGCGCTCTAAAACGTGTGCAAGCACGCACGAATGAGCGTAGGCAGGCGGAACATTGAGTTAAGCTTTGCAGAATTTGCCCTCCAAACACGAGAGACATCCATTAGAAGTTACAAACTCCTATGCATTAAAGATGAGACCCACAACCACAAGGCAAGCTCTCTCCATCGACAAGTATAGCATAGCGATGTGGTGAGGGAGTCGAATGCATTAAGCTGGATACCCAAAGAAAATATAGAAACGCATGCAACCATTAGAAATGTCGCGTGTTGATGTAGTGTAGCGAGTCAAGCTACTCATAGGCTACTCGAGCCAGCTCCTGCTCACTCACTCATATTCAGGTTTCGTGTTTTCTCACGCTCGGTTTAGTTTGAGCCTTGCAGTGCTCGACTTGACAATTCCCTTTCTTAATCAAGGATCAATTCTTTGTTAAATAGTCACCGCTCGAGAAGCAATGGTTCTAGGTTTTTTCTATATCTAAGGCTCTGTTTGTTTCGTAAAACTCATTTTCTGGGAATATATCTTCCTCATATTTTAGTGGGAAAATGAGTTATAGGAAAAGATTTTCCTAGTCAATGGAAAATTTATGCTCAAATTCAAGAAAACAATTTTCTCTTTGAAAAATCGGAAATCATTTTTCAAAATAGGACTAGATATCTATGTTTGAATTAAAAGTTCTATGTTTGGGCACGGAAACCCTAACACTAGTTCCTAAGCCCTTGATAGTGGCTCTGGGTAGGGTTGGGTCCACTGGGGTCCATTGAGGCCAAGCCTGAGTCCAAAGAGTTTGGGCCCACAAGTAAGCCTAGGATTCCAGTACCATTGCTTGACTCCTTGGCACCCTAGCTTGGGTCCACAGAAGCTAAGCCCGAGCCCTTATGCTCTTGCCCTCTCTAAAACCCAAGCTCAAGTACATTGAGGCCAAGCTTGGGTCCATAGTGCCAAGGACATAGACATCCTGCCCTGGATTGGTCCCATCGAGGCTGAGACCATTACCTCAATGCTAGCGCTTAGGTCCATGACGCCTGAGCCCGTGCCCATTAAGGCAACGCCTGAGACCTTGGTGCCTAGGCCTAGGTTTATCGAGGCTAGGCTTGGGTCCCCGTTTCCCATGCTCATGTCCATTGAGGCTTGGGCCTGGGTTCTCGACAGATATGCCTAGGTCCTTGGTTCATCAAGGCTGGGTCCAACATGCACATGCCCACCCGGGTCAATCAATGCTAGGCTTGAGATCTTGACGACTATGCCTTGGTCCATCGAGGCAGGGCCTAGGACTTTGGTGCCTGAGCTTGGGTCCCTGACACCCACGCTTAGGTTCATCAAGGCCATGATCGAGACTTGTGCCTTGTTCCCTAGTGCCTGGATTGGGGTCTTTCGAGGCCAGACTTGAGACCCTAGTGTTTGCCCCTTGCTCATTGTTTGTTTATGTGCAAGTTACTAGCGCCACAATAATGTATCTCTATTTAAGAAAATCAAATTAGTTTTTTCTTACTATTTAGTGAAAAATATTTTCCAACTCATTTTTGGGTTTTAGCCAAACATTGAAAAATATTATCATTTTTCCGGAATATAAATTTTTGGAAAACATTTTCTACGAAACAAATGGGCCTAAATGTCTTCTATTTTGTGTAGTCTATCTATGTTAAGAGGTTAATTAACAGTCATGTGCCAGTCACGTGACTATATGAGCTCCAATATTTGAGATTAGAAGTCGTTATATTAGATCAAGAGCTGAGACTATCTTATTTTTGTAACCGTAGTAATAATAGGTATTTTTCACTTATATATATATATATATATATATTTTTTTTTTTTCATTCAATTGACATCATCGGTTTTGCATAAACCCTAGAATATCTTTTCTTTATTAAAGTTAAAATTCAACTCTATTATAACCATTTTTTTTTCTTTTTGCTGTCTTTCACTCCTCCGATCGAAGCCCTTGTCACAGTTCGTGTTGCATCAATTTGGCATCAAAGAGAAAAGAGGTCCTAACTTGCGATTAGCCGATTAGGGACCTCGTTTAATTACGATGGTTGAACGTGGAAGAGGTCATGGAAGAGGCAATTGAGGCCAACATAATATAGAGATCTTTCTAAGTCTTTTTTGTCGTTAATTTTTCTTCATTCAGTAAAAGAAAAATGACATAAATGGTTATTAAACTTTGATTCAATATGCAATGTGGCACTTGAAATTTTAATTTGTTTAATATTATCCTTGAACTTTTGATGAAAATTCAAACTACTCCTTATATTATATAAAAATGTTTAATGTTGTTTCCGAATTTAAATTAATTGAATAATAACATTGGACATTTTGATATAGTTCTGAGAATAATTTGAATACTTACTAAAAGTTTATAGATCATACTGCATATTAGGTTAAAGTTTAAGGACCACATTGAATGAATTAAAAGTTCATAGACCACATTGCACATAAACCTAAAGTTCAAAAACTATTTGTGTCATTATCCCTTAATAAATATCATTGGTCCTTTTATAAACCTTCAAATATCTTTTCTCTATTTCAGCTATAATTCAACTCTAATTCAGCCTTCTTCTTTTTTTTTGCCATCTTTTCCTTCGCCAGCTGCGTCAATTGGTATCAAAGCCCTTGTTACAGTTTTTCCGTACATAAATTACCCTTGTTTTCACTCACGATTTTACTTCTCCTTCCAACCTCTGTCTGGCCGATATCTTTCTTATCCTTAACTTCCTCGTTTGCTAATTTTTCCCACTTTCCCTCCTCGCCCTCCATCTCTTCAATGGTTTTGTTCTGTTTCCCGAGCTAGAGATAGTCTAAGCAAGTAGCGTCTTCCTCTGATGAAGGTTCTCTTTACTCAGATGGACAACAGATCATGAATGAAAACAAATATGTCAAGCCAGAACATAAATAAAAGATCAACAAGTGGTACATAAATGCAAGACTTGACACCAGAAGTTCAAATCCAGCTTAAAAGATTACGGTACCTCAGTCCTCCAAAATTCTTTCAGAAGTTTCTTAGCAATAGCTCCAGATGCAACTTGACCGATGGTTTCTCTTGCTGAAGATCTACCACCACCCTAAAGTTGATAATGAGTTTAATAGAAACTTGGTCAGAATCTTCTGTCCTCATAAAATCCAAGCATTTTCAAGCATCTGCTATGGCAGTGGCACAAAATTACCCCTATTGCTCGGACACCGTACTTCATATCGTAAGTCGCATCGGCATGAGAAGGTCTGTAAGCTAACGACAATTCGTTGTAGTCCTGCAAATTCCAATCCGGAAGCACTTGTTTCAAACCACTGTGGACAATAAGGAAACAACAACTCCATGGAGGGATTCTCAGAAGACTGTTTCGACATATTTAATACAGCTGACCCAACAGCGCAGTTTCAACCTCCTCTGGACGCTAATTATATCTGTCCAAACATATCCTAGCTTCACGATGTGATAGCATAAAATTTACCCCTATCTAATTTAACAAGACTGATCAAATAGACACAAAAACTGTCGTTTCTGAGGTCGTGTTTTGTCATCAATTCTGTTCAACAGTTCCCAAGGAGATACTTACATGTGCTTTCTGATCAGTATTAGGAACAGATATCATGATCGGTGTCCCAGTAGTCAACCCTGTACTAAGATAGAACGTTACCTTAATTTGAAAAAGACAACAAGTGGCGAATTTCAAGCAGGAAGGAAATGAAAAAACAGCATTAAGAGGATCAGGAGAACCGAACCTTCAGAGACTCCTGAGTATATTTTACATGTATCGGTCTCCTTTCTTGTGCTAGTCATTCGGCTCTGACCCGGTCTCCTGTATACAGGTAAGTGGACAGTCAAAGGTTAGGGATTCTTTTAGGCACTGATAAAAGTAACTGAACCATGCATTTTCACTAATTATGGAACAATGTGAAAAGATTATCTTATGTAGATAAGAATACAATTCGAAACAATTTGATCAATATAAATGATCAGGACACAGCCAGCTATTAAAGGGGCAAGAACCTTCTGTCCAGTTCGGCCTGGATGTCTGCTTCCGAAAGCCGCATTCTAGGGGGACACCCATCGACAACACAACCAACACCACCCCCGTGAGACTCGCCGAATGTGGTGACACGGAAGAAAGTCCCAAAGGTATTCCCAGTCGCTTGTACCTCTGCGACAAAGCATTCATCAGGCCAATTCCTGAATGGCAAGTATCGCCACATGAATGAAAATCAATTTCAGATTGAGTACGTGCGCATCTATTCAGAAGCTCCGCAACATTTCCTATAGATCAAGAACATCGAATGCAGTCTATTTAATTCAAGGACGAATCTTGAGCAATGAAAGTGAGCTTATCGAATCTCATACGTGAGTAAACAATGCGCCCATATGCGCAGAGTACATATGCCGGTGTCAAATATCTTGCTTCTTGACCCAAGCCTGTATGCATTAGTTCATTACTCAAGCACTTCTTATCAATTGCGAACTTCTATGCAAGATTATGCCGAAGAACACAGGTTTTTTGTTCCACAAACCACATCGAATGAGCCGACATGAATCAACCAGGTACCTTGTACTTCAGTTGGGGGATGGTGAGGAAAATCTAAACGGCTGATCTTGATGACGACATTTGAAGTTCATTTTTGGGCATTGCTTGTAAAGGCAAGCATGGGTAGTAAGCAGTCCCAAAAGAGGAAAAGACGGGACAAATGAAGCCCCCACCTTGCTAGCAACCTATACGGACTCTACAGAGAAGAAGGTGAAGCTACTACGCCGTATCAGCGCACCTGCTAAAACAATTACTACTCAGGCAAACGAAAAGTCATATTAGAGTCGTTAGTATTATTTAAGGGTAAATTTGGGAGGACAAAAAGTGAGGTCTAATTTTAGTAGAAGTGAATAATTATGAAAAATTATAACAAAAAAAGGAGGTGGGGGTTCGAATCTGCAAAAAATTAATTTCGGGAGTGAGTTTCGACTTCCACGCCCTAAGTTATAATATAAATATAATAGAATCGATAAAAAAAATTATGAATAATTATAACAAAAAAAAAAGTGTTTATAGCGTTTGGTGTGCATTGGCCACTGGTGATATTATGCATGTGCCTTTTTTATTTATTTATTTTTTTTTTTTTTTATTTTATTGAGGTAAGGACAATAAAAGCTGCAAAATTATTTATGCGACGTCAAGTTTATCGTCAAAATTTTATAATGATTTCTTTGTCGCCAATTTTTTTTTTTTTAAATTATTCATTTAGGTAACCCCAATGGTTTAACTCATCAAAAAATATAATATATTAAACATATTCGACATGACTCATCAAATCACTTAAATGATTGACTTTAATTGAAGTGAGAGTTTATCAAGAATTGACACAAAACTTTTTAAAATTTACAAAATGACAAAATGAACTAAAAGCCAAAAATCAGAAAGCAAATCTTCCGTTTCCACCGTTCTTTTTGTACCAATTAGTAAAATGACAAAATCTCTCTCTCTCTCTCTCTCTCTCTCTCTCACAGTTCAATTCAAATATAATATTTTATTAATATTTTTTTTGATAACTCAATTCAAATAAAATATTTTATTTGTTTTTGAACTCTCCCTTTCGTGAAAAGAAAAAGCTGCAAAATATTTTATTTGTTTTCCTCTTAAAAAAGAAAAAGAAAAATAAGGCTAGAGTAGAATTTTTATCAGTTCCCTTTCTCAATTTCAAATTTGCTTCTTCTTTAATCTTGCGGTGTTTCGAGATCAAACAATAGTGCACGAAGTCTTATTCGAATGTGCTAATTCTATATAATGACTCTTCTTCTCATTACACTCCAAAGAGCGATAAGCATCTCCATGCAATTCTCGTTGATTTCGGATTAGATTAAAGCATCGTTGCTCATCTCTCTACTTAGAATTGCATTGTTCTCATGTCTGGCCCTTATCTGCTACTCCTCTGAAGCCGCTCATGGCCGTGGCTTCGTCATCTTTCTCTTCAAATGTACATCCCACGAACCGCCCCGATTGCTTTCCTAATGCTATCACGCCTTCTATGCGTAGAACCGATAGGTGGCTCTAGTCAAACTGCCTGAGAGCCAAGCTACCTGCGTCTCTCATTGCCAATAGAACGTCCGCTCACACGAGTCGTCCGACCTCGAGGCTTGGTTTGACAATCGGGGAAGGTCGACGCTAGTGCTTTCAAGGACAAGAGGTAGTGTGCCTCAATAACGTTATTTAGTACATAAATTGCAAGGCCTGCAAGTTTAAAAAGTTGAGTGCCAAAAATTTGCGAATGACCGCTTTGACTTCAAAATAGTATTAATTGCTAATTTAAATGGCTTATGATAAATAATTTATTGTTAAAAAGACGTTGGATTTTTCAACGAATTAAGTCATCGGAGTTTCTTGAATGAACGGTTTAAAAGGTTATGGAACCAAAGTAATTTGTTCGTAAAAGTTTTCATGCCAAACTTAGTATCATATAATCGTTTTGTGACCTTATTGTACTTTTCTTTTCCTACTTAGTGCAATTCTTCATGCCAAAGACGTTAATATGTTAGGGGTAGAATCTAAAACTTCTATATTAAGCTATCTACCGAAGCTAGCTCCCCTGACACTCACTTAATGCAGTGTTGTACTAGCCGCATCTGTTTTCGCGGAAGCTACATTTCTACTTAAGCTTTCAAGCTAGAGATGGCAGCTGCTTTTAGCGATTAAATGCCATTATCCTCCTAGAATACGCTGGGTTATTTAGTTAATCGTTATATTTCTTCTTATAAAGAAAAAAGCACAGTAATAATGAGGATTCAGGTAGGGCTTGAGTTCCTGCATACTTGATTGGAATGTACTTGGAACACTATATATAAACCCATCTAGAATTTTAGGATTGGCCCGACTTACATTTGAGGCAATCAACGTAGAATTTGATAATAAGACCGATTTTCCTAAACTGTTGCTAACTAGAGTGCTTTTACAGATATTTCAACTTCATTGCATAGAACATTGGGCTAATTTTGTAAAAAACCCCAAACTTTAGGTCTAATCTTAGTTCTTCCAAAAAAAAAAAAATGTCTAAAGAAAACCTCAAACTTTTGGTTTAGTCAAATCTGCCCTTAACCTTTTTTGTCTTAGAAAAATCCATCTCGAACTTTAGATTTTGTCCAAAATCTACCATAAATCATTTTTTATCTCAGAAAAAATCCCAAACTTTAGATCCAATTCCAAATCTAGTCCTAAATTTGCCCCACTTTAGCCCCTTATCCAAAAGTCGCAGCTAGTCATTCATAATTTTTATATCCTATAACGGTTTTATTTTGAAGATAATTTTTCATGTTGCCTTGTTAATGTGTATTTTATTATCAATATGGAAATATCATGTTAAATTAAGACTGGACCAATGGTTAGATTTGAGAATAGATTAAAAGTAGGTGATTGTTTTTTGATAAAATGAAATTTGGGGCTGATTTGGGACTGGACCTAGCTAATGGACTCACGTTATCATATCATTTGTTGTTCCTTTTTTGTTGCTTGTTTCGTGCTCCTAGCCAAGAGACCGGAGAGAAGACGACGAAGTGCTCTTAATCCATTCTTTCTCGTTTTCATGACGAGCAAAGTTTCGAGATCTATCTATCTTACCCAAACTCAAAGTACGAAAGCATATAAAAAATGGTAACCCCATGAATAAGAACACACACTCACAAACAAAAGACACGAGTTTAGAGTGCTCACGCAGATTCTGGGACGTCCATTTGCGGATCGAGGACAGTGACGGCGAAGAACCGCGAAGCTCTCTCGGCAGCGAACTGAAGCAGGAGGAGGAAGACAATGGAGCTGCGGCACACGGCAGACTATATGCCATTTGTAACATCCTAGGTCTCTACTGTATATATTGTCCGCTTTGGACATTAAGTTCTCACGATTTTGTTCCTCTCGGGGCAGTCCATACTACAAAAAAAAAAACGCGTATGTACAGTTAGAGGGACCCAAGCCTTATAAGATAGCCCATGACTCCCTCCCTAGGCGATGTGAGACAAGAGAGAGACTCCTTCCTTGCGCACGTCCAGGGACTGAGGCGTGGACGCACCGCCATCTCTCTTCCCCGCGCACCATCACTTGGGCCTTCACACTCTCCACCCCTAGAATGATATATCTTTTGCTTGAATTTAAGCAGCGTACTATGTAGATCTAAGTAGAATATTACATGGTATAGACAACATACTAAGTGGATATCAACAATGTACTGGAAAGCTGGATATTAGTGATGACTGTGAATATGAGCATAACACTTATACAATTTGCAATGACAATTCTTATCACGAACTTCAAAATTATTATATCCCTTGACAGCTTGTGATATGGTCTGGATAACTAATTTAGAAGATCCAGATTGACTATCCATCTTAAAGATAATTTATACGAAATATACAATCATGCCAAATATCTTGATTGATTGACAATCGTCTTGAATGTAAGATAATGACCATAACTGAAGCACTCCCATATTTTGGAAAGAAAGGTTTGATTGTATGGGTGACTAAATTTATGTGAATTCTGATTTATTGAATTCAATGGCTACCCAAATCTTTGCAACAACTTGTCCAATGGCTAGTTTGGAGATTGATCCTCTTAAAGATTGTCCAAGGGAAGTTCGGATGTTGAGGAGTATAATAGAAGATCAAGGCGCTGAAGAGAGAGATAGATCAAGAGTTCATAATTGTAAATCTCAAGAGACTTTATATCCTTTTGGATTATCTTTTGTGAGCTTTAATATTATAATATTCAAGAAGTGTTGGCAATGTGAAAGTTTGTGCTTAGGTGTATGATAGTGCGGACTATCTGTTTGGATATAAATTGCACCAGCTTTGAGGAGAAGTGCTTGAATATAAGCAGCACCTCGTACTGTAACTTCTCAACTATTGACAAGTAGAATTCAGCTTGAGGCTATTCGTCTAAAAGAGTGGACATAAGCTTACACCAAGCCGAATCACTATAAGTTCCTGTGCATTATTTTTTGTCTCTTTGCTCTTATTTACTTACTGTTGATAGTGTTGGAGAAATTCCTCTTGAAGTGTTTTGAAGTTGACAAAACGTTTCCATCAGTCTAGTCTGAAGGATTGCAGACTCTACTATTTAAAGTCTCGAAGACCTCCGGACAGCCGACTCAAGACTCAAAGTCTATCCTCATTGGCATCTCTAATTTGAAGAAAGGCTATCCAGGCTGGATGTTTCATTAAGGATGTGACCTTATCGACGGAGAAGATCTCTTGGCTGGATGTGACATAACAGAATTCTTTATTTGATCACAATTGATTCGAATATTAAGGATCCGATGATTGACAAAGTTTACTTGGAAGGTTCTACTTATGGAAACCGAGATCCTGATTGTATGGGTGAACATGATTGATGGGCTATCGACATGTTCCTTCAATAGCTCGAATGATCTTCCTAATTGATTCCATCTAACGGGTAGATTGGAGGAATTCCTTTGGTAAGTGCCAACGAGTATGATGGCATGAAGGAGTATATAAGGAAGACGTTTTAGTCGTTCGAGAAGGTGTACGAGAGAAGAATTCCAAAGTCTGAAGCTCCTTGTTTCTAGTCAATTCATTTGTTGAGCATAATTGTGTAAACAAAAGAGAGTCTATATTCGTGAGAAACCTTGAGGAAGTGTGGTAGAACATCTACACTTTGTGGAATCAAGGAAAAGTGCTGTAACTTCTCTTTTGTTCATAGTGAAATCCAGCCGGTGGGCTGTCAGTGCGGAAGAGTGGACGTAGGCTTGGAATAAGCCGAACCACTATAAATCTTGTGTTCATTTCTCTCTTCCCTATCCTTTACTTTACCTTGATCGTATTTTCCTTTCTATCGATTGCCTAAAATCGCTTCCGTATCTCGAAAATTTGTTTGTGCACCTATTCACCCCCTCTAGGTGATTATACTAGCTATCTCAATTGGTATCGAGCACATTGTGTACTCACTTTTGTTGAAGTGTTTTACTTCGAGTTAAAGATCCATGGCTAGTATGTTGGCTCCGGGAGCTGGTAGAAGGGCAAAGCAATACCCAGACCTCCTTACTTTGATGGAAAGGATTACAACATATGGAAGAACAAGATGAAAGCATTCCTAAGATCAAAGGATCCTTTGGAATGGGACGTTGTAGAAAAATGAATTATTCCTAAAGCTGCATTTGTCTCAGAAATATGAAAAGATGTTGTTGAGTCTAGTGAAATGACTCAGGAAGAGAAAATCAAGAGACAAGCTCTTGATGCAAAAGCAATTTATTCCTTATATTGTGCTTTATCTCCTATTGAGTATAACAGAATATCTTCTTGTGTTACGGCTAAAGAAGTCTGGGATAGATTACATATTACTTATGAAGGAACCGATCGAGTGAAAGAGACTAGAATCAACATTCTCCTCGGCCAATATGAAGCCTTCAAAATGAAACCAGGAAAATCTATAACTGATATGTTTAGTCGTTTTACAGATATTGTGAACGGTCTTGAAAATCAAGGTCAACCAATTTCTGATCCCATGAAAGTAAACAAGCTACTGCGTGGACTCTCCAAGAATTGGAATCACATAAAGACCTCAATCAGAGAAACCCAAAGAATAATACCTCTATCTGTTGATGAGTTGGTTGGGACTCTTCAGTCTTATGAAGTGGAATGAATTAATGAAGACGAAGACCCTAAAGGTAAGAAATCCATTGCGTTAAAATCTAATGATGATTATGATGCTACAGGTTCTGAAGACGATATGGATGATGAGGAACTTGCTCTCATGATAAGAAGATTCGAAAGCTGAACAGAAAATGAAGAAGATTCAATCCAAAGAAACAAAGCTTTCAAAAGCAAATGACTAAGTTTGTTGAGGATGATGAATCAAACAAAGATATAGTCTGCTTTAAATGTAAGAAAAAAGGGACACATCAGACCCAACTGTCCTCTTCTAAGGAAGAAGAAAGGAAATATTGAAAAGTACCGAAAAGCTCTTAAAGTTGAAACCTGGAGTGATACAGAGTGTGAAGAAAGTGATGATGACTATGCCAATGTATGTCCGCATGGCACAATCGGATTCAGATTCAAATTCCGAGATAGATTCAGACTCAGAAAGTGAATTTGAAGTAAGTAACTTCAAAATCCCTATTAAGGTTTCGAAGTATATTGATGAATTGTGTTTCAGTCTTAAGACTTCTCTTAAAAGAATTTCCGAACTCAAGAAAGAAAATTCTGCTCTAAAACAACAGGAAAATATTTTGAAAGAAAAAGTGAAAAGTTTAGACAAGAATGTTTCTTCTCTTAAAGAAAGTGAATATAACTTGTTAAAAGAAAATGCATTCTTAAAGAGAGATATCTCAAATATTTCCAAAAGATTTTCTATAGGATCGAGAAACTAGAAAAATTCTTTTGTTCAAAGACCTTATTTTAATAAATCTGGTTTGGGAATGACTGATGAAACCATTCCTTTAATTGATTTTCCTAAGGTGAAAGAAAGAATCAAACAAAGACCCACAAGAGATGCTTACAAAAATCATTTTAAAAGAATCTTTGTAAAACCAGTAGGTCGTAATGCTCTTAGATGCTCAAAATGCAATAGTGCGGATCATTTTGAAAAAAAATGTCCTATGATTTGGAAACTGTTAAAAAGGTATGGGCTAAAACTGCATATCATACTAACACCAATGGACCCAAGAAAATATGGGTACCAAAGAAGGCTTGAGTTTCTTTTTTAAATGCAGGTCACTATCAAGAAAAAAATGTAAAATGGTATCTTGATAGTGGATGCTCAAGACACATGACAGGAGACTCAAATTTCTTCATAAAACTTGTTCAAGTAAATGGTGGAAAAGTTTCTTTTGGAGGAAACAGCAAAGGAAAAATTATGGGATTTGGAACTGTAAAGATTGGAAATCTCAAAATCAGCAATGTTTCCTTAGTGGAAGGGCTCAATTACAATTTGCTTAGTATTAGTCGGCTTTGTGATACTTTT
This sequence comes from Eucalyptus grandis, assembly GCF_016545825.1. Classification (NCBI taxonomy): domain Eukaryota; kingdom Viridiplantae; phylum Streptophyta; class Magnoliopsida; order Myrtales; family Myrtaceae; genus Eucalyptus; species Eucalyptus grandis. The sequence continues at coordinate 12,324,380 of NC_052621.1, forward strand.
GGTTTCAAAATCAACTTTCAAGAGGGAATATGTTACGGAATTAGTAAAGATTCTACTCGAGTCATTCATGGGTCGAAGACATGGAAATATCTATCTCTTGGATGTGAAACCCGATGAATCACAATGTCTAATCTCAATCCAAGACGAAGCAAACTTATGGCACAGAAAGCTTGGGCATGTCAATATGAAGCAAATAGCCAAAATCTCATCAAAGAAGCTTGTTCATGGACTACCCAATTTATCATATCAAAAGTCTGATCTATGTACACCATGTACATTGGGAAAACAGGTTAGAGATTCCTTTAAACCAATAAATCAAGTTTCCACTAACCGTGTATTGCAACTTTTGCATATGGATCTTTTTGGACCAACCAAAATGCAAAGCATTGGAGGTAAGAAATACTGCCTGGTAATTGTGGATGATTACTCACGATTCACTTGGGTATACTTCTTGGCAAGTAAGTCTGAAACCTTCTCTCACTTTGAAAAGTTTGCTAAAAAGATTCAAAATGAAAAAGGGTATGTTATATCGAGTATAAGAACAGATCATGGAGGTGAGTTTGAAAATCATGACTTTACAAAATTCTGTGATGAATCTGGTTTTCAGCATGTATTCTCCTCTCCATATACTCCAGAGCAAAATGGAGTTGTGGAAAGAAAGAATAGATCTCTTCAAGAAATGGCTAGAACTCTTTTAATTGAAAGTAACATCTCTTCACATTTAGCTTTGAAGCAGTTTTTTACAGCATATTACATTATAAATAGAGTCTTTCTAAGGCCTATTACGGAAAAAACTTCCTATGAACTATTCAAAGAAAAGAAGCCTATTGTTTCATATTTTCATGTATTTGGATGCAAATGTTTTATACTGAAAAATGCAAATGATCGAGTTGGAAAGTTTGAAGAAAAATCGAAGAAGACATCTTCCTTGGATATTCAACCACAAGCAAAGCGTACGAGAGTCTACAACAAGAAGACTCAAACAGTGGAAGAATCAATGAATGCTAAATTCCAGGATTCTATGCAAAATGAACCCATTCAGATTCATCTTAAAGAATCTGAACACTCCAGAACTTTACAAAGTCTTAAATAGCTCAGACTTTGAAGGACCAGCAACAAGTGACCTATTTGAAGATTCAAGTGAAGAAAGTGACAATCAATCGACAAATTAACCAGCAACCGGAAACATAAGTCCGGTCATCCCAAAGATCTTATTATTGGCGACATCAATGAAGGAATTCGTACAAGATCCAAAAGGCGCGAAGAGTCTAGTCTTTGTGGCTCTTATTTCTGAAATAGAACCCAAAAGCATAGAAGAAGCTTTATCGATGAAAGCTGGATTGAAGCTATGCAAGAAGAGCTCGGGCAATTCGGAGTTAATGATGTCTGGGAATTAACTCCTAAACCGAAAGGTAAATCTGTTATTGGAGCTAAATGGGTTTTCAGGAACAAGATGAACGGGAAAGGAAAAGTAATAAGAAACAAGGCAAGACTCGTGGCCAAGGGATATACACAAGAAGAAGGGATAGACTATGACGAGACTTACGCACCAGTAGCAAGGTTAGAAGCAATTCGATTATTACTTGCTTTTGCTTATTATAAGAATTTCGGGTTATTCCAAATGGATGTCAAAAGTGCCTTCCTAAATGGATTCATCCAAGAGGAAGTCTATGTGGAACAACCACACTGGTTTGAAGACCCAAAGAAACCCAGACTCGGCATTCGGACTCAAAAAGGCTTTATACGGCTTGAAACAAGCTCCTCGAGCTTGGTACGACGAGTAAGTTTTTAATTGAAAATGGATTTGTTAAAGGTAAAGTAGACACTACTCTTTTCATTAAAAGAGAAAGCAAGAGTTTTCTACTTGTTCAAATATATGTCGATGATATTATTTTTGGATCCTCTAATGAAAGTACGTACAAGAAATTCTCTAAGACTATGCGGGATGAATTTGAAATGAGCATGATGGGTGAGTTAACCTTCTTTCTTGGACTTCAAGTAAAACAATTGAAGGAAGGAACTTTTATTTATCAAGAAAAATATGCTAATGATATTGTGAAGAAGTTTGGATTGAACAATTGCAAAAAGTCTGATATACCAATGTCAAGCTCCGTGAAGATAGATAAAGATGAAGGAGGAAAGAAAGTCGACCAAAAGTTATACGGGAGTATCATTGGTTCATTTCTTTATCTTACGCTTCTAGACACGATATTTTGTTTAGTGTTTGCATTTGTGCCAGATTTCAAGCGGACCCTAAAGAATCACATTTAAGCTTCTTTGCGAGCGTATTATCAAATATATTGCATCAACTTCAAGCTTCGGTCTCTGGTATCCTAAAAGGGGAGACTTTACTCTTCTTGTATACTCAGACACAGACCTAGCCGGATGCAGAGTTAATAGAAAGAGCACCTCGGTACATCCAACTACTTGGAGCGGGGGCGGTGTCTTGGTTTTCAAGAAAGCAAAGTACGGTAGCTCTCTCTCGGCGAAGCGAGAATATGTAACTCTTGGAAGTTCTTTGTTCACAAATTCGTGGACAAAACAACGGCTAAGAGATTTCGGAATTGAAGATTCATGCACGGAGATTAAATGTGACAACACCGCGCAATCAATCTCACCAAAAATCAAATTCTTCACTCAAGAGCAAAGCATATAGAGATACGACATCACTTCATTAGAGATCATGTTCAAAATGGAGAAATTTCGATTCAGTTTGTTGACTCAAAGAACCAACTAGCGGATATATTTACAAAGCCTTTGGAGAAAAATCAATTTGAAATTATCCGTTCAAGACTCAACATTTTGAACTTTGAAGAAGTTAAAGTCTAGAGACTCTCAGACTCAGACTATAAGACTTTGACCAAGACTTTGACTTGTAAGTTATTCTCTCTCTAATCTCATTTTGAAAAGGTACGTTGATCAACCGTGTTGATTATCCCAATCGTTATCTTTAATTGACAAAATTATTGCATCGTTTCCTTTAGAAAAAGAAGTTATTTTGATATAACTATTTTTTCGAAAAATGCAGTTATTTTTTTAAAATGAATATTTTTTTACTTACCATTACGACGGTTGGTATCCCCTCCTTACGACTGTCTTATATATAATTGGTTTCTCCTCGCTTAACTCCAAAACCCTAAAAAGCACCAATCTTCCATTCTTGTTTTCTTCTCTTGTTTAATCTTCGAAAAAGTTGTCATCTTTCTTGGGAAAGTCAAGCAAGGAATCTTTCAAAGACTAAGAAAGATGTCGTCTTCAAGAAAGTCTTCGAGGATCGCAAGTAGGGGACCACGGCGAATGAGTGAGGGGCCTACACACTTCGACCTCACTGAAGAAGAAGTGTCTCCAAATTAGCGAAGCGAGCCCACAACATTCTCGGCGCGTCATTCTCCTCCATCTAGTCCTCAAGATGTTGATCATCATCAAAATGAAGGAATCATTGAAGATGCGAGACCACGTAAGAGTTCAAAGGCCCTCTTTTATTTATAAGTTGTATCGTGCTTTAAAAGGGACTGGTACTCGTTGAACTATATGGATGATTTTCTTAAGGACAAAGGATATGGAAATGAATATATCTTTTTACGAAAATGGAAAGTTTGGGAATTGCTCGTAAGGGTGTGGCAGAAGAATCCCTTGCGAATATCCCAAGTGACCCTCGTGATTGGGGAGTTAATCCGGTGGATGGAAATGATGATGACAAATTATACAAATAATTTCAGCCAAGAATGGGAATTGCGGCGGAAAATCGAGGAAAATGGGGAGAGTTGTTTAGATCGAAGGAATAGATGGATCTATACTTAAAATTGCTGAAGCGTGGGGTGATAAACCCTAGGAGTGTAGATTTTGACTTTCTGGATGCTTTGTAAATGTGAACTTAAGGGAAAAGTTTGGTCATCTTCAACTTGAGAAATTCTGCTCGACTCCACGAGGCCTATCCTCAACTATCTGCATATTTCTATTCAAATCTTAGTTTCTTGGATGTGAATAGATTCTCCTTTAGTGTCAAAGATCAAGACTTTGTTGTGGATATGGATATCTTTGGCAGATGTGTTAGGAGTTGAGAGAGGAAGGTATCAACGGATCAAAGTTTCTATTGCTCGTACTACTCGGAACTTGTTAAAGACGGGAGAACGAGAGGGAAAGATTTCCTATTCAAGGATGAATGCATTTAACATCTTGCTACACAAAATTGTAATTAATTGCCTCAGACCGAAATCAACTTCCAAGAATGATGTCTCAAGTTCAGAGGCAAAGCTAATGTATGCTATCGTCACTGGGAAAAGGTTTTCACTTCCTCACACTGTTATGTTCCATATGTATAGAGCTGTGATGAAGGACAGATGACAACTTCCTTATCCAGGTCTTGTAACAAAGTTATTCAGACATCTAAACATTCAGCCTTCACAAATTTTTTGTGGTCGATCGTGCGATCATAAGGTGGTAGGACTGAAAATGGTGACCAAGATGCGTCTGAAGGAACTAAGCAAGGCATTGGAGAAATTTAAGGAGAAGACTCCAGTCAAATCTCATCAATTCTCTTCTGCAGGAAAAAGGAAAGGGAAGGAGCCCATGGATGCTCCATCCAAGAGAAAAAGAGCTCTCCTCGTTGAGGATGAAGATGATGAGGATAACATCACTATCTTTGCTTTGAAGAATCTCAGTCAATCTATTCCAGAGAAAGAGTTAGAACAGCAGACAGAAGAAAGAGCAGAAAAAGAGGCAAAGGAAAAAGAAACAGAGGAAAGAGAAGAAGAAGAAGAAAGAGATGCTGAGCAAGAGAGAGTTGAAAAAGAAGAAGAAGAGCAAAGAGATCAAGAAGAAGGAGAACATGAGGAGCGCTCTCCACCTGAAGGCATAGACACAGGGGGAGACCAAGAGAAAAGAGGAATGACCTCAAATCCAGCAACCAGTGAGGGAGTCAGTCGATCCCAGCGAGATCCGAGGAGGTTTTTGCCTCTCGGTTTCTGAGGAAGGTCATGAGGTTTCTTCGCCAAATCTGCGTGATTATGTTGATTTACCATCGTCATTTACTCCATCGGATCGTGCTAATGCCGGTACTCGGACCGAAAATTCAGCGAGACTTTCGCGAGTGATGGATATTCTCTTGGAAATGCAAGGTCGGATATATGCCTTTGGGATGTGAAGTTCAAAACTTGCGGAATGCAGGACAAGTCTCTTCGGGTTCATTAAATGATCAAATCCAAGCCCTTTCTCTTGATTCGGGCTAATGCTAAGGGTGAGGATGTTGCTCACCAAGGAAGACTTTAAAAGGCTGGAAGGCATCGTTCGATCGATGGGAGATTTTCAGCTTGTTCGTATTCCCAAGAATACTTGACTTCATTTTCATCTCAATCTTTTTATGCTGACAAAAAGGGGGAGAGTTTAGTCGCAACTTGAAAAACTTTGAACTTAAACTTTTGGCTTGTTTGGATTGTGGTTTGTTTTGACTTGACTTGTGTCTGGATGTGGACTAAATTTGGGATTTGGATTTGACTGCTTATTATTAACTACTATTGATGTCTTATGGATGGTTTTACTGCATACTGGACTAACCTATTTTCTGTGGTTGCAGATTCTAGTGTTATTCATTTAAGCCATTTTAATCTATAAGATATGCATATGTGCTTGAGAAATGTTTTGCAGGTCAAAATTTTAAAAATTTGCAGGAAAGTTTTGTCACCATAAAAAAAGGGGGAGATTGTTGGAGAAATTCCTCTTGAAGTGTTTTGAAATTGACAAAACGTTTCCATCGATCTAGTCTCAAGGATTGCGAGACTCTACTATTTAAAGTCGAAGACCTCCGGACAGCCGGACTCAAGACTCAAAGTCTATCCTCATTGTGAGTCTCTAATCCGTTGAAGAAAGGCTATCCAGAACTGGATGTTTCATTAATAATGTGACCTTATCGACTGGAGAAGATCTCTTGGCTGGATGTGACATAACATAATTCTTTATTTGATCACAATTGATTCGAATATTAAGGATCCGATGATTGGCAAAGTTTATTTGGAAGGTTCTACTTATGGAAACCGAGATCTTGATTGTATGGGCGAACAAGATTGATGGGCTATCGACATGTTCCTTCAATAGCTCGAATGATCTTTCTAATTGATTTCGTCTAACGGGTAGATTAGAGGAATTCCTTTGGTAAGTGCCAACGGGTATGATGGCATGAAGGAGTATATAAGGAAGACGTTCTAGTCGTTCGAGAAGGTGTACAAGAGAAGAATTCCAAAGTCTGAAGCTCCTTGTTTCTAGTCAATTCATTTGTTGAGCATAATCGTGTAAACAAAAGAGAGTCTATATTCGTGAGAAACCTTGAGGAAGTGTGGTAGAACATCTACACTGTGGAATCAAGGAAAAGCTGTGCTGTAACTTCTCTTTTGTTCATAGTGAAATCCAGCTGGTGGGCTATCAGTGCGGAAGAGTGGACGTAGGCTTGGAATAAGCCGAACCACTATAAATCTTGTGTTCATTTCTCTCTTCCCTATCCTTTACTTTACCTTGATCGTATTTTCCTTTCTATCGATTGCCTAAAATCGCTTCCGTATCTCGAAAATTTATTTGTGCACCTATTCACCCCCCTCTAGGTGATTATACTAGCTATCTCAGATAGAAGCGTTGCACTTGTTTTAACCGGTCACGATTATTTCAAACTTGGCACATTTAATTCCACAAAATTTTTTGGTCAAGTTTTATATATAACCTATTTACCCCCCTCTAAATGATACTGTTAGTCAGCTTCAATTGGAATCAAAGCTTGATGCTCATTATTTTGAAGTATTTTTTTTTTTCGAGTAAACAATCTATTATGGCTAGCACTATTGGACCGGCTATTGTTGAAGGACAAAACAACACTAGACCTCTCTACTTTGATGGGAAAGAGTATGATATCTAAAAGAACAAAATGAAAGCCTCCATAAGATTCACAAATCCTATGATGTTGGGATGTAGTTCAAAATGGAGCGAATGCTACACTTGCTACACCTACATCCTCAAATACTGGAGAGACAAATGACAACACAACTCCTGCACTGACAATTACTCTAGCGGAGTTGGCCGAAATTGAAGTTTTAGATGCTAAAACTCTTGATTCTCTTTACAATGCATTATCTCTTGATGAGTACAACTGTGTATCTACATGTGAAACAACAAAAGAGATACGGGACAGACTCCATGTGACATTGAAGGAACCAATTTCTTCTCGGCAAATATGAATCCGATGAAACCAAATGAATTAGTTACACACGTTCAACAGGTTCACTGACATCATCAACATTTTGTTCAAAGCTTAAATTGTTGCGAGCAATCCTCTACAAAATCTTTCATCAATTATTTTATTATAAGTATGTAAGGTTTTGTCACCATCAAAGGGGAAATTAGCGAGATACTTTATTTTATACATCTTGATAATGGCAGGAATTGTTTGTATTTAAGGTTGAAAAAGAACTTTGATATAATAAGTGAAAAGATTCTAACTAACTTGAATAATCTGTGTGAAGCACATATGCCAAGGTGTTAAGTCTACATGATCTATATCACTATTGTATTCAAAGTGTCTTAAGAACAGTTGAATATATGTGGAAAGTTAAGTATATCTATTGCTTGAATATAAGCTGAGTACTGTATGGATGTATGGAGTGTACTAAAAATATCAAATCGCCAATTTTTTTAATTTTTGGTCATCAGAAAGTAATGGGCTTTGAACGATCAAGTCAAATCCATTTGTTACCGATCCAATGCAAATGCGATAATAATAAATAAATGCACATAAAATTATATGCTATGCAATTAATTTTTTTTTTTTTTTTTTTTTTTAGGGATAGAGAATTAATCCCTAATTTTGTATGAAATAAATGAATGACCGGGTCGCCAAAATTTAGGTGTCAACAAGTAATAATTACAATCCTCTTTAAAATATATCATAGAGTATTATGATGACATTTTATACTTTTTACTAATAAAAACCGCTGCCTCCCAAGATTTAGGCGAAAGTGAATTCATGTAACAGATACACAATTCATGTGAACTTGTGGGCATATGGCGGTGATCGTAGTAGGAATGGTAACATGGAGAAGCTACACACGATCGATGTCATTAGGGAAGCAACCGTAACTTAGTGGCAAGGAGCCGTTGAGGTCAAGAAAGAGAAGCAGTAGCAAGAGGGAAAAGTACTTAAAAAATCATAAACCTTTTATATTAGTACCGATTTAATTCTAAACTTTTCGATTGAACCAATTTAGTAATAAACATTTTTATGTTGGTACAAATTTAGTCAATTAAGCTAATTTAGTCTGAAAATCGCTAACATAAATGTCACTGATTTTATGTGACACGGTTGGCGTTGACGTGAACAAATTTTAAATATTTTTGAAAATTTTATTTTTTTATTTTTTCCTTCTTTTTTTTAATAGTTTGGCCAACAAGGTTGATAGTCAACCATCACCAACCATAGGTAAGAGTCGATGACCCTTGCCTAGTCTGAGGGAGGGCGTCGGGCCCTCGCCCATAGCTAATGAGGGGTGGAGGCCCTCGTCTAGACCTCACTTGTGGGTAGGCAAACTTGTGGTTGGCAAGGGTCGGCTAGTGACCTGCCTACCACACTTGGGGAACGAAAAAAAAAAAGGAAAAAAAATGTAATAAAAATTCATATGAATAAATAAATAAATAAATAAATAATTTTAAAAAAGGGAACATTAGCGTTGGCTATGCTATGTTGGATGGCCAGCATTTGTATTAATAATTTTTTGCTTAAATTGGTTGAATGGACTAAACTAGTATCAATGCGAAAACTTTTAGGATTAAATTGGTCTAATTAAAATGTTTAGAATTGAATTGGTAATAATGTAATAGATTTATGACTTTTTTTGGTACTTTTCCCATCAAAAGAAGATGTCGGCAAGAGGATGGAGGGAGTACAAAATCATCGTGTGGACGTTGATGATGACAAAGGGTCAGTGTGGCTCGAAATTAGGATGGTGAGGGCTAGGGACGAATCCATGGGCTATCGGTGCCATCACCCTCCTGCGAGCTGAGTATTTGATATTTTGTTTTTTCTAGTAATATTTGGGCATATGTCGCCCCCACGAGTGAGATCTTGTCAAAAATTTTAACTCCTCTTCAAGTTAAGACTATGCATTGGCCACCCCACGCGAGACAAACTCGGGACCTGAGGGAACCTAGGGTTACTCCTGGTCACTAAGTAGAGAGAGGAACTCCCAAGACTAGAGGGAGAAGCCCACCACGGTGAATAGATGGCAATTATGTTCTTCTTAGGGGTGTCTTTGAAACAAAACAGGGAAAAGAAAATTCCAATGTTTGCCTCGAGATTACAGATTGGAGTGTGCCACGACAAGTGTTAAAAAAAGTCTTAAACATTTTACATTTGTGCCAGTTTAGTCCTAAACCTTTTTATTGATATTAATTTAGTCCTAAATCTTTTCATTTTGTGTTAATTTAGTCATTTCCAACTAATTATGACTAGATTTTTCTGCCTGGGCACCGATTGGCATATGTAGCATGATCGATACTAACGTAGACAACTTTTAATAAGATTTTTCTTTTTCTTTTTCTTTTTCTTTTTTCCTTCTCCTTCCTCCGGCTAGTCACTAAACCTAGGCGACTAGCCAAAGGGGACGGTCGGCGAGGTCGAGGTCAACGGCAACTAACGAGGCTCGAGCCCTCGCTAGTGGCCACAAGGGCAACCTCACATTGGGCGGCAGGTTCGCCCTCCCCCGATCTAGGGAAGGGTCAAGCATCGCTGGCCATGGGCGAGGCTCAACCTTGCTAGATCCAATGAGGTTGAGCCTTGCCCAGCCTCTAGTGAGGTCGAGTATTGGCGATGGCCGACAAGGCTTGACCCTCATCGCGCAACGTGAGGCCACCCTCATGGCCACTAGTGAGGGCTTGTCAATGGCTAGTGAGGCTTGCCCAAGGCCCACCTTTGCCTTTGGCCGGTCACGAGGTCTAGCAATTGGTTGGAGGAAGGAGGAGGAAGGAAAAAGAAAAGGAAAATAAAAAAAAAGAAAATAAAAAATTTAAAAATATTAAAATATTATTAAAAGTTATCCACATTGGTGCCAATTGTGTCACATCAGCTGATCAACGTCTAATCAGCAAAATTCAAACAAAATTAGCTGAAAATGAGTGAATTGGCACAAAATAAAAATGTTTAGAACTAAATTGGCATCAACAAAGGGTTTAGAACTAAATTGGCATCAATGCAATAAAATTTAGGATTTTTTTTAACACTTTCCCTGGGTGTACTAGATCATCTCGATGACAAGTCATCAATGAGTGCTCTTGTGTGTTTCACCATGAGTAGCTGTTTGGTCCCGCGCAGTTGCAGTTGATCTCAAGGTTGTTGCCGATATATCTCCAACACCGTTCTATCTGACCTTGTCAACATTTAGTGTACCTGGGGCGCTCCCCTTTGCGCACCATGTCATCAATATTTGGTCATTCATTGCTCCCAATTGGGCATGAATTGTTGTCGATCATGCAGCTGTCTCTACTCACCTATCATCTAACTTGGCTATGCTAGGCTTTAGAACACCACCGTAGTTCACTATATTATCATGCCCATAGCTCACTATAATATTATGACGTTTCATCCATATCTAGTTGTTGACTGTGGTAGGCAACTGCCTTTATTCACACATCACATGTGGATTGACGTATTTCTCATAGTTGCTGTTGTCGCGCGTGTAACTATTTTTATAGTAAAATATAATGATAAAACGATCTATTAGATGGCGTCCTTAGGCATCTCGATGTAATTCTATCACATATCGATTGGGTAAGTATATTTCTAGGCTCAAAAAGTTTTTATTTATATATTTGTAATGATATCATGAGAGATTTAGGGTTCTCCCTAGTATACAATTACAATCGATCTTTGATCCATACTAGTCATTAACCAAGTAGAGTACCATGACCCATCGCTGTTGTTGGGAGCGTGCGGACAAACTCCAATGGCCATCAACATATTCAATTAAACCAACCTTTATTCAAAAGCTTAAGGCAATAAGTTATGGGTTAACTATCTCAGCAAACTCCCCATCACATGGAAGCTCGATGTGATATTTGCTCCCCCTTAATTCAAGTATTATTTTGCATCAATATGTCTCAATTTGACTCTCCGCCTTCATCCCTTATTTCTTTCACTAGACCAAACCATGTAAGCTGCCATTGGAACCACATTGCTACACCACAACATCCACCACTTAGAAACCACATTGTTCACGAGATTTCTTCATTAAGGTATTTACCAAACACCGGAAGGCATCCACTAATCTACTATCCACTCTATTATCATTTCTTGGGAGTGCACAATAAAAACTCAATACTTTCAATAGGGGAAATCGCTAAGAGGGAACCCAAGTTCAAGCTTGTCAACATTTGAAATTAGATCCACCTTTACTCAAAAGTTTCAACCAATGAGTTTTAGGTCAACTTTTGATACAATATGTCTTGAATTTGAGTTTGTTAACAAAATTCGACCTGAGATAAATTGTAGGGAAGCCGGGCCAACTAAAATGAAAAGTCCTGTTGGACCTTGCTTCCAATTCTCACTCGGTGAACGCCGATCCAACTTTGAATATCTTTGCCGGTGGGATACAAAGGATTTGTTATATTCCTGCTTGATTGATATTTCTCGTTGGAGTCCATATTAGAATAGGAAAGACAGATCGTGGACTTGGTTCACCGAATCCAATTAGGATTATATGGATTTTCTTTGTCCACGTTGAAGTTATAGATGATTTGATTTGTTTAAGTAATTTACAAGATTGAGAGATTATTTCCTAAAAATTATTAAGCTAATCATTTGGACAGAAAGTATTAAGTGATTCTAGTCGTAATCTCTCTCTAACTCACTTTATAAGTCACCTTGGACATTGCTAAACAGCTTCTGTTAAACTAAGGACGAGCTCGGTTTCACGGGGATCGCGGACTCATGGTGAAGTGGGTGGACTTGAGAGAGACAAGGGTGAAGGAGATGAGGATCAAGAGGGTGAGGTGAACAGAGACAGCGCCGTTGTGGCCATTGCAGCTACTTCCCCGCCGTGGACGTCGCCAGTCACAGCTTCCAAGGATTGGTCGGAAATTAGAACCAAGAGGAGAATAGTGCAGGAGGGTCTGCGCTAGATTGGGTAAGGTTTGTGAATCGAGGGGACGGCGGAGTTGGGATCATGGTTGCGACGCTCCTTGCTGCAGAAGTTCTCTTTATTGTTTTCCCTCTAGAGTGAAACATGAAAAGGGAAGGTGATGTGGTGCATTCATGGAAGTTGGGAAATTATCAAAAGACCCTGCACTGGGATGGCATTTTCAAAGTACCCATATACATACATTTTTCTCTCAATTTGCCCCTTGAACGCAACTGAAATCTCTTCCAAAGTGCCCAAAAATTGATTTGGTGCTTCGAAAAGTGCATAAGTTTCACGGGCTCTGCACACACAACATTTTGCACTTCAATAAGTTGGAACGCATTTGATAATTTATGAATGACTCGGAATCCATCTATATTTAATCCAAAACCAAAGTTGGAACCTGTTTCATGATTTGTGGATAACCTGGGCCGGACTTTTGCCACCACCTTCATGCACCCTATCTATAACCAAAACCCCGAGTTGCCTCATTAACTTGATAAGCCGATTCATGGGGTCGCTCATTATTCAAAGGCAACAATTTAAGGAGATTTTTTTTTTTTTTTAAAATTGATCTTGGGTTGAGTTGGGTGTGAATTGCTTATTTTGCATTGTATATAAATGAATTAAACAAATCAATTCAGGTTGGACCATTTTTTTATTTGACCCACCCATTTGATGGGCCTAAATTGCGGAAGATACCGATCAATCTCCATTTATTGACTACTAATCTTGGTCCAGGCCATCTGATCCCAGGATATTGACATGGTCAACACTTGATCAATCCACAAATATTGCCGACGGTCTTTGATTGTTCTTGGATAATCTCAATCATCTCTGGTAGGCCTCAAGCATTCGTTTGTCCAAAGTTCACGATTGACCGAAGACGCATTAACCAAGTCTAGCGACGAAATGACAGAAGTAACTTGGGGGCATTTTGAATTAGTGTTGAAAGTATAGAGGCATCCTGAATTATTATTTTTCCCATTATTTCTTCTGCAAATACTCTAGATAAGACGAGAAATTCATCTATTTTGAATATATCTATTTCTTGATAAAAGTACGCTCGGCATTTTCCTCATTCGATGGAGAATTGGTAGTTGAACCCGATGGCTAGAGAATAGTGGCCCTGTCGTGCTGCTCTCTCCAAGTATGCCTGTGCCCTGCAGCTTCTGCCTTGATAGGGCGGTCCTCTAATAAAAAACAACATTATCTCATCACCCAGATATAGAAATAACTATCTAATTAGGTGGAGCTCACCGTATAAATTTCAAGGTATTGAGGGGACCAATTGACAAAATAAAATCAGGATATCTTGAAAAAAAGTTAAAAGAAATAGAAGTCGCCTGGTCATTTTCTATTGACAAATTTTCATTAATTTTTTTTATTATTAAAAAAAATGGAGAAATTAGGCTGTTGTTTCCATATATCCATCTCCCTCGTGAGTAGATGGGTGAGTTAGCTCTCCAAGTGTGGGCTATCCACTTTTGGGCTGCACCGGTGAGCCCTACATACTTAATTTTTCACAAGATACTATAGTTTACGAATTTAGCTTATCTTTTTGGGGCTTGACTAGAACATTACCCTGAGGTAATTTCTATCTACATCACCCGTGCATTGCATGTAAATGGAGGGGTTTTTTCTATTTTCTTATTGTGACCAGAAAATTGTTGAGTTGAAGTGAGTATATGGCATGTCTTCAAGATTTGTTATACCGCTTCATCTTTAAGGAACTTTTGGATAGGAGAAATTTATCGTATACATAAAGTTGAGTCTATAGAAGTTTAATATGATTGAGACATACGTCTAACTGGAGAAAGGGAAATTATAAATTGCATAACTAACATTCTAAAAGGAAGACAATTTTTTTTTCATAAATACTATGAAAAATGTGAAGAAATGTGGGTTCGATTCAAAGAGATGTGTCTTCTCATGCAAACATGGGAGGAGTAAGAAACAATGTCCTATTTAAAAGAAAAGAAGAAAAAGAGAAATTATCATCTAGACTACTAAAATGTGAGCCGGCAAAAATCCAAACCTCTTTGTCTTAATTATGGAAATTTTCAATAGAATTGTTAGTGCAAAAGTTGCTGCATCTTCTTTCAAAAATCACCAGCACTGCAAAATGCAAAGGATTACTCACTTATGCTTGACAGATGACTTGTTCTTATTTGCTAATGGAGATGTGGACTTCGTTCTTTGCCTTGTAGATGCCCTTAAAGAATTCACTGCTCTTACAAAATAGTGGTTTAATCTTAACAAATGCCAAATCTTTTTCTTTGGGTTGAACAAGGATGGAAGCTCCTTATACTAGACCACACACCTTTTTCCACGGGTATCCTCCCTAGATAGGTGTTCCCCTTGTTACTAGAAAACTCACTCACAAAAACTGCAAGAGTCTTACTGACAAGATCTTTAAGAAAATTGAAAGTTGGGGCATGAAGCATATTAGTTATGAAGGACATCTACAACTAAGTAATTTAGTCTTATCTCCATTTGCTCCTATTGGATGCAAATATTCTTACTTCCCAAGCAAACTATATACAAGATTGAGAAGGGGATTTGACATTTTTTTTATGGTTTGGTTCCATAGCAAATCAAGGATTGCACAAGGTTGCATGGCAAGTAGTTTGCTCACCTAAGAGGGAAGGAGGATTAGGATTGATTGATCTGAACTTATGGAACAAAGCTTTGCTAGGGCTCACATTGTGGAAACCTTATTAACCATCCATCATTTTCCCTTTGGAGCATTTGGGTTAACAACACAAAATACAAAGGTACCCCAATTATGCAACTCGACATCAGGGGTAGTATGGCCTGGAGTTGGTGATATCTCCTCAAATTATGACCTATTCTAATCTCAGTTATATCTATGGTATTGTTGCCGTAATATATATGACGAATTTAGCTGTAAGGGTCCAATTTTGCAATGGCACAACCTAATTTGGAGCAGTGGCATTAGCAAGTATAATTTTATTGGCTAGCTAGTTTGTAGAAATAGACTACCTATAGCAGAGATTGTAACACGATATGTAACTTTAGTTGATATCCAGTGTAACTTCTTCAAAGCTGGTATAGAATACATCACATTTATTGTTCCAATGTCAATGGATAGGTAGCATTTGGCATAATATTCTGTGCAACGTGGGATCAAGCGTTCTTTAGGAGAATGGAATGAGGAGCTTCAATAGATGATTATGGCAACAAAGGGCAAAAATTTGGTAGGAAACTCCTCAAGGTATCTTTTCTACTAATCATATATTACATTTGGATGGAGCACAAACATAGACCATTTCAAAATATGTCAACGCACATTCATATCATTTTGGCCAAGGTGCGTAAAAATGTAATAGGTAGAGCTTCACATTACCAAAAAATTAGACTTTCATAGACAAATATTGTATTGGCTACTATGTAGAGACTTCCTACCTCCATCCTTTTGAATTATTAGCTCTATTTGTAATGTTGGAGATGCCTTTAAGCTGAAGTACTTCATTTGCTTTATAATACTTACATTGCCAACCAAAAAAAAAAAAAAAAAAAAAAATACTGCAAAATGTGAAGAGAAGCATACGATCAAATGTAATACTTCAAAAAGGGTTATGTGTACCATCAAAATATTAAAAGTTATTTATTCATATTACTAAAATTGAATATCATGTTTCGAAGATATATCCCTTAACACGCAATAATAAAGCAAACAATGCTTTCGTCTCATATTGGAGGAAGAAGACGAATGTGAGTAGCATAACGGATGCATCATTTTAGGAATAAAAAATGTCATTGAATTTCCATTAAAAATAGGAAAATGGATATTTGTTTGAATGTACTCTTTCGAATGAAAGTTTTTTTTTTTTTTTTTTGGTGACCCAGGGAGGAACCCCCGCACGGCCGGCAGCCGAAGAGTAAACTCTGGGGTACACGTGCTAACCACACACGTGCACCAGGTGGCCGAAAATGCCTCTGCCAATTCCCCGCGCTCGCGGGGATTCGAACCCTCGACCTCTCTTTCGAGTGCCGAACTATTGGTCTTTCAATGAAAGTTGTTAAGGCCTAGTTATTTCCACCATCTAGAACAAATGTACTATTTCAATGATGTTATAATAGATGTTAACGATATAAGATTTTACAATTACTTGAAAATAAAAAAATATAGGAAGTTTTTGTACTTTTAATGGTAATCTAGACATTGATGGAGTAAAAAGTACACAGATGATTAAAGAGGTGTTACATTTTTGCCTATGAGCACAACTTGTAAAATTAATCATAAGAATACATTAACGTATTACTTTTCCACATGAGAAGCAAAAAGCGAAAAAAAAAAAAAAGGGGCTGAAATCACGATTTTAATTAAAGAAAAATGTCCTTAAAATCTATCCAAAATGATCAAATTCATTGCAGAAAGAAGTTCAATAAGGTTAATTGTAAAAGTTTGGTAGATAAATCTTTTACTATTTCATGTTTCATCAGAAGGATGACGAAAAAATAAACCAACTGTTATAACAATGAGTGGTGAATGGTCAAGGATATCGACTGCAAAAACGATCAATTCAACTTTAGAATAACAATAAAAGAATTTATAAAGGACTATCGATGTTCATAAAAATTTAATGAACTTTCGCAATTTCTTGAGAAAGTGTCTCCAAGAATAAGTACCAGTATAGAATCAACAACTATATATCAACAACATATTTTGCAAGAATTACTTACTGCATCTTTGTAATGTAAGTAACATATTCATCCCAAAATAAATACAGTCGAGGTTCCTTGTTTGCTTGAGAGGGATCAATTGATCCCACACAAACAATTTTTCTTTTTGCAATTATTTAGTCTTAAATTTTTGTGATTTATTAATTTGACCCAACTAAATTTTGACTTTTAAACCCACTAATTATATTTCACTCCATTTGATTAAGATAAAATACATACCACTTTTGAAAAGAATTATAACGGAACGTAACACGTTACATCTATGCAAGTTTTAACAATTCTCGCTCTTTACACTTTAACCTAGCTGCTTAGCCTCCTCAGATGGAAGGATTCAAACTTCTGAATAGTGGATTATCTAGTTAAATTTGAAATGTTCTTCGATTATACCTCGCTTTTGTGGACCTAGAACTCACCAAAAACTAACTGAAAAATACTCGGAGATTTTTTTAAGCAATCGAATAAGCATATTGGATGGTGAGTGTAGGTTCATGCGTGGAGATAGAAATGTTCAATATTATAAGTAATGAAGTCATAAAAGCAACACCTATCGTGCAGTGCAATTGCATGGTAGGGCTAAATGCTAGGATTGTGAAATAACAAGAATATTATGCTTGAGCTTCACGCTTTGGCATGTAACAGCAAAAAAGGCAAACGTTTGTCGATCCGCATGCATTCTGCAGAATCTTGTTTTCCTATTTCGTTCCTAAAGTAAGTTGAACTCTCTCTCTCCCTCGGCCCCCCTCTAAGAGAAAACCTTAAATTCGACCTATTATACAAGATTGTGCAGTAACCAAAGGTAGGGAGTGTAATGATGGCAAGTTGAGTTAAGATTTGAAGATACTTATGAGCTGAACTTGACTTAGAAACTCCATGCTCACCGTGTGAATCTAGCTTGATGGTTAAAAAGCATAATATGCGTGAGTAGATTAGGCTTGATTCATGTTCAGATATATTCAGCAAACTATTAAATATATATAATGCTATGCTTAGGTCAATCATCTAGGGTTTGGCTCACATCTTTTATGAGTGAATTTGGATTTGTTTACCTGGATGGATTTCCTCATCACAAGAGAAAAACCACGAAACATTGATACAAGCTCGAACAAAATATAGATGAGAGTAACTTGACTAGTCGTCCACATTAAAGTTGGATGCCGCTTTTTCTCCAATTCAAATAATAACATCAAAAACTAGATATCAATTAAATTGAAGAAGACTCAATTTCAAGTTCATCCTTGAGCATTCTTTTTTGCCTCATAATCGAGTGCTCTGATTCACACTCGCAGTGCAGCATAGTCCTTCTAACGACGTATTACTTACTTCCTCAAAACCTCTCAACCCGCCGCGGCATTGTGGACGTAGTAGAAAAGCTATCATATTCCACTCTAAGAAAGGACTATATAAAAGAGCAACGTTAAAGCGCTCTAATCAGGTTTGCAAGTCCTTCGTTTCTAACTCTTTTGGGCTGAGTTCTTGAATAGCTTCTCGATCTACTCAAACTCCATTTAGTCTTGTATTTGAAGGGAGTGAATAAAGAATTAGATGGCAAGTAGAGTTCTAAGGGCTTTCTTGTTCACGTCCTCACAGTAAGTTCCCTCATATCCCCATAAAAGGGCGAGGTTCGTACTTTTCTCTTCATCAGAACTGGAGTGGATTGATCACAGCAGTTTGTTGACAGTATTGCACTTACAAAATTAGGAGACAACATATATTTTGCAAACAAAGAAGCATGTTTGCAAAATAGAAGTGACACGAAACCCTTACATGGGCAGCCTTATAAACCATCATCATTCTTAATCGCTTAAACTTTTGGAAAAATAGTTATGTTTTCTCATCATGAGGATCTTCTCAGTATCTTAAATCATTAGCACAATTCTTCAGAGTATTGATGTAGGAAAGCTAATCAGAACACTCACAAACGGCATAAACACAATTCTTTCCAGACTTCAAAAGAGTTGTTTCCAATGTGATTTAGTCGGAATGTGGTCCGCTCATTTAGCTGGGCTCCGAATCCTTTTCCTTCCTTGGATTCTCCTTTCACTCGTCGATGAGTTTTTCTTGTTTTATAATTATGATTATGAGATCATACATATTTTCTCACCCGGAACTATCAATGCAATTCCCATAAGTCGAGCTCTGATCATCCTATTAGACTTTTATCTAATTCTCGCAATACCCACTTTCTTTATCTGGTTTTCTCTGATACAGATAATCTTAATTTAGAAAAAAATTGACTAATTCTATAGATCAATGGTGATCGGTGTGGATCATGTAAAAATTGCGAGAGGGAGAGAGATTAGTAATTTGTATGTTACCAACTTGCCAACTACTTGATGGCGCATCGTCAGCTCCCCAAGAGAATCTAAATTATTTTATTGCAGCAAATGACGCTGATCAAAGCACAAGCAGGTGTTAAGAACAATGTGCGGAGGCTGAACAAGAGCATAGTTCAATATGGTGCAAGTAATGTCGTCCATGTTTGGCTTTTGCATTGGTTTGCTTTTTCTTTGTCTACCTATGATCAAAACTTTCCAGAAGATGTGGGGTGCTTTTCTACTGTGGGGCTAGTAGCAATGAGCGGCTGATTTACGCCTAGAGGCGTTTGCTAGGACAATATTCAATCGTCTAACTACTTCACTGTAAATTGTTTTTTTCTAGAAAAATTATGCTACATGAGATTTGTATGTTAGTGACAGATTTTCCTCATTTGAAGAGAACTCACAGATGCTTACCACCTATACTTGAAATGGCAAAAGTGCATGTTTATTGCTTCCTTTTACATGATAGTATGTGGTCGTATTCTCTTACAATGGGAACTCTGCCCGTTGACCTCTTGCTGAACAAGACACCATCGAACTTCCCTCCTCGAGAGAGAGAGAGAGCTAACGGGAGGAGTGCCGGTAAACTTTTTACTGGGGAATGACAAATTACGACCCTAGCAGACGCAGGTGGTTCTCTTAGGCTGCAAACGCTTCTTGGCTTCTTCCAGTTTGCTTTCTCTGACTCGGCTGAGGACGTCTCTCGTCCACTCGGCAAAGAATGTTTCATTGTGCCCCACCTGGCCATCTTTGTAGAATAAGAAGCAATCGAGATCCTGGTGAGGGTGGGGTCAATCTTTAGTCCCCAGCGGCTCCCAGTATGCGCCCTCGTGTATCATGCCACACAGCTCAGCTGTCCAACGGTGGGCATGTCGGCCAATGCCTGCGAGCTCTAACCATCCTCTGGAGAAGAATTCTATCACCCTACTGCCCTGCTCCATGAAAAGCATGTTTGTCAGCTGTGCGCCATGCGGGGTCGCCATGATGTCTGTGTAAGTCATCACTCGCACCTGAAAGATCAAGGAACATATATATGAGCATGTATAGAACACTTAATAGAAAAGCGATGGCAGCATACGTGCCAATGCCAGGTTTGGAGTTTTAACTCTGAGGACGCTACTTAAATTGATCATAGAGATAGACCAGCAACTCGGTACTGATGAACTCTTTTGAATTACTCTTTAGAAAAGAGCAGTAGCTCTGAAGCCTCGATAATTTGTTAGGATTTCCCATCTTCCGAAGCTCTTGGTAACCTAATGCACATGTCTATTCTGAAATTGCGACTTTCCACACTAAATCTCAGCTCGTAGTCAGCCTTCATGGGGATTGGAGAACTTAAATAGCCTAATAAATCAACCGTCGCCGACCATGACGTGATCTTCGACATTGTTTAATATGGTCTACAGTACAAAGTGTAGCGTCGAACCAGGAAAGCCCAATAAAATAAGAGAGAAGTAGAGAAGCAGCAGGTTCACGAACATGGTGCGGAGAACAAACCTGGTCGCAGAAGCTCAGATCTTCCGACTGACAACGCTCAGGGCGCATCCGTCCACCCTCTCACATTCCCTAGTGAACACATTAACCACCGCCGACGCGTTCTTGAACGACCTCGAGCCTCTTCTCATTAGTAAAGTCATGTTCACGACCGGTTCTCCTCTCTCGTTCACCTCGTTGACTTTACTACTTGTGTTGATCCCACAGAACCCTCTTGCCTTGCATCTCAGCTGCTCAGAAACTTGCACCCTCTTCTTCTTCCCCATGTTCTCAATATTGTGCCTCATCACAACTGCCCTCTCAAAACAATACGGCCCGTCCCCTCCTCCCGTCAAGACTTCAACGGCAACATCTCCGTAGGTTGCTCGCATGAGGTTCTGAGCCCAAGCCCCCATCTTGCTCCTGAGCTCTCCCCAATGGAACAGTACCCACCTTGTTGGCTTCAAGCATTGGTTCTTCATTGACCACCCAACAAAAGGTGCCACTGCATATAACCCATGCCACAGATTCAGGTAGTCATAGTAGGTGTCTGATACAAAGGTCAGGCCCTCCAAGAGAGTGGCTGATTCTGGAAGGCTCTCAGGCCATGCCAAAGCATAAGAGTTTTTGCTGCCATCTCTGCTGTCCCGCCCCTTGATGCATAAGATTCTTCCCTTGGATCCTTGGGAAGGGAAATAGAGGTACTCTGCTTCGTTCTCTTCGACAGTGTCACTTAACGAGCTCATGAACCAAGTATTCCAGACATGGCAGCTTCCATGTAGGCATATCTCAGGTCCTCGAGCGGGAGGAAAGTGACTGAGTCCCGGAGCTTGGATGTTAGATTGCCGAGTCTATCGGAACAACTGTGGTCCGTGGTGGAGTCAATCGTGATCGCTGTCCATTTCTGGAAGAATTCCCAAGAAGTAGAACCGGATGGAGTGGAAAATGTGAAAGATTGGATGCGGAAGAGAAGGAGAACTAGAAGTGGAGTCAAGGTGAATAAGATGACGAGCGTAGGCGACTGACAGGAGCAACCCTTCGGGCGTTTGGTTGGTACTTTTGCGTGCTTCTCAAGGTCCATGGACAGAGAGAGAGAGAGAGGAGAGGAAGGGGGGGGTGTGCTTCTTAAGCTTCTTGACAGTCTAAGAGAGAGATTCGACCAGGAAGTCTTATATAAGCTTTTCTTGAAAGTCTAGCCTTGACAATATCACATGCATGCGTCAATATTTTAATCCGCAGGATAGAATACCTGGACTCTAGTGCCGTCCCTCGAAAGGCAATCCTCTTCCGCAGGAAGAGGCCGAGCTCGCTAACGTGCAAGGCAGAAGCAGGAAACAGTGTCATAAATTCTGGGAGCCTCTAGGGAGATAGTGGTTTGACTACCAACAAAATAATAAAGTTTCCCTTCCCAAGCCGACCGATTCAATATAGATCCTCGAAAATTGTCTACTCCAGTCTATTATTTAACCCAAAGGTGGAGCCCCAAAGCAAATTTCTGTCAATGCTCGATCTTACTTCTGAGATCTGTGCCTGGATATATTATATTCAAATAGAAGCTAGAGCAGTACGTGAGTGATCTTTTAAATGAGAGACCAAAAGTTTAATACGAGTGGGAACTGGTACTTTGGGTTAGTGTAAGTCCCTATCGACCGTCAGGTGGAAAACTCAACCAGAATAACACTTCTCTTGCACCAGGTACATCCACCCGAGATGGCAGAGGGACACACAATCCCCTGTCACCATGCGAGCTGAACCATCGTTAAAACTGAAACAGAACCAGGCGCATATGCCCACATGAACCATGTAGATGATGTTAGAATTAAACGGATGCCCAACGACGGGTTGAAAGAGCCCTACATAGAGACATAAAAAACACGACCTTCAGAGGCAGCAGTCCTTTTTTCTTCCTAAGGTAAGGAGAAAGCTGGCTTGGGAGGGAAAAGCACAGTACTCAAACTATTTACATTCTCTGTACAATGATTCCATCAGTCCACATGGTTAGTGTTTCAGACCATTATTGAAATGCATAAAAGAATAAAAGTTACTTAGCATATTTTCAGGATCCAGAGCCAACTATTCCAATTCCACCGAAATCAGCTGGTTATTGTCATCACTTGGTCCCGGGAGATTATGCCAGACGCAGATGGAACACAGACAGAACTTATTCCCAACTTAGAAGCAATGGAGATGACCAAGTTGATGTCATTAGTCGGTCAGCAGATCAGAAAGCTTTACAGTGTATTAGACCTCATGTTAGACGAGCACTGTTGCTCTATTGGGTCTGTGGGACTTCACAGCCTGCTCCTCTTTGGCTCTGAAATCCTAACTTGTGAGATAGCAACTGAAAGGGCATCCACAAAAACACATTCATCAGTCTCCTCGGGCTTGCAGCTCGGACTAGGGGGTGATGGAAGTGTTGAGTCTCTGTTGGCAGAACCAGAGCATACTCTGCTTCCACATTGCTCGAGGCCAGGCGCAGCAGACACTTGCACAGAGGAAGCTGCCACTTGGTTCTTTAGTTTTGATTTAAAGGACAAAGATTTCAATGTGCACTCAGTGAAGACCAATATCCAAGGATGCCCTGAAACAACATTAGCAGTCATCTTAACTGATGCAACTGAGAAGAACACACCTTCAGAGCGCAACTTGACATTAAACTGGCTCAGAAGGCAAAATTAAAAGTCACAGCAACAAGCAGGTGAATACTTTGCCTAACACAAGCCAACAAAACATAAAATGCAGTTGAAAGTGAAGAAGACCGATAAAATGCCACCTTCCTTAATTAATGGTCCAAAAATAGAATCGTGGGATACCAGCTAGCAAGCTGGCATTTTTTCAGCATGGAACTTGAATTTTTGGTGCAATTGCCTGAAAAACTACCGACTTGAACCTTAGCCCAGGTGTTATATTTGATGCTAAATATAGTCAGAGAACTATGAAAACCATGGATACCACAAGCAGCAGTGACCAAAGCAAACAATTTCAGCAATAGACAAACCAAAGCCATGAGCCATTTTTTTGCTTGGAGAGATACAAATATCACAAGATAGTCGGTTCAATAAATGTTTGCAAGTGGGGCATAAAATTTTTCATCTAAACAACAATCAGCAAATCCATCAGTTCAAATTGAAAAAGAAAATAGAAAACAGCATCAAGAACTTACTTAATACTTCCTCTGCAGTTATCCTAGCAGAAACATCTCTTGTCAGCATTCTTGCAATCAGATCACGAGCAAGTTTGGACACAGACTGCCATTTGCCTGACTGAAAATCAAGCTTCACACTTTTGATTGCCTCAAAGACTGCTTTTGAGTCACCTTTAAAGGGAAGAGCGCCCACCAAGAGTGCATGTAGCAGGACACCCGCGCTCCATATATCAACTTTCTCAGAATAATTCCCAATCAGAACTTCTGGAGCAACATAAGCGGGACTTCCTGCCAAACCTGTTAAGCTCTGACCTGTTATGCAGTATGTGTAGATATTAGCATAAGACTAAGTCTTGACATGGAAAACTCCAAGTATCAATATGACTTGAGATCTTGACTGATAATTAGAAACTGCTCCTAACTTAACTTGGCATCCACACATATTACAGATTAATTGAAAAAATTCATGGAAAAAGGAGAGAATTGATAGTAACTATTAAAATACAATAAGGAAAAGCAACGACCATCATACATAACCTGTGGAGGAACCACGTCAGTAGGGATGGTTCTCCACAATAATCAATCTCCAAGAATAGCTCATTTTCATGTAAGATGCACCAAAACTCTTGAATATTGATATTACTTGAAATCTAGAAAGAGACAGAAAGCTCCCTGACTTTGCTTAGTATCCATGTAATGTCAGAGATGATTTTTTTTTTTTATGCCAAAAGACAGAATTAAGGATAACAATATGTATCAATATGTATGAGAAGGAGATATAACATGCATAGCACATAACCTGAGGAGGAACTATTCCAGAACTAATTTCAAAAACATATATTTTCACTTAAGATGCACTAAAGATAGTTTGCGTAAGAAAGATAACTGAGAGCATTCAACATATCACCTTACAAGGAACTCAGCTCAAGTACAACAACATTGAAGGTGTCTTGAATTGAAACACTGACAAATTGAAAACCAACCCATGCATCTACGGCCTATACAAAGATTGGATCCACAGTCTTCTTCAGGAACAAATAACCAATAATAATCAGGGACAGATTTATGTGTTGGAATGTGGGGTTCTTGACCCGACTCATTTCTCTAGAGTTATAATAACATACTTAAAGGTTTAGAATTTTTTTAAATAATAATCCATTTTTTTAGCCTTGAAATTAAGTTCTGTCCCCATTAAAATTTCCAAAAGAAACACAAGTCATTATTGCAAGTGATTTGCCCCCACGAAATGGATAAAGTTCATAAACCATTTTAAAGTCCAACGGTTATCGATAAACAAAATATTACATGATATGAATTTTTACCAGGCTTTCTAACGGTAGAATAATGCTTTTTGTAGATAATATTTGCCCTCACTAAGACGAAATTCTAGACCCGTCCCTGCCCATAATAGCTTTCGCCATCAGAAGGGACTGCAGCTCATCCATTCATCTAAAGCATTGTTAAAGCAGCAGGGAAAGATAGAGAAACACAACCAAAGCTAGGATCATACTAATAAGACCAGCATATGTCATATCTACCCAGATACTCCTACGATGAAGCAAACGACCAAAAAAAGAAAAAAGAAAAGATAAAAAGAAAGATAAAAAGAAAGAAAGAAAGAAAGAAGAAGAAGAAGAAGAAGAAGAAGAAGGCTCAACACAAGAACTCCCTACCACATTCCCACTACAATTGTTACTGGATTCCCTTGCTCTGTGTGCCTCATTTCAAAAGCTTCCTTTCTGAGCACAGATGAAGTGAAAGTTTGCATTAATACATGCTCTATCAATTATTATTTTTCTAATGGTCGTCACTATTTTTCATTCCCATAGAGACCCCACCTTATCAGACGGAAAAAGAAAAAACTTGAAGCTCGATATTGATACTATAATCTCCAGGTATGCAACTAATAATTTTCGTCCTTCTGTTACTTATGTAGTTAAGTGCGGCTTGCTACAGGGTAAGTATCTCTGAGTTTTATTGTGCAAATCTGTTGTCTCTTTTCAAGAAAGGTGATGACTGGGACAATACGTTGGTTCCATAAGCTCAACCATCAAGAAGGGCCACCAAAACTCCTTCCTAAAGGAAACGAAACGCAAAAGGAATCATATGCACTCCACT
The DNA here is from genome assembly GCF_016545825.1 of Eucalyptus grandis. Lineage (NCBI taxonomy): Eukaryota > Viridiplantae > Streptophyta > Magnoliopsida > Myrtales > Myrtaceae > Eucalyptus > Eucalyptus grandis. The sequence continues at coordinate 12,350,290 of NC_052621.1, forward strand.
ATGATCTTCTGATGCTTCAAAGTGTATCATATTTTGCACTGTTCAAGACTAAGATTAAAGAGTTCACTAAAGAAATTCGTGAAGGAAGCCACTGACAAGAAAAAAAATGTAAGACTGAAGTCTATGAGCAAGCAAAATTTCATCAATGAAACAATACCAGAAGAGAATCTCATGGCCAGTCCAAAATCTGCAAGCTTCAACTTTCCTGAGGTTGTAAGCAGGATATTTTCGGGCTTGATATCTCTGTGAATGACACCAATTTCGTGACAATATTTGATGACAAGCATCACCTCCTTGAATATATTTGCAACCCGCTGCTCTGAAAAAGGACCTTCCTTCATCTGATCAATCAAACGTCCCCCAGAGCATAACTCCATCACCAGGTGAAAAGATTCTGGCTCCTCATACACTGCCTTCAACGTTACAACCCCCGGATGTCCTGATAAATGCTGCATTATCTCCACTTCCTGGTGAACTAAATCCACCCCCTTCTTCAAAGTCTTACAGGCAAATTCCTCACCACTAATCTTAGACCTACAGAGCCGAACAGAACCAAATTTTCCTTGGCCAATTGTGTCACCTGAAATGTAATCATCCTCAATCTTTTTCTTCCGACCCATTCCGGTAGCAACGTCTATACATCCTATCTTCCTCTTTAAACCTCTCCCAGGAGCGACCAAGGACGAGCTGCCGCAAGGCGGAGCTGTGGTGATGCTCGCCAGCTTACTTTTACAGGAAGCGACAGGTTCCGTGCCCGCATCTTCTTTGCGCCTCTTCTTCAGCCTCGTATAATCGTCCAATGAATAATGAGACCTCAGATTTGACGACTGCAAATCATGGGGAGATCTCGAAAGTTCCGGCAGCTGAGTAGACGCATCGGCTTCACTCCCTTTCCTCTTTTGCCTCATCAATACTGCCTAAAAAGGAGTAGTAAATACTACCCGAAAAGGTGCACCATATCAATCTGATTTTCAGGAGAATCGGCAAATCAAGCAGTCGAGATCAGCACTACACTCCTCCATCCGATCCTAGCTTCAAGAAGAGAACACCCCCATCAGAAAGTTCCACTCAATCAGTCCGCAAAACAACATTAACATCGCTAAGAGACAATCGAAACAGAAACAAGAGAAAAAAGAAAACCTTTTTCACTATATTTGTCAATCCAATCCCAGTTCCAAGAAGAGAACACCCCATCAGAAAGTTCCACTCGGATCAGTCCGCAAAAACAGCATTAAGGTCGCTAAGAGACAATCGAAACGGAAACAAAAAGAAATAAGAAAACCCTTTTTTCACTCCTCTAGCGACCCAGTCGTCAAAACGCTTCACACGAGAACTCCCCCCACCACATAGAACACCAACTCAAATAAAAAAAAAAAAAAAAAAATACGGCTGCTTTCGCACGTAAAACCAACGCCGACGCAATTCTCCCCAAACGCCGAGCACCCGCAGCACAGATCAAACGAAACCGCACGCCCCACCCGCCCAACCAATCAGCAAGCTTTCCCCATCAAGCGGAGAAGCGCATCGAAGAGCGGCGCAGGAGAGAGGTGAAGAAAAGAAGAAGACGAACCCACCTCTCACCCGTGCCGGACGAGCACATGACGGCCCGATCGACGGAACGAAATCGCAATGAGGTTGAGGACGAATCCGGGGGAGGGGGGGAACCCTAGAAATCCCGATTGGGAGGCTCCGGCGAAGGGTCGGGGCGTCGGGTGGGAAGGATTTCGATCGACAAAGATTGACTGAGGAGAAGAGAGAGAGAGAGAGAACGGTGTGCTCGTGTGGACACGAGAGACGATGGGTTGCCGTCTTTGTGTGGACTTATTTGCTTGGTGCATGCGACTTGCCGAGAGTCCACCAAATTCACCTGCGTGTTCCACTGTCTGTTACTCAGCAAGATCGGGCCAGACTTTTGGATTGGCATGTGGAAAACATGTCATTTGGGAAACCGAACAAATGGGTTCACAAGTATGATACAACGTTGTTAAAGAAGAAAAAAGAAAGGAAAAAGAAAAGGGAATCAATCATGCATGACGTGAACTTACATGAGCAATCCACCCACACCTAGTGCAGAGAAATTTCTATAAATATCAGAACAAGATAACGACAGCTTTTGCAGAAAGAAAACCAGTGGATGGCCGAGGTGAAGTTGTTTGGGTTCTGGGCGAGCCCTATTGCCATCAGAATTTTATGGGCTTTAAAGCTCAAAGAAGTTTCCATTGATGAGTGTGTGGAAGAAGATCTCGTGAACCATAGTTTCACACTTTTGCAATACAGTCATGCTCATAAGAAGGCTCCGATTCTATTCCATCAGGGAAAACTGATTGCAAAGTCACTTTTTATTCTTGAGTATATCAATGAAACACGGCAGCAGAAGGCCCTCCTTCCACAAGAACCCTATGACAGAGCCAAAGCGCGTTTCTGGGCCAAATTTGTTGATGATAAGGTAATGCTTCAGATAGAGAAGAGGTTTTTCACTTTGTGCTCCTTTTGAGAAGCATATAACCAAGAAAATAACTAGGAGAAAGCTTCTTTTCAACATTAGTTTCAGGGCTAGCCAGAATATCTTTGTAATCCTCTCCGAGCAACATCCAATCTTTCAGCTCATGCATTGTATTTCGCAGGTTGTCAGATAGGACGAGGAATCTTATTTTGTTTCATTTCTTGGACAACAGCAACAGATTCTTGCACTAAAATTAAGCAGTGTAAAGCTTTGTCAATTATCATATAGTGAGTTTGCGACCTAAGTCAGATGATACGGGTTAATCATAAAGTCTCCAACTTTTTCAGTTCCCCTCACTTCTAAATTCTGCATAATCATGAAGAGCATGAAACTTGCACCGCTGACGCAAAGTTCACTAGCATGCACAAATTAATCTTCATCGTTTGTCTAACTCTAGGCATCCATATTCAAGGTAACTCATGCCATGTTCTTAGGCTGACATCAGAAAACCTCTTCAGCTTTCTGTCCATGTTGAGATCCGTACATTGATTTTTAGATCTGGACACATTAATATGCTGTATGAACTGCTGGATAGCATCATTACAAAACTGGCAAAATTTTGAAAGCCGAGGTATTCACAAGCTTGAGCATAGGTACCTAATAAAACCATCTAAGCACAATTCACATGCAGCTCTCAGGTTTAACTGAAACAAGATTCTCCCAGATCTGCTCAGATAGTAAGGAGAGGATTAACCATCACAACTTGCTGTGTAGAAACAGATAATTTGTGATGCTTGAAGGACAATATAATGGCTTTTGACAAAAACCAAACCATAGAAGTGGCATGATTGCCACTTGATTGCAAGTTTTGATGAAAGTGAAAAACAAGAGCATGATAAAATTCAAGTACAAATTGAAGTGTAATGAATGATTGCCCTTGCTGCTGTGAGAGAGAGGAAAATTTTAAGTTTGTCACGTTGACGCTTTAGAATCTGATGTCCTCATCTTTATGTGCTTTCAAAAATTAGTTTAGAGATGTTAACATTAAGACAAAAGCAGATAAGGCAGAGGGAAAAACCGCTGCTTTTACTGAGCAGATCGCATCATTGGGATCATCATATAACCATAGAGCAGCTACTGATTTATGAATTTTCTTGTAGGAAGAAACCAAGATTTGTGAAATTTATTGTCATTTTCACTTTGTTGGAGCACTTTGCATCTTGCACTTCCATTCTTGTATTTTGGTTTGGTGGACATAGTGAAGACCTCTACATAAGAGTAAAGGTATTTCAGAGAACAAGTTTGGTATATCTCAGAAAATGATCTTTGACTTCTTTGTCACCATCCTGCAAGGTGATCTCCCTATCTATACTAATTGACTGACAGGGCCAGAAAGCTAGAAGTACAGTATTTTTTTTTTTTCTAATAGAACGCCACCAGTAACGTGTCTCTCTTATAATGGACAAGAGAATCTTATCTTATCTACTACAGTCGTGCTAATTGAGACAATGACATGGAATCGCCAGACTATTCAGGCTATACAGCTTCAATGAAAAGGGAAAAACATAAACAAGAGGGCAACAGAATGAAAAAGCAAGGAGGTTTATTCCAGAAACTCCTTAGCTTTTGTCATTGTCCCTCTGTCTTGCACATCACTGGATTGTTGGTTTCCTGCCCAAAGCAGTCTCTATGCAGTGCAGCTCCAAATTTTGGTGCTGGATGTATTAGACAATAAACAATACCACATTACATTATTGCATGAATATAAGAAATAACACAAATCCTAAATTACGATTTACAGTTTTTTTCCCTTGCGCTGTCACAAATCCAGCTGTCTAGGATGGCAGAAAAGGACTCGATGAATTATGCTACAATGCAGATCACCGATGGCAGCGCTGGGGGACAGTATGCAACAGGAGGCTGACAGTAATCGCCTCGTAAATAGTGTAGAAAGCCCTCTTGTTACTTTGATATGAACAATATCAGGACCAGAATTATGACAGACAACAACAGCAGGCTAAGTATGAACCATGTCTTTCATCTTTTGCCTTCAGGGAAGGCCTTTTTTATGCATTTTGGTCTCTGGAGATCAAATCTGCTGCTGCTGCTGCTGCTGCCCCTCTTTCTTTTTCCTTTGTTATAGTGTGTCTCAAGTTTGAGCCCGTTAGATTAATACGCATAAGTTTGGCCAAATAACAAAGTTCAGGGGAGACTTTGTGATGTCTTCGAATTTTCTTGTTCCGGCATTAATCCCATCTCTTCGTGCGTATGCGTAGAAGGAGAAGCCAAAAGCTGCATGGGGTTTTATTCTTCAAGCATGCAAGCAAAGTCAGAGAAGAATTGTCTTCTGCCGAAAAGGAAGGGATCAACAATTTTCTACATTAAATAAAGGACCCACCACCTGCTGCAAGTGCATGAAGAAGACGCCATTAAATGCATGCACATGGCCATGCACGTAGAAAACTTGGTCAACACTTGTGGCTTCAGAAGACTATCTCGTAGGCGCCGAATTCTCCTCTCTTCCTGGTCATCTTTTGTGGACTCCTTTCGTCTGGTTGCGGATAAAGAAAGAGGGAAGACAAAGCTATTCTACGTGTGTGTCAGTGCATGCATGGTCATACGCTTGCTTCTCTCCGTGAACAAGAAATTTGAAGACTGCGGCCCACCTCATTTCACGGATCGATGGCGCACGTTTGTTGACTCTCCTCTGCCTCATTAAATGCCTGCCCATGCACATGCACGATCTGCATGCATGCCTACAAATATGGTGGGCGTTCGGTGCCGATTGTGGGCTTGTCTTGTGGGCGCCTGCGCTGCATTTAATGAGGCCATTTACTTTCTTCTTTTGGTCCTGTCTTTCTGCCCTCCTCGCTAAAAAGGAGAAGACGTCGATGCAGAAGTAGACAGCGAGAGAAAAGCTCGGCAGAGAGCGAAAGAAAAGAGCTTCGCAGAGAGCAAAAGAAAAGAGCCCGAGAGAGAGTGAGAGGCTTGAGCTCCGAGAGGTTTGTGCAGAAGTTGAGTCCAGTGAGTGAGTTGTTTTGTTAAACACTGTGGGCATTGGGTATAAAGTAGGGCTGGGAAACACTTGAATGCATGAGTGATTGTAATCCTGTAATTCTCCGATTTATAGTGGATTGATTTGCTGGGTTTTCCCGCGGACGTAGGTTCCGACATTCGGACCGAACTACGTAAATTTCTGGTGTCCTTCATTTTTATTGTTCCTCGTTTTATTTCGATCGATTTCTATAACTCCCGACATAATTGCAAAATATACAATCTGCTTCCATTGCGACGCCGATTAACAACATCCTTCTTAGCAAGTACCAAGCGAAGCCCCAGAGTGCGAGGGCGAGGGACACGCCTTTCTCCACCTAGGATATCGGTGACCGGGAGAAGAACGGCAATCATGATTCCTGAGAAGAGAGAGGAGGCACAAAAGATGATTCCTATGGCTCCCAAGAAAAAGAATTGCCACATGATCGGGTTCCACACGAGCACCACGTAGTATCAGGCTTCTCCGAGCTCGTAGTTCCTTGCTTCTCTAGGAATCGCCTGCGTAAACATGATGTCGGGAACAAGTTTATGTGATGTGAAAGAGAGAACCTGGAAGTCCTTGTTGACCAGCATGCGATTGTGCAGAAAGCGGAGGCGAAGAAGCACATCACCAACTGAATCACCAAGACCAGCGAGTATGTGATCGCGTGCTTGGCCTTCTAGTACGTCAGCTCCACCGGCGGCAGTATGAACCCGAACAGCGCCACTGGCCCAGGCTTCATGAAGAACCCCGCATAGTACGCCCCCTTCGACTCCCCCGCCGGCCGGTTGCTGCTTGTGTGCATTGCCAGGATCCCTGCCCCCATTGTCAGGAGGAATATCGAGTTGTTCGAGTACGACGTAAACTGCTGCCTCACCAGCAGGAACGCGAACCCGGCTGTGAAGGCCAGCTGTGTTGCGATGAGCAGGGCTGACGTCGAGATGGGGATTCGCGCTATGCTGTATGCGCAGAGGTAGTCATCGAGGCCGGTGAGAACTCCGATGACAGCCGAGGTGGCGAAGAGGAAGGGGTCCATGAGGACGAGGTGGGCGGAGGAGCCCTCAGCGGCACGGTGGCGGAAGTAGGCTAGCGTGAGGGGGAGGAACGTGCGAGGAGGAGGCGTTTTAGGGTTTTGCCCTGGGACCTTCCACGTTTTCCACCGGCCGATGCTTGAGATCGCCAACCAGTTAAGCATCCTCACTAGTCCGCTAGGATCATTAAGAGAAAAGATATTCAGAGAGAAAAATGTACATTGCTTAGATGCTAATGATATAGATCAAGGGGAGAGCATACTATTTAATATTTATACACGAGACTCCCAATTACTACAGTTGATCATCCTTTAATCAAACAGTGGAAATCTACTCTCTCCAATTACTGTTATAAAGAAAACTACCATCTAACCCATTAAGTATAAGATATATCATGAATACATAAATAAATTTTTCATACCACTCTTGGAAGTATTCTATAATTCTAAAAAAAAACCCTAAAGCCTAAGACATTTCAAGTCTTTCCAATCATTTAGGCTTTCTCTTCGTCGATTGGGTCTTGAAACCTTAGGTCCATGCTCTCAGACTCTCTTTCTCTCTCTCTAATCTTTTGCGATTTTTTTCAGTCAAGGTTCCTAGTCAACATTCACGATTGGAGTACAAGACAATGGTTCGTTCATTCTGAAGGAGAAAGTTTAGCACATACTAGATCAAATGTTTGATCTTGTGAATCTAAATCTTTCAAATTATCTAATTTATTCACAGTTCTTCTCATTTAGAGTTTAAAAGAATTTCACAAGAGAAGTTGTGTAGTCGGTTTTGTTTTGACATAGTCAAATGCGAATTAACTGGAGATTACATAAGGATAATTACCAAATAGTCTTAAAATTGCATTTGGTAGCATGGATTTCTCGCCAAGATAAAAATGATATGAAATCTAAGAGTTTTGCTATATCCTATTTATTATTTAGTGAATCATAATGATAAAATCAGATATTTCCATATACTATCATATCCATTGTTTGGTATGAATAACATATTAATGTAAGTGATCCTAAAAAAACACAAGTAAAGATAGTAAAAATTTCTCCCGATCCATTTTCATTTCCATCATTCGTTAATAAAATTCATTAAATAATAAACTATACTATAACACACCCAAAATATAAATACTATAAGTAGTGTAAATGTTGGTCGTCTCATTACGGTAGCAAGTTTGCGACCTGAATCAATGATACAGGTTAACCATGGAAGGCCTTAACTTTTTCAGTTCGCTTCACTTCTAGATTCTACATAGCCATGAAGAGCAAGGAAACTTCCACTGGCGAAGCAAAGTTTCGCTACTATGCACAAATTAATCTTCATTTTTTGTTTAAACCTGTGTTGACACCTAAATTTCGTTTTTAATTAATTAGGATTTTTACATTTATTTGTCTTTTCAGATAGTAAATAATAATAAACAAATAAGAAACAAAAGAAAAGCAAAAAAAGCAGCCCATTGGGGCCAAGCTCGAAGGCCCAACCCCTCCCCTCTTTTTCTCTCTCGCGAGCCCCCGGCCCCCTTCTCTTCTTCTTCCTCCTGCCTTCTTCTTCCTCGGTCGCTTTGCATCTCACGCGCGGTGGCCGGCAACGCGCGAAAGGACGGCCTACGGCCAAGGGGAGTAGGCCGACGTCGGCGGAGAAGATAAGATCGCGGCGCCATCAATGCCGAGCATGCTTCGCTGGATGAGCTCGGATGGGACGCCGGTTTAGCCGAGAGAACCGCTCGGCGCACGAAGGGGACCGGTGGTCGAAGCTCCGTCGACCGGATTCCCTTGCCTATAAAAGGGCACCACCTTTGTCGAAGAACGGCATGGGCGAGCTCGGAGATCCTTCACCGAGAGATATCGGGAAGGATTGAAGGGTGAGCGCGAGAGAGAACTCAGGTCGCGAGCTCGGCTGACCTCCCACTAAGAGACTTCGAGGGAGGCCGCTGGCGAGCGAGTCCGAGAAGGTCAGATCCGGCCGGTGGAGGCTCGGATCTAGCCTGAGTGAGAGAGAAGCGAGGTTGGGCTGAGAAGTGAAGAAGGTGAGATCCGAGCGGAAGGAGCTGAGCGAGAGAAGATCCGGAGGAGAGAGGGTCGAGATCTGGGCGCAGATCTGGAAATCCGCCGTGCCGAGTCGCCCGAGCCGGGCCGCCGCCGTCGCTGTGGCCGAGCACCAGTCTCGATGCCGTCAAACCGTACTGTCGCACCCGCGCCTCGCCGCTGCTGTTTTTCCCGACGCAGTCCAAGTTTAAGGCCGCCGTCATCAAGCCGTGCTGCCGTGCCGTGCCAACGCCGAGAGTAGGTGACGATAGATCCTGCCCACGCCATACCGATTTCTGCTCGAAGCTCTGACCGTCGTCACCGCCGTCGCCGCCGTCGCCACCGCGCACCTCGGCCTTCCCCTCTCCGGCGCGCGTTCTCGATTTTCCGGGTCGCGGCCTCGGGTCGGTGGGTCGGACCCGGGCTACGAGTCGGGTAGGGTTTCTCCGTATTTTGGGGGGCGGCGGAAACCGGGTCGGGGTTCGGGTCGGATCCGGGTAGGGTTTCACCAGGGGAGCGGGTTGTGGAGCCGGGTCATCGGGCTGGGCTGGATCCCTCCCAAAACGACGGGCCACAACGTCGTTTCAATAAATAAAAAGAAAAGAAAAGAAAAGACGAAAAAATCCAGTCGGGCCGCAACGCGGGCCCGTCCTCGTCGGATCGGCCGTCCTGGATCGGACCCAACCCGCGGATCCGACCCGGTTCAGTTTTAAATATTATTTTAATATAAAATAAATATTTTAAATAAATAAATAATAAATATTTTATTTTTCGAAAAATCAAAAAAATCAAAAAATAATTTATTTTCCAAAAATATTAAAAATATTTAAAAAAATATTTTATTTTCCAAAAAAATGCCAAAAATAAAAAAAAAAAGCCAAAAAATCATGAAAAAGCCAAAAAGACTTGTACTTTTCCAAAAAATACCAAAAAAATCCCTTTTATGTCCAAAAAAATGAGAAAAATACTCAAAAAATGTTTTTCCTCCCAAAATGCATGGAAAATCCCTCGAACATCCAAAAACCTCGGGGTTTAAACAAGATTAGGTACCGAAAGGGCATTAGTGATTAACTAGTGTAATCAAGTCCCCGATCCTAATTTCTCAGTTTGCGCGGAGCGAGTATTTCTCCCGATACTTCGCTTGGGTTTCTAATCGACCCACCCCAAATCGATTAGTGGCGACTTCAATTTAAAAATTGATTTACGGGTTAAAAACTCGGACTATTAAAGTCGTGAATTGGTGGACTTGGGAGAGTCCGGGCATAATTAAATTCAGCCGAGCCATTAGCCTCCTTAGGCGCTTGTACCCGATGCGGGGCGCTAGAAAAAAGAGGTCGCGACGACTTGGCGACTCCGCCTCGGGGATTTTGAAGACTTAGGCCGTTTTTATCTTTGTTTAAATGCTTTGCTGACTTGGATTTTTTTCTTTTGTGCGGGTAATAACTTAAAGTTTTTTTTTTTTTTATTTTGTGAAAATAAAATGTTTTGTAATGATAAATCACTGGCTGTGCATTCTTAAATGTTTTAGCACTACACATGGCACACACAACCCGGCCGCCGGACTTGGGCCGCCATAGGATTTCTAGGATGGTGTTAAGAAAGATACGATCTCGAACGCGAGACTGCGATGTAGAGGTTGCCTTTCTTTTCCCCGAATTTCTTAGCCGAGGTTAGGAGGGTATGCTGCTAACGCGAGACTGCGATGGACGGATATCCTTTTAATCTCACCAATCCTTCTTAGTTAGAAATCGAGCCGCACGTCTCATGCGCATGTCTTTGTGCTTGCCATTTTTTTAAAAGTAAAGTGATTTCTTTACTGTTACTCAGTCTTTTTATTTGGCCCATGACAATTTAGGATAAGCTTTTCAAGTCTCAGTTTATATGCGATGGGGAAAGACGATATCCGGTTCATCCCCTGCTCCTAAGGCGGAACTCTTCAGTTGGTGGGGTCAATTGGATCGGCTTACCCAAGAGCGTGAAAGCCAAAATCGGTCATCTCCTATCGTTGATTCAAATCACTTTGTTCGTCCCCGAAGTCGTACATGGGCCATGGCACATTTACGGTGCTTGAAAACGACTACTTTTATGTTTGGTGGGTTTGAGCTAACCCAAACTCGGAAGAATACATCATCATCAGCTTTGGAATGCCTCTCGAGAAAAAGCTTGTTAGGCCATCGACGAGGCTTTCTCCCGTGGCAAGGGTTAGCGCGACTTTTAGGAACCGAAATCCATGTCATGAGACAAATTCTTGAAGGCAACCATAATACCGCCCACTAGAATTCATGAATGCACATTTTCAAAATCAGCCTATGACCCAAAAAAAGAGATTTTCCTCTGGGCTTTTTGGGTTCATCATTTCCCCATCAAAGAAATGTCATAAGTCCTAAGATGGCATGGATAGTTGATCAAATCTTGAGGGGGCAAAATTATGTCAATATGATTTTAATCAAACATTCTTGTCCTTTAATCGTTTTAAAGACAACACGGAGAAAATCATGCGAGCCTCTCCTGAGCGAATTCCAAGGCTTCATGCGATCATCTGGAATGAATGACTTCGAAAATCCATTACAAAAATTTATGGTTTTAGGACCATACATTCCCAATCAAAGCTGTTTAAATTGGATAAATTTCCTAAGAGACCCGGCTCTGAGGCATTCCAATGGTGTGCTTTGGTTGGTTCTATGAAAAGAGAGCTCGCTTTGCTTTCAAGCGCCGCCATCCAATTCCGCCGCTCGGCCTCACCGGTGCTTTTTCCTATTTCCCACAACGGGTGGCACGACAGTATGGGGCCCTTCAGGAGATCCCACCATCTTTCAAGAAGAGGACCCCTCCACTTCTCTTCACTCATCAAAATTTTGAATACATGGTTGACATTTATGAAGAAGCATGGAACAAGTGCCATCGTAAAAGGATCGTGGTACCCGAAGGGCTTGAGGGAGAAGAAAAGCCCACCACGCCTCCATGTCCTACATCCACAACCATTGTATCCCGACAAGATGGAAGCCATCGGTCCCTCACTCAATCGGCGAGAGCGGCCAGCACGAGCAAGCGAGCTCATGGAGAGGGATATGGGAATGGGTGGATGCACACCTCGAGCCAATTCAAGGAAGCGGGCGTTCTCACAAGAACAAGGCTCCATCGCATATAAATTGGCAATCATGTGCCCATTAGTGTAAATAGTGTGAAAGTTATGTCCCATTGTTTAGGGACTCTTGTTTAATATCTAGTATTTCATCCTGTCTTTTCAATTTCAAGCAAGGAGTTTGCAGTCTATAAATCCTCTTTTGATAAATAAGAAAGCAGTTAGACCATTGCCATGGATCAATATTTGTTTACTGTCGTGCTCATTCATTGTTTTCACCACAAACAGGGTAATTATGGATCGCCGGCCACTAATCGCCCGCGAATGGCCTCATGCAATAGGGCCCGATCAAAGTGATGTACAAAATCGCCTCATTAACATTGAAGACGGCGTAGGACAGATGTCCATTGTCCTTCGACAACTCTCGAGACAAATGGAATCCACTCAAGTCAAAGCCAACTCTGTAGTTGCCTTAAGCACCGTCATGACACCCGCAAATTTGCCGGAAAATAGCCGGTACCATAGACAGGTTTGAAAGGATCATGAAAAAGTTAAGCCAGCTGCGGGAGCGAGAATCCATGGACTTGTCCAATTACGCCGGCATTGAGATCCCTGAAGAGCTCAAAGCACCTAAATGCGAAAGGCATGCTGATACCTCCCGCCCAGAGACCTACTTGTAGGCCTACTTGGTCCAAAAGATGATTCAATCGTATCAATCAAGCTTGACTGGCTCCGCCTTACGATGGTACATTGTCGGGAAGATTAGTCCCCTTAAAACCTGGAGGGAACTAATTCATGTTTTTCACCAAGAATATGATATTGACATCAGCCCTGACATAGCCTTGCCCTACGAAGAACTAATGATCGCGGAGCACGAGGAACCATTAGTCGCTGAGATAGGAGAAGAGCATGTCAATGAAGCCTTGCATGATAAATGGGCAGCTGAGCAACATCTTGTTACTGGAAAATTTCCCACTAGGAAAGGCAAGGAGCCTTTATACGAGATCAAAGACACATAGCCTGTTCAAGACCGGGGCAAGACTAGACGACTCCCCAAGCTTACTCCAAGAGCTAGGGTCCAAAGAGCACCAACCCCTATCAACTTGGAAAGCGAATCAGACAGTGAAACTCTAATGTCTCTCACTTCCTTTGACAGAATCGAGCTGGCAAAACAAAGGGCCTTACTCAAAAGATCTGGACTAAAGGCCAAGAAAAGAAAGCCTAAGCGGATCAATACGGCACCCGACGAGCCACCGCACCAAGGCTTCGAGCATTCCCAAGAATACAGCTTTGAAGGCTACAATCCCTAGAGTGCAACCACGAAGACTTCCTGGCCCTAGAATACAATCCTAAGGACTTCCAGCGTTATTTCGACAATGAAACTGACGATTCATTGTATAACTGTTTCCTACTCTCATCCGGGGATGAAGGCCCGTCAGAAGAGGAGGCATACATCTTTATCCGCTATGATCCTAACGAAGTATTAAGCTCGTCACCTGACCATGAGGATAGCTTAAATGCCTCATCCTCCTTCGGTAATTTTGACCCGGAAGAAAGCAATGGGGTAATCTCGATAGAGTCCAGCTTCCCTGAAATAGAAAAATTCACCACCACAACAGATATGCAGTAGGAAAACCATTGGCCTAACCAAGATACATCAAGCCCGTCTTGCCCTCATAGGATCATGAGCCCCATAGAAATGTGGATACCCAATCTCCTCAAGTATAACGACACAGCTTGTCCCGTGGCCCACTTGCAATATCTCCATGTGGAAATGAGTCGGTACTATGGCCCGATATCGTTCACAACTCAGGCATTCCAAGAAACTCTTACGGGGTCTGCATTGCAATGGTTTATCACATCAAACATTTATCTTCTAAAGGATTGGAATGAGCTGACTTCCACATTCTTGCATCGGTACCAAAGCCGGATCGGAACTGAATCCGCGCCTTGTGAGAGCTTGGCTCACTTCACAAGAAAACCAATGGAAGATTTCCGAGCATACGCGAGGAGGTGGAGGGCTTTCATGATGCAAACCCACCCTCAAGCGGCTGAAGAGGAGTTAATGAAGCGGTTCATAGAAGTTTTGTCACTGCAAGCGCGCTGTTGGCTGCGTGGGTTACACTTTCGTAACTTCAACGAGGTAGTCATCGCATGCGAATACTTCGAGTCTGCAAGGCAAGGAATTCAAAGACGCTTAGCTTCAAGACCGGCACTATCAAAGCGCTCCTTTACACGGGGTTTTCATGAGTTTTACTTGTTTTTATAATTTCATGTTTCTCATCTTATCTAGTGTACTACGGTTGTATTTTCCATTCCAAGTACTCTATTGTACAGGTTGTAATATTTTGTTTAAGAACATGAGGCGGTACTCCAAACCAGCCCGGTGATGCTATCCAACCATGAAAAAAATATATCATCCAAGGAGAATACGAAATTTGGGCTTCCTCATGCTTTTTCTCCCCCAAAGATGCATTTTGAAAAAAAAATATTTCATCACCCAAAAGCTTTTGTCAAAACAAGATGATAAATTTAAGCACGTTTGTCTTTCTAACCCTCTCACTTTATGTTTCAGAACATCATCTTTGATTTAGTGTGACAAAAGGTATTTGAAACGGCACATCATGTGAGCTCGCCAAATTCGAAAATACCCTTTCAAGAAGACAATGGGGCAAACAGAAAATATCATCCCACTTCAAAGAAGGTAAGTGTTATTCTCTGAATATAATTTTAGAAATGATGTCATTTCTCTTCTATTTACAGGAAACGAAAAATGGGATGTAATAGGCACATGCATATTATCAAACTTGAAGCATGCATAGCATGATAGCTCAAGCGCAGGATGTCTCGAGTTCATTGACAGGACTTCCGGCTTCAACAAGCTAAGAAGCACAAAGAAGGATTTGCTTCTCTTCCTTTAAAGTGATTCTTGTCAACGGGGAGAAAATCTAGACAGTCAAAAGCGATCTATAGCCCCACACTGGACAATGATGTTGGAATCTAGAAACTTCACTCCCGGACACGTATTCTTCCGAGGAGTAATTGCCATCGAAAGCTTGAGACTTTTGATCTCGGATTCCATAGAAGCTTGAGGTACATGACTTTTGCCCAATGATGCTATAGTTAAAGACGAAGGAGAAATTCCATAGAAGGAGGGCGTTGAAGATGAATCAACGACCAACAATCATGCATACATGGTCACAAAAGAGGAAGACCAATTGAATGAAACATTAAACTATGCCAAGATAAAGAGGCCATCATCGACATTCAAATATCTTTAGGAGCTAGCACATACAAGCTTTGGAGAAGAGTAATTTGGTATCGTTTCCAATATTCCCCACTCTTTGAATTCACTTTTGACATATTTTCTCCTATTGACAGGAAGCATAGGATTCAAGAAACAAGCTTAATGGTTAATTTGGGCAAATCAAATGATCCATATTGATTTACCTAACTTGGTATGAAAGGAAGTGTCGTCCGAGGCCGGTTCGGTTAAATAAAAAGAAGAAGTGCCCTACGGACACCATCGGCACCTCTAGCCGAGTGGTATCCGGGAGAAGCAAAAGGTCCGAAGTCGGGGTTCGAATCCCCGACGCGGCAGTTAGCCGCTTGGAATTCGTGTCCCCATCTCACTTCAAGTTCTCCCAATCGTCTGCAAACCAGTGAAGGGTAAAGTTGTATCGCTTCCAGTTATTCAACTCTTGAAAAAGTTCATGACTAACACATTCTCTCTTGTTTGTTACAGGATCACCTGACTGTCAAAAGCAAGGATAACGAATCAATGAGAAGCATGTCTTGTTTGTTTACCTGACTGTCCAAAACAAAGATAACAAATCAATGAGAGGCATGACAAACTCTCCCAAACGAAATGGCGTCCTGAGTAATTGCCAAAGCAAATGACAGAGATCCTTCAGGCCTCAATTCACCTTTAATTTTGGCCCTGTTGATTGATCCATTTTCTCTTCTGCAGGGGCAACAACAGAGTGCCCGATCAGATCCCCAACCCCGGTTGATCCTTCATGTGTCATATCCCTAATCAATAGGGACAATTATCGACACCCATTTGCGAATAACCCTTTTGATGTTCAAAATTTAACATATTTGGAAACACCATTATGTTAACTCTTAAAGTTGTCAATAGGGTCTTTTTTGAGTCAAAACCATTCACTTGTTTTGAAAAGTTCAAACTCTATCATATTCAAAATGTGGCATGTCTTTTCGGATGAATTCTGCATGATGATTTCGTCTTGTCTAAGTCACTCACTGATTCCATTGAGGATTATTAGAATAGACAGCTAAGTGAAGAATACAAGATTAATTGAGCATGCTTTGGATGAGGTACGTCGAGAATGATGAAAGGCAAGCCATATCCTACACACGAGTCCCCCATCTATACACTTGTGAGATGAGTGCGAAGATTCCATGGCTGCGGGGTAAAGAGTTCTCTCGCGAATGGTACGATAACCAAAATAGTGAGAGGCATTCCATCGCTCACCCCATTGAGCCCCATACACTGACAAATTCCTGCTATGCTCCTGTCAAAGAACTACTCCACACTGGGGCAAGTTGAAAGCAAGTCAGCATCACAAGGTGAGAAGAGAGATAGAAATTTTCTTGCTCGCACTTGCATCAATCTTTGGGTGTCTTTATTGCATATGAACACTCGTGTTAATTTAAGTGCCCTAGAATGACGAAGAGCAATTCTTTCTTTATGCACTTGTATCTATTGTACAACTCAATTGAGTCTAAATTCACCCTCACATGGAGGCAAAACGAAGTTACTACCATTTAAACAAAGCATAGCTTGGAGCACCTATCAAGATGAAGACTCAAGAGTCTAATAATGGTGCTTCGATTGAATTTGTCAAGATCGGCTCTCAAGCAACAAGAATGAAAAAAACATGGGCATAAAAAAACAAAGTGTACTGGTAAGAGCAAGGTCAATGCCCATAAAAGAAGAATTGGAATAAAAATAGGGGCATGAAAGAAGCAAGTGTGCTGGTAAAAGCAAGGCCAATGCCCCCAGATCAAAAATGCAGCCAATAAAATGTTGCTGTTGTGGTCCTTAGAACCTCCATTTGACAGTGAGAAGAAAGACTGGCGACAAATGCCAAGGCAATCACCAGCTCTACCTTTTTACACATGAATCAAGCCTACATTGCATCCCATTGTAAAAGTCTCTTCAGACTAGGGGCACTTCAATTAACGCAGATTTCATATGTCTATAAGCATCGCTCGGAGAAGTACGAGCAAGATTACTCTATCTCTTTTCGCAGGGTTCTTGACTCGTAAACCCGGAGATGATCGTGCAACATTTTCGTCCATCAGCTTCAACCTTGATGGTCCCCTTCGATGAGCCACTGACTAAGAACTCATCAGAATTTCAACAAAGACCTCTCACATTGGTAAAGTCGTACCGTTTACGAGAATACTCAGACCCCTGCTGACATGATGACAGTGAGATAGTGTGGTCCTTATGAATCCTGCATCAATGGTCAGGATAGCATTTTCCATGAGAGTGAGCGGAAAGTCCTTTTAGACTGAAAGTCCCTCATCTGGCATGCTCGAAGCATCTATATTCCGAATAAATGTTGTCTTTCAAAATCTTCCCTAGTGGAATTCGAATGATACAAAACTGACAAAATTATCATGCATGAATCTCATTTGAGCTCATGAATTTATAGCATATACAATCATGTGTGCATATTGTGCAAATAGTAGACATACTCTCAGAGATTAGAGATATTGCTAGGTAAGCATATCCCTATTCGTCTTAAGGTACCTATCACTGACCAGGTACTCTCCCCTTGACACTCGACCTATTCGAATTGTCTCTTGAGTTTCGATGCTTGCAACTGTCTTAGCATCCCATTGTCTTTGAGTACCGGCCACCGTCCGGATACTCCTTTCTGACGACACTCGACCTATTCGAGTTGTCCTCGGAGTATTGATACTTGTGGTGACTAAGTATCCCTTTATCGTTGAATGCCTACTGCTGTCTAGGTATCCCTATTGTCTTTGAGTACCAGCCACCGTTCGGATACTCCCCTTTCCTGACACTCGACCTGTTCGAGTTGTCCTCAGAGCATTGATACTTGTGACTAACCAAGTATCTCTTGGGATACCTACTGCTGTCTAGGTATCCCCATATCATTAAGTACCCACCGTTGTCCAGGTACTTCCTTTTTATGACACCCAGCTTGCCCAAGTTGTCCCCAAATAATAGCAGCTGTTCAAGCATTCCACTACTTTGTGCGCCTGCGCCTACCCAGGTATGCTTTCTTACACTTAGACCAACTGAGTGGTCCCAGGTTGTATCATTGAATACTTGTGTTCATCCAAGTATCCCAGTACTTTGTACACCTGTGGCTATCCAGGTGTTCTAGCCCTTTTGAGTGCCTGCGGCCATCCAGGTAAGCATCGTGCTACATTCAAGTTTATGTTACCAGGAGGTGAGAGACCTTCACGAATATCCAAGGTACACCCTCGATATTCCCAATTACCAGGAGGTGAGAGACCTTCACAAATATGCGGGGCACGCCCTCGATATTCCCATTACCAGGAGGTGAGAGACCTTCACGAATATCCAAGGTACGTCCTCGATATTTCCCTTTACCAGGAGGTGAGAGACCTTCACGAATATGCGAGACCCATCCTCGATATTCCCCTTTACCAGGAGGTGAGAAACCTTCATGAATATGTGAGGCATGTCCTCAATATTCTCAATTACCAGGAGGTGAGAGACCTTCACGAATATGCGGGGCACGCCCTCGATATTCCCAATTACCAGGAGGTGAGAGACCTTCACGAATATGCGGGGCACGCCCTCGATATTCCCAATTACCAGGAGGTGAGAGACCTTTACGAATATGCGGGGCACGCCCTCGATATTCCCATTACCAGGAGGTGAGAGACCTTTACGAATATCCCAGGTACGTCCTCGATATTTCCCTTTACCAGGAGGTGAGAGACCTTCACGAATATCCCAAGTACGTCCTCGATATTCCCTTTTACCAAGAGGTGCGAGACCTTCATGAATATGCGAGGCACGTCCTCAATATTCCCATTTACCAAGAGGTGAGAGACCTTCACGAATATCCCAGGTACGTCCTCGATATTCCCCTTTACCAGAAGGTGAGAGACCTTCATGAATATGCGAGGCACGTCCTCAATATTCTCAATTACCAGGAGGTGAGAGACCTTCACGTATATGCAAGACCCATCCTCGATATTTCCACACGAATATCTCAGGTATGCCTTGATTCTTCCTTCGAGTTTATACTGTGATCGTCAGTACCCCTTCGATACTTGTGATCATCCGGGTATCCCCAAGAGTTTGTACTGTGATCGTCCAGTACCCCTTCGATACTTGTGATCATCCAGGTATCCCCAAGAGTTTGTACTGTGATCGTCCGGTACCCCTTCGATACTTGTGATCATCCGGGTATCCCCAAGAGTTTGTACCGTGATCGTCTAGGTACCCCTTCGATACTTGTGATCATCCGGTATCCCAAATAGTTTGTACCTGTGATCGTCCAGGTACCCCTTCGATACTTGTGATCATCCAGGTATCCCCAAATAGTTTGTACCTGTGATCGTCCAGGTACCCCTTCGATGCTTGTGATCATCCAGATATCTCCAAAGAGTTTGTACCTGTGATCGTCCAGGTACCCCTTCGATACTTTTAAACGTCCAGGTATCCTCCAAGACTTCGCACTTGTGATCATCCAAGTACCCGTCCATTGCCTATGATCAGCCAAATACCCATTTCGACGCTTTGCAAAGGCCCAAATATCCTTCAGTTAGTACTTGTGAATATCCGGTACTCATTGATATGCCTGTGAATGTCCAGGTATCTTCCACAAATCGATGCCTTGAGAAAGGTCGGCGCATCCTCCCGAGAAAGGTCGGGTTCCAACTGGTGTCTTCGACAGAAGTCAGACGCCCCACAAATCGATGCCCTGAGAAAGGTCGGTGCATCCTCCTGAGAAAGGTCGGGTTCCAACCCGTGTCTTTGATGTAAGTCGGACACCTCGGCAAAAAGGATGCTCGAGAAAGGTCGGCTCATCTCCCGAGAAAGGTCGGGTACCAACTGGTGTCCTTGATACAAATCAGGCACCCACAAATGAGATGCCTTGAGAAAGGTCGGTGCATCTCCCGTCAAGGCGACCGAAGAAAGGTTCGGGTCCTAGACAAATCATGGATTGTTTTAACAGGCGACCGAAGAATGGTTCGGGTCCTGGAGAAGCAACTTCCCGTCACGGCGACCGAAGAATGGTTCGGGTCCGAGACAAACCACCGATTACTCCGAAGAAGCGACCGAAGAATGGTTCGGGTCCTAAAGGAGCAATCTCTCGTCAAGGCGACCGAAGAAAGGTTTGGGTCCTAGACAAATCATGGATTATTTTAACAGGCGACCGAATAATGGTTCGGGTCTGGAGAAGCAACTTCCCGTCACGGCGACCGAATAATGGTTTGGGTCGAGACAAACCACCGATTACTCCAACGGGCGACCGAAGAATGGTTCGGGTCTGGAAGAGATCTCCCGTCAAGGCGACCGAAGAAAGGTTCGGGTCCTAGACAAATCATGGATTGTTTTAACGGGCGACCGAAGAATGGTTCGGGTCTGGAGAAGCAACTTCCCGTCACGGCGACCGAAGAATGGTTCGGGTCCGAGACAAACCACTGATTACTCCGAAGCGGCCGAAGAATGGTTCGGGTCTGAAGGAGCAATCTCCCGTCAAGGCGACCGAAGAAAGGTTCGGGTCCTAGACAAATCATGGATTGTTTTAACGGGCGACCGAAGAATGGTTTGGGTCTGGAGAAGCAACTTCCCGTCACGGCGACCGAAGAATGGTTCGGGTCGAGACAAACCACCGATTACTCCCGAAGCGACCAAAGAATGGTTCGGGTCTGAAGGAGCAATCTCTGTCAAGGAGACCGAAGAAAGGTTCGGGTCCTAGACAAATCATGGATTATTTTAACAGGTGACCGAAGAATGGTTCGGGTCTTGGAGAAGCAACTTCCCGTCACGGCGACCGAAGAATGGTTCGAGTCCGAGACAAACCACCGATTACTCCAACAGGCGACCGAAGAATGGTTCGGGTCTTGGAAGAGCAGTCTCCCGTCAAGGCGACCGAAAAAAGGTTCGGGTCGTAGACAAATCATTGATTGTTTCGACAGGCGACCGAAGAATGGTTTGAGCCCCTGGAAAAGCAACCTCTTCATATCACCGGGTAAGATGACGCCTTGATACTTGCCAAAACTCGGGGTTCACACCCTATCTCACTCACTCCCGGTAAGTAACTACGGGTATCTTCTTATCTCGTCTTAGTATATGTAAAGTTATATTGCTCTTTTTCTGCATAGAATAATAAGTCCCAAATAAAATATAATCTACTATGCGTGCATGAAAAATTTAGGCATCAGTTTGTCTTTGAATGCAACCTCTGCGAACTCACATTCAAAGAGGGGCAGCTGTTGACACCTAAATTTCGTTTTTAATTAATTAGGATTTTTTTTACATTTATTTGTCTTTTTCGGATAGTAAATAATAATAAACAAATAAGAAACAAAAGAAAAGCAAAAAAGCAGCCCATTGGGGCCGGGCTCGAAGGCCCGGCCCCTCCCCCTCTTTTTCTCTCTCTCGCGAGCCCGGCCCCCTTCTCTTCTTCTTCCTCCTGCCTTCTTCTTCCTCGGTGCTTGCATCTCACGCACGGTGGCCGGCAACGCAGCGCAAAAGGACGGCCTCTTGCCAGGGGAGTAGGCCGACGTCGGCCGAAGAAGATAAGATCGCGAGCGCCATCAATGCCGAGCATGCTTCGCTGGATGAGCTCGGATGGGACGTCGGTTCAGCCGAGGAGAACCGCTCGGCGCACGAAGGGGACCGGCGGTGAAGCTCCGTCGACCGGATTCCCTTGCCTATAAAGGGCACCACCTTCGTCGAAGAACGGCACGGGCGAGCTTGGAGATCCTTCACGAGAGACATCGGGAAGGATTGAAGGGCGAGCGCGGGAGAGAACTCGGGGTCGCGAGCTCGGGCGACCTCCCACCGAGAGACTTCGGGGGAGGCCGCGGCGGCGAGTCCGAGAAGGTCGGATCCGGCCGGTGGAGGCTCGAATCTAGCCTGAGTGAGAGAGAAGCGAGGTTGGGCCGAGAAGTGAAGAAGGTGAGATCCGAGCGGAAGGAGGCGAGCGAGAGAAGATCCGGAGGAGAGAGGGTCGAGATGCAGGCGCGGATCTGGGAAATCCGTCGTCTTGAGTCGCCAGAGCCGGCCGCCGCCGCCGTCGCGTGGCCGAGCACCGATCCCGACGCCATCAAACCATACTATCGCCCCCACGCCTCGCCGCTGCTGTTTTTCCCGACGCCGTCCAAGTTTAAGGGCCGCCGTCATCAAGCCGTGCCGCCGTGCCGTGCCAACGCCGAGAGCAGGTGACAATAGATCATGCCCATGCCATACCGATTTCTGCTCGAAGCTCGGCCGTCATCGCCATCGTCGCCGCCGTCGCCACCGCGCTCGGCCTTCCCCTCTCCGGCGCCGCGAATCGAGAACCCTAGGGTTCTCGATTTTCGTCGCTCGCGGCCTCGGGTCGGTGGGTCGAACCGGGGCTATGAGTCGGGTAGGGTTTCTCCGTATTTTGGGGGCGGCGGAAATCGGGTTGGGGTTCGGGTCGGATCCTGTAGGGTTTCACCGGGAGCGGGTTGCGGAGCCGGGTCGTCGGGCTGGGCTAGATCCCTCCCAAAACGACGGGCCACGACGTCGTTTCAATAAATAAAAAAAGAAAAGAAAAGAAAAAGACGAAAAAATCCGAGTCGGGCCAACGCAGGCCCGTCCTCGCCGGATCGGCCGCCGGATCGGACCCAACCGCGATCCGACCGGGTCGATTTTAATATTATTTTAATATAAAATAATATTTTAAATAAATAAATAATAAATATTTTATTTTTCGAAAATAAAAAAAAAAATTAAAAAAAAAAAAATTATTTTCCAAAAATATTAAAAAATATTTAAAAAAATATTTTATTTTCCGAAAAATCAAAAAATCAAAAATATTTCATATTTTCCAAAAAAATGCCAAAAATCCAAAAAAAAAAAAAGCCAAAAAATCATGAAAAAGCCAAAAAGACTTGTACTTTTCCAAAAATACCAAAAAATCCCTTTATGTCAAAAAATGAGAAAAATACTCAAAAAATGTTTTTCCTCCCAAAATGCATGGAAAATCCCTCGAACATCCAAAAACCTCAGGGTTTAAACAAGATTAGGTACCGAAAGGGCATTAGTGATTAACTAGTGTAATCAAGTCCCCGATCCTAATTTCTCTGTTGCGCAGAGCGAGTATTTCTCCCGATACTTCGCTTGGGTTTCTAATCGACCCACCCCAAATCGATTAGTGGCGACTCCAATTTAAAAATTGATTTACAGGTTAAAAACTCAGACTATTAAAGTCGTGAATTGGTGGACTTGGGAGAGTCCGGGCATAATTAAATTCAGCCGAGCCATTAGCCTCCTTAGGCGCTCGTACCAGATTGCGGGCGCCGGAAAAAAAGAGGTCGCGACAACCTGGACACCCATATTCAAAGTAACTCTTGCCATGATCCTTGGCCGACATCAGAAAACCCCGTTGGCTTTCTATTCATGTTAAGATCCCTACGTTGATTTCACAGAATCTGGACACATTAATGTGGTGCATGAACTGCTTGATAACACCATTATAGAACGGGGAAACTTCGAAAGCTGAGGTCTTCACAGGCTCGAGAACAGGTGCCTTACGAAAGCAGCAAAGCATAGTTCCCATGCAGCTCTCAGGTTTAACTGAAACAAGAGGCTCCCAGATTTGATGAGTTAGTATGGGGAGGACTAGCCATCTCAACAGGCTGTGTAGAAACAGCTCATTTGCAATGCTTGCAGCCCACTGTAATGGCTTTCGATACAAACTGAACCATATAAGCAGCATGATCGCTCCTCGATCTCAAGATGTGACGAATCTTGAAACATTTTAAGAGCTTGATTTGACCTTGATGGTATGAGAGAGTAAGGTAAATTTAAAGTTTGTAACATGTAATGCTATAGAGTTCAGTGTTCTCATCTTTATGTGGATTCATCAACCGATTTAGAGCCGTCGACATTGAGACAAAAGTAGATGTGGCGGAAGGAAAAACTGTGACATTTATTAAGGGATCACCGTATGACCATAGGGCAGCTTCTAACTCATGAATTTCTTGTAGGAAGATAGCAAAATTTGTGAAATTTAATGTGTCCTGTTCACTTAGTTGGAGCACTTCGTATTTTGCTTTTTCTTCTTTGGTAGTTTGGTTTGGTGGATAAAGTGAAGGCCTCTAGATGAAAGTAAAGTTATATCAGAGAACAAGTTAGATATATCTCAAAAAATGATCTTCGACCTCGTTGCCACCATCCCGCAGGGTGAACTTCCTGCCTTTAATGGTTACTTAACAGGGTCAGAAAGCTAGAAGTACAGTATTTTTTTCTTAATTGAAAGTAACCAGTAATGTATATCTTATATTGATTTTTTCAGATTGATTATGTGAACTTATTTGTTGATCGGCGATTCTATGTGATTATCTCTATTGAAATATCTTTCAAATTTGAGTCCGTGATTGAAACCTGACTCAAAATAAATTATTATTTGTAGATGCTTAAATATATGCCATAGAGATAAGATTTCCTTTGAGTTCTGTAAGTGCAAGCGTGGTCCATAGAGCGTCGCTGTTGATTGGAAAGAAGCACCACTTACGTGAGTGCTGGGCACGCCAATAAAATCTTGTGAGTTTAAAGTTTGTTGATGCGAGAAATTGTTGAGTTAAATATTGTATGAGTTATTGGGCATAATTGGGGCTTGAAGAATACTAATTGTGTTAGAGTTAATTGAGTGTGATTGTAATCTCCATTTATCACTTGATCTTTCGGCACGCCTTATCTCAAAATTGATTGAACGAGTAAATGGGTAATGATCTCTAGATCAAATGTCGTAAAAGGAACTAAGTCGAATTATTACTAGAATGAAAATAATTTTATTTTTGGCTGATTTTGAATCTAAAATTGAAAAATTCGGAAAATAAGATTTTCAATCGATTTTTGTAAAATTTTTTATGTTAAAGTCCAATTGGAATTGGAATGAAGTGATTCGTGAATTTTTATATTTTTCAATTTTTTTTTATTAAAAGTTTCACTAAAAGTTAGTTGACTTTCTCTAAAAGGTTGATTTTGTGATAAAATATTTATATCTTTTGAAATCTAACGTGGCCAAAGTGTTATTATGGCCAAAAGGGATCTTTTTATGCAAAAAGCTAACTTTTGATTAAATGGTTAACTAAATATTTAAAATTTTCATTTATTGTTGCTCTTCTCAAAGATCTAAATCACTAGGACCAAACCACGTAAATTTGATATCCGATTTATTTTCTTATTCTATCTATTTCATTGTTCGATTAGTTGCTTCCAAATCAGTCTCAATTAGCACAACTTTATTAGATGTGATCAGATTTCTTCCAGCAAGTTTGTCTAGCTTCAATGGAAAGGGAGAAACATAAAGAAGAGGGCAAACGAATGAAAAAAAAAAAAAAAAAAAACCAAGGAGATTTAATCCAGAAACCCCATGGCTTGTGTCATCGTCCCTCTGTCTTGCTCATCACTAGATCGTTGGTTTCCCGCCCAAAGCAGAGTCTCCATGTAGCGTATCTCCAAACTTTGGTGTTCGATGTGTTCGACAATCAAACATACCACATCACATGTAAGAACTAAGAAGCAACACAAATCCTAAATTACAACTTGCAATTCTGTTTTTTTCTTGAATAGATTTTTTTGTTTATGTTACAAATCCAACTGTCTAAAATGGAAAAAAAAGGACTCAACAAATTATGCTACATCACGAACGGCAACGCCGGGGACAGTATGCAATTGAAGGTTGACAGTTATCACCTCGCAAATAATGTAGAAGGCCCTCTTGTTACTTTCATACGAATAATCTCAGGGCCAGAATTATGACATACCGATTACAACAGCAGGCTAAGTATGAGCCACGTCTTTCAACTGTTGCCTTCAGGGAAGGCCTTGTTGATGCATTTCTGTCTCTGCAGGTTTAATCACCGTCCCTGCCGTTGCTTCTTTTTCCTTCTTGACAAGTTTGAATTCGCCGTAGAAGTAGGAAGCGAAGCCCCAGAGCGAGAGGGCGAGGGCCACCCCTTTCTCCGCCTGGAACTTCTCCTGGAAGCATATGACGGCTAGGATCTCGGTGACCGGGAGAAGAGCGGCGATGATGACTGCCGAGAATAGAGAGGAGGCATAGAAGATGACCCCTATGGCTCCCAAGAAAAAGAACTGATTGATGATCGCAGTCCACACGAGCAGCACGTAGTATCGGGCTTCTCCGAGCTCGTAGCTCCTTGCTTCTCTAGGAATCGCCTGCGTAAACAATAACATGATGTCGGGAGCAACCTTATGTCATTCTGATCATGGTTTTTTTTATTCCCCTTTCAGTAGTTTCTTAATTATGGAAACTGATTAAGGAATTGCCATTGTCTTACCATCCAAACATCATCCACTCCGGCAGATTCAAAAGATAATCTTGTAATGTTTTTTTATCAGAGCAATCAGCCATAAGATCCTGGCGAAAGCTGTGGTTTGAGTAATCCGATTAAGATGATATGGTCGAGAGAGGAAGGTCATGGATCACATGCAACCACGTTCATTCCAATTTGTGGGAACCGCATGCACTCAACGTTACATGACCAGTGATCTTGATGAACCTGGAAGAGAGAGAGAGAGAGAGAGAGAGAGAGAGAGAGAGAGAGAGAGAGAGAGAACCTGGAAGTCCTTGTTGACCAGCATGCCGATGGTGCAGAAAGCGGTGGCGAAGAAGCACATCACCAACTGAATCTCCAACACCAGCGAGTAAGTGACCGCCTGCTTGGCCTTCTTGTACGTCAGCTCCACCAGCGGCAGTACGAAACCGTACAGCGCGGCCGCCCCAAGCGACATGAAGAACCCCGCGTAGTTCGCACCGTTCGACTCCCCCGCCGGCCGGTCGCCGCTCGTGTGCATCGACAGCACTCCCGCCCGATCGTCAGCAGGAATACCGAGTTGATCGAGCACGACGTGAACACCTGCCTCACCAGCAGGAACGCGAACCCGGCCGTGAAGGCCAGCTGTGTCGCGATGAGCAGGGCCGACGTCGAGACGGGGAGTCGACCCAACCCGTACACGTAGAAGTAGTTGTCGAGGCCCATGAGAACCTCGATACCAGCCGCGGCGGCGAAGAGGAAGCGGTCCATGAGGACGAGGCGGGCGGCGGGGCCCATGGCGGAGCGGCGGCGGGAGTAGGCTGCTGCGAGGGGGAGGAGGAGCATCGGCCAGGCGCCCATTTCGAGCCAGCTGACGAGCCACATGCGGGCTTTGCGGCGGACGAAGTAGAGGCGCATGAGAAGCGGGCTGCCGCACGTGCCAACGGAGAGCATGATGCAGTTGAGGACGAGGAAGAGGCGTTTTAGGGGTTTGCGCCTGAGAGCTGCCACGATTTCCGCCATGACCAAGCTCAAGCTCTGGCTCGCTCTGTGTCTGTGTCTGTCTCTCTCTCGTCCCTTGGGATAGTTTCTACTTTCTAGTCAATCCTTCACCAGGATTTATCAATAGTTCTCTAATTAAATAATCTGACAAAGTAATTTCAATTTGACCGTTCCCTTCTCTCCCTCTAGGGGTGAGCATGGTCCGGGTTGGTCCGGGCCACCCCTTAACCTTAGGATCAACCCGTGCGGTGTTGGTCCTCAATTCTTAGGACCGAGGACCGACCCTATTGAACACAGGACCAAGGACCGGACCGACCCAATGGGTTCGGTCCGGTTCGAGGTCAACCCGAGACCAATCGATAATTTTTCGTCTTATTTTTATACTCCTTAAAAAAGCAAACCTACAAATTCAAATTACACATACATCGACAATGGGACATTATGCAACTAAACTATAAATATCAATACATATTTAACAAATTTAAGATAACACAATAATAAAAATTTCATACCTGCTAACTGCTCATCGAAATATGGGATAAGATGGAAAGTTCTTGTAATCATCTATCTTTAATATTCATAACACTATATGCAAAAGCGTTTTCCTGCATTTGATCATGTAGAGTTCACTCAACCAAAAAATGAGCTTCACACCACTTGACTAGAAAATCACCGTAACAACTGCAGTACTACTTTACTCTTCAAAAACTTCTACCATTTGACACAAATTGAAAAGCAAAGTACAACTAAAATTCATTAGTAAAATACAATTAAACCATAAAAAGTTCAAAATACTTAATATAAACCATGAATATATAACTTTTAACAAAAAAAAAACATGAATATATAACTTCACATCTTTTTAATTTACTTGAACTTCTAAACATCTGAAAACAAAACAAACGACACTTAATTAATACTCAACAAAAGTTTTAAATTGAAATTACTATTAGTGCTATTGATAGAACATCTCAATATAATATAAGATAACAAACATTTTACTTAGGTTTGAATATATAAAAGAATTATAAATAACATAATATGATATAATATAACATAATATACGGGGTTGATGCAGGTTAGACCGATCCAAAATTTTTTTGGCCAGACCAACCCGCACAATGTTGGTCATGGAATTTCCCGACCAAGGACCGACCCCGAGTCCCCTCGGAACTGGACCGGGACGGCAGGGAGTTGGGCCGGTCCGGGGTCGATCCAGGGTCGACCCTAGACTGTTGCTCACCCCTACTCCATCTCCATCTCTGTCTCCGTCTCCGTCTCCATCTCCATTTCCATCGTCTTCTTAAACCTTGAGCCTCACCTGGTCCCCTCTCTTTGACTTTGTTGGGGCCTTTTTGTTCTTTTCTTGTTTCCTTTTCTCTCCCGATTTAGATCATCTACAAACTCTCTCCTCCCACATCTAATTCTAGATATACGAGCTACCTTCTCCAACCTAGATTTAGGAATAAATATTCTTTCAATTTTAATGATGATTGCAAGAATATTGCAAAAAAATATTTTCCTAAATGTTGAATCAGTGTTCATTTAATATGTTTTGGTTGTCTTTATATGGCGATGATGTAAAGGAAATCAAATTTAGGCATGCACTGCCAATTGGCAACTCCATAGTCACTAGTGGTGGAATTTTTTACATTTGCTCGTTACTGACGAAGATATTGGATTCAAGTCGTCGGTTATTTTGCTTAATTAATCCGTTATGGATGAGTGTGTATTTAACTATGTTGAAGCTCCGTTGATTTTTTATTTTTATTTTTTATTTCCTAGTTTTGGATTTGTGTATTGTAGTACTTTGGACTTTGCTTTGCTTGGATTTGGTTGTTACGAAGTTTATGCACTTCCAAAATATCTTGTGAGCAATATATATAACTTTCATTCTAGTCCAAAAAAACCTCGTTTTC
The DNA here is from genome assembly GCF_016545825.1 of Eucalyptus grandis. Taxonomy (NCBI): domain Eukaryota; kingdom Viridiplantae; phylum Streptophyta; class Magnoliopsida; order Myrtales; family Myrtaceae; genus Eucalyptus; species Eucalyptus grandis. The sequence continues at coordinate 12,379,345 of NC_052621.1, forward strand.
AAATCGTTAATTTATTTACATTGATTTTTATTTTGATTTAAAAGAACTTCACGAGAAAGAGAGGAAGGTCACTACTGATTTGTAGTCACTTTCGTCTTGATATGGGCAGTGCAAATTAGCTAGACAGCACGTTTCCGAATTTTTTATGGGGAACATTAGAGAATAGGGAATCTCCTTCGCGTTCGGGCGCACTTGCTCATTGGGTCCCCACTCTCTTTATTATTATATTGTAGCTTGTAAATGATTGATTCTATCGTAGCTCGTAAGGATAGAAAGAGACTCACGTGGGTCCTTTCTTTGACTTCTAGAAGTGGACTATGACTGTAAAACTTACAATTCCAATATATTTTTGAGCATGTGACCACGTGCACCGCCGAGTTGTCATCGGAAACATGCCCATCTGTGCTAAGGATGGGTCCTAGAGAATGGAGCCAATACGACAATTTGAACCCGGGTATTGAATGTGGAGGACGACAAGCCGAGCACGCTTAGCATAGCTTGTCGTCTCGTGAAGAGATTGGGAGCCGTTCATTTTCAATTATTGAGTTTTTTTTTGTCTCTACTTCTATACCTATTCCACATTCACTCTCTGGACTTTCTCTACCTTCAGAGCGATGAGACTCGAAACCCAGTTCTGAAATTTACTCGTCCCCACCTCATCCCCCTTGAGAAGGTGGGGATTTCAACCCCTCACCTCCCCCTTCCATGTTGGAAAGATGGCCACTAGGGCGAATCCCAGTGATTAATTATTGAGTTCGGTGTGAACTCATCCTTACCCTAGGCTAAATGAATTAATGGCACGAGATTGCAACATCTTATCTAGAAAGATTGCGAAAAAATATTTGAAATCCCAAAATTTTATGCCCAATTGTGAGTCACAATCAGAATCTTTTAGCTAGTTACAAAATCCTATTCCAGAATCTCTTTAAATCGACATGATTGTAGTTGACTTTATTTATTTCGTTAGATTAGTGAAAATTTTAATACGATGTTACTTTTGCTAATTTCTCTTTTTCACATGGCTATTACATACATGTTGATGCTTGTTGATGCTTGCTTTATGATGTGGGTGCATTTTGCAATCTAAGAATTATATGTTTTGGAAACCATCAATTTGTCAAGATTGATCACAAAATTACAACAATCAATGATTTTCTACTTTTTTTGTTGAAAGAAGAAAAATGAAGACGAAATTCAATATCAATGTGATGTATCATGAAAACACATAAAAATATGATCATTTCTAATGGTATATTCTTTTGCATGGAACGATTACAGCTGCAGCATTTCCAAAGCAGTTAGTACAGAACATGGCGACTTTACTTTCGGCAAATGAAATCGATTTACAAAAAGAGCTAATGCACTTTGATTTCAAAGTTAATTCACCCTTAACTTTCGTCTGCGCACATGTCGTGCGCACATGTCATAATTCGCCATGGACCAAGAGACACGTGCATCGTGAATCCTAACCCCGCTGATTCCCTAGGGACAAAAAGAATAGTTTAAGGTATTGAAAGGCTTTTTTTTTTTTTTTTTCTTTTTGGCAATAAGGTATTGAAAGGTTGATTCATGAAGGAATAATGACACGAATACGTCCCAAATTTTGATTCAATAAATAATGTGATATCTGAATTTTTTTAATTGTTCAATGTTGTCCATTTCTATATATTTTAAGGATTAAATTAAATATATTCCAAAAGTTTAAGGACTATATTATATAAATTTAAAGTGTAGAGACAACATTAAATATTGAGTTAAAGTTTAGATATTATATTAAATAAATTAAAAATTTAAGGATCACATTGCACATCAAGTCAAAGTTTAGGGGCAATTTGTGCTATTAATATACCAAATAATAAGTGGGTATTACTGCACACAAGCCCTCAATATCTTTTAACAGTATTATAAAGGTTGGATCTGCCTCCAGGTCCAGGCATCTACTATTCGACAGTGCACACAAGCAATGACTCGGTCCTCTCCTCACTTACCTTCCCCATGATGTAGCCCAGAGCTTTGGAAACACTTCTGCATCCGCTACATATGGCTTCCGATCTAGAAATGTTGTCACATATTCAATTTTACCCAGTTCATATGGTTTCAGGTTTCGTGCTCCTTCAGAGCTGGAGAACCCTTTCCCTGGAGTTTAAAAGCCTATCGAGAAACATATAACCAAGAAAATTACAAGGAGAAAACTTCTTTGCAACATTAGTCTTAGGGCTAGACAATTTTTTTTTGCGATGACACTTGAAACAAGAGCTGGGTATAAATTCAATCACAAATTCAAGTGTAATGAATATTTGCCATTGCTGCTGTGGGAGAGAGAAGGTTGAATTTAAAGTTTGTCACAAGTAACGCTATAGAGTTCATTCGGTTCAGTGTTCTCATCTTTATGTGGCTTCTGACAGTCTGATTAGAGCGGTCGATGTCAAGATAAAAGTAGGCATGGCAGGAGGAAAAGAGTGTTTCCTTTTTTAGCAGATCGCATCATCGGAATCATCCTATACCCTAAGAGGAGCTTCTAATCTATGAACTTTTCGTAGGAAGATACCAATATCTGTGGAACTTTTCATGTCCACTCACTTTGCGGGAGCTCTTTGTATTTTGTATTTTCTTTCTTTGATAGTTTGGTTTGGTGGATGATGATTTAATTGGTGATGGGCTTAAGGCCCGTCCGCCCATGCTGGGCCCAAAAGGCCCGGCCCACGGGAATAGGGCCCGTGGATGGGGGAAGGTATAAAAGGGAGGAGAGAGAGAGAGAGAAGACAACGATTGTAAATCAGAATTTACGTACGTCTTCTCCTCTCCCACGCGCTCTCTCTCTCCAAAGAAAAACAGTAAAGCATACGGCACGTTTTTCTTCCCATCAAGGCTTAATCGGATCGAACAAGGGCCAATTTCTCTTCCTTACTTCAGAGTCGGTGTCTAATATGTGGCTAACAAGGTACGCTCGAATCCGTGGCGTGCTTTACGATCGGTGATACGTGTTATTCCCGGGCTTCGTCTTCCGCTTCGCTTTAGGGGTTCGATTAAGTGTCGAATCCGGTTTTCGAGGATCCGTTATTCCCAACATTAGTATCAGAGCCCTAGTTCACGTTTTCCCGACCTGTTTGACGTTTTTTCATTGATTTTTCGCAAAAGCAATTCGGTCGTATGGATCGGGGCAAGAAATCCCGACACCCGAGCGCTGTTCGGCCATTTTTCCGAGTTTTCGTAAGTCGAAATCAAATTCTAATGGCATAGGAAGAAAGGCGACATCGAGATGAGTCTGGCGATACGTCGAGCGCCGCCGGGAGACGCCGCATGTGCCCACACGCGCGGCCGGAAGCCACCGCGCGTGGGCGGGACGCGCCCTGGAAGCGCCCGGCTCGCCCGGCGCGGCGACACACGCGCTGGTCGGCGAACCGGCATGTGCTCGCCGCCGGCGGTGAACCGCACGCGCGGTCCGCGGACCGGCCGCGTCTTGGCCGACGGCATGACGTCACCCAACGATCACAACCGCTAGGGTGACGTCATCGATGACGTCGGCACGACAACGTTTCGCGGGCGGTCATCGGCCGGCAACCCGACTCGACCCGAACCGCGGAGACCCGGCACGTGCGAGGCACGTGTCGGCCGACGCCCGCGTGACATCGCCCGCGCATGCGCGCAGCACGTGCCGTCCGTTCGCCCGAACCGCCGACCGGTGCGTCCGGTCCGACCGGCCGACCGGTCTGTCCGGTCCGACCGGCCCGACCGGTCCATCCGGTCCGACGACTTGACCGTTGACCGTTGACCCGTTGACCGACGACCGTTGACCCAAAAAAAAAAAAAAAAAGAATTTGTTTCTTTTCAATTATGTCTATGTGGGTAAGAGGTAATCCATTTTTATTCTGCATTTGTTGCATGAATCATGGAAAATTATGTATTTTCCATTTTGTTTATTGTGGATTAAAAGTGATCCATTTTAGTTCGCATTTGTTGCGGGAACTATGATGCGTTATGCACGGATACCGCAATCCCGAGAACGGACGAAGGAAGAGCTGAAAAATGCTGATGAAAGAGTTAGCTGATTATCCATGGCTTGATGGTGATTTAGTATCACATATGGTCAAGGTGAATCAGATGATACAGGAAATCATCTGGAATGGTTATCTTATGCCGGATTTTGAGAAGGTGCCGGCATTGATGAACACTCTTCCACCTGAATGACAAGCAGTGTTAGATCGGCTATGGGAGGTCAACGTGGTCCCGGATTATAGGAGGCTTGTGGAAGCTTTTGTAAGAGAGTACTATAGGATTGAGTTGGCCAAAACTTCAACCCTTAGATTGAGCACCACATGGCGCAGAGTGAATGCGCCTTGGTGGCGACATGAGAGCTCTCCAAAAGTTTTTCCATGGTTGGCAAATGTGCCTTCAGTTTTCTCAGATATTTTGACTGATAGATTAGAAGGGACATTCCCTGTTTATTTCTTAGATTAATTATGAGATGTTTTTTTTTAGTGTTAAATATCTCTTTCTATATTGATATTTTGCTTTGTATATATTACTTAGTGTAATGGATTGTTGTATTATGTGAAAGCATTGTTATTTTATTGGATATTAAATTATCCGTTTGCTTTATGTTATTGCCGATTGTTGTGGGTAGTTAGTTGTGGGTAGTTCATAGAAGTTTTTGTAACTTCACAGAATTTATTTTGCATAAGACAATTATATTAATAATAGTTTTAAGTTATGATTTTTGGAGAATGATTGGAAACGTAGTGACATTTTGATTCTGAAACCTTACTTGAAATTATTCATTGATATGATGGGTCTCGTGCAAAGTGGATGCATAAGTGATAGGCATTAATTATTCGTGCATATATGTCGATGTGTTCGATTGATGGATTCTCGCAACTAAGAATGTAATTGATGATGTGAACAGCAACAATTGTGAAATATTGAATATGAAGATTCAATATGTGCTAGAAAAGCAAGAAGCATTAGAAGCTCTTGACCATGTTATGGAAGATCTTGAGGATGCTGTGTGCCACCTTGAGCTGGTAGAGGACCGCTTGACGGCATGTGAGCCGAAAATAGATATTTGCAATGCTGGTTCTAGCTCAGAAATGGCTTTGAGCTCTAAGCGCAAACATATTGATTCGTTCAATATGTGGGAAAGCAAAGGATCAAGTCCTTATTGCAAGAGATCAAGAGTTAACCAACACAAGAGAGGAAAACGTCCTCAAGTGAAGAAAATGTCAAGGGTGAGGTGTTACAATTGTGACAAGAAGGGTCACTATGCTCGCGACTGTTGTGAGCCAAAGAAGGTAAACACCTCTTGTACATTTGAGAACTTAGCTTATGTGTCAAGTTCTGTATTATTGGCTGAATCCAATCCTTTGTGGACTGTAGATTCAGGAGCGACAGATCATGTAGCGAAGGATAGAGGATCCTTCGTGGAATTCCGACGAGGACCAACTGGAACTAAGTGGATCTATGTGGGATATAACTTCAGAGATGAAGTTAAAGGGATTGGCACCTGCCAATTAAACGTGCATGATGGATGCACCTTATCCCTACATGATGTTCTATATGCTATGGAGATTCGTCGAAATTTAAGTGTCTGTTTTTTTTTTATATTGGTTAAACTTGGTTTTGGTATGAACTTCCATAATGAAGGTGTAGATTTGTGTTTAGATACAAACTACTATGGTTGTGGTCGCTTTCTGGATGGTTTTATTGTACTGAATGTTGACTGTGGTGATGTTAATATGTTATTCCCTTGTTTCACGTCTTTTTACTTCATGTGATAATGATGTGAATGTGTGGCATGCTAGACTTGGTCATATTGGCCAACAACATATGAATAGACTAGCCAAAGAGGGCTTGTTGGGCAATATTGAAAAAGTCGATTTGTCCATATGTAAGCATTGCCTAGAAGGGAAAATGACAAGGAAACCATTTGGAAAAAGTAAAAGAGCTGACGTTCCTCTGCATTTAATCCATTCTGACGTTTGTGGTTCAATGAATGTGAGAAGAAGGCATGGGGCTGTTTATTTCATCACTTTTATAGATGATTATATTTGATTCGGATATGTCTATTTGATTTCTCATAAATTTGAAGCATTATGTTGTTTCAAAAGGTTTATGAACTTGGTTGAAAATCAATTAGACAAGAAAATAAAATCATTGAGATCCGATCGAGATCGAGAATATTTATCTGATGAGTTCAGAAAATAATGTGATGAAAAGGAATAGAAAGACAGTTGTCTATTCCATATACTCCTCAACAAAATGGTGTTGCGAGAGAGAAGAAACGAACCCTACTGAAATGGTTAGGTCCATGATGGCGCATGCTAACTTACATATCACTTTTTGGAGTGATGCGTTGTTAATCTGCTGCCTATACATTTAACCGGGTGCCTTCCAAATCAGTTACTTCCACTCCATATGAGTTATGGACATGTAGAAAATTGGACTTAAGTTTTCTTAAGCCATGGGGTTGTACTGTTTATACAAGTTTGGGAAATTGGGTCCTAAAGGCAAGAAGAGTATTTTAATGAGATACTCCGAACACTCGAAAGGGTATGTGTTCGTAGGTGAGCAGGGAAGTGGGAGTATAACTGAATTTGAATCACGGGATGTCACATTCTTAGTGGATGAATTTCCTAAGAAGGGCAAAATAGGGGAAGATTGTTCCCTATTTGAAACCTTGGATCAAGATAATGATATTAGTGGAGTTCGTCTAAGTGGGAGTAATATGAGAAGTGATGAATTGAATTCAACTCATTCTCAATTACAACCACATGATGAGATGATATCATCATTATCTAATCCAGTGGGAGCATAATGGGGAATGATGTGCTAAGTGTACAATCTCCCATATAGCGAACAAGTCGCCAAAGTATTCCCCATCGACGTTTTGACATTGAAGGGGAAACTTTTATGATTGCTCCACAAGATGAGGATGAGCCAAGAAATATTAATGAGGCTTTGAATTGCCCTAATAAGGAAAAATGGATTCATGGAATGGAAGAGGAAATGGAGTCAATGAAATCAAACCAAGTCTGGGAACTAGTTGATCTTCCAAAAGGACGCAGAGCTATTGGGAACAAGTGGGTTCTCAAAATAAAGCGAAAGGCTGATGGCTCGATTGAAAGACATAAGGCTCGCCTTGTGGCGAAGGGGTATAATCAACATGAATGAATTGATTATGAAGATACGTTTTCTTCTGTAATGAGATTTACCTCGATTCGCATTATTCTGGCAATAGTGGCTAGTCTGGATCTTGAGTTACATCAAATGGATGTAAAGACTGCTTTCCTCAATGTAGAATTAGAGGAAGAAATATATATGGAACAACCTACTGGTTTCATAGTGAAAGGCCAAGAAGAAAAAGTATGTCGACTTTTGAGGTCGATCTATGGTCTTAAGCAGTCATCAAGACAATGGTATATACGTTTTCATAATGCCATAATGGCATATGATTTTACGATGATTGATGATGATCATTGTGTATATATCAAAAGATCCAAGGATCAATTTGTGATCATATCATTATATGTTGATGATATACTAATTGCCGGAAGTAATATTGAACTTGTCACTACTGTCAAAAGTTAGTTGTCTACCAATTTTGAATTGAAGGATATGGGATTTTAAACCCATAGACACTCCTATTGCAAAAGGTGAAGGATTGAGCCATAAACTGTGTCCAAGGACTCCACAAGAGAAGGAACAAACGAAATATGTTCCTTATGCTAGTGCTGTTGGGAGATTGATGTACGCTATGATGTGTACAAGACCTGACATATGTTATGCGTTTGGAATGGTGAGTAGATACCAATCCAACCCAGATCAAGCACGTTGGAAAGCCGTTAAATGAATACTAAGGTATCTAAAGGGGTCTGCTGGTTATACGTTGAGTTATTATGGAAAGGATCTGCAACTTAAAGGCTATTCTGATGCTGATTGGAGAGGAGATTTAGATGAAAGAAAATCTACCTCTGCGTTTGTTTTCTTACCGAATAATGGCACCATATGTTGGAGTTTCATAGTCTTGTCCACGATGGAAACTGAGTTCGTGGCATTATCAGCAGCAATAAAAGAAGATGTTTGGCTTAAGAGATTATTGGATCATTTAGGTGTTATTTGAAGTGCTGCAGATTCATTGTTGGTTAACTGTGATAGCCAAGCAGCAAAAGTGTACACCAAAGATCCAAAATATTATGGCAAGACCAAACATATAAATACCAAGTATACTTTTGTCAAGGATATGATTACACGAAAGGATGTGAACTTAGAGTGCATACTACGCATAGAATGGTAGCAGATTCTATGAAAAAGCCAATACCTAGATATGTGTTTTGTGGCCATATGAAATCTCTAGGATTGCGTAGAGGATGATGTACTAGATTATAATTTCCCTGAAGTGTTCACATTTGATGAATTTGTGTTTTTCATCATTAATGCCTATGAATCTTTGTTTGATCTTTATGCATCTTAATGCTCAGTGCATTATTTTAAATTGAGGAAGTATGCCGGACGGATATAAGATTAGCCCACTTACACGGGTAATCGCCTCTATTTACTGTGTGATAAATAGAGATGAGACTGTTTTTAAGCTTATTATCTAGGTGATAATCGAGAGCTCAAGCTTAAAATACGTATGTCGCCTTAATTGAGTGTTAAGATGAGGACATAATACTTACTATGTCCGAAAGTAAAATACCCCACATATTTTACTTTAATTTGTCTATGATGCCAGATGTGAGTTCTGATGAATTTTGTGAATAAGTAGATACGTGAACTCAAGTTAGACATTGGGTATGTCTGGACTATCATCTGTACGGTATTGAAAGTGTAGACATACACTCCATGGGAAATGAGTTAATACCGTAATACGTATTTCATATTACGTATGCATGAGACGACCAATAAGAGTGGCAAAAGTTTGATCTCAACTTTTATGTCGTGTGAGACTCTTGAGGAAAAGAGTTCCTTAATTTTTAGTCCCCTCATGACTCTTACTTATTCTCAAGATTTCTATTTAGTGTTTGCTATCTTAGGATGTTGCCAATGGTCATGAGTTTGATTCGATCTAATGGGGCATTTCTAGAAAAGCAAGCTAAACTGAAATTGAGAGTTTGAAGGGAAGAGGAAGATCGAATTTGGAGAATCACATTGTAGTTTTGTATTCACCGGTTAACCAATTATGACTGTCTTTGTGATAATCATAATTGTGAATACAATATATATATCATTGTTTAAAAGAGATCAAGAGAGATATAAATGTGATCAATCGATCTAGGTACTGCATACTAAATCTACTCGGAGTGTGATGCCCATTATGAGCTGCTATATATTCCTAACGGATGTATGTCAACGAGCTCTCAAAGTATGCTGGTTCGCACGGATTATTCACCGGTATGAATGTTGAAGAGAGGTAAAGAGAATCTGTTCAGTCCACCATGTGCGAGTCGGAGATGATGATTTTAATTGGTGATGGGCTTAAGGCCTGTCCGCCCATGCTGGGCCCAAAAGGCCCGGCCCACGGGAATAGGGCTTGTGGATGGGGGAAGGTATAAAAGGGAGGAGAGAGAGAGAGAAGACAACGGTAGGAAATCAGAATTTATGTACGTCTTCTCCTCTCCCGCGCGCTCTCTCTCTCCAAAGAAAAACAGTAAAGCATACGGCACGTTTTTCTTCCCATCAAGGCTTAATCGGATCGAACAAGGGCCAATTTCTCTTCCTCACTTCAGCGTCGGTGTCTAATCTGTGGCTAACAAGATACGCTCGAATCCGTGGTGTGCTTTACGATCGGTGATACGTGTTATTCCCGGGCTTCGTCTTCCGCTTTGCTTTAGGGGTTCGATTAAGTGTCGAATCCGGTTTTCGGGGATCCGTTATTTCCAACAGGTGGACAAAAGTGAAGGCCTCCACGTGAAAGTAAAGGTAGATAGAACAAGTTCGGTGTATCTCAAAAGATGACCTTTGACTTCTTTGTCACCAACCTGCAAGTTGATCTCCCTACCTTAAGTCGTTGATTAACGGTTACAGAAAGCTAGGAGTTTGTTCTTTTTCTGATGAGAAGACAACAGTAATGTGTCTCCCATTGGATATCCCGATTGATTATGTGAACATTATTAGTTGTTCAGCAGCTTTCAATCAATCTGGTGGTTCCCTGTCATTGTCTCAATTAGCACCGCCGGATTACATCTGCGAGAAGTTTCTCTTTAGTCTATTCGGGCTATTCCGCTTCACTGAACAGGGAGAAACATAAACAAGAGGGCGAACTGTATATTCCGAAATTCCCCTGGCTCTTGTCATTGTCACTGTCTGTTTTTCTGCCCCAAAAACAGAGTAGCCATGCGGTGCAGATCCAAATTTCGCTAAGAACGAGCCGTGTCTCTCTTTTTTTAACCTTCAGGGAAGGCCTTGTTGATGCATTTCGACAGAAATCGAAGAGGAGTTATGGAGGAATTGTAATTGCATTTTTTTCAATGTATGTTGTCCATGTACATAAGGATGTTTACAATACAAGAAAATACGAATGGGAAAAAGTATACAAGATAACGTTTTCCTATTTTCCTGACTGAATATCAATCAAATCCTAACCTCAACACATTTCCGTCTCTGGAGGTCTAATCTGCTTCTGCTGCTGCTGCTCTTTCTTTTTCCTTCTTGGCAAGTTTGAATTCGCCGTTAAAATACGAGGCCAAGCCCAGAGCGAGAGGGCAAGGGACACGCCTTTCTCCGCCTGGAATGTCTCCCAGAAGCATATGACGGCGAGGATCTCGGTGACTGGGAGTAGGACGGCGATCATGATTCCTGAGAATAGAGAGGAGGCACAGAAGATGACTCCAATGACTCCCAAGAAAAAGAATTGCCAGGTGATCGTGTTCCCCACGAGCACCACATAGTATAGTGCTTCTCCGAGCTCATAGTTCTTCGCTTCCGTAGGAATCGCCTGCATAAACATGATGTCGGGAGCAACCTCATGTCATTTCCTGTCTTCCCCTTTCAGCAGTTTCTTTAACTATAAAAATTTCAATAGAACGAGACTAAAGTACTGTCATTGTCTTACCATCCAAACATCATCCACTCCAGCAGATTCAAAAGAAAGGATAGTTTTTTCAGAGCAATCAACCATAACTATCGACCTTGGCAAAAGCTGTTAAGCAGAAGACTGAAAAGAACCAAGATTAAGGAAAGTTTTGATTAAGAAAAGTTTTCCGTTTGAGTAAATCCGATTTCTAAAGATTATATGGTAGAGATCTCGTTTGTACACTGGTCATTCTAACTTGAAGGAACCACAGGAAATAGACTTCACACGACAATAATTGGTGATGAAAGGTCCAGGTTGAGAGAGAGAGAGAGAGAGAGAGAGAGAGAGAGAGAGAGAGAACACATGAATGAGAACACACGCGCGCACACACAAGACATGAGTTTAGAGTGCTCACGCAGATTCTGGGATGTCCATGTGCGGACCGAGGATGATGACAGCGAAGAACCGCGAAGCTCTCTTGGCAGCGAACTGAAGCAGGAGGAGGAGGACAATGGAGCTGCGACACACGGCAGAGAAGATGCCATTGAAGCTGAACTCCTTCGCTGCTGCGGGAAAGGGCTCGAGGGATTATAACGAAGGTGATATGAGAAATTGAGAAAACGCAGGTCGTGCTGGTGTTGCTGCCAGTTTTACTGTTTGCTTGTTTTCTTAGGTGGCTTTCTTGTTTTTGGATATATATTCACGTTTCAAGGTTTAGTTGTGTCGACGTGCCATTGTTATCATGCAATTTTAATTTCTTTTTCATTGATCAGGAGGACGATAATGCTACCGACATTTCATTTTCTTTCTCTTCTCTTTTCTGATGCGGAATTTCTGCTCTGAGCACACAGCCGACCTAGGACCTACTGAAAGTCTGAATTTCAATGTTCCCCCCTTAACGTGATTCATTACATTAGTCTTGCTGAGAAATCTTCCAACTTTAATTTGAAGTTAGATAAAATTATCTATGATTTTTATTTATCTTGATAATTGTAAAAATCGTTTATATTTTAGGTTGGAAAATATAAGTGAAAAGATTCTAATTAATTTCAAGAACCTATGTGAAGCACATATGCCTAAGTGTTAAGTCTACAAGATCTATATCACTATCGAATTCGAAGTGTTTCAAGAAGATAAGTCGAATATATCCAGGAAGACTAATATATCTTTAGCTTGAATATAAGCAGCATACTGCGTAGATCTAAGTAGAATACTACGTGAATATCAACAGCATACTAAGTGGATATCAGCAATGTATTGGAAAGCTAGATATTAGTGATGACTATGAATATGAGGAGAACAATTATACAATTTGCGATGACAATTCTTATCACGAACTTCAAGATTATTATATCCCTTGATAGCTTGTGATATGGTATGGATAACTAATTTAGAAGATCCAGATTGACTATCAATCTTAAAGATAATTTACATGAAATATACAATCATGCTAAATATCTTGATTGATTGACAATCATCTTAAATGTAAGATAATGATCATAACTGAAGCACTCCATATTTTGGAAAGAAAGGTTTGATTGTATGGGTGACCAAGTTTATGTGAATTTTGATTTATTGAATTCAATGGCTACCCAAATCTTTGCAACAATCTGTCCAATGGCTAGTTTGGAGATTGATCCTCTTAAAGATTGTCCAATGGGAAGTTTGGATGCTAAGGAGTATAATAGAAGATCAAGGCGTTGAAGAGAGATAGATCAAGAGTTCACAATTCTAAATCTTAAGAGACTTTACATCCTTTTGGATTATTTTTTGTGAGCTTTAATATTATAATATTCAAGAAGTGTTGGTAGTGTGAAAGTTTGTGCTTAGGTGTATGATATTGTGGACTATCTATTTGGATATAAACTGCACCAGCTTTGAGAAGAAGTACTTGAAGATAAGCAGCACCTCATACCGTAACTTCTCAACTATTAACAAGTAGAATTCAACTTGTAGGCTATTAGTCTAGGAGAGTGGACATAGGCTTACATCAAGCTGAATCACTATAAGTTCTTGTGCATTATTTTTTGTCTCTTTGCTCTTATTTACTTATTGTTGATAGAAGCATTGCACTTGTTTTAATTGGTCACGATTATTTCAAACTTGGCACATTTAATTCCACAAATTTTTTGGTTAATTAGTATATATAACATATTCACCCCCTCTAAATGATACTGTCAGTCAACTTCAATTGGAATCAGAGCTTGGTTCTCATTATTTTGAAGTGTTTTTTTCTTCTTTTTTTTCCGAGTAAACAATCTATTATGGCTAGCACTATTGGACTGGGTATTGTTGAAGGACAAAGCAACACTAGACCTTTCTACTTTGATGGAAAGAGTGTGATATCTAAAAGAACAAAATGAAAGCCTCCATAAGATTCACAAATCCTACAATGTTGGGATGTAGTTCAAAATGGAGTGAATGCTACACGTGCTACACCTTCATCCTCAAAGTAACAAATGACAACTCAACTCTTGCATTGACAATTACACTAGTGGAGTTGGCCAAAATAGAAGTTTTAGATGCTAAAACTGTCACGCCCCGAACCCCGAGCACGTGCCCATCCCTCTCTGGTCGATAAAATTTTGCGACTTCTTAGGACGAGTCGCCGACCCTTTTCATTTTATTGCACATGCGGAAGCTAAAATAAATCCTCTGACAGTAACTATCTCGGGATAGAAAAGCAGGACAACAGATTCACAAACAAACATGTTTTTATATTCACATAGGGTCATGTACAAGGTCTATGACCAAAAAATCACAAAACCTGACTTTCCAAAAAGAGACGGTCTTAGCTGACCTACACTTCCGATTACCTCCTTTCAACTCCAGGTCCTCCACTTGACGACCTTGAAAATTTGGCCCACAACAAAGTGAGATATAAATCTCAGCGAGTTTACGCTCTAAACCCCGATTAGGAGGGAAATACACCTAAGGACGTCCTAATCACACAATCACGTATTTAGCATAGAGGACTTACCTCGTTTCAGTTCTACCTTGCAAGTTAGCACAGTTTATATACCTTATGCATAACATTAATGCACACCACAATTGAAATGCATTACTCAACTCAATAAATTACATGGGTCCTAATTATATGGCCAAATCGTTATAACACGTTTCATACCATGTCACACAATTTTGTCCCATAATCCGACGTATCAATTCCACTCAACATATGTTATAATTGGTAATTACACCCGCTCTAGGGTACGGCCTACTAGAAGTTCGGCGGTCTACTAACGTAGTCAGGCATCGTCTCACCTCATTGAGCACGGTTACGTCTCTCAAAGATGACTTTCCCGAAGGAGTATAGGTCCAGCCTCTACTGCGACCCAAATCCCAATAAATTGGTATCCCATATAAGGTAACGTCCATCCAACACAGGTTGGGGACAGATTCTCTTAACCAACACACAACTACTCAATCTCGGCTTAGGACACTATGCATTGCACTCAAATGCCTCAATTAAAATAGCGATCATAGCCTATTTTTTTCGTATTAAAAACATCCGGTAAAATAGTCGTGCGTAGGTACACGGTCAGATTGAACCAACAAAATTCATAATCCTCTTTTTAAAAATCCCACTGGTTTATATAGCATATAAAACCATTTTCGGTGTTTTAAACCCGACACTCGGGATTTTCTGAATGAATATCAAAATTCAAAAATTTTGGAATAGTTGACCCAATTTCCAATCAGCACTCAAATTTCACAAATAACACTTGATTGCAAAAATTAACCACACTATTATAATCAGCACAAAATTCCAGTCACCAACTATCCCGGCCTAATTTCTGGAAAATATTTAATAATTAAATAATTACTGAAATTAATTAAATAAATGCATTAAATACTAAAAATGCTAACTTAGACTAAATAATTCTAATCTAACCACCTATTGAGCTAATTAAATTATTCTAAACATCCTAGCTATATAACAATACACTAATCTAATTAACTATAAATTTCTAACCACCTAATTAAATAATCTAACTAACCTAATTTAACAAACTAAACTAATAATTAAACTAATTACACTTAAATAAATCTAAACACCCCTTAAATGTTATTACCTACTAAGAATAGTTTAGTGTATAAACTCACCGGTTTATTGCAGAAACCGATTCACCACAACGACGGCGCGACGGGGCCAAAATCCGAATTTTTGGCGGCATTGGCGGACACTCAGACAGGGCCTAAAAGGCCTTACAAGCCCACAGCAAAAGCTGGGCTTGATCTAGGCTTGGGCTTGGCTGCAGTTGGGCTTAGCTTCACAGGCTTCAAGATTGGCTGCTGAAATGAAATTGAAGACGGGCTTGAAACTTGGGCTGAACAATTGCAAGTTGGGCCGAATTGCTGGCTTCTTGGGCTGATCCACGAAGAAGCTGGGCCCGTGAGATTCGCTGGGCTGATCGTGGGCTGAAGACTGCTGGACTGGGCTTGCTGGTGAAGGCGTGGAAGTGGACTTGCGTGAAGATGGGCTCGGTCTAGCTGGCGTGAGCGAAGGAAGACTGAAGCAGTTGGTCTTCGTTGAGGCAGCAACCCACGCGAAGAAGTAGAGAGCAGCTGGATGCGGTGGACGATGATGATGGGAGAGCTCGGTGGAAGGAAACAAACAGCAATGGAGCGGCAGAGTTTGGTCGTTGGCTTCGTGAGTGGGGCTGTCGCACGTGGAGATGGAGTAGGTCTGATGAGGGGAGTTGGACGGTGATTTTGGCTGCAGTGAGAAAGCCGTGGAGATGGGAACACGCTGGCGGAGCATGCAGGGTTCGGTCTTCGTGGCAGCTTGAAGACCGGTGGTGCTTCGGTCAACTTTGGGGCTTCGGTTTGTTGTTGTGTTGATTGGATGCGTGGCCGCACGGCATGGAAGAAGAGCAGCTTCGGACGTGTGGCGTTGCAGGCTTCAAAAGCTGGGGTGTGAACGGCAGTTGAATGGGGTTGTTTCGGTCGGCTGGTCCAAGCTCGAAGCAGAAAGAAGGATGAAGGGGCCACTGACGGTGGAAGAGGAAAGAAGGACCGTGCTTCGGTTTGCTCGAAGGAACAAAAGAAATGAAAGAGAAAGCAAGAGCAACTCGTATAAGGCAGAAGGTGATCCACGTATGAAGATGGACGGCAGCTGGATTTGCTTGCTCAGGAGGATTGGATCAAGGCCAAAGTCAAAGGATTTATCCCCTCCATTGAATGCCATGTCCCCTAATACTTTCTAGAATAATTTGAATCCATAAATAGCACAAATAGATGCCAAAAATACAGCCCTTAAAACCATACTTCGAATTTCACAACTTTATGATCAATTTTTTCACTCAACTTCCCAAATTGAGGTCCAATTTTGATGAAGAAAATGCCCATACCATTTCTACAAATCCCCGACACTCAAAGGCTTAGCTTGAAAGTTCAAATTTCCTTGAATTTGACCCATCCGAATTTTTGCTATTTTTTCTCAATGTCCAAATTGATTTTCCGTAAAAATCTCGGAATCTCCGAAATTTTTTCGGAAGATGAGTCGACATTCCTAAAATAGATCGTGACATGAAAGAACTTTCAATTTCTAAAATCGGATTCAAATTCGCGGTTAATTTCAATCCAATGTGATTTTAGTGTGACATAGTTTACCGAGTAGCTTTTAGGAATTTTTTGTGCAATTGACCTGTGATCGATTTATCTCGAGTCACAGTGTACATTTTCGACACATTGGCGATTCTCAATTGTCGTAAAAATCTTAAGATTTCAAATACGGACACCGGGTATAGAAATGACAAAGAAATCAGTCTAATGCCGTTCGATGAGAATTTTGCAATTAGGTGGAATCACTCATGCACTAATCACATATCTCCATCGAATCGACCCATCTCCGATCTATGATCAATTTTTGTCGGTGTCATAATGACCATTGCATATCAACACGATCGAACAGTTGATTCATGGTCGAATTCTCAAGTGCATTGCGTTAAAATCCCTTAGTGGCTTCCCCAGATAGTCTAGTTATCTCGTGAATGATCGACTTAGAGAATAGCACTATAGGCACATCGACGAAATGCCCGATTTATTTAACCAAAAACAAATTCTGAAAATTCACGTTGTCACAAAAACTCTTGATTTTCTTTACAATGCATTATCTCCTTATGAGTGTAACTATGTATCTACATGTGAAACAACAAAAGAGATATGAGATAGACTCCATGCAACATTTCAAGGAACCAATATATTCAAGGAAACAAAGACATTCTTCTTGGCAAATATGAATCCTTCAAGATGAAACCAAATGAATTAGTTACACACATGTTCAACAGCTTCATTGACATCATCAATACTTTGTTCTAAGCTTAAATTGTTGCAGGCAATCCTCTACAAAATCTTTCATCAATTATTATATTATAAGTATGTAAGGTTTTGTAACCACTGGATTCGCCCCAGTGGCCACCCTTCCAACATGGAAGGGGGAGGTGAGGGGTTCAAATCCCCACCTTCTCAGGGGGGGATAGGGTAGGGACGCGTAAGTTTCAAGAGTGGGTTTCGACTCCCACGCCCTGCAAGAGGCAAAAGTCTGAGAGTGAGTGTAGAGTAGGACTAGAGTAGGACTAGAGTAGGACTGACAAAAAAAGAGTATGTAAGGTTTTGTCACCATCAAAGAGGGAAATTGTTGAAAAAACCACATACTTTATTTTAAGTTGATAGAACTATTCATGGTTTTTATACATCTTGATAATTGCAGGAATTGTTTGTATTTAAGGTTGAAAAAGAACTTTGATATAATAAGTGAAAATATCCTAACTTACTTGAAGAATCTATGTGGAGCACATATGCCAAGGTGTTAAGTCTACATTATCTATATCACTATTGTATTGAAGTGTCTCCAGAACAATTGCGTATATGCAGAAAGTTAAGTATATCTATCACTTGAATATAAGCAATATCCTATGTGAATATAAGCAGAGTACTATATGGATATATGGAGTGTACTAAAAATATCAAATCGCCAATTTTTTTAATTTTTAGTAGTGTGTACGTTGGATATCACCAGCTTACTAAAAAACTGGATATTAATGATGACTATGACTATGAGCAGAACACTTATACAATTTGTGGCGACAATACTTATCATGAAACTTCAAGATTATTATAATAACTTTTATTAATATATCATATATTACCAGTTACATAATGATAATTTTACGTAGTGCAATTTTTTGAAAGTAACAATTACAGTCCTCTATAAAAATATATGATAGGGTATTATGATGGCATTTTATACTTTTTACTAATAAAAACCACTGTCTTCCAAGATTTAGGCGAAAGTGAATTCATGTAACAGATACACAATTCATGTGAACTATGGGCATATGGCGGTGGCGGTGATCATAGTAGAAATGGTAACATGGAGAAGCTACACACGATCTAGGGCATCAGGGTAGTGATCGCAACTTATGGCAAGGAGTAGTTGAGGTCAAGAAAGAGAAGCAATAGCAAGAGGGAAAAGTACCTAAAAAAAGTCACGAACTTATTATATTGATACTGATTTAGTTATAAACTTTTCAATTGAACAAATTTAGTAATAAACCTTTTTATGTTGGTACAAATTTAGTCAATTCAGCTAATTTAGTTTGAAAATCTCTAAAGTGGATGCCAATTATTTTACGTGGCATAGTCCACGCTGACAGGAATAAATTTTAAATATTTATTTTTGTTTTTTTCTCTCTCTTTTTTTTAATAGTTTGAGTCAACAAGGTCGATAGTCAACCATTGCCAACCATAGGTGAGAGTCAATGACCCTTACCTAGTTTGGGGGAGGGCATCGAGCCCTCGCCCATAGCTAATGAGGGGTGGAGGCCCTCATCCAAATGCAATAAAAATTCATAAAAATAAATAAATAAATAAATTCAAAAAATAAATAATAAATAAATTCAAAAGGCATTGGTTATACCATGTTGGATGGCCAGCATTCGTATCAATAATTTCCTGCTTAAATTAGTTGAATGGACTAACTTAGTGTCAATATGAAAAGTTTTAGGAATAAATCGATATGATTAAATGTTTAGGATTGAATTAATAATAATGTAATAGATTAATGGTTTTTTTTGGGTACTTTTTTCATCGCAAGAAGATGGCGGCAGAGGATGGAAGAAGTACAAAATCATCGTGTGGACGTTGATGATGACAAAGGGTAAGTGCGGCTCGAAATTAGGATGGCGAGGGCTAGGGACGAATCCATGGGCTATCGATGCCATCACCCTCCTGCGAGGCTGAGTATTCGATATATTTGTTTTCTAGTAATTTTTGCCGTGAAATATGTGTGCATATGTCGCCCCTAGAGTGAGATCTTGTCCAAAGTTTTTAGGAGACTAAGAGCTTGCCGAAGTTTTTAACTCCTCTTCAAGTTAAAACAACGCGTTAGCCACCCTATGGAGAGACAAACTTGGGACCTAAGGGAACCTAGGTTTACTCCTGGTCACTAAACTGCGAGAGGAACTCACAAGACTAGAGGGAGAAGCCCACCATGTCGCACCCCCGACACGGCCCCGATCCGCTAGGGTCACCACAGATTACTTACATTTCCTTTGTTCTAATAACATGTCACTCTGATACCATTGAATTATAGTGGGTCCATAAATCCTGGGGGTTCATATATATATATATATATATATATATATATATATATATTTTTTTTAAATCGGTCCCCAACTCAATCGGGCAATTCATATAACGAAAGCATATTCCAATCTCTTTATCCCTTACTCCAACAAAATAATGCAATGCACACCAACTACACATCATATATATGTTAGAGCCGAACCACTTTTATTTACATAACTAAGATGGACATCACGAGTCAGTACAACAAAAGGCCAAGGCTTTAACTAAGCTCGGCTATAACCCAAGAGTACCCAACCCTACATTAGACATGTACAACAATCCATCATCCAGTGTTAGCTATCCAAAAAGTGTCATCCTCTACTAGTCACACGCTCTAATCACACCCAACCCGGTGCATCGGCCAATGGTGGTGGCAGCACCTCATCATCATCCCATCGCGTCGAACATGCACGAATAGGAACTCCTGGACTACGGGGCCATCATGTAAACCCACATCATACATAACTAAAACACGAACTCAGATAAACACTAGACCACGAACACCAACACAAAGGTGCCCCGAGCACTTGACCTCAACATCGGATGGTAAGCCATAAAATGCACCACGTGTGACAGGTGATAGAGGCATCTCTCAATCTAAAATGTTAGTCCCCAAAAGGGGGTGAATACAACCACTTAGCAGTAAGATCCATCGAACTACACAATGCAAAAGGCAAGACAACCACAATTTCATGTGAAATGCACATATCATCCATGTGATCATGCTTGTATTTCCATGAGATTCATACATTAAGGCAATTTATGTTCCATGACATATGCACATACATGGCATGCGCATGATCCATATCATCCATACAATCATATAATATATATATATATATATATATATATATATATATATATATATTCCCATGAGACCCATTCAATGCTTTCATGATCGCATTCTCAATGCCATATAGTATCAACTCAATTTCATAGGCAATCATATCCCATGCCATATGCACACACATGTGCATGATTCAATTCCCGTTTTAGTTTTCAAAAGGATCTCATTTTTCTTCCAGGGACCAGTGTTTACATCCCTCATATATCGCTCGCACCTAACCTGGCATCGCGAGGAACCTTCGGCACACACCTCCGAGCATCCGACACACACCTCCGGGCATCTCGAAACTCCCGAGGACATCCGGCACACACCTCCAGGCATCCGGCATACAACTCCGGGCATCCCAACACTCCCGGGGCATCGTCAACTCAAGGGTCTGATGGTATCATCAACATCACAAGGTATATTCACATATATGCCTTACTTTAAACATAGCATTTGATGCAATAATGTCAAAGGTCTAAACCAGCTTCTTGATGTTACATGACATGCTAAATGTCACCACATATGCAGTACACATAACCACCCAAGATATCACATCTCATAGAGCAATTCATTTTTTCTTGAAATAAAACAATTTTTCGAATAAAACATAATGCACTCCTTTAATTAAAATTCTGGAAAAAATAGTAAAAAATCTTAATAAATTCTGAAAATTTAATATGTTATAAACAAGATCTAGAGAAAAAGGTTTCGTGCAGAACACCATGTCAAAAGAGATTCATACGAGTCGCTACGGTCCATGAATCACAGCCTTAAAATTTCAGAACATCACCATTGCACAGTTTTATTCATAAATTCGGTATAAACCTTAAATCAACTCAGAAAATTATGAAAATTTGATATATTATAGTAAATATCTATAGGAACAAGTTTAGTGAAGAACTTGAAGTCAGATTCATTATAGATCACGAGCTACATTCACTGTAACTCCCCCTAACCCTCGGTAACGACTTCCAGATTTAACACTTTCAAAGAAAAATCATTTCACTGACCAATACTTGTCCATTTTTTCTCAAATTTTAGTATCTTACTCCTCAAGATGTCATCTACAACTTTTATCAAGAACACGAAATCAAATTTCGACTGGATAATTTTATAAAATTCACGGAATCACAAAGAGTCGGACTGTCCTTACATGCAACAGCTTACTCGTTCTAGGAAGACTACCACCATTCACTTGAATTTCAACATCCAACATCACAACTCAAGCATCTCCAACAATCATTACACTTCACACACAACCACAGCAAGAAAAATGTAGGCTAACGGACTTTACTTGCCTCAAGTTCACAAAAATGAGTAAGCAAACGGCGACTTGGGGCTTTGGCAGGCTCGATCGATGGCGGTGCTAGGCGGCATCAACGACCACAGCTGGCGCTTGGCAGAAGACAGCCTTCTTCTTCCCCTTCGCGGCCCACACTCCCCTCCTTTCTCTCTCGCTCGCCCGAGCTCTCCCTCTCTTTCTCTTGCACGAACACTCTCTCCCTCTCTCTCGATTGCTGCCTCGTCCATTCCGCCCCTCTCTCCCTCTTTTTCTTCCTTTCACCCTCATGATTGAGGTTTTGCATGGCATTTGACACTCGACTTTATAGGGAGGACACTTGGCTTCTCCCATGGGACAAATGGAGAGGGTAGCGTGAGCTTCTCCACCCGGCTCTCCTTCCTTTGGTCGACAGCCCTATGGGCTTCATGGGCCAGGCTTAGCAGTCAGCCGAATGGTGGGGGAATTGTGGGCTGTCTTGGGCTGATTGGGTCCTTGAATACTCAGCCCACAATTGCTCCTAATAATCCACCTTGATCCTTACTTATATAAATACCTAATTACAAATTCATATGGCCATAAAACTTTGTAACATAGATCAATAAAAATTCAACTGATAAAGTTCATGGCCAAGAACAAAATTTCCTTATCAATTTATCCTTTAATACAATCCTTAATCACGCATGGACATAGGATGCATTCCCAATACAACAATAGTCCATTGAATGCTCGGCCTTGTTAAATTGTAATCCATTAGTCTAATGACCATAATATATTCTGATGGCGCTTCCATCACATATTCATGGGTTGCACTGTATCTAGGGATCGTCATGAAATTTTAAGATGCCACACACCACAGTGAATAGATGCAATTACGTTCTTCTTAAGGGTGTCTTTGAAACAAAACAGGGAAAAGAAAATTCCAATGTTTGCCTCGAGATTACGTTGGGAGTGTACTAGATCATCTTGATGAGTAGTCATCAACGAGTGCTTTCATGCGTTTTGCCACGAGTGGCCGTTTGGTGCTGCGTGGTTGTGGTCAATCTCAAGATTGTTGCCGGTATATCTCAAGTACTGGTCAATCTGTCTATGCCAACATTTAGTGTACTTGGGGCGCTCCTCTTTGGGCACCTATGTCATCGCTATTTGGTCATTCATTGCTCCCAATTGGGCATGAGTTGTTGCCGATCCTGCAGCTGTCTCTACTCACTTGTCATCTAACTTGGCTATGCTAGGCTTTAGAACACCATTGTAGCTCACTATAGTATCATGCCCTTTCATCCATATCTAGTTGCCGACTGTGGTAGGCAATTGTCTTTATTCACACATCACATGTGGATCAACGTATTTCTCATAGTTGGTGCGGTTGTATGTGTTACTATTTATATAGTAAAATATAATGATACAACGATATATTATATGGGGTCCTTAGGCATCTCGATGCCATTATATCACATATAAGTATATTTCTAGGCTCAAAAAGTTTTTATTTATATATTTGTAATGATATTATGAGAGCTTTAGGGTTCTCCCTGGTATGACCCATCGCTGTTGTAACATCTTGAAATTCAACCCCGTCTCGAATATATGAAATGGGCATTTCGTTGACGCACCTATGGTCATTTTTCTCTGAGTTGGTCACTCATAAGTTAACTAATCTATTAGGTGAATCCGTTAAGAGATATAAACGCGGGAGATTTGAGAATTCGATTGGGAATTAATCGCTCGATCGTAATAATTGGCAAGGATCAATACAACACCATTATAATTGAATTGTAATTGGATATAGGTCGATTCGATAGAATCATGTAATTGAATTGCGGGTGATTCCGCGTGATTATGAAATTCGTGTCGAACGGCATTAATCTGATTTTCTATCGAAATTATATTCGATCCATGTAATTGAAACCTTGCGATTTTTATGACAACCGAGAGTCACCTACGAGTCAGAGATGCACAAACGTGGATTGAAAATTATTGACCATAGGTCAAACGCGCTAAAATCCCTAAAAGTTACCCAGTAGATTAGGTTGTACTAAAATTGTATTCGGTTGATTTTAATCACGAAATTGAATTCGGTTTCAGGAATTAGGCGTTCAAGCGTGTCACAATTTATTTTTAGGACATCGTCTCATCTTTCGGAGAAATTTCGTCGAGCTTGGAATTTTGCGGAAAAATCAAATTCGGAAAAAGAAATGGAAGAAATTCGGATGGGCAACTTCAATGCTTAATTTGGCCACCAAAAAGACTTTGTTTTGTGAAGAAATGAAGGAAAATGGGCATTGGAGGGGTGTTTGACAATTTGGGCTGAAGACTTTGAAGGCCAAACACTTGAGTGCTTGGTATTTCACCAAGCTTCCCAATTGGCTAGCTTGTTGACTTGCATTCTCCTTTCTTTCCCTCTCTCCTCCCCTTTTGTGCATGTAGCTTTCCCCCCTAGCCGAACCCCCTATTGTTTCTTCTTCTTCTTTTGTTCTTCCTTCTCCATTCTCTTCTTCATGTCCCTTTTTCTTCAAGCCTTCGTTGCCGGTCCAGTAGAGCCGCCCGTTCCAGCTCAGTTCGCGGCCACCTTGTTGCCAGCACCACTACCGCACGTCCGCCTCAATCCAGCTCCACCTAGCTCGCCACCGGGTGTCGGTTTTTTGATGCCAAAAATAATTTATGTAATATATAAAATCGTGAGATTTTAAAATGGGAGCATACCACATTTAATGGTTCGATTTAAAGACGTGACCACGCATGATTATTTTACTGGGAATTTTTAATACAAAGAAAATTGGCCAAGTTCATTATTTGAAATTGAGGTATTTGTTTGCAAAGTACAGTGTTCTTGGTTGAGTATGGACATGCGTGTGATCACTATCGAAACCCGTCATCCGATGAGAGTCAAGGAGGTGATGCCTAATTAAGTTCGGATGCCTCAACATCAATGGATACCAGTCGCAGTGGAGATTATGATGATGCTCATTTATGGAATGCCGTCTAGATGTAGACGTTGTCGTGCTCGCTGGAACGGGACGACGCCCAGTTATGTCGGATGACCGCCGACTATTGAGTTAACCGTGGCTGATGGGTCGTAATAACTAGGACATGTCTGAGTGGTTGAGATAGCTACATCTGATTATGGAGCAAAATTATATGGCATGGAATGAGATGTGTCATAATGATTTTACCTTATAATCAAGACTCATGTGAATATTTGATGGATGATACGATGTGTTCCAGTTACTAAATACACTAGTTGTATTGATATATGTGACGCACTAACATGTAGGGAAGTGCTGAGGCGAGATAAGTTTGTTTGTGACGCCTATTTAGGCTACCTCTAGGTGAATTTGCGTCCTAATTGGGGTTTAGGATTTTGACTCACTGAGATTTATCTCACCTCGTCGTGGTTAAATATTTTCAAGTCCTTAGTATGGAGGATCATCTTGTTCTTTTTGGGGTACTGAAGGAGATAGACTATGAGCCCACCTACCTCCCTGTTCCCAGGACCACCTAGACCTGTGAGCTAATGGTGACCACTATTTGGGTTGATGAGGGTCTCCGTCACTAGGTACCTCATCGCTTCAAAGCGTGGTTCATCAACTATCCTAATGGGGCTCGGAAGGGTCATTTGCAGGTTTTGAAGAACCTACCGTCGAAATCAATGATGGGGAGGTAGCTTCCCCCATGGACATCGACATCCCAGATAATGTCATGGAGGATCCAGAGCCCGAGGTGGAGCTACCCGGAGTGTAGGTTGTCTTGGGGTTTCTTTTGAATCAAACTTATGTATATAGACTGGTAGGACCAACATGATATGTATATAAAGTGTTGTTGCGACCTAAATTTTGGGTGCACCACCTAGGGTTTAGGTTAATGGATTACTAAGTCTTAAATTTAACTTGGGCTCTCCAAAATCATACCAATTCATGATTTAAGTTCAAGTTTTTTTAAATGAATTTTATCTAGGAGTCGCCACTAATCAATTTACAGTAGGTCGATTAGATACCTAAGTAAAATAACGAGAGAATTATTTTACTCCTACGAACCAGAGACTTAGAGTATGAGGACTTTGTTACACTAGACTTTTCTAATGCCCTTTTGGTACCATTTTTTTTTTTTCAAAAATGTCTTTGTAGGCAGCTTGGATTTATTTTAACCTAAATCACTATCATACAAATGGGTGATCACACGGATGCTCAATCATTATTAAACATTCAATAAATCAAATAAATTGCATCAAAAGAATTAAACACGCAAAGCAAGCAATTATTTTTTGGGTTTTCTTGAAATTAGAACTTTATCATAAAACATGCACTTTAACTATATGACCTAATTTTATTAACAAACAAATTCTAATTAAATGAACCTATTATGCATGCAAACTAATTATCATGCACCTAATATTTTTATATATTTTTTTAAAAATTCGTAATAATAAAAAAACTAATTAAATTTTCTAAAATGAATAATTTTCTAAAATGTTTCAAGGGTTAATTTGACTTAAACTCTATCTTATCTTAGAAAACTATTTTTAAAATGAGATTATTAAAATGTGCAAATTTTATCTAAGACTCTATATATATAAATTCAATTCTAATCTATTCCAAAAATTATCTAAAAGTGCAATCCTAAAAAGATGCAATCCTAATTTACTAAACCAACGCATTTCGATGCAAGATTTTATTTTTGATTTTTGATTTTTGTGTTTTTCAAGACAAGCAGTTATCAGATAAACAATGGGATAAGTACACTAATGGTGCCATAAGTTGTGTACGACGCTCACTTTGGTGCCAAAAGTTTCCGTCGGATCACTTAAGTGTCAAAAATTTTGAAAAACGATCACTTTGGTGTCATCGCCGATTTGGTTGGCCGGAAATCCGACGTGACAATTTTTTATTAATTTTTGGCGCCGACGTGGATCTCCGGAGAATACAATCAGCATACAAAGAACAAAACGATGCCATTTACCGTTTTCCCCCAAATAAGAAACCCTAAATCCCCAATTTCGATTAGAACCGGAAGTTGAAAACCCTAAATCCCCAATTCGATCATTTTGAGTGCATACTTCGATTTTCTGCCATAGTTATCAGCTCACTCTTGCAAATGGAAGACAAAAGCTTCAGCGGCGGCTCACATTCTTATAAGAAAAGCAAATTAGATGGTGAGTATTACTGTTATTGTGGGTTATTGAGTCCGAGAAGAACATCTTGGACTCGGTTGAATCTCGGGAGAAGATTCCATGGGTGCGGCAGATATAGAGAAGGCTCGAAGTGCCAATATTTCAAATGGATTGATAGGAAATTCTCTGATCGAGAGACAGAGGTGACATTGGAGTTACTTGAAGGCCGAAATCAACCTCCACCTATGTTAATGGACGAGTTGGAAGATGTCGACTCAATGCAAGCTCAAATAAAGGGTTTAACATCTATGGTGGACCATTTGAAGAGGGAGGTTTCAAGGCTGAAAATCGAAAGAAACTTTTATCGAGCGTTGATTGTGTTCTTATTCTCTTGGGTAGTTTATTCAAATGTAAAGTGAGTAATGAGAAGAAGTTTGTATGTCTACCATAGTTGAAGACGTGGAATATGCACTTGTATTGGATTATTTATAAGTAAAATGTGTTTTTTGGTTTGCTGCAATTTTTGTATGGAGCAAAATGTTTTGTTGTTATAATCTATGGGTGGTTAGTTTTTGCTTCAAATATAATGGTTTGCTGCATTTTTTATTTGTTTTTAGTAATTGTTTGCTTTTTTTTATTTGGTAATGGTTTGCTGCATTGAAAGCTTTAAGTAATGGTTTGCTACATTTTTTTGTTTGGTAATGGTGTGCTGCATTTTTTATTTGGTAATGGTTTACTGCATTTTTTATTTGGTAATGGTTTGCTGCATTGAAAGCTTTTGGTAATGGTTTGCTGCATTTTTTTATTTGATGATGGTTTGCTGCATTTTTTATTTGGTAATGGTTCGCTGGTTTGCTAGTTTGCTGCATTTTTTATTTGCCATTTTCCAAAAGTAATGGTTTAATTTTCTGGTTTGCTAGTTTGCATTTGAAAAGTTTTTGGTTTCAATTGTTACTCAACAAGTTTCTAGAGAGTTAATGTCACATCTCGATATTACTTGAAATATCCATCTTGAAGGGCCAAACAAAGTGTGTTCCATTTCCATGCTTGATGGAATTTTCATTTCGCCCATTAAATGAGGGGCATTAATCATCCATCTTTAATTGGCAAACATTAATTTTGGGAGATGACACGATTCTAAGTGACATGAATGAGACATTCGATCAGTGCCTTTAATGTTGCAAGTTGTTGTTTTGTGCCGGGGGCAAAAGCAGATTTCAGATCGAATTTTCATAGTTATAATCTATGGGTGGTTAGTTTTTGCTTCAAATATAATGGTTTGCTGCATTTTTTATTTGGTAATAGTTTGCTGCATTGAAAGCTTTTAGTAATTGTTTGCTGCATTTTTTTATTTGGTAATGGTTTGCTGCATTGAAAGCTTTAAGTAATGGTTTGCTAAATTTTTTTGTTTGGTATAATTTGGCATTTTTATTTGGTATGGTTTGCTGCATTGAAAGCTTTTGGTAATGGTTTGCTTTTTTTTATTTGATGATGGTTTGCTGCAGTCACGATTACAAAGTGATCACTTATGTTGCACAAGTTTTTTAGAAAGAACATGTTAGTGCCAAACGTCACATTCCAAATGCACCTTGTTCTTGCACCTTATTCTTGCACCAATTGAGTTGCTGGTGCATCTTCTTACACCAGCCCAGATGCAACAAGATGTACCAGCACCCAAAGTGTTCTTGTAGCAACACATATAATCGAACCCCACAAATTCATTATAATCCACAACTTTAACCAACAATGCGACAGCAACAGTGCAGCAACAGCAACATTGCAGTAACAGCAAAAATAAAATATACAACAACATAACTGACTTGCTAGCATTCTAGCCGAAACCAACACAAGAGAAAATGAATAGTCATTCTAGTACTTGCCATTAACATTGATTGATTGTTTACACAAGAAAAGAAAAGCATGTCTAACTTCACTCTCTAATCATCGAAAGTTCAACACTCTCTTAAAAAAAAAAAAAAACAATGGCATTGCAGGCAACAACTACCATCAATAATATAATATCCAGCACACTACTAAAAAAAGAAAACATGAAAAAAGACCATGTCCAACATGACATAAAAAGATACCATGTCCAGCACCCTCTCATCAGTCAATATTGACAACACCTTGATCTCATTTTCCTCTTGGAGCTTTGAATTGATTCATAATCCGAGCACTCTTTCAAACTGGATGTGCAGGTTCTTTAGTTGGGCTTTCTATCACCTCATTTTCCTTTTCCTTGTTTTTTACGGCGGCTATTTTTGTTCTAGCATGTGTCATGTGTTGGTCCATATCATCACTATTGCTCCCAATCGTTAGTTGAGATGGAACTGGTGCTGGGTTCTTTTTGGATGGTTGTTTCACAGTTGTACTCGATGTCTTCTTCTTCTTTGGAGCACTCTTCTTTGGCTGCACCCTTGATTCTTGAGTTGGCCCACCTTGAGAGAGAAGTATCTCCAAAGTTCTCCCAAACTACAAGAACATAGTGATATTGTCAACCAAATGAATTGAAGTGCAACAAATTAAATGCATGAGGCCTATAAATCTTACATTCAAAATAGTCATTCCAGTACGTTCATCTATGTAAATCCCATAACCATATTGCCTTAATCTTTTTCCAAGAGCCGCTCTTATTCGCTGTGATGTATCATTTTCAGCAACAATAATCCTTGTAGCAACCTCTGCAACCTGTGCAGTTGCTCGTCTTCTCACCTGAGAAACACATAACAAATGTAAATTTTAGCCCATAAAAGACCAAACACAGCGATGTACAACTTACATGATATTTTTTTCTTGTTTGCTCAACAGTGGACTTAGTTGTTATTGTTGCTGTCTTGCCCATTCCAGTCCCCATCCCTGCACTTGAGCCTACAACATGGCCTTTTTCTAGCCCTTTAGTAGGCCTTACAACAATGTACTATATTAGGATTATGACCAACAGTACTATCGAATAAGAACTGTAAAGTTACTAAGACAAAGAGGATGCTTACCTTACAGCATGGCTTTCTGTTTGCCCTTCAGTAGGCATTACAACAGGGCCTTCTATCCTCCCTTCAATAGGCCTAACAAGAAACTCTTCAGTAGGTCCTGTCCCTGGCATTGAATCAGCCATCACATCTTGCTGTTGATGCTGCCTTTTCAGCTCACAACCTTTCTTATTATGCCCTTCCTTGCGGCAATAGGAGCATTTCATCTTTGATCCAGTCCTACTCATCCTTTGACTTGATGCCTCTTCCTGCTGCATTCTTTGTCTCTTTTTTGGCCTTCCTATTTGCTTCTTCATCGATAAAGGTAGAGGGCTTTCATGATTTGTTGGCTCCCAAAATTTGCTACTTCTGATAGGCTGCATCATGAATTGGTATGAAGCAAAGTATGAGCTTTTTTTGTACCAATCATGTAGGTAATCATCTGGGTTTTCTTACTTCATCTTAATAACACAAATGGCATGGGCATAGGGAATTCCATTCAGTTGCCAAGCTCGGCATGAACACTTTC
This sequence comes from Eucalyptus grandis, assembly GCF_016545825.1. Lineage (NCBI taxonomy): Eukaryota > Viridiplantae > Streptophyta > Magnoliopsida > Myrtales > Myrtaceae > Eucalyptus > Eucalyptus grandis. The sequence continues at coordinate 12,409,700 of NC_052621.1, forward strand.
TTCTATTTAGGTTGACAACATACTTATCCTGATTTTGAATAATCTCACATCCATTATCTCCATTCCAAATTGGATGGCAAAACCTACTAGCAGCAATATTTACATCCAATCTCTTTATAATCCTAGGGCCACAATCTCTACTCCATTTTGTAGCCTCATCTCTTTGCCTATGCAGTCTAGTCATAACCATAACTCGAATATCATCAAGCATGCTAATGATTGGTTTGCACCTGACCTCTAAAATTCTACCATTGAAAGCTTCACTGAGGTTGTTATCAATGATATCGCATTTGAACTCTTCGCTGAAGAAAGCCCGACACCAGTGCTTAGCTTCTGTTTGGAATAGTGCATCAAAACCTTCCTTTGTCAGCTGCAACAATCATTGTTTGGCTAATCTAAAACCAACCATATTCGCACTCTTTGCTATCTGCCAGAACTGCTTTTGCAGCCTATCTCCTTTGAAGTTCCTTGACCAGTTTGCATATATGTGCCTCACACACATTCTATGCTCAGCATATGGCATCAATTCAGCCAATGCAGGAATAAGTCCCTACAAAAATTCAAACCAATAAATACAAATCAAGAAAAATATGCAAGTGACTAATATTAAAAGGGAGTGAATTAATTGACAATGAAATTACCTTCTGTTAGTCGCTCATGAATGCCCATCCCCCCATCGGTTATCTCAAGGTCAGCCATTAAATTTTTTAGGAACCAGGACCAAATATCCTTGTTCTCTATCTTTACCACCACCTAAGCTATCGAGAACATTTGATTATTGGCATCTCTCCCCACAGCAGCCAACAACTCCCCCTTGCATAAACCCTTTAGAAAGCATCCATCCAATCATATAACTCTTCTACAACCAACCAAGAAGCCCCATTTGCATGCATCAAAATAGACATAAAATCTATCAAATCTAGGCCCAAGATTAGGGAGTGGCCTCTCCACAACCTCTACATATACCCTACTAGATGGGTTTTGAAACATACATTCACTAGCATAATCCCATACCTGCACATATTCTTCCTTATACCCCCCCATCAATATCTTCATCACCCTCATCTTCGCTCTCTTACATTGATTCCTCAACACATTAACCCCCACTTGCTCCTTCACTAACTGTTGAAATTGAGGACTCTTGATCTCGGGCATTGCTTTGATAGTATTAAAAAAATGCTTTGATAACCACACACTTGTTACCCTTTTATTGTTAAAGATAATTGGACAAGTATGCTCCTCTTGAAAGGACCTAATCTAGAATGACCCGTTCTTACTGAGCGCGGCATAGAGCTTCCACGAACAATTAGGTTGTGAGCACTTAGCTCTCACAAACTCCTTCGTGTTTCTAATGAATTTAATGCTCATCTGTTCACCAATTGAGTTCTTCACAACAGCTTCCTTGAACTATTTGGCATCATCAAATCTCATGCCCACCGTCAAAACAGGTTTATCAACAGTCGGATCATAGCAAGGGTACTTACTTTTTCTTCGAGGAGCAGGTTCTTCATCATCATTGTCAAGCTCATTTTCCGAACTAGCAACTTCATCACCACAGCTTTCTTCATCTTCACTTCTATTACCCTCAGCTGGATCTCCATCCCTATTTACTGGCTCGGGCCTTTTTGCTGAAGCTGCAAGTTTTTTTCTCAGAAATTCCCTTTGCTTTTGTCTTGACTGTGCGAGTTCATCATCATCTTCGTCACTTGGGAAATTTACTAAAGCCAAACATTCATCTTCCGATTAACTAGATAAAGCAATTTCTCATTCTAATCCAATGAAGTCTCCATCACCCACATCTTCACCCAAATCTTCACCCAAGATTTCAGGACATCTCCTTCTTTGTTCATCTCTATCAATATGACTTATCTCCCTCTCATTTTGCCCTCCATCTAACCTAAACTCATCCTCAACCTGATTACTCGCTTGAGCAGGATCCCTCACTTCTCCTCCTTCAGTGGTGATCTGCTCATCCCCATCCTCATCCTCATCCTCATCCTCATTATAATACTCAACATATACCTTAGCTTCTTCACCATGAAGATAATGGTAAATGATATCCTTAATACCATTATCGTCATTAAAAAATCTCAACCCATCCTTCAATTCTTTCCCAGAACACAGTAATGTAGTTTTTGCACTTTGCATCGTAAAAATATACCAAATCTCTCATAAAATCAATATATGATGGCTTCCAAACATTGACATAAATAGTACCTTCATTTCCACCACTATATTCCCAATCTTCAATGTCAATAACAAACTCTTCATCATAGCAAACAATGACGCCTACCTAATTTGCGTCCATATCGATGCTGCACCCAATGAAAAAAAAAAGAGTCATTGTCGTTTTGTTGGAAACACATGATAGAATCGGCAACTTCACATGCAGGTCCTTGTCATTTTGTTGTCAAGGAACAAATGGGACTAAAATCTCCCCAATTCGGTGCATTTATAGATACAAAAAAAAAACAAATTAAATAAACAAAGTGAGGTCCCCACCACCCATTTTTCAATTTAATCACATTCACATTCAGTCTCCCACAAAAGCATTCCAATTAATTAAACAAACAAATTCAGTCCCACCACTGTTTCCATCCGAGTCAAGCCCCTCCGCATCCTGTTTTTCTATTCGGTCCCTACAACAGAAAGTGAACGAACGATGGAAGAATCAATTTTTCTATTATGTCCCCATAAAAGTGACATCCCCACCACTTTTCCCACTATTTTCCCCCCTGAGCCGAGCCCTCAATTTGCCCTCCGTGCCCTAACTTGCCCGTCGGAACCTTAATTTTTTCACAAAATTGATCCACGTAAAGAACATGACAAACCTGAACGATCGTGAATGACGGCGCAACTACAGCGATGGCTAAGCGACGGCAGGCGAGCGATGGCGGGCGAGCGACGGTGAGCGAGCGAACGACGGTGGGTGAACGACAGTGGGTGAGCGAGCTACGGTCAGCGTCGAGGAGAACCGTATGCGAACCCTATTTTACTCCCTCTTCAACGACATCATTTTTTGCTATGGAGCAAGGCGGCGTCGTTTCTTATGTGAATCCACGGTGGATGGCAAGAAACGACGTCGTTTCTTACGAAGAAAGGAAAACAGCGTCATTTTATGCTATCCACCGTGGACAATCTTAAGCCACATCGGTTTTCTTTTTAAATATAAAGGCCACGTAATTATTATGGCCGTAATTTCTCGCCGGTGGCAACAAAGTGATCATTTTTCCTTTGATTTGGCACTTAAGTGATTCGACGGAAGCTTTTGGCACCAAAGTGAGCGCCATACACAACTTATGGCACCATTAGTGTACTTCTCCCGATAAACAATATATCTAAACTAATCAAGATATTCATCAAATGAAGGATTAAAAAATCGAAAAAATAATCCATGGTCTCACGAAGTAAATTAACAATTATTTTAACCCTAAAGATCATAACATAAAGTTCAAAATAATTAAAAATTTGATCCGAAATCTTATGGATCAAATTAACAATTATAAGTATTTAACAATTAAAATACTATCAAAATGCCCAAAAATTAATATAATTAAAAAAATGATCCGACGTCTTACGAATGAAGTTAATAATTACAATAATTTTGGGCAAAAGTCCTGCGGTTAATGCCTACAAGATTCATGAAATGAATATTGAAATCCAATGTTGTAATTTAAATAACTAAACTTTAAAAAATAATAATAAAAACTACCTAAGGGGACTCAAGAAGATAGCGACGTCAACGAGGTAAGCGCAGGCTGGACCAGCAGCAGGATGGGTGAGCAGGTCGCAGGCGGTGGCGCTACGAGCATCCGTGGATGGTGAGCGGAGTGGCGAGGAGTACTATAGGCGTCAGCGTGGTTGCATCGACATGCGGCTCGAGCTTGGAGCAATGGCGGAGCCTGCAGCAGAGGAGTGTCCGACGACAGTAGGTGGTAGGGGCGTTCAGGCAACAACGAGGGTGAGCGAACAACAGGTCGCTGGTCGTCGGGTGCCACAGGTGGAGGTGAGGTGGAGGTGCAGTCGCGAGTGAGGTGCGAGCAGCAGATCACGTGCTGCAAGTGACCAGCAACGTCAGGCACTGGGTCGCCGGAAGGAGGACGGTGGCGAGTGGGCTACTACGAGGCGAGTTGCAGAAGGCAGAGGCGTGGTGGATGCGGCAGTTGTAGAGGCGAGACGGAGTGGCGTCAGGCGGAGGTACAGGGTTGTCGGTTGGGTGTCAAGCAACAACAGCAGGGACGATGATGCGGCGTCGGGCGTTGGGTCGTAGTCAAAGCTCGAACGCGGGTGACAGTAGCAATGTGGAGGCGATGCTGCGAGCACTTGAGCAAAGGTGGTGTCGGTAGTAGGGCTTCAACACAACACCGGGCAGTGGCGCAACGGCGAGTGTAGGCGAGCAAAGGACGTCAATACGTCAGGCACGACAGAGGCATGCGCATCGGGGCGGTCGTCGGGCGTCAAGCATGCTCGCTGGACGTTGGGCATGGTAGTGCTCAAAGATCGCAAGTTCAGTGGCACTACAAGAGTCCAAGGAAGAAGACAGTCTTCTTCTTTTAATTTTTTTTTCTCTCTATTCAGTGGACTTTTCCTTTTGCTGTTGCTGCCTTCTTTCTTTTCCTCTGCAATTTGTCAAAGGGGAAAATAAAAGACACTTCTTGGACGACAAAAGAGAGGGGGGCTTCCTCTCTTTTTTTCTTTTACTTTCTCTCACTTTTCTTTCTTCTCTTCTCTCACGCTTGCATTTCTCTTTTTCACGAAATTTTTTTTACGAACTTTTTTCTCCCATTTTTTCGAATTCCTCGCCCCCCTTTTTATATGCAACGAGATTGAGCCCACATATGGAAGTAGCAAAACTTCCTCCTTCTTCTTGATTGCATCTCACGCGACCAAGGCGTAATCTTCACAATTTTTTTTTTTTATCTTCTTTCATTTGTTCACGCCCATTGACAATTGAAAGATTCGATATTTCTTTTATTATGTAGAAAATGCATATTACCCAAAGATTAATGCCAAATATATATTTCACCTAAAATATTCCATCAAAACCTTCCAATTTTCAACTAAATATATCTCTCCATATATATTCTTTGAATATATAAAAGATTTACCGAATATATCAAATGCGCCTAAAATTATATATTAAGCAATTTTATTTTATTTTTTAGGGGTAAATATTAACCCAATTTTTATGCAAAAATTTATGTGTCAATAGCTGTCTCTCTTTGAAGGTGAGCTCATAGAGGTTGCCTTCAAAGATAGATTGAGACCTAAATTTTGATCGTGCACATGCACTGAATGACCTTCAATTTTATTTTATTTTTTTGGAAAATGAATCCCATTTTGAAATGCAATGGAAATGCTAATGCAAATGATAAAGGAACCTACCTGGAATAACTTACCTTCCAGAATAGTAGAGTAATTCAAGGTAATTGTTGTTACATGTCTAAAACCCATACCTTTCTACAATCACCCAGAAAAATAACGAGACTTTGTAAGGAGACTGTTTTCCCAGGACCCGTACCTTTCTATGGTTGCCCAGTATGGCAGTTTTTTGTTGTCTAAGACTCGAACCTTTCTTCGATCGCCTTGACGGAAAAAAATTGATTTTTTAGGACCATTATCTTTCTTCGGTCGCCTAAATGGGAAACATATGTTGTCTAAGACCCGTACTATTATATGGTTTCCTAAACGATGATTCACTTTCCAGGACCCATACCTTTCTATGGTCGCCTGAATAGAAAATGGTTTTTCTAGGAACCGTACCTTTCTGCAGTCGCCTGTTAGAGCTATAAACGTTGTCTAGGACCCATAACTTTCTACAGTCGCCTGGACTGAGGTTTTGCTTGACTAGGACCTGAACCTTTCTTCGGTCGTCTAGCATTATGGCAAGAATCATCTAACCAGGACCCAAACCTTTCTTCGATTGCCTTAATTAGACTGAATCTGGAGAAAAATCTTCAGGGGACAGCTCGATCGAGTCGAGTGTTGGTGCACTTGAGAGAGAATACCATATCGATGGAAAGAAACTCTAGGCTATGAAGCACACCATGTCGATGAAAATGACTATGGGCTATGGAAGCATGCCAAGTCGATAAAAGAAATTCGGGCTATGGAAGCACGCCGGTTCGATAAAAGGGACTCTAGGCTATGAAAGCACGTTGGGTGAATATAAATGGACACCGGGCTACGGAAGCACATTGGGTCAATAAAGAGGGACTCTGGGCTACAAAAGCATGCCAGGTCAGGAACTCCGAGCTACGAAAGCACGTCAGGTCAAAAATTCCGAGCTACGGAAGCACACCGGGTCTATTAAAAGGGACATTGGGTTACGAAAGCACGTCGTGTCAATGAAATGGACTCTAGGCTACGAAAGCATGCCATGTCAATATTGTTGACACATAATTTTTCTTTTCAAGCACATAAAAAATCTAATAAAAATCGATTTAAAATAAAAAAGAGGCCGCGAGGCTTGGGTTGGGCCGAATCCGACCTTGGCCCAGCCCGCCCCTCTTCCTCTTCTCTTCCGCCCACATGGGCCTTTGGCCCAACCTTCTCTTTTCCTTTTTCTTTTTCCCTCGTGTGGCCCAGCTCAGGTCTCTGTCGTCTCCCTCGGCCGTTGTCTACGCTGGGAACCTGCGAAGCCAAAAGCAGGGTCGCCAGGGCTACTGCAGGGGGCGGGATCGCAAGGGGGGCAGTGCAATCCGTAGGCGGGCAGGCTAGCAAAGGTCGAGGTTGGTCGAACGAAGCCATGTGCGTGAGCTGAGCAAAGAAAAGCAAAAGAACAAAGGAAAGGAAAAGGAGGGAGCGAAAAGAGAGAGCGAAAGAAAAAAGAAATAGGAGGAAGGAGGAGAACCAGTCGCTGTTATCGCCACCGACGCGTCTCCTGGTGACCGCCGCCGCCGCTGACGCATCTCCGAGCCGCCATTCCCGCTGGACTCAGGTTGGTATCTCGTCGAACATCTGGTGTGCAATTTTTGAGGTCGAGTTGGCCAGAGCCCGTTCCGTCTGTTTCAAGCGAGCTTCAACCTCCGTAGGTTCCCCTTAAGTCTTTGTTTACTGTTAGTTGCTTGCTAGTCACCGCCGCTGCCATCTCGGATCTCAGTTGGATGTGAAACCTCATGATTCATGGGTGCGCACTACTTGCTCGACAAAATGCCAAGCCAAATTTTTTCCTTGTTCTCATCGTTTGGAGCCGCATACTGCGTCTCTCTCCTTCCATCGCTCTCTCTCTCTCTCTCTCTCTCTCTCTCTCTCTCTCTCTCTCTCTCATCTTCTCTCTTGGTCTAGGTCACGTTCCGAAGCGCTGCATCGTCAAGGCCGTAGGGCTCGGAGCCACGAGTCCTCGCACACGTTGCCGAAGCTCGCTCCTCGGACCCCCCTTTTTGTCATCGCCGTCGAAGCCTTTTGCTCTCGTGGGGGGGAGTGAAGGCTGCTCCCCCCCTCTCCGCGAGCAACTGGAATGGCACAGTCGCGTTTCGGCCGGTAAATTGCCGAGACGGCTCCGTCGTGGCTCCTCTGGTCGCGATTATGCTATCGTTGACCAGAGAGGGTGGACCGAGCTAGGCCAGATCTTTCTAGCCCGCTCGGTCTCTCTCTTTTCGTAGCCCACAACCCACATTTGGTCTAGGTTGTGGGCCTACGAAATTTTTTCTTTTCGCAAGTGATTGGGCTCATCGATTAAGGTCCAATCCCGGCCCGCCTAACCCAACCGGGCCAAACCAGGTCGAGCTGGACCCAGTCAAATCGGACCTGACCGGGTCGAATCGGGTTAGACTCAACCCAACCTGGCTCGGCAAATATATATATATATATATATATATATATATATATAATTTTTAAAATAAAAAAATTAATTAATAAATTTTTTAAAAGAAATTAGTTAATTAATATATATTTTAAAAAATTAATTAAAAATAAAAAATTCAAAAATCCCAAAAAATGTAGGATTTGGTTAGGAATAGTTATATTTTGCATTCTTAGGGTAATTAGACTTCTATTTGCTCGTATTTTGATTATATTGTATGTTTAATTTGCATATCTAGTTATGTTAATTGCATGTGTTTAATTTTACTGCAATTAGGATTTTGGTAGCTATAATTGTTACTTCAATAATTGTGTACCCCTATGATCACCTTCCCTATTAATGGATAGTTATAAAATCAATATAAACTACCTACCAAAAATCATTTTGTTAAAATGAACAAGATTAGGTACTAAAATGGCACTAATTGGTCAATTAGTGTAATCAAGTTCTCGACCTTAGATTTTTCTGGTTTCGTAGGAAGCGAGGTACACTCCTATGCCTCACTTGGTTTCTTACCGACCCCAATAGGCTAGTGGCGACACATTTTGTGCAAAATTCCTAAAATATATGGCAATGTCACGCAAGGTATTGGCTTGGGAGAGCCCGTGCCTAATGATGGGCCTTAGGCCCGTCATTTAGGCAATACCCCTAAACCAGTTCCCTCCTCTCGAGGGTAGGTCGCAATAGCTTGGCGACTCCACTGGGGATTTGGTTTTAAACCTTAGAGGACTTAGGTCAAAATTAATCTTGTTCAAAAACATTTTTGTTTGGCAGTGAGGATTCTAAGTATGCCCCTAATATTAAAGGTGTTAAATGTTTTTGCAGAATGGGAGATATAAGGAGAAGTGTTTGCTCACATTTGTCTTATAGGTAGGTGTAGGAATGTATGGTTTATTTTTTATGTATGAAGTGCTGATTGCTTATAAATTGTCATGCCTGCGTCCCCTATATTACACTACACCATAGCACAACCTGCCGCCGGACCTGGGTTGCATAGGATCAGTTAGGATGGTGTTGAGGTGGATACCACTCCGACTATAAGCATGTAGTACGAGTCACCCATTTCAACCCCGGAATTTCTTTCTTGATGTTAGAGATCCCCACCTTGGTCAGTGAGCATGCGACACGGGTCGGTTCTTTAATGAAGCCGAAGTCATGGGTAACACGACCTAGCCACGAGCTTGTTGCTTCAGTCCTGTGATCCCATGGGTCCATTTTGGATCATCTAGATTAAAAATTGAACCATTGTTCATGCACATATCTATGGCTTTGACATCGCTGCTCAATGAGTAGGGTAAGTTGTTTTTTTTCTTTGAATTATTTCCTTTGCAATTTACTTATTCGCTTTTCTTTTGGTCGGTCCACAAAAAATTAGGTTGATCATACGATGGGGGATACCCGAACTTTGCATCATCTTCGTCTCGAAAGCCATGCTTCGCGCGTGGTGGGATAGATTAGATCCAATTGGTCGTGATTGGGTGTAATCATATGTCAGACATTTACTTCCCTTATTACAGATGGAAACTCATTCTGGTGTTGTACAAGCGTTAACGCATGTTTGGTGCCCCAAAACTTACACGTTCATACTCGGTTATCATGAACTCACTCCAACCTTGGAAGAATACAGTGTTGCCATTGGAAAGCCCTTGGTGTTGGAGTTAGTTAGCCCAACTATAGGGACTTGAGCATACATCGACCTTATCTGATCTCCTTAGAGTTAAGGAAGAGGACGTGAGAGAAGTTTTGAAAGCCAATAGCAAGACCTGCTCATTTTCATTCTTAAATGAGTTTTTTCAAAATGCCCCATCTTTTCAAAAGAATAGGATCTTCCTGTTAGCTTTCTTCGAGTTCGTATTATTTCCATATTGTAGGAACGCTATTAACCCTTCCATGGCATGGGTAGTTCGTGAGGTATGTATGAGAAATGACTTTGTTAATGCCGTCATAGCCGAAACTTTTCTTTCCCTTACTCGTTTTAAAGAGAACAAAAACAAAGCTTTTAATGCTCCTCTTGAACTCTTGCAAATTTGGTTCCTCTCTCACATTAAGAGATTTGGTAGCTTGATGACTGTAAGCGGCATTTCTGACTCTAGCCACCCTATCTTGAAGTTTAGAGATAGGAAAATGTTTGCCCCTGATTATCATTATTCTGAGTGGTTAGTTTTCATGACTAACCCTAGACCTGAGGATTTCCAATGGCATGCCAAATGGTTCTAAGTTCAAGAAGCACGGTTCGTGTGTGAGCTTATTAGACCTATTCCTTTGTTGGGAATCACTAGAGTCATTGAAGATCAGGATAGACTTCCCTGACGGATGCCAAGATCATGAAGACTCTGTCATGCTGGTCAAGTCAATGCGGGATATGTGCCACCCCCGGAAGTTGATATGGCTTGGAGAAGAGTTAGAGGGGCAAAAGAAGACCTACTATGCCTCGAAGGAGTACATCCATAGGCACAAGATTCCGGAAAGCCTCCGCCGAAGATTCCCGAAGTGCCATTGAAGATCACCCACCGAGCCGAGATCAAGTGTCTCAAAAGGGAGCTCGAGGAAGCCGAGAAGCGTGCTTTGAAGTTAACTCGAGTTAGTGGGGCTGCCACAAGCGGAAGCTGTCACCATTAGTTAGATTGAGTCAAGTGCAATATGTGGCGGGATCATACTTGCGTGCGTTGCAATATTAGAAGTTTGTCTCGAGCCTCAATGTTGAAAATTGAGAGTTAGGAGAGTGTCTTTCCATCTTCAAAGTAGCGTCGTTGTTTAGGGGTCATCTCTCATGTTTTTCTTGTATTATGTGACAACCTAGCTTTTAATGAAACGAACAAATTGGGGTGATTAGATCTTTGTCGTGGGTCGACCGCCTGATTATTACTTGTTCTTAAATATGCTTATCTACTCTTGCTCCAGGTACTAGCTGATCGATTGTCTTTTGCCGATCGTTGACACGGCCAAGCGGAGATCCCCAATTCGCACACGCGCAAAAGTCGGAATGGAGAACGAGGACACCAATGTGCGCATGGCTAAGATGGAGGACCAGCAAACCCAACTCACCGCAATGATGCTTGAAATACGCTAGAAGCTTAAGGAGCCCCTTATTGTAGCTGTCACTGGAACATCCACTCCTACATTATCAAGACATGCTCCCCCGTCGATGGGAGGCATGCACATTGCTGATCTCCTTGGGAAAGAAACTACAGGAGAGGCTCCTTCTGTCACGCTAATCATCGTCAATTTGGATCCTCCTCCGTAGGAAAATCCAACCCCGCCTAAGTGAAGAGAGTGAAAAACGGTTGACAAAGATGGAGAAGCGACTATGTGCCTTGCAAGGTTACAAGCCGAAAGGAGTCGAAAGGCTGTCTCCATACACCAAGATGAACTTCCCTAAGAATTTCCAAGAGCCTGAGTTCACAAAAATCCACCTTAGGTATTATGTGAGGAAAATGACTCGCTACGCTGACAATGTGCCTTTCCTCATACACACATTCCAAGATAGCGTAGAAGGTATCGCCTTGACGTGGTTCATCATGCTGGACATCGAAGAGTTCACCAGCTAGGATGACTTGGCCAATGAATTCTTGCAGCAATACAGGTTCAACACCGAGCTCGCCCCCACAAGAGAAGAGTTGACCCGCGTAGAAAAGAAGAGGAATGAGTTGTTTAAGGCCTTCACGCAAAGATGGAGAATCATGACCTCACGGGTGAAACCGGCCTTAAATGAGAGGGAAATGAAGCAGCTATTCCTCAAGACATTGTCGTCTAAATACTTTCAAGGATTAGTGTACTCGGGATGCCAGACGTTTTCACAACTAGTAGATATGGGTGAAAGAGTCGAATGGGCAATCATTGAGGGAAGGATATCTACCGGAAGCGTTAAGAAATTCTCGACAATGAAAGATAAAGAAACTGCGATTGAAGTAGCATTGGTACAAGAGTCGTTTCTCTCTAAGCCACCTTTGACACTCACGCATAAGCCTGTAATGGCCCAAGGGAGCTCATTCCGAGCTTATGACAAGGGCAAGAGATTCATTCGAAGGCAATTTTCCCCGTTACCACGCCCGTTATCAAAGCTGCTGCCCATACTCATCAAAAAGAGGATCGTTGCGAAGGAAGTACCTAGGGACGACCCCACGAAGTTCGCCGAGTTCAATGTGACCAAGACTTGCAAGTACTACATGGGAGAGAGGGGGCATGATGTGGATAATTGCTATGTGCTGAAATGCAAAGTCTAGCAACTGCTAGATGGGGGCATCTTGACTTTCATGGAAGTTCAGCCTAACGTGCAACAGAACCCCTTACCAAATCATATAGATGGGATGAACTTAATTTTCGAGGAGTGTGACATATGCGTCATCCTACGTGTGAGGAAGCTAAGTCCTCCAAAGTCGTAGCTGTCCCTCCAGAGTAAAGCGGTTCTCATTCAGCTTAGTTTTCTATCTTATGTCGAATCCCTTCTGTGGGATCCTGTTGTTATTTCTTTCTTGTTTATGTTGTTTGTAGCATGAACTGTGGTCAACCCCGATCTTGAGCCATTGGTCGAGGGTGGTGTGTTGTAATACGGCCTTATCTTTCCTCATTCGATAAAATAGACATGTGTTTTATTAAGGACATGTGGAAGCATATCAAACTAGTCCTATGATGGTCGCTGAGGCCTGGGCCTTCACATGCTCCCAAGTTTAACTGTTTTGCAAGGACGAGGAAATCCAAGGATATGAGAATGAGTTATTGAAATTTACAAAAAAATACTTTAAAAAAACAAAGAAAAAAACAAAAACAATAAAGAACCTTTGGCACTTTCCTAGAGACAAAGTATGAAAATGAATAATTGAAAAAAAAAAAATTACAAACTTTTTGAGCATCCATTTTATCTCAAAATTGTTTTCTCATTTTGTGGGTTATTCATTTTGAATCAAATGTCTCTATGGAAATTGATCTACTCAGATGACCCGGCAGAATGAAATGGAGATATTAGCCATGCAAAACAAAAAGTGCTTGGGATGAAAAAAGTTAAGCCATTTCCAAACACGTCATTCAAACACTTTTGAGAGTTGAGTAAAAAATGACATTCTCTTAGGATGAAAGATTCATTTGCATTATGCACAAAGATCAAAATGATAAAGGCGTTTCCTTCATCAATCCCAAGCACCATACTAATCGCTTGCTGGCCCTTTGGGCCAAATAAAGATAATCCTCCAAAGTACCCCTGTTGAGAACAACCCTATATTGGGGCAACATAGGAGGTTACAGTCATGTTGTACAATGAAAGATTGAGAAAGATTCTATTACTTTCACTTGCATCAATCTTATAGTGATAGCTTTAAAGAAATTCTCATCAGAACTTGACTCATCCCAAGGTAAAGAAGAGTATTTCCTTCTCTACACAAACACTAATACCCATTGCTTTAACTAATTTGGGCCTGATTGTTCATTTATGAGTCCCGAGCAGTGATCATCTCCCTTTACTAGGGCAAGGCATAAAGACTGACCACATGCAATTGACATTTACGAGAAAATGTGAAAAGCATCTCGAAAGTCATAAGAGCTCCAAAAGTTCAAAAAAAGAGTTCAACAAACTAGGGGGCATGAAAAAGCAGTGTGCTTGAAAAAACAAGGCCAATGCCCGTCAAGAAAAAGAGCCAAAAGGCTACATCTTATGTGAAGAAAAATGATCAAAGTCCAAGTGCCTACGTAAAAAAAAATCATCATCGCAAGTACAAAGGAAATTAGAAAAATGGGCAAAGCTCTCATGTGGAAATGATTAGTCAAGGGACTTTCGAGATGCGATGTGTTTCAAAAGCCAAATGATTTCAAAAGATCGAGTGACCTGGTCACAATGCCATGATGATCACCGACTCATAAAAATCCTCTTGAAAATTCTAAGCCTTTCCAGCCTCTCCCGAGCCAGCATTACAACCCTCTTCCGAAGTCTCTTCTGATTAGGATGGTTTGAGTGAAAATGAGAATACCACAAAAAAGCTATTACTTGAAGGAGTGGAAGTAATTCTATCTTGTCTTATCTTCCAGTTCTTAACTTGTAAACCTGATGAAAATGACAATAAATGTTCCTTTATTGGCCTCAAAGCAATAATTCCTTTGTGTAAACCCTAACCGAGCCTATATTGCAGTCATTTCAAAAGATCTTTTTGATCGACCAGATTATACTCATCACGAATGTTTTTGAAAGCCTTTGACACGGGTTATGTGAGATACCCTCAGCAATCAATTACTTCCCACGTGAATGGACGAGATCAAACAACCATTTTATTGAGAGTGTGTGAGAAACCCTTTCTGATTAAGAAGCTTTAGTTTGGCATGCTTAATGAGCCTTTTTCACGAGTCGTAGCCGTTTTGATAAGAACTTGACTTCTAGAGAATTTGATGATTAATGATATATCCACGAGTAAGATGACAATTTTGCGCCACATGATGTTGATTGACATCAATTTTTTTTCCAAAGCGATCGGACTTAGCTTAATTAGCTTGTTCAATTAATGCTGCAATATTACCAATACGTCTCCTGATGACGTTTCTAATGACATTTGCTTAAGTTGAGTTTGATAGAATTCCCTAGTAAAACCATGCAGTTTTCAAGGGATTAGTGGATGCTTCCCTAAAGACAACAAAGGTTCATGGTTAGCCTCAAATCATGTCATCTACAAAGGTTCATAGGTTTTCCTCAAACCATGTATATTCAACCCCGGTCGAAAGCCGTTGTTACATGGTGAGACCCCATTTTTCTTCTTCTTATGACATGGCGTGTTTTTGTAGCCCAAGGTCTCTTCTTCTTCTTATGACACGGCGTGCTTCTATAGCCCGGGATCTCTTCTTTCTTCTTATGACACGGCGTGCTTCTGTAGCATGGGGTCTCTTCTTTCTTCTTATGACACGACGTGCTTCTGTAGCTTGAGGTCTCTTCTTTCTCTTTTTCTTATAACGTGGCGTGCTTGTATAGCCCGAGGTCTCTTCTTTCTTCCTATGACGCGGCGTGCTTTTGTAGCTTGGGGTCTCTTTTTCTTCTTATGACACGGCGTGCTTCCGTAACCCGAGGTCTCTTCTTCTTCTTATGACACGGCGTGCTTTTGTAGCCCGGGATGTATTCTTCTTCTTATGATGCGGTGTGCTTCTATAGCCTGGGGCCTCTTCTTTCTTCTTATGACACAACGTGCTTCTGTAGCCTGGGGTCTCTTCTTCTTCTTATAACACGGTGTGCTTCTGTAACCTAAGGTCTCTTCTTCTTCTTCTTATGACACGGCGTCCTTTTGTAGCCCCAGGTCTCTTCTTCTTCTTATGACACAGAGAGCTTTGTAGCTCGGAGAGCTTTTATAGCCTGGAGAGTTTTGTAGCTCGGAGAGTTTTTGTAGCCTAGAGAGCTTTGTAGCTCGGAGTCCTTCCTATGACATGAAGAGCTTTGTAACCCGGAGTGCTTTTGTAGCCCGGAAAGCTTTGTAACTCGAAGTGCTTTTGTAACCCGAAGAGCTTTGTAGCTTGGAGTCCTTCTCCTATGACACGAAGAGCTTTGTAGCCCAGAATGCTTTTGTAGCCCGAAGTCCTTCTTCCTATGACATAGAAAGCTTTGTAACCCGGAGAGCTTTTGTAGCCTTGAGTACTTTATAACCTGGAGTCCTTCTTCCTATGACAATGAGAGCTTTGTAGCGTGTAGTGCTTTATAGTCCGGAGTCCTTCCTATGACACGGAAAGCTGTGTAGCCTAAAGAGCTTTTGTAGCCCGGAGTGCTTTGTAGCCCGGAGTACTTTGTAGCCCGGAGAGCTTTTGTAGCCCGAAGTGCTTTGTAACCCGGAGTCCTCCTTCTTCCTCTTCTTCTTCTTCTTCTTCTTCTTCTTATGATCCGGTGGGCTTTTGTAGCCCAGAGTTTTTCTTTCTCCTATTGAAAAGACGTGCTTTCATAGCTTTGAGTTTCCTTCGTTGACCTAATGTATGCTTATACACCTAGGGTCTATTTACCGTTTGAATAATTTATGTGTCCTATGTCTTTTATTGCAACCTCTTTGAGGCTACATTCAAAGAGGGGCAATTGTTAATACCTAATTTTTATTTGCAAGCACATAAAAAAATCTAATTAAAAAAATTGATTTAAAAAAAAAAAAAGAGGCCGCGGGGCTCAAGTCGAGCCGGATTCGGCCTTGGCCCAGCCCGCCCCTCTTCCTCTTCTCTCCCCCTCGCGTGGGCCTTTGGCCCAGCCCTTCTCTTTTCCTTTTTCTTTTTCCCTCGCACGGCCCAGCCCGAGTCTCTATCATCTCCCTCGGCCGTTGTCTGCATGGGGAACCTAGGAAGCCGAAAGCAGGGTTGCCAAGGCGATTGCAGGGGGGCAAGATCGCGTAGGGGCAACGCAATTCGTAGACGGGTAGGCTGGTAGAGGCCGGGGTTGGTCGAATGAAGCCATGTGCGCGAGCCGAGCAAAGAAAAGCAAAAGAACAAAGGAAAGGAAAAGGAGGGAGTGAAAAGAGAGAGCAAAAGAAAAAGGAAATAGGAGGGAGGAGAACCGGTCATTGCTACCGCCACCGACGCGTCTCCAGGTGACCGCCGCCGCCGCTGACGCGTCTCCGAGCCGCCTTTCCCGCTGGACTCAAGTTGGTATCTCGTCGAACATCTAGTGAGCAATTTTTGAGGTCGAGTTGGCCGGAGCCCGTTCCATCCGTATCGGGTGAGCTCCAGTCTCCGTAGGTTCCCGTTAAGTCTCTATTTACTGTTAGTTGCTTGCTGGTCACCGTCGCTGCCATCTCAGGTCTCGGTTGGATTTGAAACCTCATGATTCATGGGCACGCACTACCAGCTCGACGAAATGCCAAGCCGAAGTTTTCCCTTATTCTTGCCGTTTGGAGCCGCAGACCGCGTCTCTCTCCTTCCATCGCTCTCTTTCTCTCTCCCTCTCGTTTACTTGGTCTAGGTCACGTTCCTTGGCACTGTGTCATCAGGGCTGTAAGGGTCAAAGCCGCAAGTCCTCACATGCATCGCCGAAGCTTGCTCCCCAGACCCGTCTTTTTGCCGTCATCGTCGAAGCCCTTTGCTCTCGTGGGGGGAGTGAAGGCTGCTCCCCCTTTCTCCGCGCACAACCGGAACGACACCATCATTCTTCGGCCGGTGAATCGCCAGGACGGCGCCATCGTGGCTCCTCTAGTTGTGATTATGCCGTCGTTGACCAGAGGGGGCTAACCAAGCTAGGCCAAATCTTTCTGGCCCGCCTGATCTCTCTCTTTTCGCAGCCTATAGCCCAGATTTGGTCTAGGCTGTGGGCCTGCGAAATTCTTTTTTTTCGCAGGGGATCGAGCTCACCAATTAAGGCCCAATCCTAGCCTACCTAACCTAACCGAGCCAAACCCGGTTGAGCCGAACCCAATCGGGTCGAATCGGGTCGACTTGACCCAACCTCGGTCCGAGCAAAAATATATATATTTAAAAACATCAAATTATATTTAAAAAAAATGATTAAAATTTAAAAAATAATTAAAAATTTGAAGAAATTAGTTAATTAATATATATTTAAAAAAATTAATTAAAATTTATAAAAAATCAAAAAAATTTCGAAAATCCCAAAAAGTGTAGGGTTTAGTTAAGAATAGTTATATTTTGCATTCTTAGGGTAATTAGACTTTTATTTGCTCGTATTTTGATTGTATTGTATGTTTAATTTGCATATCTAATTATGTTAATTGCATGTGTTTAATTTTACTGTAATTAGGATTTTTTGGTAGCTATGATTGTTATTTCAATAATTGTGTACCCGTATGATCACCTTCCATGTTAGTGGATAGTTATAAAATCAATTCAAACTTTCTGTCAAAAGTCATTTTGTTAAAAATGAACACGATTAGGTACCGAAAGGGCACTAATTGGTCAATTAATTTAATCAAGTCCTCGACCCTAGATTCTCTGGTTGCGTAAGAAGTGAGGTATGCTCCCATACCTCACTTGGTTTCTAGCCAACTCCAATAGGCTAATGGCAACTCTTTTTGTGTAAAATTCCTAAAATATATCACAATGTCACGCGGGGTTTTGACTTGGGAGAGCCCGTGCCTAATGATGGGCCGTAGGTCCGTCCTTTAGGCAATACCCCTAAACCTATTCCCTCCTCCCGAGGGTAAGTCGCAACAAATATAAAAGAACACCGGGCTACGGAAGTATGTCGGGTCAATTAAAAGGGTCATCGGGCTACGAAAGCACGTCGTGTCAATGAAATGGACTTTGGGCTACGAAAACACGCCAGGAATATAAGGAACTTTGAGCTATGAAAACACGCCAAGTCGATGAAAAGGACACTGGGCTATGGAAGCACGTCAAGTCAGTGAAAAGGGCTTCGGGCTATGAAAGCACGCCGAATCTCAAGGCTTCAAGGAGCAACTTGAATGTCAAGTATTACTCAGTCTTCAAGGAAATATTACCCGCTAGACATGATTAGAGAAAAAACTAATATGCATTCATCAAAAAACGTAGACAATTTGAGCTACTCCAGAATGCACATTTCAAAGTTCAATGGGGATTTTCATCAATTCAATCAAGACTTATGCATAATGACTTTACTATATCTGCATCACCCAAATTTCCACTGGAGAGAATTGTCGTTCAAGACAACATCATAGATTTCTTAAGAATACTAAATGAGAGACTTTCAATTAGAAATGACTTTCGCTCACTCTCATTCAAAAGGGTTATTTTAGGAGAATCACTCCATCTCACCATATCGACAAGGGTCCGAGTATTCTCGTAAGCAATACGACCTTACCAGTCATTAATAGGGACTATAATGTGGGCTTGGTCAATGGCTTAACAATTGGACTATTTGAGTCAAGGTTATTGAAAGAACAACTCCACAATCATTTCCGGGTTTACAAGTCAAGAACCCTACAAAATGAGAAAGAAATAATCTTGCACATACTTCTTCGAGCGATGCTTAAGACATGTGAACTCCTATGTTAATTCGAGTGTCGTAATCTAAAGAGACTTTGTAAGGGATGTAACATAAGCTGAGTTCATGGGTTAAGAAACGAACAGATGATTAGGCTCAAAATATGTGTAAATGGTGAGAGTTGATGATCATCTTGGCATTGCCACCAGTTTTCTTTTTTACTAGGGATTGTTATTATAAATGCACTATTGATCTTGACTCTTTGAGTACTGCTCCATTGGGATTCAATTTTTGCAATTAATAGTCATCTATCTTGACTCTTTTTTTTTTTATGTATAGGCATTAGCCTTGTTTTTACCAAGCACACCGCTTTTTTCATGCCCCTAGTTTTCATGCACTTTTTCTTCACTTCTTTTCATGGGCATTGACCTTGCTTTTACCAAGCACAATACTTTTCCATGCCCCTTAGTTCTATTTTGATTTCAATTCTTGCGCACAATGCATGTGTCAAGAAATTACACTTTGAATGACACTCGAACTTTCAATGGTCTTCATCTGCCTTTTGCCTTGCCCCAATGTGGGGGATGATCATCAATTAGGTTTGAAGAAATGAAATTGCAATTTCAAGTGGGCTATGCAAAGGATATAACTATATAGGATAGAGAAAGAAATGCTCTTCGTCATCCTAAGGCACTTAAATTATAACATGAATTCAATATAATAACATGACTTGAAGATTGATGCAAGTGAGAGCAAGAAAATTTCAATTCATTTTCCTCACCTCATGATGCCATCTTATCTCCCAGTTGCCCCGATGTGGGGTGATTCTTGACAGGGGTAATTTGAAAAGAATTTCCATAAGCAATGGGGCTCAAAGGAGTTAAGCAATAGATCACATGTAGTGTTCATGATAGAGAAATAAACTACCCATCATCATTTCGATTGTCGTACCTTTTGCAAGAGAACTCTTTATCTTGTGGATATGAACATTCCTACACTCATCTCACAAGTGTATGAGTAGGGGACTGTGCATAAGATAGGGTTTGCCTTTCATCATCCCAACTTGTCTCATTTAGTAAGCTCAATCCATCCCACATCATTCATCAAATTAGGCCATCTTAATGTTCTTTAATGGAATTGATGGACCAAACATATAAGAGTTATCATGCAAAAGCCTTTTTTAAAAGAGCCCAACAGCTTTAAGCATGAAAGATTGTCAAATTCGAAACAATTTACCACACTAAAAAAATCGTTTTAAACATTCATGCGGAGAATTGTTCCACAATGGAATTGCCTCAGCAATGGATGTCATTGGATTGTCCTTATCAATCAAGATTGAAAATCTGCTTTTGCCCCTGCACAAGAGAACGTGCATGAATAGGATATTATGCAACATCAAAGTGAATTCAAATTGCACATCTATTTTGGCTCGGATCGAGATTTTATCTCAGTCATGTCACTACAAGAATCTATAGTGCTCCAAATTCATCATCTGTTGAGTAACGGTTGAGCCAATTGATCTATCATTAAAACCTGATGTGCCTTTTTCGGGAGAAGTACACTATCAATGCCATAAGTTGTGTACGGCGCTCATTTTGGTGCCAAAAGTTTCCGTCGGACCACTTAAGTGGCAAATCGGAGGAAAAAGAATCACTTTGGTGCCACCGGCAAGAAATTCTGGCCAAAGTGATTACGTAACTTTTATATTTAAAAAAAAATCGATAAGGCCTTTAAACGACGTCGTTTTGTTGTCCTAAGTGGATGGTCTCGAGAAAACAACGTCGCACAACTCATTTGGTTTTTTTTTTTTATTTGGGAATTGAAATTAGGGTTTTTTTGTTTGATCCTCGCCCAACGCCGGTCGCTATCGCTCGGCCGCCGTCGTAGTAGCACCATGTCCCAATCTCAATAACATTTCACCAACTTCAACGTCCTCAAATTCTTCGAGCTAGGACTGCGTCCAGCAACTCCGAGTGGGCGTGGAGAGTGAGCCTCTGGCGGCTCTGGCCTTCTATCACAAGCCAGTGGCTGCACACAAAGGAGCACCGGCCCGGGTCGCCAGAGTCTAGGTACTAGAAGATGCAAGCCAGGCACTCGTCAAGGAGATCAGAGATGGAGAGGGAGAGATCAAGGGCAGCACACTTGTCGATGGTCTCCCCAAGCACCGGCCAGATCACAGCCTTCGAATTGGCCGCCGAGTGGCCGTCGTCGGGGTCAGGGTCGAGGTTGGTGCCACGGCCACCGAGCACGGGGACCATTAAGGATGGCAACTAGCCCATCGCCATTGGCTTATATTCTCTCTCTCTCTCTCTCTCTCTCTCTCTCTCTCTCTCTCTCTCTCTCTCTCTCAATTTAGAGATTTAGAGTTTTGAATTAGGGGAGAGTCACCAAACTGCGTCATTTTGTTGTTTAAATACTAACTGTACACTCCGACGAGCCACATCAGCTTCAAAAATTAATAAAAAAGTGTCACGTCGGATTTCTGGCCAACCAAATCGGAGTTGGCACTAAAATGATCATTTTTCAAACTTTTTGGCACTTAAGTGATCTAATAAAAACTTTTGGCACCAAAGTTAGCACCGTATACAACTTATGGCACTGATATTGTACTTATCCCGCCTTTTTCAGATGCTTTCTCATTAGGCCTAGAAGGTAATGCTCTAAAACATGAAGCAAATGAATCAGAAAATTAAACGAGGCTAATAATGCATGCTTTTGGAAATGACTTCAAAAATGATTTTTTCCTTCTTTTTTTTTTTTTTTTTTTTTTGGAATTTTTGCATGAGGAAGCATGAAGAAGCCTAGTCCTTAGAATTCTCCTTGGATGATATTTTCTTTTCATTGTTAGATATCGTCACCAGGCTAGTTTGGCATACCCGATCATGTCCTCAAAACAAAACTTATAATTTATTGATATTCATCAATCGAATTACATTTATTAAATGGTAAATGCAATGTTCAATCCCTAAACGGAAAGTGAAAAAGAAGAAATTGAAAACATTTCCTAGAAAGCAATAAAAATTCCCACGCAGGGGAATGTGCAAAAGCAATGAATGAGTTACTCTTATGGACCAAGGCCCATTTCTTCCGGAGATCCTTCATCAATGGCTCCTATGATGAGATCATCGAACAAGCTTGTAACTCCTTCCAGTGCATCATTAGGGTTCTCTATCTTCGAGGGTGTCGGATCATCTATACCACCCCCATCCATTTGTGACTATGTCACGAGGGTCGATGTAAAAGCTGGGAGGAGCTAAATACTTCACCAAATAGTCGAATCTGCCATTTGGCTGCCCCAGAGTTTCCATCACTTATGCTTCATCTTGCATCATTCTCGGAGGACTAGGAAATGTCTCACGAATATTTGGAGATAACGAGTTTTGCCTCCCTCGCCCTTGCTCAAGTGGTAAGTTTTGCCTTTCTTTCTTTGTCCTCTAGAATTTTATTCACCTCTTCCATGGTGCCTTGATTCATCAAAATGGGACCTTCGAAGGGCTTCAATGGGGTTTTGAATGCCTTGACCCCTTCTTCCAAGACTATATGACATCATCTGAAACCTCAAAAGTGGAAATGAATTGTACGATGGTTTTTCCATCGCATATTAGACTTGATTACAAAACCTTTTGTCATTGATTGACAAAATTGCAACAAAGTATGTAAATTGCAAAGTGAAATTTCAGACAACTTACCTTCATCGAGAAGGGATGACAATCACATAAACACACGCATGAAGTGTGAAGCTCGATTTCTATCTAGACGACTTAACAAAGTGGAGCTAAGAAGATGATCTAACTGTTACAGTCTAACATTTAACGTGTCAAGTTCACCTAACTCCCGCTCAGTCAAATGGAATGTCCTATGGTCACGCGGTCTTGCGGATATGGACAAACATAGTTGTCACCATGAAAAACTTTTGAGGAAGAGAAGGTCAACCTCTACATAGCAGTCTTGCTTTTGAGGAAGTATCATTCTCAACCATCCCAAGAATCCTATCACAACCCAGGTCCAATAGCAAGTTGTATATGCAATAGTGTAGTGCTAAAAGCAATCAAATATACACAACAGTTTAAATGCAAGCAACACTTCTAATCAGGAAAAAATAAATCATTAATCCCAATGCCTGCCTACAAGACAAGGATTAGTAAAGACTACTTCCCCTTATACCTTCCATCTATAAGAACATTTAACACTTGATATTAGGGTCATACCCGGTATCCTCGCTGCCAAACAAAAACATTTAAAAAAAAAAAATTTGGCCTAAGTCCCCTAAGAATTTTAACACAAGTCTCCAATGGAGTCGCCAAATTGTTGCGACCTCAATTTCAGGTGTACCACCTAGGGTTTAGGCTAATGGACTACTAAGTCTTAAACTTAGCTTGGGCTCTCCCAAGCCCATACAAATTCGCAACTTAAGTTCAAGTTTTTTTAAATAGGTTTTATCTAGGAGTCGACACTAATCAGTTTACAGTAAGTCAACTAGACACCTAAGTAAAATAACCGGAGAATTATTTTACTCCTACGAATGAGAGACTTTGGGTACGGAGACTTGATTACACTAGACTTTTCTAATGCCCTTTCGGTACAATTTCTTTTTATTTTCAAAAATGTCTTTGCAGGCAACTTGGATTTATTTTAACCTAAATCACTATCATGCAAATGGGTGATTACACGGTGCTCAATCATTATTAAACATTCAATAAATCAAACAAATTGCATCAAAAGAATTAAACATGCAAAGCAAGCAATTATTTTTTGGGTTTTCTTGAAATTAGAACTTTAACATAAAACATACACTTTAACTACATGACCTAATTTTATTAACAAAAAAATTCTAATTAAATGAACCTATTATGAAAACTAATTATCATGCACCTAATATTTTTGTATTTAAAAAAATCGTAATAATAAAAAAATAATTAAATTGTCTAAAATGAATAATTTTCTAAAATGTTTTAGGGGTTAATTTGACTTAAACCCTATCCTATCTTAGAAAACTATTTTTTTTTTAAAAAAAAAAAAGAGATTATTAAAATGTGCAAATTTTATCTAAGACTCTATATATATAATTCAATCCTAGTCTATTCCAAAAATAATCTAAAAGTGCAATTCTAAAAAATACAATCCTAAAAAAATGCAATCCTAATTTATTAAACCAATGCATTCCGATGCAAGCTTTGATTTTTTTTTTTTTGTGTATTTCAAGACAAGCAATTATCGGATAAACAATTTATCTAAACTAATCAAGATATTCATCAAATGAAGGATTAAAACAATCGAAAAAATAATCCATAGTCTCATGGATTAAATTAACGATTATTTTAACCCTAAAGATCACAAAATAAAGTTCAAAATAATTAAAAATTTTGATCCGAAGTCTTACGAATCAAATTAATAATTATAATGATTTAACAATTAAAATACTATCAAAATGCCCAAAAAATAATATAATTAAAAAAAATGATCCGACGTATTACGGATCAAATTAATAATTACAATAATTTTGGGCAAAACCCCCGTGATTAATGCCTACAAGATTCATGAAATGAATATTAACATCCAATGTTCTAATTTAAATAACTAAACTTTAAAAAAAAATAAACATAAAAACTACCTAAGGGGACTCAACATGACAACGGCGGCGTCGATGAGGTAAGCATAGGCTAGACCAACAGCGGGATGGGCGAGCAGGTCCTAGGCGGTGGCGCTGCGAGCATCGGCAGACAGCGAGTGGAGCGGCAAGGAGCGCTATAGGCGTCGGCGAGGCAACAGCGACATGCGGCTCGAGCTCAGAGCAGCGATAGAGCCTGTAGCAGAGGAGGGTCCAGTGATGGTAGGTGGCGCGGGCGTTCAGGCAACAGCGAAGGTGAGCGAACAGCAAGTCGCTAGTCGTCGAGTGCCGCAGGTGGAGGCGAGGCGGAGGTGCAGTCGCGGGTGAGGCGCGAGCAGCAAATCGCAGGTCGACAGGTGACCAACGACGATGGGCACTGGGTCACCGGAAAGAGGACGGTGGCGAGTGGGCTGCTGCGGGGTGAGTTGCAGAAGGCAGAGGTACAGTGGCTGCGGCAATTGCAGCGGCAAGACGGAGTGGCATCAGGCGAAGGTGCAAGGGTGTCGGCTAGGTGTCGAGCGGCAACGATAGGGACGATGACGCAACGTTGGGCGCTGGGTCGCGATCGGAGCTCGGACGTAGGCGACGGCAGCGGTGCGGAGGCAGTGCTGCGAGTGCTTGAGTGAAGGTGGCATCAGTAGCAGGGCTTCGACATAGCGACGGGCAGTGGCACGATGGCGGGCGCGGGTAAGTGAAGGACGCCGGCCGCAACGAAGGCAAGCGCATTAGGGCAGTTGTTGGGCATCGAGCGCAGTCTCTAGACGTCGGGCATGGCGGTGCTCGAAGATCGCAGGTTTAGTGGCACTGCAAGAGTCCAAGGAAGAAGATAATCTTCTTCTTTTAAAAGTTTTTTCTCTCTACTCGATGGACTTTTCCTTCTGCTGTTGTTGCCTTCTGCTTCCTCTCTTTTTTCTTTTACTTTCTCTCACTTTTCTTTCTTCTCTTCTCTCGCGCTTGCATTTCTCTTCTTCACGAAATTTTTTTTACGAACTTTTTTCTCCCATTTTTTCGAATTCCTCACCCCCTTTTTATATGCAACAAGATTGAGCCCACATATGGAAGAAGCAAAACTTCCTTCTTCTTTTCGATTGCATCTCGCGCGGCCAAGGCGTAATCTTCACGATTTTATTTCATTTTCTTTCCTTTGTTCACGCCCATCAACAATTGAAAGATCTGATATTTCTTTTATTATGTCGAAAATACATATTACCCGAAGATTAACACCAAATATATATTTTATCTGAAATATTCCATTGAAACCTTCCAATTTTCAATGAAATATACCTCTCCGTATATATCGTTTAAGTATATAAAAGATTTACCGAATATATCAAATGTGCCTAAAATTATATGCTATGCAATTTTATTTTATTTTTGGGGTAAAAATTAACCCGTTTTTTATGAAAAAATTTAGGTGTCAACAAGTGTGGTTTATGAAAAAGGTGTTTGCATGTTTCAACTATTTCTATATTTGTTGGTTGTCTAGGTGTTTATTTAATTCGCTTTCGCATGTGCTTAGTTGAAAGATAAAAAGAAAAGGGTCGACGACACGTCCTGGGAACGTCGCATTTGTTACAACTGCCGAGGGGTGTATGCGTGCCCGGGGTTCGGGGCGTGACAACTGTTGTTGGGAGCATGTGGCAAAACTCCGATGGCCATCAACATATTCAATTGAATCAATCCTTATTCAAAAGCTTAAGGCAATGAGTTATGAGTTAACTATCTCAACAAACTCCCCCTCACATGCAAGCTTGATGTGATGTTTGCTCCCCCTTAATCAAGTATTATTTCACATCAATATGTCTCAATTCGAATCTCCAATGCCCCACCTTCTTCCCTTATTTCTTTAACTAGACCTAACCGTGGAGGTTGCCATTGGAACCGCATTGCTACACCACAACATCCACCCCTAGAAACCATGTTGTTCACAAGATTTCTTCATTAAGGTACTTACCAAACACCGGAACAAATTGGGCATCCACTAATCTACTATCCACTCTGATATCATTTCTTGGGAGTGCACGATAAAAACTCACACTTTCAATGGGGGAAATCGCTAAGATTGAACCCAAGTTCAAGCTTGTCAACATTTTAAATTGGATCCACATTTACTTAAAAGTTTCAGCTAATAAGTTTTAGGTCAACTATTGATAAAATATGTCTTGAGTTTGAGTCTCTTTACAAAACTTGACTTGAGATAAATTGCAGGGAAGCCCGGCCAACGAAAATGGAAAGTCCTGTTGGACCTTGCTTCCAATTCTCACTCGGTGAACACCGATCCAACTTTGAATATCTTTGCCGGTGGGATACAAAGGATTTTTTGTATTCCTGCTTGATTGATATTTCTCGTTGGAGTCCTCATTAGAAGAGGAAAGACAGATCGTGGACTTGGTTCACCGAATCCAATTAGGATTATATGGATTTTCTTTGTCCGCGTTGAAGTTATTGATGATTTGATTTGTTTAAGTAATTTACAAGATCGAGAGATTATTTCCTGAAAAATTATGAAGCTAACCATTTGGACAGATGATTTAAGTGTAGTCGTAATCTCTCTCCGACTCACTTTATAAGTCACCATGGACATCGCTAAACAGCTTCTGTTAAACTGAGGACGAGCTTGGTTTCACGGGGATCGCGGACTCATGATGAAGTGGGTGGACTTGAGAGAGACGAGGGTGAAGGAGATGAGGATCAAGAGGGTGAGGTGAACAGAGACAACGCCGTTGTGGCCATTGCAGCTGCTTCCCCGCCGTGGACGTCGCCAGTCACAGCTTCCAAGGATTGGTCGGAAATTAGAACCAAGAGGAGAATAGTGCAGGAGGGTCTGCGCTAGATTGGGTAAGGTTTGTTAATCGAGGGGTCGGCGGAGTTGGGATCATGGCTGCGACGCTCCTTGCTGCAGAAGTTCTCTTTATTGTTTTCCCTCTAGAGTGAAACATGAAAAGGGAAGGTGATGTGGTGCATCCATGGAAGTTGGGGAAATCATCAAAAGACCCTGCACTGGGACGGCATTTTCAAAGTACCCATATACATACATTTTTTTCTCAATTTGCCCCTTGAAAGCAACTGAAATCTCTTGCAAAGTGCCCAAAAATTGATTTGGCGCTTCGAAAAGTGCATGAGTTTCACGGGCTCTGCACACACAACATTTTGCACTTGAATAAGTTGGAACCCATTTGATAATTTATGAATGACTTGGAATCCATCTATATTTAATCCAAAACCAAAGTCGGAACCTGTTTCATGATTTGTAGATAACTTGGGCTGGACTTTGCCACCACCTTCATGCACCCTATCTATAAGCAAAACCCCAAGTTACCTCATTAACTTGATAAGCCAATTCATGAGGTCACTCATTATTCAAAGGCAACAATTTAAGTAGAAATTTTTATTTTAAAATGGATCTTGGGTTGAGTTGGGTGTGAATTGCTTATTTTGCATTGTATATAAACGAATTAAACAAATCAATTTGGGTGAGACCATTTTTTTATTTGACCCACCCATTTGATGAGCCTAAATTGCGGAAGATACCGATCAATCTCCATTCATGAACTACTAATCTTGGTCCAGGCCATCTGATCCCAGGATATCAACTTGGATCAACATCAATTGATCCGACCAGACTTTTGTCCACAAGTCACTTCTAGTCTGTTAATGGTCAACACTTGATCAATCCACAAATATTGCCGACCGGTCTTTGATTGTTCTTGGATAATCTCAATCATCTCTGGTAGGCCTCAAGCATTCGTTTGTCCAAAGTTCACGATTGACCGAAGACGCATTAACCAAGTCTAGCGACGAAATGACAGAAGTAACTTGGGGGCATTTTGAACTAGTGTTGAAAGTATAGAGGCATCCTGAATTATTTTTTTTCCCATTATTTCTTCCGCAAATACTCTAGTTAAGACAAGAAATTCATCTATTTTGAATATATCTATTTCTTGATAAAAGTACGCTCGGCATTTTCCTCATTCGATGGAGAATTGGTAGTTGAACCCGATGGCTAGAGAATAGTGGCCCTGTCGTGCTGCTCTCTCCAAGTATGCCTGTGCCCTGCAGCTTCTGCCTTGATAGGGCGGTCCTCTAATAAAAAACAACATTATCTCATCACCCAGATATAGAAATAACTATCTAATTAGGGTGGAGCTCACCGTATAAATTTCAAGGTATTGAGGGGACCAATTGACAAAATAAAATCAGGATGTCTTGAAAAAAAATTAAAAGAAATAGAAGTCGCCTGTTCATTTTCTATTGACAAATTTTCATTAAATTTTTTTATATTATTAAAAAAATTGGAGAAAAATTAGGCTGTTGTTTCCATATATCCATCTCCCTCGTGAGTAGATGGGTGAGTTAGCTCTTCAAGTGTGGGCTATCCACTTTTGGGCTGCACCGGTGAGCCCTACATACTTAATATTTTCACAAGATTCTATAGTTTTCGAATTTCGCTTATCTTTTTGGGGCTTGACTAGAACATTACCCTTAGGTAATTTCTATCTACATCACCCGTGCATTGCATGTAAATGGAGGGGTTTTTTTATATTTTCTTGTTGTGACCAGAAAACTGTTGAGTTGAAGTGAGTATATGGCATGTCTTCAAGATTTGTTATACCGCTTCGTATACATAAAGTTGAAACTATAGAAGTTTAATATGATTGAGACATACGTCTAACTGGAGAAAGGGAAATTATAAATCGCATAACTAACATTCTAAAAGGAAGACAATTTTTTATTTATTTATAAATACTATGAAAAATGTGAAGAAATGTGGGTTCGATTCAAAGAGATGTGTCTTCTCATGCAAACATGGGAAGAGTAAGAAACAATGTCCTATTTAAAAGAAAAAAAGAGAAATTGTCATCTAGACTACTAAAATGTGAGCCGGCAAAACTCCAAACCTCTTTGTCTTATTATGGAAATTTTCAATAAAATTGTTAGTGCAAAAGTTGCTGCATCTTCATTCAAAAATCACCGCACTGCAAAATGCAAAGGATTACTCACTTATGCTTGACAGATGACTTGTTCTTATTTGCTAATGGAGATGCGGACTTCGTTCTTTGCCTTGTAGATGCCCTTAAAGAATTCACTGCTCTTACAGAACAATGGTTCAATCTTAACAAATGCCAAATCTTTTTATCTAGGTTGAACAAGGATGGAAGCTTTTTATACTAGACCACACACCTTTTTCCATGGGTATCCTCCCTAGATAGGTGTTCCCCTTGTTACTAGAAAACTCACTCACAAAAAATGCAAGAGTCTTTACTAACAAGATCTTTAAGAAAATTGAAAGTCGGGGCATGAAGCATATTAGTTATGAAGGACATCTACAACTAAGTAATTCAGTCCTTATCTCCATTTGCTCCTATTGGATGCAAATATTCTTACTTCCCAAGCAAACTATATACAAGATTGAGAAGAGGATTTGACATTTTTTTATGGTTTGGTTCCAAAGCAAATCAAGGATTGCACAAGGTTGCATGGCAAGTAGTTTGCTCACCTAAGAGGGAAGGAGGATTAGGATTGATTGATTTGAACTTATGGAACAAATTTTGTTAGGACTCACATTGTGGAAACCTTATTAACCATCCATCTTTTTCCCTTTGGAGCATTTGGGTTAGCAACACAAAATACAAAGGTACCCCAATTATGCAACTTGACATTAGGGGTAGTATGGCCTGGAGTTGGCGACATCTCCTCAAATTACGACATGTTCTAATCTCAGTTATATCTAGCTTATGGTATTGTTGCTGTAATATATATGATGAATTCAAATGTGAGGGTCCAATTTTGAAATGGCACAACCTAATTTGGAACAGTGGCATTAGCAAGCATAATTTTATTGGCTAGCTAGTTTGTAGAAATAGACTACCTATAGCAGAGACCGTAACACGATAGGTAACTTCAGTTGATATCCATTGTAACTTCTTCAAAGCTGGTATTGAATAAGCAAATTACTGTTCCAATGTCAATGGATAGGTAGCCCTTGGCATAATATTTTGCGCAACGTGGGATCAAGCATTCTTTAGGAGAATGGAATGAGGAGCTTCAATAGATGATTATGGCAACAAAGGGCAAAAATCATTTGGATGGAGGAAACTCCTTTCAAAATATGTCAACGTATCTTTCCTATAAAAATGTAATCATAAAAATATTAGCTCCATCCTTTTGAATTATTAGCTCTATTTGTAATGTTGGAGATGCCCTTAAGCTGAAGTACTTCATCTGCTTTATAATACTTACATTGCCAACCAAATATATATATACTGCAAAATGTGAAGAGAAGCATACGATCAAATGTAATACTTCAAAAAGAGTTATGTGTTCCATCAAAATACTAAAAGTTATTTATTCATATTACTAAAATTGAATATCATGTTTCGAAGATATATCCCTTAACACGCAATAATAAAGCAAACAATGCTTTCGTCTCAGATTGGAGGAAGAAGACGAATGTGAGTAACAAAACGGATGCATCGTTTTAGGAATAAAAAATGTCATTGAATTTCCATTAAAAATAGGAAAATGGATATTTGTTTGAATGTACTTTTTCGAATGAAAGTTGTTAAGGCGAATATGGAAGAAAGTACTAGTTATTTCCACCATCTAGAACAAATGTACTATTTCAATGATGTGATAATAGATGTTAACGATATAAGATTTTACAATTACTTGAAAATAAATATATATATAGGAAGTTTTTGTACTTTTAATGGTAATCTAGACATTGATGGAGTAAAAAGTACCCAGATGATTAAAGAGATGTTACATTTTTGCCTATGAGCACAACTTGTAAAATTAATCATAAGAATACATTAACGTATTACTTTTCCACATGAGAACGCAAAAAGCCAAAAAAGAAAAAAGGGGCTGAAATCACGATTTTAATTAAAGAAAAATGTCCTTCAAATCTATCCAAAATGATCAAATTCATTGCAGAAAGAAGTTCAATAAGGTTAATTGTAAAAGTTTGGTAGATAAATCTTTTACCATTTCATGTTTCATCAGAAGGATGACGAAAAAATAAACCAGCTGTTATAACAATGAGTGGTGAATGGTCAAGGATATCGATTGCAAAAACGATCAATTCAACTTTAGAATAACAATAAAAGAATTTATAAAGGACTATCGATGTTCATAAAAATTTAATGAAACTTTCGCAATTTCTTGAGAAAGTGTCTCCAAGAATAAGTACCAGTATAGAATCAACAACTATATCAACAACATATTTTGCAAGAATTACTGACTGCATCTTTGTAATGTAACAAATTCATCCCAAAATAAATACAGTCGAGGTTCCTTGTTTGCTTGAGAGGGATCAATTGATCCCACACAAACAATTTTTCTTTTGCAATTATTTAGTCTTAAATGTTTGTGATTTATTATTATTATTATTATTATTATTATTATTATTATTATTATTATTATTATTATTATTATTATTATTATTATTATTATTATTATTATTATTATTATTATTATTATTATTATTATTATTATTATTCATTATTATTATTATTATTATTATTTTTGCCCCCGCTCTCTTGCGGGCGTGAGAGAGAAATCGAAACCCACTCCCGAAACTTATGCGTTCCCACTCCCATCCCCCCCCTAAGAAGGTGTGGATTTAAACCCCTCACTCCCCCTTCCAAGTTGGAAGGGTGGCCACTAGGGCGAATCCCAGTGGTTGTGATTTATTAATTTGACCCCACTAAATTTTGACTTGTAAACCCACTAAATATATTTCACTCGATTTGATTAAAAAAAAAAATTACATACCACTTTTGAAAAGAATTATAATGGAACATAACACGTTACATCATTAAGTACAATATGTGAGTTTTAACAATTCTCGCTTTTTACACTTCAACCTAGCTGCTTAGCCTTCCTCAGATGGAAGGATTCGAACTTCTGAATAGTGGATTATCTTGTTAAATTTAAAATGTTCTTCGATTATACCTCGCCTTTGTGGACCTAGAACTCACCAAAAACTAACTGAAAAATACCCGGAGAATTTTTTAAGCAATCAAATAAGCATATTGGATGGTGAGTGTAGGTTCATGCGTGGAGATAGAAATGTTCAATATTATAAATAATGAAGTCATAAAAGCAACACCTATCGTGCAGTGCAATTGCATGGTGGGGCTAAATGCTAGGATTGTGAAATAGCAAGAATATTATGCTTGAGCTTCACGCTTTGGCATGTAACAGCAAAAAAGGCAAACGTTTGTCGATCCGCATGCATTCTGCAGAATCTTGTTTTCCTATTTCGCTCCTAAAGTAAGTTGAACTCTCTCTCTCCCTTCCTCCCACCCCCCCCTGTGTGTGACCACATCATATGCAAAGCCCTCTAAGAGAAAACCTTAAATTCGACCTATTATACAAGATTGTGTAGTAACCAAAGGTAGGGAGTGTAATGATGCTAAGTTGAGTTAAGATTTGAAGATACTTATGAGCTGAACTTGACTTAGAAACTCCATGCTCACCGTGTGATTCTAGCTTGATGGTTAAAAAGCATAATATGCGTGAGTAGATTAGGCTTGATTCATGTTCAGATATATTCAGCAAACTATTAAATATATATAATGCTATGCTTAGGTCAATCATCTAGGGTTTGGCTCGCATCTTTTATGAGTGAATTTGGATTTGTTTACCTGGATGGATTTCCTCATCACAAGAGAAAAACCACGAAACATTGATACAAGCTCGAACAAAATATAGATGAGAGTAAACTTGACTAGTCGTCCACATTAAAGTTGGATGCCGCTCTTTCTCCAATTCAAATAATAACATCAAAAACTAGATATCAATTAAATTGAAGAAGACTCAATTTCAAGTTCATCCTTGAGCATTCTTTTTTGCCTCATAATCGAGTGCTCTGATTCACACTCGCAGTGCAGCATAGTCCTTCTAACGACGTATTACTTACTTCCTCAAAACCTCTCAACCCACCGCGGCATTGTGGACGTAGTAGAAAAGCATATCATATTCCACGCTAAGAAAGGACTATATAAAAGACCAACGTTAAAGCGCTCTAATCAGGTTTGCAAGTCCCTCGTTTCTAACTCTTTTGGGCTGATATCTTGAATAGCTTCTCGATCTATTCAAACTCCATTTAGTCTTGTATTTGAAGGGAGTGAATAAAGAATTAGATGGCAAGTAGAGTTCTAAGGGCTTTCTTGTTCACGTCCTCACAGTAAGTTCCCTCATATCCCCATAAAAGGGCGAGGTTCGTACTTTTCTCTTCAACAGAACTGGAGTGGATTGATCACAGCAGTTTGTTGACAGTATTACACTTACAAAATTGGGAGACAACATATATTTTGCATACAAAGAAGCATGTTTGCAAAATAGAAATGACTTAACAAGATGACCTATGTTTTTGTTTTCTGTGACACAAAACCCTTATGTGGGCAGCCTTATAAACCATCGTCATTCTTAATCGCTTAAAACTTTTGGAAAAATAGTTATGTTTTCTTGTCATGAAGATCTTCTTAGTATCTTAAATCATTAGCACAATTCTTCACAGAGTATTGATGTAGGAAAACCAATTAGAACACTCACAAACGGCATAAACACAATTCTTTCCAGACTTCGAAAGAGTTGTTTCCAATGTGATTTAGTCGGAATGTGGTCCGCTCATTTAGTTGGGCTCCGAATCCTTTTCCTTCCTTGGATTCTCCTTTCACTCCTCCATGAGTTTTTCTTGTTTTATAATTATGATTATGTAATCATACATATTTTCTCACCCGGAACTATCAATGCAAGTTCCCATAGGTCGAGCTCTGATCATCCTATTAGACTTTCATCTAACCCTCGCAATGCCCATTTTCTCTATCTGGTTTTCTCTGATACAGATAATCCTATTTTAGAACAAAATGACTAATTATATAGATCAATGGTGATCAGTGCGGATCATGTAAAAATTGCTTCCATGTACTTAGAATGAATCCTTAGAAAGAACACAGTAAAGAGAGTACATATATATATATGTACAACCCTAAAAACAAAGAGAACATGGGGGAGAAGAGTACTAGGACCCCACATTCTTGTGCCCCTACAGCCTTGCCTTATTCACCTACAACCAAACCCTAATCAACCGCGAGGGGAATGTTCCTCGCAGATATAATAGCTGGTGAAACTGAAGACAACAGAAAGTCCAAAATTCATATCATCGTTGGATTTCCAATGTATGGTCCCTTCTTTTTATTTTGGCTGACCATGTGTCCTTTTTGACCACCTTTGACCATTACATGTTCCTTTGTCTTTTCTTCTTTGATTTCTGATTGTATAAATTTTATAATAGGGGAAGGTGGTCCTTTCTTTTAGATTCCACTGTCGAGATAGTAATGATAGTCCTCCATATGCTTCCCACCATTGCTTTCTTCAGAATCCGATACCCTACTGCCTTTATTTTTCTCTCATACCTAACCAGATGTTGCATCTCTTGGAAACTATGCTCAACTTATCAAACCTACATATGCAGTTCACTAATTAGTTGAGTAATGCTAGATTTATTAAGGCTGATTTTAAAAAAAAAAAAAAAAAATTGTTTACCAAGTGACATGCCACAATGAGTGGTAAACAACTTGATAAGTATTAAGAACCAATAAAGACCTAACAAATCACTTAAGACACCAAATTTTAAAGTAATTTTAGTATGTCTAGCATTTTTCTAATTACTTTTGTAGAGTAGATCTAAGATTATACGTTTCCAAATGACTATTTAGAAAATTTAGAAAATTTTGCCATTCAAGTGCATCGGTGACTACACATTTAATCTAAGACAAAAATGAGTTCTCTCTCTGTATGCTCTTCGTGTGTATGCTATAATACACAATTGTAGAAGCGCTTTAGGTTCATTTGCTGTATCAGTATTCAAAACCCTTAGGGCTAAGACCATCTCTATGTGGCTCCAACAGAAATATTCAAGCTTTTGGATACAATGGGGTTGTTCTGCTTTTGATTCAGCCTGAGTAAACAAAAGGTTAGCTGATAAAATGGGGTTGTTCTGCTTTCGGTTCAGCCATATAGTCGACTTAAATGGAGGCTTGTGTTTTCTCTTTTAGCATAATAGAAGAGGCATGCACTAAGGTTTCGTTATAAACTTGTTCTGGTGATGTTAATTGCTGATAAATCATGTGATCCTTCCTAGCTGTGATGTCAAAAGAGCTTGCCTCAGCTTACTTAGCCCCAAAAAACAGAAAACTTCTTCACTTTATTCACAAATATCTTGACTAGAGAGTTTTAACCCACGAGATAAATCATATAACCGTACTATATTCCATGAGACAGGCGTGAAATGAGGGGTGTTTCCTTTTAGGATATTAAGGATGCGAACAGCATGAAAGTTGTAACTTCTTGGTTGTCTAAGCAATCTATTTTCTCGATAGATAGATTAGGTATGTACTTCAACCTATCTTTTTTGGTCAGACCTCCTGGATATTCCCTGGTTAATAGGGTAATGCTCGAAAGAAACGACTAATAATCTGTGAAACTATTGTTATTACATAGTGGCGTGTGTGGCAAACCTACTTGTTTAACTATCCTGAGTAGAGTATAATGCATCGAGTTAAATTGTAATTAGCTCTGTAAACAGGCAGTTCCACCATTACATTATTTACACTAATAATGAGTATCAGTAAAAAAAAAAGGGTTATTTAATTTCACCGAAGTTGACTGGTTTCATGGAAATGAATAAGATAAAAGAAAACTTTCAATGTTAATCAAAATGTAAGTTAGCACCCTACAAAAGAGAACTTTGTAATAGTTACAATCATTTTGCTCTGGTAGCGGGCAAACATAAGGTCTGCTAGTAGTTTTGCGAGTCAATTTTTGCCGGGCTCTCAGTTACTTAAGTGTTCAATTCTGCAAAGCTCAAAGGAGTGCTGACGGACGACTTGTTTTGTGAATGTGCTTCAGAATGATGAAACCCTAATTAGAAGTCGACAAGCACCAAGCTACAAATAGAGATCAAGAAGTACACCTATATACACCACATACCTTCAGAAATGGCTTAAGTGCTTATCTCAGAAATTTTGATGGGCATGCCTCTGTCGAACTGTCTCGAACCATTGCTAATGAAGCTAAAATTGAGCAAAGGAAAGCGTGTAGTGAGCTCAAAGAGACCCGAAAATGCAGGGGAAACACCATAAAAGAACATGGGGGATATGCATGGCTCCTCATACGCCATACACACAGGCCATCGGTTCTCCGGTGGGCTACGCAAATGGCATACAGGGAGCCAGGCACATACTTTATGCATATGCATGATACTGTGTTCACTATAAGAATCATCTCTTTCAGGATTCATTTGAATGCAAAATTGCTTGAATTGCATGCATGTGGGTCTGAATTATCAACATGGCCTGCAAACCAGAAAAAATGAAGACGAGATCCGATGAAAGTGAAGGATTAAGCTGGAGCTTGAAGCTTGAATTAGGGTTTTAAAGAGAGAAGGCTCAAACGTAGTCCCAAGAACAAGCACAAAATAGGGTTTCACACAGCAAGCTCTCTCACGAATTTGACAGGAGAGGGAAGAGAGGAAGATGTGGGGTTGAAATGCAACCCCAGCTTGACACTAGATATAGGCTCCCACATAGACATCCCTAGAGAGAGAGAGAGAGAGAGAGAGAGAGAGAGAGAGTAGGGTGGATTTTTGTTTGCATGTTTGGATCACTAGCCACGCAATTTCCTAAGTGAGGAGCGAGAGGTTATGGGGTTTGAAATTTCCTTTTCTGAGTCGCAAAAGCAGAGCATGCTTTTCTCCGTCTGAAGCTTTTGCTTTGTCCTGGAGTGCTTGGATATACTTGGATTCCCCTCATCTCCTCTCGTCTCTTCCACCATTCTTCTGCAATTAAACTACATATGAATTCGTATAAAAATAAAATAAAATGGGCAAAGGGAAAAAAGGAAAGAAGATTTTTATGATGTACATACCAGTGGCAGAATTTTTTAATTCCACAAGCAATGTTCACATTACAACAGATTGTACGTAACTGATATTAATATTCGCGGAGACAATGCTCTCTTTCCCTAGATCTTATAAAGTGGTTATAAGAGTACTTGTGAAAATCTTTCTTCTTTTTTTTCCGGTGAAAATGAAATCCCATTTCGATTGCTGGTATATGGAATAAAAATCCTTTAAAAACCCTCCATTGTTAGAGTTGTTGGTTGGGACGTCAATGGATATTCAGGTCAAGAATTAAACCTTACTCATTCAAATCTCAATAACTGTTTGTAAAATACTCTAAACCAAACCTACCTACAGATAAGCCGAAGCCCTGAACTTAACCGGTTGTTGGTTGGATCCTGCCTCTCACACCTAAGATTCCCAAAAAAAAAAAAAAAAAAAAATTGCACCACAAAAGAATTGTGTGAAAGTTATGTCCCCACTTTAAGCAATACATGGAATTACACGAAATTAAGTAGATGGTTAGCATGTCTGTACGCTTTAGCTTTGACAACTATTTTGCATACACATCCCAAAAGATCTACCGACTTGTGTAAAATAGCTCTTTGTAAACGTTATATGTCACATAAATACTCGAAAGAAATGCCATATTGTTATAAATTTGTGCAAGGTACATCGATGATGTGAAGTAATTTTTACAAAAGTAGTCATGAAATGAAAACTCTTACATTTTAAAACAATAACAATAATTGTCATGATTAGAACTGTATCAATCCCGGCGCTTAAACCATGCTTGTGTG
The DNA here is from genome assembly GCF_016545825.1 of Eucalyptus grandis. NCBI lineage: Eukaryota > Viridiplantae > Streptophyta > Magnoliopsida > Myrtales > Myrtaceae > Eucalyptus > Eucalyptus grandis. The sequence continues at coordinate 12,447,674 of NC_052621.1, forward strand.
ATGATTTTTTTAAACGGTCAGAGTCTCTTGTTGTGTCCTTGTCTTCTTTCCATAAATTTACTCTGCTTATCTTTTCTTTTTGCCTTTTGTATATTCCCCATCACTGAATTTTCTATTTTATCCTCATCATAAGATATTACAGTTGATTTGGCGCTACTTACAATATGAGTCTCCAGGTTCGCTTGCTCCTCTCATAAATATTCTCTTTGTTAATCGTTCAATCTCTAGTGTCCTGTAATGATACCAGACACAAAAAAGTGGCCGGATGTAGATGTGAACCAAAAACCCTAGCTGATAGATTTACGTTTTTGGATCAAAAGGACCCAAACCTAACTAAGAACAGCGACTCGTTGTCATAAACGGGAAAAGCTAAATCTCAGTTTACTTGCAATGTTTATCGTTTGGATGAGCTCAATCTACATTATTTTGCTTAGTTTTATAAGTTTTTGGGTTACTTATGTGGACTTAGGCTTGCATGTTACTTGGACCTGAGATCAGCGAAATATCTACCTAGGTGTGCTTCGTCCTCGCAAAAAAAAAAAAAAAAAAAAAAATTAAGTGAAGTATTCAAGAAAATAAGAAGCAAACACGCGCGCGCGCGCACAAAAGCGACTATGATATCAATTCAATTCAATATGTAGAGAAAAGTAGGGTGGTGACATGAGCTTCGGTTCAACCTAGCAAACGAACCGAATCAGCTTGAACTGATTGGCCCAAGGAAGACCGATTCGACTCTTGATTCCGTGAACCTAAAACCGACCAAGGATAGGTTTTGTTCCTAATTCAACTAGTCCAATTTTCAAGTTGAACTGGTTCAAAACAAGTGTTAAAGCTTTTTATAAGGGGGAAAAAACTTACCTTTGCATCCATCAAGAATTGAATCATGATCTTCAAGATGAAAAAAGAACAACATAATCACTTGACCAATGAATATTGTAATGAAATTACGCGACTTTTATAAATTATTATAAGAATTTGATTTTTCACCTACAACATAAAATGGGTCGGTTGTATACCAGGAACCGACAATCACAAACTAGTTCAATTCTCAATTTCAATCTTTTGGGGGCCAAAAGGGGGTCATAAGACTATTAACAAATATAGCTACTGTGAGTTTGTTTGAAAGGTGCAATGCTCAATTAGTTCAACAGGGTCCTGTCAATTTCTAATGAACACGCCTTTAACTAATTAGTGATGTGACGGATGTTCATGTGGCTAGTTGACGAAGGCACTATTCATTATATATTTACCAAAGCTTTTAATGCTATTCTTTACTCGGAAAAAATTTTCACCTAAAAAATTTGATCTTATTGTCAACATCTTTGTAGAACTCTTTGAGCAACGAGAATAGTCTTTCCCATCTTCAGGATTAGGGGTGTAAGTGAGTCAAGTTACTCGTGAGTTACTCGAGGTTAGTCTAGTAGATTATTTGAAATCAGCTCTATAATTTTCAACTTTGAGTGACTTTGAGTAGCTTGAGTACTTAATAATTAAGTCATGCTCGAGTTTAGAAACACTTGATTTAAGTAAACTCGTGAGCCATATGAGTAATTGGATCTTTGCATGTTTGAATAACAAAAATACATTTATCAACACAAATAAATAGATCGTATATTTTAAGTTTTCAATTGTAGTTTTTTATACATATTCTGCATTTTGGATCAAAATTTATTGACCAAACTGTCTAAAACTTATTAGAGTTGAGCTTCAGCTCAGAAAATCAAGCTAGATCAAACTCTAAGGCCTTGTTGGGTAACTATCCCCGAAACAGCTATTTATATGCTTTTGTTCTCCGGAACTAAAAAAGAACAGAAATCCGTTTGGTAAAATTTTTGTTCTCGGAAATAAAAATATATTTTTTGTTCTTGGGAATATATTTGGAATAGAATCAAGAAGTGAAAAAAGTTATTTCTTGTTCCTTAGAACAATTTCAAGAATCAAACCTAACTTTATTTTCTTTTCTTTATTTTCTCCTTCTCTCTTCTTCTTCCTTCCAATCCCAACTGGTCACTAGCAACTAACTACATGAGGTCCGGCAAGCTTGCTAAAACCTCGTCAGGTTAAGGCGAGCCCACTGGAGGCTTGTCTGGCCACGGCGAGCCTCAGCCTTGCTAGATTTGGGTGAGGCTGAGTCTCGTCGGTGGCCAGGCAATCTAGCAAGGCTCTGCCTCGTCCAGCCACCGGCAAGGCTTGACCTTGCCCAAGTCGTGTGAGGTCAACCTCGCCCTGGCCTAGCAAGGGTCAAGCCTCGCTTGCCCATCGACGAGGCTTCAGTGAGCTCGCCAGACCTCACCCAACGAATCGCCGACCAAAGAAGCTGGCGACTAGCCACAAAGGAGGAAGAAGAAAAAAAAAAAGGGAAAAGAGAAAATTAAAAAGAAAAATAGTAAAAGTATTTTAAAAAATTAAGAATCTTACCAAATATATTTATATCCTAAAAATAAAAATTTTATGTAATTATCAAACGCGTTATTTTGTTCGAAATTATTTTCAAACGAATTAGAAAAACCATTTCGATAAAAAATTATTCCTGGAAACAAATAGTTACCAGACACGCCCTTTCAAGCCTTGAATGTTGGAGCTTTAGTCATACTCAAGTGTCGAACTATGTCAAACTAGACCCAACTCTATCACACCCCTCTATAGGATTTTCACTTGTTTTAGCTTATGATGAGTCAAAAGGTATATTTGAGCTTTTCCAATTAAAAAGAAAAATATATAAAGCTCTATAAAACTTCAAAAGTTTGAATTAGTTAAGACACGAATATATCAATATGATAATTTAAAATGTTTTGCCTCAAGTAAATTAAACTTACTATAAAAAGCAGAAGGAGGGTCAAAAAATTACAAACGAAAAAGTTCAGGGAGCTCTTTTTCCTAAGCAACATAAACGATCAAGGTTAGAAAATCATTCTTTAATTTGTGATTTTGGGTTAGACAAACGCGTGAGTTTATTTGTACATACATGTACTGATGGGATCGTTTGGATGCATGGGCAAATCCCATCATAATATGTTTCTGAGAGGATACGACAATGATTTCCATCCTCATAGATAGCGCATTTTGGTGTAAAGGGCTCTCAGATGTTGCACATGACCAGCCATGTAGCCCAATATACTACAATCATTCTCTCTAACCTTACATGATTTCCCCTGAGTAGTCAATGTCTCGACGCGAATCTTTTGGCTGTCTGAAATGATAAAGGCCACCAGTCGTTTTTTTTTTTTTTTTTTTAGAGCTGACATCAAAACAAACTCGTGTCAGGTCAGATTCGTCTTGTATCTCTCTCTCTCTCTCTCTCTCTCTCTCGTGTCAGATCAGGTTCTTCCTTTTCTCTTCCCCTGCATATGACCATTGCCAAAATGACTCCAACATCACCAGATGGGGTCAAAGTAATTGCGGGGTCCTTTATGCTGCGAACATGTACATGACAAGCTGAACATTCAACTTGTGCAAGTGAATATATGTGCTGGATTCTCATATGGCAATATATTTGCTCATTTGTTTTTGTATTCTATATCTCTTAGTTTATTATTTTAATGTAGTATGAAAGTGCACGATGAATTTTTTTCTCACCCCAAACTCGACATCCATATGTCCTCCCTCCAAATTGAGTACATATGGGTGCAATGTAAATATGGAGGAATTGATCAAAAATTCTCAATTTTGATATCATGAGAAAGTCAAACGCGCAACCATTTTTCTTAAAAATTAATATGATGAAAGAACAAGGGATATTGTTCTTTAGAATTTAACGTGAAAAAATATTATGGGCATGAAAACTATAACTTCTCTTTTGCTTCCACTCACAAAGGAAAACTTTGCCTAGATCTAGGCACTGGCCACTGGCCAAGACTTGGCGACTCCCTCTGGCCATCCCCCACAATCGTCCACCTATTCCAACAATGGTGAGGCAACAACAACAGCGACGAGAGCTTGCAGCCCTCGCCTGATTTTTCCTCTTCTTTTTTTAGTTAGCTTACTTTTTAATTTAATCAAAAAAAAATTTGCCTTAAAAAAAAATTGGAACAAAACAATGTCATTTTAGCCATGTCTTTGCCACGTATGATAGAGAAAATAATTTAAAAAGTCACGTCAAAATTTTCTATTAGTCAAGTTATATGAAGTTAATAGAAAGATTTGATTGCACCACTTTAAAAAGTTTTGGATTTAATTGCATTTTTTAAAGTTTTAAAACTCAATTATATTCTCATAATAGCTTTTTGGACTTCTGCAACACTTATCTTTAAAGTAAATAATCAATATAATATTAGAGCACGAGTCGTAAATCCAAACCTTGTTAGAAAGCATGATAGAGAAATGATATAGGCTTGAATAACACATGAAATAAAAGTGTAACACAGGACAAAAAAAAATTGAGATTTAGCTATGATACTTGTTATGCTATCTCCAGTTCCAGCCTAAGGTGATCATGCCACAAAATGAGCACTCAAGTAATATCTTTGAAGGAGTTTTTGTTAGTTATGTATCACTTCAATATTAATAATAATCATTTGGAACAAGTCAAAAGGAGTAATCAAAACAATTGTCATCATGGAGGGTGACTCTTATATTAGCTATTGCAGCGAATCCATTTGATAGATTCACTTATGTTGGTATGCTAAATTGCACGCGCAATTGCACTACCGTGACTTGTGGTTCGACGTCCTCAAGATGAGTGCATTTAGCTCCTAGTGGCTTGATACTGCTTTTACTGGGCATTTTGACAATGAAACTGCGGCCAAAAAGTAAAAGCATGAAGACGTGAATTGATGTGATGTGACACTTATTATAACGAAAGCAGGTGGGATTGCCCTTTTTAAATTCCACATCTATACTAGGATTTTTTTTTATCATTAATACCCCGAAATTTTTAAAGTAAATATCTATGTCACATTTATTCAAAATTAATTTTTTTTTTTGTGATATTCATAATAAAAACTTCCAATCCCATATATCCATGTAGCATTTATCACAAACTGATACATCTATACCACATTTACTCCAAACTAATTTTTGTGTTGCATAAAACCTTAAATGAATATATTTGTGCTATATTAGTCCAAAGCTAGTATATTCATGCTACATTTATCCAAAAAATCTCATTTTTATCATAATTTAGGGTAAACAATTAGTTTTGGATAAATATGGTACAAATGTACTAGTTTGCAAGTTTTTGTGACCAAAATTAATTTGTAATAAATGTGGCATAAATGTACTAATGTAGGATTTTTAGTGATATTAACTCATTTTAAAAACTTTTTCACTATGCAGTCCTGAATCACTATAAGAAATTGGGGTAATTGCAATAAAATTTTCTGGAGATGAAAAATGTTTGGATCTCCATTATACCCTACCACAACGAAAACCGAGATCCTTATTGATGTCGCTTCAAACTTTTGTCCCCATTTTCATAAAATTGTCAATTTTGACTAACAATTAATCAAGAGTTGACCAAAGATTGATCCGCAAGAGACCTAAAATAGATTTTAAATATGAAAAATTGGTTTTACACATCAAAACGAACCCTTTAAGAGCAAGAATGCCATTTGAGTGCAACGAATAACTTTTCCCTTCGGAATTGGTAGCCCATTTTTCAGAGTGTCAGAAAGTTTGCAATTTCCCATTTTTTATTGCACATCCCAAAATTATGGATCGCGAGCATCCCAACTTGAAAAAAAAAAAAAAAATTAGGTCAGATGGATGTTTGGTAAGGGAGTAATCACCAGCCAAACTTTAGTCAAACTTTTCGATACCAGAAACAAAGGTCTTAAAGCTCAAAAGCATACCTAGAGGTCTCAGAATAGGAGAGAAACTTTCTAGACCTCTAAGTTACGATATATAATGGTTTTTGGGAATGATAAGTCCACAAAACAATGTCCGTTTCTGCCGTAAGACCTTATGTGCATTGAAATCTCAGACTGTGATTTCGCAATTTTACTTAGCAATATTAGGCTATTAGGATGCTCTCCTGACCAGCTTTCCAATGATACAAAAATCATACAAGTCACATGTTAGATGAAGGAGTTACAAGTTGGGAAAGAGCGAGCCTCCACTTGAAGCGTGCCCCTCCCCTCAAGGCGGGCACGCCTCTATCTAAGGCATGATACACCCTTGTATCGAATTTCTATCAAATTAAGCTAAGTCATGTTTTCCCTTCTTTTTCCTTTCTTTTTTTTTTTTTTTTTTTTTTTTTGTGTGTGTAGGTTCCATGATTCTTGCCGGACCCATCAAAATAAGTCATAAGCCAATTTTTAACCTATATGGCTATATTTGGTCATCTAGATTTTTAACTATGATAGAACTAAATAGAATGTGATATGAAATCCATGAGATTTTGCTATATTCTATTTATTATTTTGTGATTACAATAATAAAGTCATATATATTTACATCATATTATATATATTATTCAGTATAAGTGCCCATATGAATCACAAATTTTACAAACAAGGTGATAATAAAAATCTCTCGCAACACTCTTGTCTACTTTATTTTTATTTTCTTTTTTACTTTATTTTTCTCTTTTTTTAATTAACTTCTTTTTTTATTTCTTTCTTCCCCTTCCATCATCTCTAATAAAATGTTATTAAATAGAAAATTGTGCTAATATACCTAAAATACTAAAACACCTAAAATATGTAATAAATATATATTTATATATTGAATTCATATTATAAGATAGAATTAAATTCAAATATATAAATAAAAATAATATTAAATTTAAAAAACTAACTTTTTATTTTTTATTTTGAATTTCTTATATTAGAATTCAAATATTAGTCATATTGAAATATAATTTTAATTTGTTAATTAAAGAAATTTGTAATTTGAGAAAAAAAAAAATTCCTATTATGGATATTAGAAATCCTATATGCCTTTATCCCACCTCTTTCATGGGATAATTTTATCCGATCTATATCATATTTATATCAAACTTTATTATATCTTCAACAAACACCAAATGTATGATATGATAAATTTTATAATATCTTGAATTTTATCCTAACCACCATATGCAACATATAAGTATTAAATGGGTTTTTTTAATTATTATAGTAAATCGTTATAAATGGATTTAAACACAATATGAATGTTTAATTAGTCATAATAGATTTACAACTTATTTAAACTCAATCCACCTCTGTAACTTTCTCTTCATTCTATCTCACCTTAGTTGATCTTATACTCGCTTACTCCACACTCTTACCTTAGTTTGGGTATACATATAGATTGGGTTAAAGATGGAAATATTTTAGCATTATAAATAAATGAATCATAAATAGATTAATGAGTCAGTTTGGATCGGATCATTTACGATCCGATACAAGACCTAACTTACTCATTTGACAAGTCTAATTCTCGTGCTCTCAAAGGCAAGTCTCAACTTTGTCGCCTTCAATTCATCTAGAAATGCACACCGGGGGGGGGGGTTGGGGGTCAGAGAATACCCGCTGGTTTAAAGAGTCGAAAGACGCATGTAGGCCGAACACTGAAATGAAAACTTGAAAACCTAGGATACGTCATTATGATTTCCGTTTGAATAGTTGAGAACGCATGTTCTTGGACTGTCGTAATACTGACATCAGATCTAGAGCTACATGATATGTCATTATGTCGCCAAAATGTCACTAGAATATGCATTTCGGTAGGCTGTCATAAGGACTATTCAAATCTAGAATTAGGCAGTTATGATGCCGGATAAGATAGAAATATGATAGAATGCAAGCTGTTGTGTGTGCGCATATATATATATATATATGTATTGCGCAATATTAAGAGTATATAAAGTGGTGGACATATTAAGCTGTCGCATTAAAACACCACTTTATTAGTGAGCAATCCCATAGGTCATGTACGAAAAGGATTGCGTTCTAAGTGTAGAATGAGCTATGATAATATGATTAAAAGTCAAAAGTCAGTAACCATCGGGATTCAAACCCATGAGCTAAGGTCCCGGACGATTATTCATTTCCTGATTTTGATTTGACCAATGTTTTTAAAACCAAATAATGATATTGTTTTGACGTGACTGAATGGAAAAGAGTGCATTTCTACATAAATGTTATCATGTTCGAGTAAAGTCGCAAATTGTATAAATGACCCTCGCGTAGTTTACTTTGCATATTGCATAATTATTTTTTGCATTAGAATTGTTATGTCATGTTACATGTGATTATTATAATGTTACGCATATAATTTGGCATGTCATACTGCATGCGATTATTGACAAATCATGCCATTTTCCCATCATGTTCACTTTGTACATTAATTTTGTAAGTTAGCTATTATTTACTTCTACCATTACTTGACTAGAAATTGCAAAGTTTTAGGTAAATTAATTCTATTGACTTTTTGCTTTTTGTTGAACTTATTTTCCTTCGTTTGGAAAGCATGTGCAGGAAAATAAAGATGAATTAAAGAAAATCGGATATAATTTCACATTTTGTGAAGGTAATGGGAGGGGAATTGTAAGGTTTTCCATGCCTTCTTTATTTTGCTCCAATCAATGCTTTCTAAAAAGAGGTTTGAGACCAAACTTTTATAGTTGTAAAGACCTAAGAATTTTATATAAAAAACAAAAAACAAAAATACATGAGCAATATTATTGTCGACCGGACTTTTTTTACAATTAATAGAACATGATCATATGTTGATGGAGAATTAAAATACGACTTACTTAGGGCGCGTTTGGTAACGATTCTGTTCTCGGGAATAGATTCTGATCAGAACTGATTCTTTTTATTCTCGTTCCTAACCGATTCTAAGCATTTTAAACCGTTTGATAACCGTCCAAAATGTCTGATTCTATTAATAGAATTGCGTTTGGTACCGTGCTCATTAAATTCTATTCCAAATCAATTTTTTTTAATTTTTAAATAATTTTTTTACTTTTTTACTTTTTTTCTTTTCTTTTTTTCATTTTTTTCCTTTTCTTTTTCTTTTTTTTTTTCCTTTTTTTCCTTTTTCTCATCTTCTTCTTCTTTCTTGTGGCTAGTCGCCGGACCGGCGACGGCCGACGAGGGCCGGCGACCTCACCGGAGCGTCGCCGACCTCGGCGAGGCCGACCCTCGTCGACCAACCCTCATTGGCCGAGGCCAACCCTCGTCGGCCGAGCCTCGCCGGCAGCTTGGGCGAGGCTCGCCTAGCCCCACCGATGGCCAGCCGGCCTCGCCGAGGCCGGGCGAGGCCTGCTAGGCCATCGGCGAGGCTAGGCGTCGTGAGGCTTGCCCAGCCCCTGCCCAGCCTCGCCGGTGGCTGGGTTTGCCTCCGGCGAGCTCGCCGAACCTCGCCCCTGGTCCGCGAGCCTCCGGCGAGCTCGCCGGACCGGCGGCCGGCGGACGGTGGCGGGCGGTGGTGGACAACAGTCGCGAGATGGCCGAAGGGAAGAATGAGGGTTCTTGATTTTGATTCTCAAATTCGTTCCCGAAACAAGAATCAACTTTTTTTTTTGTTCTTGATTCTATTCCCAATCTGTTCCCGGAAACAAAAATTTTATTAAACGCGATTCTAGACCCAAACTGATTCCGGGAACAAAGAATCATAATTTGGCCATGTTTGGATGGTTACCAAACAGGGCCTTAGTGGCTTGAAAGGCAAAATGGAGGGGCTATCTCTAGACAATATGTAATATTCAAACTTTCAGCTGAATTGACATTTACCAGATGCAATTAAATCATTCATCCACATGCATTTAAGGGTATGTTTGTTTGAGTGAAAAAAATTTCCACAATCAGTTTTCTAAACTTTCATGTGTTTGATTTGCTGAAAATGATTAGTCAACAGAAAACCATTTAAGGTCAAAGAAATTATCCATGCTTAAAATAAAGATGAATTCTTTAATCCGAAAAGAGGATATTTTCCTGAAAAATAATTTTCATGAAAAATGTTTTTCTGGAAACAAACACACACCCTAGGAGAAGGCTCCATCAATGAATTGGAAGGCCATACTTTGAAGTTGCCGTAAGCAGGGAGATCTAATTTGAATATGAGTCCTGCCATATCGAAGAGATTGGTTTACAACTGTGCAGTTTTTCCCAGTCCCTTAGCAGTTATTAATAAATCTTAAAGTCACCAAAACTTTAAAAAAAAACATGATATCCAAGTAAGTCAAGCAGGTACAAACACAGATAAACAGATTCTTTCATAACCCCAGAATCCTAGAGAACATAGGGTTGATACTGGTAGTTAGAAGGGTGGTTATAAGATAGTTATTGGACTTTTCTGAACTCTATATTAATGGGACCATACATGCCCGGCTAGCAACCCTCAGGAATTGTGCACGTCAGATGACAGCTGATGAACCAGATACTTCTTTTTGGACACAAAACCATAGTCACAAAAGGTTAAACCGTCGGGGACAAAGGGTATGAGAACAAAACTATGTTGGAGACAGCGGAACAGAATTGATTATAGTAAGAAGATCACTGACTAAGAATTGGAACACATTGTGATTACGCCGCTTTTGATAAATAAAGAAAGCAAGTGTGCATTTCATTAGGTTCATTGCTAGTAAGGAAAAATAAAATTCGCAGGTAAGTTCGGAGACTATATACACGCAAAAAGATTCTCGAGTCAATGAATTTACTGAAGTTCCTCGATTAAATTCTTCTTTAAGTAAGAACGCAAGAAACGGAGTTAACATATGATAAACCTACAAGAGCCCCATTTTCAACTCTCTTTTTTCCCTAATACCCCATGTCTAGAGGTGGCAAAATAGTCTAAAAACCTCATTTTAACCTATATTTTCAAAATAGAAACTCATCTTTAATGGTGTGGATCATAAATGGATTATCTTAAATTTTTTAAAAAGAAGATTGAGTGGGTCATAAATGGTTTACACCATAATGTAATGGGTCTTAAATTGGTTTTAATTGGTCATAAATGGGATGCTAGCAAGTTTAAGTGAATTGGGTCGATTTTAATTATTTTTGAATTTTTAATTTTCAGATTTTTTTATCTCTTCTTTTTTTATTCTTTTTTTTTTTTTTTTTTTTTTTGTAATCGGGTGAGGATCGCCAGTCACAAGCGAGGGCTGGCTAACCCTCACGAACACTAGGCAAGGGTTGTGAAGCCACTAGCAAAAGATTAGGATTGCAACCCTCACCTAGATGTCCACTAGACAAGAAAGAAAAGTACCCCACGTTTCATTTGGAATTGGACAAAACGATTTCTAAATATCAGAGAAAGCAAAGTACTTTTGTTTAAAAAAAGAAAAGAGGGGACCGATGGAGCGGGGGCATCTATTCTATGGTAACTCGAGGGATCAGTCTATATAATCATGATATAATTGCATCCTTACATTAAAGTGTTACTACCGATTTTTTTTTTAATTAACCAACTGAAATCTAGTTTTTTTTTTCCATCCAACGGTGAGAAAGATGAAGGGGGCGTTCTGATAGGAGAGCGATCGATATTCCCATGTGTAGAAGAAAAAGCTGCAAAGCTTCCCTTTTCCTTGTATGTAGAAAATGGGGGAAGAAAAGAGAGAGAGAGAGAGAGAGAGAGAGAGAGGCAGAGCAAAACCTCCACCTTAAAAAATGGGAAATGTTGTTTTGCTGTTCTTTCTTTCTCCTCTTTTATCGTGTAGGGTGTTGGAAGGAACAAAGGTGGGAATCGCGGTGTCAGATGTTTGGTTTCGGCTTCTCTGCAGCAGATCAGCGCACCTCTCTTCGTGTTTCTTAGCTCCTCGCGGCTAGATTCTGATGCCTCACGCCGACCGTGACGAGCTCAGTGTCCCCCATTTAGCCTTCTTTACCATCGTTTTCCCTCTTTCTCGAAGCGCTCCATGATGTCCCTGATCCCGCCCTAAGACTGATCTGGCAACGGGCGCCGAGACTCGAAGCACGAACCGGTTGCATGGCAGGACATTAGGGTTTCTTTTTTTCTTTTTTTTGGCCATAACTGTTCTTGCTTTAGTACAGCACCTATCGCTCTCGCGCATTACACATGAAATCATGGCGAGGTTTGGACAGGACAGTGACATCAACGGTCAGAATGAGTTCCGGACTGGAAGATAGGTATGGTCTATTAAAGAGTATTCTAAGCTCTGCACTAGTCGCATTGCGTGCTTGGAAAAACATGAAAAAGTTGAGATCGAATTTGATTTGTGTAGCCAGATATTGCCTAAATATTTAAGTTTTTAAGATATGGCGATTTATACAGCTGCTCCATTGTAAAACGAGATCTTAATGGCTTTAGTTCTAGAGAAGGTGCCTCGTAATAATTTATGCCATTGAGTTTTTGAATTGTACAACTTATTTAATTAAGACCGTTGAAATTTCATCAGTTTACGATCGAAAAAAAAAAAGTTTGTTGATCTCTTATTTCATAGGCTAACATGGCTGTTGATACCAACCAATAGAATGATGTGGCAAAAGTCATTACCACCTTGGACAATGAATTTCTGCAGCCTAAATTGCAAGAATAATTTTGAAGGTACAAAATCAAGCGAAATATTCGGTAACTTTTTAGTTTTTTATCGTGGCAAGGGCTATTTCAATACTAGACGTTTTGCTAGGACCGACCGAGTTCAATTTCAATACTAGACATTTTGCTAGGACCGACCGAGTTCATTTCAATATGTTGGAATTAGCAGCGAAGGAACTTGATATGTCCGATTACACAAGTTGAAGGAGTTGAATACACAAACTGCAAATTTGAAGACCGCTTTTGAAAGTTAATATTGATTCATGGATCAATTTCGCCATATTCCCTAACTTGATATGAAGATTTCACATTGCAAGATAATCTACACCGTCAATTCGAAGCATGTTGATTGTGTCGTCAATCTCACAGGAGTAAATTTGTATCGTTAGTATTTAAAGGGATAAATTGAATATTGTCAATTTTTTTTGCATAGAGAAAAGGTAAAGATTTTAATTTACTTATCCCTGCATGGGCTGGGTCGTATTGTAAGACCCCATAGATGGATGGGCCTTGGACTTCATGTTACTCAGGCTAAACAAATGATTTCTATTGGGTCGGATTCGTGTGGCCAATTTGGGCCGTAAAGCAACAGAACCATGTAGCTCTCAATCGATGGAAAACAAGGCACACCAATGCACACGTCCGGTGCAGCTCTGCAAACCCAGTTTCGGCTAGTCCGGCCCCGGCAAGAGCTCGGCGAGCGCCCGCCGGCAACTCTGCATCTCATCCCTCCGCCCTAAGGATAGCTCGTCCCCATTTTGCAGTCTCGCCATTGTCCCGAAATATCCGGCGGGACCGGCGGCTTAATGGACACCTCGGTCAAGTAACCACACACCGCAGTAGATGATCGCCTCTCCATGACGAGCAAATTATGTCGATCAATCCACATTGGAAAGTCGCTGCACTAGTTTTATTTATGACGTAATAACGTCTTCAGTGCAGAAAACATCTTCTCGTCTCGTGTGAGTCTGTACCAATAATTTTTCTGACTCCATCTGGGCCCTGATTTACTTTTCCAAGCTGCGCTATCTGGTTTTCTAGTGATGGAAAATTACATTTTTTTCCTTTTGGCGAAGAAAATCAAGAATTACATGTTATATAGCATAATTCTATTGTTCCATGTCAAAAAAAAAAAAAAATTACTCATTTTTCTTTGTGCTGGTAAATTTCAATAAATAAAAGTAAGTGCTCAAAACTGTTGGTAAAAGAAAAAGTACCAATAACTTTCTTCAAAGGAACTTATTGGTAAATTAGCAGTAAGTTTATGAAGTCACCATTTTTTCATAGTTTGTAAATTAGCAATATCTTATCAGTTAACTGAGTTTTAATTGCATAACTTATCAAAGCTCCGAATTTACTTATATGAAATTATCCATCTAAATGAGAATGATTTACCAATTTTGTTTAGATTAATTGTCAACTAGTTTTAGGTTACTAACATCCATTTACATTAATTACCAACATTTAATTATACTTTAAAAAATGTGTCGACTTTTCAATTGGGTTACCATTTTTTATTCGTTTTGGTTAGCAACCCATCATATTTACTAAAACCGGTTTGATAACCCAAATAAGCGCTGAAAACTAAAAACTAAGCACATATTGAGATTAACCTTATTTGATCACCCAAAATAAAACGAATTTAAATTATTCAATGGGATCAAAAATCCTCCTAATATAGTAAGTAAGGGACTGGTTACTTAATTCTATGAATAGAAAATAGTTTTTTGCTTGGATAAATAGTGTCGTTTCTTGGCCTTGTAGCTAAAGCCCGAACTCAACCTCAAATCTCTAAATTCCCACAAATCAATCCCTCTCATTCGAGCCCTAATTCGGTAATTCCTACGAGAAACCCCAATTCCAATCTTGGCGGCTATAGTTGAGGCAAAGATGAAGATGAAGATTCTGCAACAAAACGATAATGAGTGATCATGTTAGGTTTACATTGAAGTCTGCCATCTTCAATTTTTGACAAAACACAAGGAGAAAAGGCAGAGAATCAGTCCAAGTTGTAACTTCGACTGTGATCCTTCTAACAGTGTGTTGTCTTTTTATAATCCATTTGCATTTACTTGTGTTGATCTCTTCACATGTGATATGTGATAAATTACTCAAATAAAGATTGGAGAATTTATATAGAACATGATAAATTTTAGAAATTTGTAAGAAAGACAAAGAAGCGTTATTGAAAAAAAAAAATCAAGAATGTATAAACAGTAAAAAAGAATTGGTAACTTCATCGAGTTATCAGTAAGTTATCAATAAATTATTGAAAAGTAAACTTTTTGACACTTACTATATTAGAAATCTATCAATCTATTGGAAAAAGAAAAGGGAGGAGTTGCTTCCAAAGCGAGTTTCCTCACTGGTACCGGTAAAACAATGGCTAAAAACTAAGAGAAAGTCAACTCAAATTGCACATCTAGAGGCAGCCATTCCTTCCCTCTAAAGCTATCAATTTTAACATCATAAAGAAACAAGGTCATCACTGAAAAAAAGGGGTGAAGTTCATAATTCTTCTCAAACCTCTCCACTCTGCAACGCCCTTCACCGATCAAACTCTGACCTCCGAAATGCAGATCTCATCTCTGCTCTCGATCTTCATCCTCTTCTCTTCCTCCTCGCTCGCCTACGCTTCAGGAGTTCACGGTAAGTCTCACTATGTTCCACTTCGAACGCATGCAGAGCTCAAAGCTTCATTGATCTCCTATGTGATTGGCTTCTCTTCTTCTTCACATCTTTTTTCTCTCCAGATTTCGCGCCAACTCCAGAGCCATCTTCCCCTGCTGCCGCATTTCCGCCATCAGAGCGCGAGCCACTTCCAGACGACGGCTTCGGGTTTGCCTCTGGCGATTACTCCCCGCCGGCACCACCACGGTCATCCAATCTCCCGTCGCCTTTGCCGGCTCCGGCGTTGGCACCAGCGGGGCAGAGCGGTCTGTCTCCGGCCTCGGCGGAGGGAGGAGCAAGAGGAAGTGCGGATGAGGACTCCGGCGAGAGCAGCTCTCCGCCGGCAGCAGCGGCGGAGTCGGAGGAGACGGTGAGGTGGTGCACGGTGAGGGGGGAGATGGAGGATTGCCGGTTCCTCCTGAATCTGTTGAGCCAATCTAGTAATTACACTTGGACATGGTAAGTTTTTTTTTTTTTTTTGGTCGGTAACATGGTAAGTTCAAGAGAATAAAAATACCCAGCCTCATAAGTTTTAATAAAGTAAAGGAACAAGTGTTTTGAAAATTCTAAACCTTGTTATGAAAATATAATTGAGTTCTAAAAATTTCAAAAAATGTAATTAAGTCATAAAACTTATCACGAAAGTAAAATTAAGCCATAAAACTTACTAGAAAAAGGAAATTTAGTCCGGAAATTATCAAATTGGTTCAATTTAGTCATTTTGTTGATTGCACTAGTTTTATGATTTGATAGCGCTGTTTAAAAGTTTTGGAACTCGATTGTGCTTTCATAACGGGTTTTAGCATTTATTTGCACTTTTTTTGTGACTCAATTGTATTTTCGTGACATGTTTTTGGATTTTTAGTACACTTATCTCTTAAGTAAATGATGAAAAACCTTCACAAGTTTCTGCCACATTTTTCGCCTCTTGCCAGTGTCATTAGAGACAGCACCGCTGAATGCCTCGACTCCATCAGAAAAGGCGAAGCAGACATCATAAACTTAGAAGCAGGCGCGGCGTTCGCCGCGTTCCTCAACTCTTCGATGAAAGCCATTGCAAATGAAGTCTACTGCAACCGCGCCGAGTCCTACGAAGCCGTCGCCGTTGTCCCCCGAAAGTCCTGCGAGGCCAAACGAGGCCTTAGCCTAATGGACTTCAAGGGCCACCGGTCTTGCCACGGAGAATACTCCTCTGCCTCCGGGTGGACCTACCCCATCGATCACATCAAGAAGTCGGTCGGTTCCACTTCCGATAAGATGGATGATGTCGACGTTGCTGCAAATTTCTTCTCCAAGGTCTGCGCTCCATCCAGTTCTGGCCTTGGCAGACGAGGGATTTGCAGCGGATGTGGTGACGAGAATGAGAACGGCACTAGCTGCGACCGGGACAGCTTGTACTATGGCGACACAGGCTCGTTCCGGTGCCTCATGGAAGGTTTGGGTGATGTTGCGTTTGTGAGAGGAGATACTGCTCTGCTTTATTCCATGGAAGGGCCTTATAACCAGTCATGGTCCAAAAGATCAGTAAGAGACTTCATGTATGTATTTCAACTCCTGCATATAGCTTGAGCTAAGTAGACATTACTTGAATTTTGCAGTTTGACAGTTTATGATTCAACAGGATCATCGATATAGTCTGATGCTTCCATGTAATGCAGGTACTTGTGTCCGCAGGGAGGCTGCAGAGAAATAAATGGCTACCCCGGCGCTTGCTCGTAAGTTCTAAGTCTTGTTAATTTGCCCATAGCATAGGCTCAGATTGGACCGTCCCCCGAAAAATAAATCTAGGCCAGAGAAAAATGAAATTGAGCAACATTGTCGAGGCCCTTGTCTGTGATCGGGCGATGATCAGTTTTACGCACCGTGTCTTTTGATCATTAAAATGGATATGTATCAGCATTAGGAAGTTCATTTGAGTCAGAGAGCATAAGCCTATTCCCCTACATTAATCTTTTAAAAAATTGTTTAAAGGTGCGCCAGAATAGTAAAAAGACGGTCCGTGTAAAGCAAAGCAGATGTATATTCGATGTTGCGCTTGCAGATTAACCAAAGGCAAAGAAGTTACTAATCTTGACAGTTTAGTCTCAAGTAAATTAAGCTGCCGTTTTTTCCCCTTGTTCTTACTGACCAAAAGCCTACTGGTCATGACAGATTCGGAACTGTTCCAGCCAATACAATCATGGCAAGTAATTCGATCCAAAACCACAAGAGATTGCACGTCCTGGAAAGATTGGCGAACTCGTCCTGGATAGAAGCTGCCTATGTGGAGAGAATAAGCTCCATCCACATGGTCAGTCCAAGGTACAGACAATTTTTTCGTTCGAATTCATAAGCAAATCAGTTCATCTTGTTGCAATTATGTTATCCCGAACGCAAAGCACTTCCTTTCTGCAGCACTCAGGAGTTCACACAGATCAAAACGCTCACGCGGTCATATCTGGGGCGATCAGCTTCCATTTCTGAGAGCATACAACATTCGAAGACCCAGAAAACTGAGAGCTCTGCCTCTGGCACAAACTCATTCCCAGGTCAGAGCCTATTCTTATAAACAAAGGGAAAAGAAAACCTTGTTGCAATTGTTTGCAATTGTTCTCATTCTCAGTTCTCAACTGAATCATCTGTTAATGTCTGCGATTGTTCGACAGATCGGTATTCCATGCTGTGGGTGCTTCTGTCAGCTGCACTGGCGTGCTGCTTCTGCAGTGTATGATGGGGAGAAACCAGGCCTCTCTTCGGTTGAAGTGATATTGCAATTCCATCTTACTGGGTTTAGTATCAATAGAATGGAATGTCGTATTCTAACTGAAAAGTAAGCTGTGCTGTATCTTCTTGAGACAGTCTTCGTTTGACTATTACAACATGAAAGCGAGTGTATCTGGGCAGAAATCTTGATTTGGAAATTGATATTCCCATTATTTCCTTTCTTTATATAGACTCACAAGATCTATATATTTCTTTTCTTTATGGATACGAAGCATTAAGTTCCTAAGGTACTTTTGGAAAGACAATATCTTAGATTCGCCAAATATACATCTTCACATCTTGCCATGAAATAAACTAACGTTCGCTAGCCTATAAAGCAGCAACCCCAGCATTGCCTCCGCAAAAGAAATTCTTAGTCCATATCTTTGCAAGAAATTCGAAAGGGAGAGATAGTTGAGTTGCTACTATTCTTCTTTTGATTCGCAAAAGATGGAATTGAAGGCGTCGATGGTGAGGTGCGTGGCCTTGGCCTTGGCGGTGGTGATGCTCGCCACGGTGGCAGCCTCCGCGATGCCCGAGATAGCAGCGACTGTGATGCCGGCCTCCACGACGGCCAACATAGGCGCGAGCCGTGTCGAGGTCATCATCGATTGCAGCCAACCGGACTGCACCAACAAGTGCCGGGCGGCGTACGGGGCCAAGCTCATCCAGGCTATCTGCCAGGTCTTGCCGGTTGGGAAGCTTTGTGTCTGCCAACACAAGCCTTGAGACTCGATGCGATACGGAAAGGGAAGAGAAGAAAGGGACTCTTGAGTTAATACTCTAGTTTTTGGTCCCAGTTTGCTTTATAAATGAAGAATTATCTTTTTCTCAGGTGTTTGTTTCTTTTTCCGAATGTTTGGATTATGTTACTTTGTTTTCTCCAATGGATGATATTTTGTGGGGAAGATCGCACCTAGTCCTTTATATTGATGTATCATGGCCGAGCCCTAAATCAAATACTCGACATTCAAAAAGTGTAAATCAAATCATAAATCTTCACTAAAAGGTGTATGTACGTCAGAAAATTGAATTTGAGTTGCCACATAGGCTTTTCGAGTGTTGCACGGTGCTTTTTTTCACCGAAAAGATTGAAAGTGCACTTTTTAAAAAAGGGTTTAAGATTTGATTATACTAATTGAGAGATTTAAAAATTAATTGCATTTGGTACCTTAAATACAGCACTAATCAAAAAGTAGAGAGTGGTGCTTGGCTGCTGCCCGCATATCAACAGATTTGGGTCCTTTCTTTTTAACCCGATTAGAGTTAATGTGTTATTATAATGTTAAAGTATAGGCGCGAGTAGCTGGGTAAGTCTTTACTTATGAAGTACGAAAAGGGTAAAAAATTGGAAAGTGAATAGACACATTATTCCGATCAAATATATATATGTACGCACACCATAATAATAAATAAGTTGTAAATAATTTCCTAAACCAGATTGATTTTCCAAGATAACTACAAAGTTCTGGATTGCGACTTGATTGTACATTGAAGATTCACATTTGATACACTTCGTGTTATTTAGGCTCTATTTATTATATGAAAAAAATGATTTGAAAAAACATTTGATAAACTTAATTGCTTATATAACTTATAAAAATATGATCAAACGGAAAACATTTTCAATTTTCACAAAACATGTTTTGACTTAATTTACTGTCAATAATGAAATTATTTTAATATAAACAATCATTTTCATAAAAAAAAATATTTTTTGAATCATTCATTTTTTGTGAAATAAAATAAGTTGAAGATTTTGATTCATGGATAGTAGTTCATTGAATGTACCCTCGCATTCCTTGATAGGCTAAGCAGAACAAAGTTCAGAAACTTTTGAACTCCAGACAATTAGCATGATTCATAAAAGACTCGTAGCAAAGGATCACGGGATTCGTTACAGATGATCACGAAGGGATTTTACAGGATGTGTCCAACTCATACAGGAGACTCTTCTATCTTTCTCGATGTCGTTTCAAGGCGAGACCGTTCTGGGAATGAGGATGTCCCCGATGTTGTTGTGCCACGGATCAGCAAGGTGCGTCGCCAAGTTCTCCAGGGGCCCGGTGCCAGGGTAAGCCGTTTGCTGGATGCAGAACCCGACGAACGCCAACAACGCCAGACGACCTTTTCCCCAACACATTCATAGACACAGGTTAGGCAAATTCAAATACTCGATCGGAGAAATTTCATCAATCAAATGTTAGTACGAACTGCCGACAAGAGCCTCAGGAAATATTCTCGAGACCGCATCGGTTTCTTACCGTTCTTGATCTCCTTCACTTTGAGCTCCTCGAACTTGACGGGGTCCTTGGAGTAGCCGAGGGGGTCGAAGGCGCCGCCGGGGTACTTCTTCTTCTCCGGGTCCTTCTCCATGCTGCGCTGGTGCTCGACAAAGGCGATGGAGATGAACTCGATGGCGAGGATGGTGGGCAGAGTTCCCCACGGCACCGGGTTGCCCAAGTAGGTGGCCTGGCCTCCGGGCTTGGCCGCCCACTCCTGCGCTTGCACCCAGTTTCCTAAGCCCAAGGCTTCCGGCACCAAGATCCCGGGCTGCGACATGCACAAGAGCAATTAGCCAATTAAACAGTACACTCCGAGAAATCTTAAAGAGAAAATTGAAGAAAGAAACAGATCATCTTCATGAGCCAATCAATGGTTCAGCAGTAATTCTTGAATCTCAAGAACAAAATTCTGTCATCTACATTTTCCAAGCTGCATCACCATGAACTATCTTGCACCATGATACCAAGTCCATGTATCAGCTACTAGGTAGTGCAGTACAGAGTACTTACAACAGCGAGCATAGCCCATCTGCAGTGAATGAGTTCAGACTCCTTGAATCTCTCCAGGTTCTCCGGGACTTCCCCGAGCCGAAGCGGGTCGAACCCGAAGTCACTGCATCCACGGAAACATCCTTTCAAGATAGGCCGCAATCGAACATGCTCTTAGTAGGGGTTGCTGCTATCAGCGTCGAGATTTTGCTTACCCGGGTGCCGAGCCGTCGAGGTAGGGTGGCCGGGGCGAACCGGGCATCCAGTCGGCCGACATGGAGAAGCGCGACACGGCATTCGTGGAGGCGCCGCTCGGGAGTGGGACGGCGGCGGCGAACTTCGACTTGGAGGAGGAGAGGACGGATGGGAAGGAGGTGGTGGAGATGCCGCAGCTCATCAGCGAGTTGGCGGCCATCCTCGGAGACCGGAGACGATTGGTGAGTCTTCGGAGAATGGAGCGCGCGAGAGAGAGAGAGAGAGAGAGAGAGAGAGCGAATGAATGGACGAAGTGGAATGGAGAAGTTCGTACTAGTTGTAGCAGACAGCTTTGAAACGAGGAGATATTAGCGAATCCGAACGTAGGTTGCCATTGGCTCATTATCTGCAGAGACCCAATGGGATTGCGCCACATGTGTTGGTCGATCCAGTCTGGTGTGTAGGTGGGATTTTTTTTTTATTAGATCTATGTATGGCTTTTTCTATGGTGGAGATTTGTGCTGCATTATTAATTCAAGTTTTTCCAGAAATACTTGTGAAAAATGGAAAGAAAAAATGGAAAAAATAGCTTTCCCTCTCTTCATGGGCGTTCTTCACATTTATGAAGGATTTCCTTTGATCTGTTTCTCGATTTTTTAAATTTTCAATTTCACCTAAAGACATGTAATATGAGATTTTCGAACTTCAAATTCTGCTCTTAACATATCCAATATGAAATATTTGCCCTCTCAAATCTAGTTCCTCGAGGCGTCTAATTATTTCCCTGACATAAAAAACTACGAAAGATCTTCCTTCTTCTTTAGACTTCCATAAAATCCCTGTGACTGTGCGTGGGGCCGGCAAAATGTCCATGCAAGGCCACCCGCCCCGCTCGTCGTGAGGCGGGGATGGAGATGGAATTCCCACCGTGGTCGGGGCGCAGGGTGGAGATGGGGACTCGTCAACCCAGCTTGCCTTGCTTTTTTTTTTTTTATTAAATTTTTTTATTTGATTATTAGTTGTTATCTTTATGCTCCTATTATTAATACCGCAAAGTTACTCATTTCGAAAATGCCCCTTGAATGTATATCCTGTTACATCTAAATAATTATTTTCTTAAAACATTTATACATTTATTACATAGTCATTCATTTTAATTAAATTTGGTTGGGGACAGAGAGGGAAAATTTTCTACTCACGGGCCAAGGATAGGGCTTAGGGGTCAAGGGTGCCTAGCAGGGAATTTTACGAGAGGATTGAGTCTCTCACAATTTAATTGTCAATGAACTTTCAAATTGTTCAATGGGACAGCACTTGATTGGTCTAGCTGAGAAAGTTTTAATCTGTACCAAATACTCAAATGGCAAAGAGTTGGGCAGCCATAGCCTTCTCGGACCTCTATTGAAAATTGGAAAAAAAGACCCTGGTAATTATTGCACCGAAGATACAACGAAAACATCTAAAATTTATCTCAAGGAACACCCAAAAAGTAAGACGACTGAAATCAACTCTAAAGCCATACCTGAGGTGGTGCGCATGCGCATGTAAACACTTGATCTTTCTTTCCACTTTCCGACGTGGGACTTGGTCCAGATGCATTCACGTCACAAACTAGGCTCTAATCATCCCCATTGTCCGCGCAACGAGCCATGAGAAGAGCTTGATCAGCATGTCCATCTCTCTCTCTCTCTCTCTCTCTCTCAAAGCAGCAGCAGCAGTAGCAGTCGAGGTGACTGCCCAAAGCGAAGCTCGATGGAGGCCACTGTGCGATTGCAAGCTTGGCCCAAGGCGGCCAGGCTAGATTGTGGGAGGAAAAGAATTTTACATCGAGTGTGCGTTTATTTCACGGAAAACTCAATTATAAAGGAAAATGTTTTCCGGGAAAGCATTTTCCAAAAATACGGTTTGTTTTCCTTTGTTTGGTGATGTATAATTGAAGATGTTTTCTGCCGTTTAGATCCCATTAAAAAATAATTTCACACTTCATCACAGGAATTTTTTTTTTCCTAGCTGGCTTTACAAGGGTGAGCTCAATTCATTTTGCGAAAAATAACTTTAAAAAAAAAAAAATTCGAATTTTCAGTTGTTTTATAGAAAATGAATTGGTTAGGGAAACATTTTTCATCAACAAAAAAATGTCCTCTAAAATAGAGGAAAATGTTTTCCGTTTTTAAAAAGAAGAAGATATTTTCCTCACTTACTCTCTCCTGTTTCACATCCCTACTAGCCCACTCTTGTTTCTTCTTTTTTTTCTTTTAAAATATTCTTTTTTCTCCTTTTTTTTTCCTTCTATCTCAGCCGATCGTCAACCACAAGCAAACCTTGAGTTCACAGCCTCAATCAAGCTTGAGGCTCACTAACCTGTAGCGAGCTTGAGCTCGCTGAAATTTGGTGAGCCTCGAGCTCACCTTTGGTCAGTTGCCAACCGTCACCATGGCTAGCGACCAATCGAAGAAGGAGGGAAATAAAAACTAAAAGGAAAAAAAAAATTAAAAATAAGAAAGTAGAAAAAATTTAAAAAATTTAAAATTTCGTTTTTATAATAAATAATTATTAAAGGGTGTGCACGAAGAAAAATCAAATCAAATTTTCCATACCTAAAAGCGAAGAATATTGTATAGTTTATTTTCAAGTTTCAGCAGAACACCATGAAATATTGTTATTTTCCTAAAAAATGGCTTCCTAGTAATGGCACATTTTCCATAAAATGAATGGACTCTATCCAATTCTTAATTGAAGACTTATATAGAGAGTTGGGTGCTTCATCACGTATGCAGATTTAGGAAAAACTATTCAAAAAGTCTTAAACTTACTATGCAATGGCCAATTCATTCACATATATTTTAATTATGTCAATTTAGTTCTAAATCTTTTGACGATTTGTTAATATAATCATTCCAATTAATTTTGATTGAAAATTATTAACATAGACTCTAATTATCCTATATGGCGCGGATGACACTAACATGAACAAAATTTGAAATTTAACAAAAATTCCGAATATTCTTTCTTTCTTTCTTTCTTTCTTTTCCAATGTAGCTAAGGAGAGTACCCTTGCCAGCCATAATGAAAAAAATATAGAAAAAATAATTAAAAATAGAAAATTAAAAAAAAAAAATTGCAAAAATATATATATTTACGTCACCATTGATCATGTCACGTAGGTTAGTTGGTATCCACGTTAAGATTTCTTATCAAAATTGGCTAAAATGATTATATTGACAAATCATCAAATGATTTAAAATTAAATTGATATAATTAAAAGGCTTAAAATTGAATTGGTCGCCTTATAATAAGTTTATAACTTTTTTTGATAATTTTTCCCAAAAAAGAGTCCATAAAAAAAAATGATGATGAATGAATATTGTTTTGATGGAAGAAAGTCGCTTTAATATGGGAGACAAATATTCAATTTATCCTCCTTGAAAATACTAAAAATCACTCATAAAAAATGAATGAGTGAGATATGAGCGGGTACAAATAATTTTAAGTTTTTGTTTTTATTTTAGTTCCAACCATCAAGCGAAGGTTAAAGATATAGAGTCCCGTTCATCAATATTTTATTCTACAAATCTACGATAGGTATAAAATCGCTATTATCATCTCATTCGTGGAACAGATTTCTTTTTATCCATCAAGATGCACCAATTATGACTTTTGGCACATGCCAATAAGTGCCCAAATCAAAATTTTATCCATTAGCTGAATTAGGATACTCTGTTAATTTAAGGATTAATTAAGAGGGCTTTATACCTTTTTAAAAGTATGGCACATTTTAAAGACTTTCGCAACCACGTGTAATTGTGTTGTGATATGTACTTAGCGTAAGATGATTTCAAGTTTCTAGATGAATCATAGAATTGTGCTACGCATATGTGTCAAGCATATATCGCACATATCTCGTGCACGTGTCATCAAGGCCATAACAATCACAGGCTCATCGAATCGCAAATCAACCTCTCTCCATCATCAGATCAAACAATTAACCTCTCTCGCACAACCTTTTGGAATCGTCGCCATCACCATGGATGGGGATTGAGATATACGAGCTGTTGCTTCTCGATTAGAGCAAGAGCGTCGATGGCGATAGCTAGGAGAGGATCACCTACTGGAAGGACCAGGTCATGCTCTGAGGGCTTGTCATGACTGTTATGCTGGGGAGCTGGTTCTACATCATCACTCGCGATCTCAACCTAACTTTCGATGTCATACCGTCCCTGAACATTGCCGCCCGACTATTGGGATTCTTTTTTGTCAAGTGGATAGGGCTCTTACTGCAGTTAGGCCTCTCGATTGCACCCTTTAGGGTGTCCAAACCAAACTGTAAACCGAAATTTAACCAAATCGAATCAAAATTTTCTACATTTTCGATTCGGTTTTCGGTTCAAATAATGGAAAAATAATCATTTATCTTGCCGATTCAAATTCGTTTCAGTTCGATTCGATTTATAAACCAATTCAAGCCATTAAAACTTAATAGTCCTGAACTAAAATAGATCTCTAAGTGACTTTATTTGCTCACTCGACTCCTAAGCCTAAGACCTGGAGAGGTCGAGGGAGAGGGAGAGGGAGAGGGAGGTTGAGAGACGGCATATTGGTTGCACACGACCGCGAAGGCAAGGCTGAATGACGGCATGTGGGTGGCGAATTTGAAGGTCGGCTCTTCAATTCTTGATGCTGGTGAGCGAGGCGACTGGGTTGCGTGCAGCAACCTCATCTTCGTCATTTTTCTGTTCTTCATGCTCGACCTCTTTAGGTAAGTTCTTTTTTTTTTTTTTGGTCGAAAAGAACTGACATTTACTAAGATTAACTCGGAGTCTTACATAATACCGATGGAGAAAGATCGGTGCACAAAATATTCCAGAGAGGAAAAGGAATAGAAAACAGCCAATTAGATGGTAGGTTGTTGAGACGATGATTCCGGACGATCCAATCCGCTACGGCGTTTGCTTGTCGTGGGCAATGGATAACCGTAATGTTTTTGTTTTGGGCTAGCCCATTCCTGCATCGCTGGACGACTTCTTTTAGGTTCCATGGAGGTTCGGCCCGGCCCATCACCATTTCAACTATCCCGGAACAGTCGCTTTTAATGAAGCACTTAGCAGTTCGACTTCCAGAGTTCTCCACGTGCGGCTTCTTTAGTTCGTGTGTGCGCCTAATCCCGTGTAAAATCGCCTCTGCCTCAGCTTCACTTGCAGAAGAAACCCTAGCAGAAGCCGCGAAGCCGTTAAGGGTTCTTCCTTCGGAATCGCGCATCAAGCCCGCAACCGAGCGAGGGAATTCGCCTTCTCGCCAAGCCGCATCCACGTTGAGTTTCAGATCCTTCCCTGCAGGAGGCTTCCAATGAGCGGGTTTGTCTCGGTTGGGTTTCTTTTTGCTGCGATTTGATTTTCTTCTACCGAAAGAAAGATGCTGGTCTTGTGCTTTGTGATCACCCAGTCTCTGCCGGTGCTTGGGTGCTTGCTGTCGAAAGATCCAGCAATTTCTCATCTTCCATATGTTCCACAAGACCATACCCGTAAGTTCTGGTTCAGGTGAGTCTTGGTCTTTTCGGAAAGCGTTAACCAGCCACTGATCTGTTCGGTTAATGTTGTGTGTTGGTCTGATTGTGATAAAAGCCGGGTCTTCCCAGATTTTCTTGGTCCATTTGCATAAAAACGAAGATGCTCTATGGTTTCGGGTCTTTTACCGCAGAGCGGACAGAGGGGATCGCTGACTATTTTCCTTGTGTATAGGTTTTCACGCGTTGGGAGGGCGTTTTGACATATACTCCAGAGGAAAGATCGGACCTTTGGTGGCACGTCAAGACTCCATATTTGCGTCCATAAGGTGCGAGGTGGTTGATATGAGCATGAGGGACGGTTGTGATCTTTTATTTGTGTTTATGATTGCTCATTATATCCACTTTTGACGGAGTATTGTCCTCGTTCATTTACCCGTCCATATGAGCATGTCTGGCTGTGGTTGATGGCTTAGGGGAACTGCTAGAATTTCTTTTGCAACTCTTTCTTCGTACAGTTGATGTATGAGTTGTTGCTTCCATTCTCTGGATTCTTCATTGATCAATTCCGATACTAAACTGGGTTCTGTTTGATTTACTTCCCCGCCAATTACTCCTTGTGATAGCCATATGTCTTCTCTGATTCGAATAGATTTGCCATCTCCTACTGACCATTTCGTGTTTTCCTTTATGGTGTCTCTGCCAAGGATTAGACTATGCCAACCCCATGAGGGTCGGTGTCCCTTTGACGCTGTCCAGACGTCACCGTGGGGGAAATAAATCCCTTTCATCACTTTGCTCCATAGAGCTGATGGAGAAGTAGCAAGTCGCCATACTTGTTTGCCTAACATGGCCCTATTAAAGGTGAGCAGATCTTTGAACCCGAGGCCGCCTTCATCTTTTCGAGTTTTCAAGACTTCCCATCTTTTCCAATGCATCCCTCTCTTAGCATCTCCGTTCCGCCACCAAAATGACGCAATGCGTTGTTCTATGGCTCGCAGATGGACACCGGCAGCTTGAAGATAGACATTGCGTAGGTAGGTATAGATTGCACAACACTCTTGATTAGCACTTCCTTTCCTGCTTTTGTCAATAATTTTTCCTTCCAACCCGCTAACTTTGCATTGACTCTGGCCAGGATCCACGCAAACAGCTCTTTCTTGGAAAGACCCCACTCGGTAGGAATACCCAGGTACTTTCCTGTTTTCTGTAGAATAGGTACTCTCAGTTGTGTTGCCAAGTTGTGTTTCAAAGCTTCTGGACAATTGCCACTGAAAACAACCCCTGATTTATTTAGATTAATTGCCTGTCCTGTAGCGTAGCAATATTGGCTGAGTATTTGGGCAAGATTCTGACACTCTGTCAAGTTTCCATCCAGAAAAAATATCGCATCATCGGCAAACATTAGATGTGATAGTTTGGGACAATTTCTGGTTATCTGAATGCCTTTGAGTGTTCCGTCTGCTAATGCTTTTTTCATCATCCAGGTTAACACATTGGATATCAAAATGAATATATAAGGTGAGAGTGGGTCACCTTGTCTGAGGCCTCGCGAAGGATGGAAAAAAGAGGTAGGTTCTCCATTGATTTTCACACTATAAGTGACTGTAGATATGCATTGCATGATTAGGGAGACCCACTTGGCATGAAACCCCATTTGCAGCATGACATCCCTCACAAAATCCCATTCTATTCTATCGTATGCTTTCTGCATATCAAGCTTCAGAATAGCCTGATATTTTTTCCTGTTTTTTGTGGTGCGCAGGTGATGCAGAACTTCCTGGACAATGAAGATGTTGTCCTGAATTTGCCTTCCTGGAACGAATGCGCCCTGCTCTGGTTCAATGATAAGTGGCAGCCACTTTTTAAGTCCGTTTGCCAATATTTTTGAAATGACTTTATAGCTGAAGTTGCACAGGCTAATGGGTCTGAATTGGCTGATATTTTCAGGGCTTTTACTTTGGGATCGTGGACAATATGGGTCTGATTTAGTCGATTGTCGAGGACACCCTTCTGGAAAAACTCCTGTACAAGTTGAGCCAGATCATCTTTGATGCTTTCCCAGGATTGTTGGTAGAAGGAGCCATTGAAACCATCAGGGCCAGGGGCCTTGAAAGCTCCCAGTTGAAAAACAGCTCCATGTATTTCTTCCAATGAAGGTACTGCCACCAGTTCATCATTAATATTCTCTGTTATCGGGGAGGGGCATTGATATAGGATAGGTTGGTAGTATCGGGAACCTTCGAGTCTTGTATAGGTTCTCGTAGTAAGATTGAATATGTTGTCTTTGTAACATCCGGGGATCTCTACACCAACTTTTATCCTCTAATTGCAGCATTGTGATTCGATTTTGTTGCCTCCTGTTGACTGTTGTAGCATGGAAAAACCGAGTGTTCTGGTCTCCCCAATGCAACCATTTGATGCGTGACCTCATTCCCCAAAACTGTTCTTCCTGCCTTCTCAAAGTATCGATTTGATTGATGATCTGCTGCTCCTTCTGCTTTGTCGTGTGCTGTTCTGTTTGATTCGTTAGTGCTGTGAGTGTTTGGTGAAGCTGTTTGATTTGTGTATAAGCATTTGTGAACTTCTCTCTGCTCCATTTGATTAATTGTTGTGATGTCCTCAACAGTTTCTCTGCAAAAGGGGAGGTTGGAGTTGTTTTTTCTGCCCATACTTGCTGGATGAGTTCGTGATACTCGGCATGTTACGTCCCGTAAAGCTTCCAGTTTGAACCTGTTTCTTCCTTTCTTTACTCCGTGGTGCATTCGAAGGATTAGGGGCTATGGTCCAACCGATTCTTCGGGAAGGGCTTGTACTTCGCCGCATGAAAGGTAACTCTCCACTCGAGGGAACAAAGCACTCGATCGAGTCGTTTACTAATTCTCGCCCCTTCTCTTTTATTTGTCCATGTGTATGCGCATCCATGACTATCGACATCCATCGAGATAGATCATTAATCATGTTTCGAAAGCCGTGATTCGTCTATTATCTCGCTTCTTTTTTCCCAACTTTCTCCCAAACATATAGTATCTCATTGAAATCTCCCATGCAGATCCATGGTTGAGAAGCTGGAGGTTTCAGGGTTCCTAGCTCTTGCCATAAAGCCAGACGCTCTCCAAAAACTGTAGATGTGTGGACGAAGGTAATCTGCATACCTTGTTTACTATCAGGGTCAATACACTGCACATCTATAAATTGCTTTGAGCTTGCTTGCACCTTCAAGTCGATTTCCTCTTGCCACATGATTGCCAATCCCCCTGCTATGCATGTTGGATCCACCAAATAAAGTTTCTGGAATTTGAGTTTTCTACGTATCCTTTCTACCATCGTTGCTTTATTTTTCGTCTCCATGATAAAAGTAAGTTAGGCCTTTCCCCGAGCTGTTAAAGCTCTTAATTCCCCGAATTGTCGGGGTTGCCCACCCGACAATTCCAACTCACAACTTTCATGGTTTTTGTGGTGGCTTATTAGGGCTAGCCACCAAAGCCCATGATTTGTCATCTTGCATCAGATTCACTGGTGTCTCCAATAGGTCTACTTCATCTAGGAGGAGAGATGATTTTTCTGGCATACATTTCTGTTTTTTGGCCTTCTGTACTTTCATTGTCTTCTTACTGCTTTTTCCTACTTTTAAAGGCAAAAGGTTTTGAGTTTCATGGCATATCACCTGTTTGCCTCGATCTCGGTCTTGTGCTTTGCCGTAGATACAGATTCGGTTAACATTTGTTCCGAGCTGCTTTACGATCTCTTTTTGTGCAAAGCTACTATTTGCATGTTTGGGGCTGGATCAATCTCAATGGGGTTCACTTCATTCGTTTTAAGTGATGGTTCGTCTTGTTTCCCGCACTACATGCTCCTCCTCCATTTTTCCGTAGAAAGCGTCCCAATATGGACTGTGATCACCGGTTTCAGCCTTCAACCAGGGGACCATATGATCCTTTTTTATTCATTGCCCGGGCGATACTGCATATGGTATTTCTAAACAAGTCGGTTGCATAGTGCCCAATTCTACCACAAGAGAAGCAAATGTGGGAGCCGCTCGTATTTGAACTCCACCCAAAGCCATTTGTTGCCGATATCGAGGATAGCTCCCGATTTCAAAGGTAAAGCCAAGTCAATCTCAACTCGACTCGACCTCCCTGTTACGTGCATTTGCTTTGTTGCATCGGAGTTGGACTTCTATTACTTTTCCTATCCTTTCCCCAGGTCATTGAACACTGTATCTATTCTCCAACCAGGGGGAACTCCTCCAATGCGTACCCAGAAGGCGGCCTTAGTAAAATCATAGCAATGTTCAGGGACTTCTGGGATACACTGCTGTAGAACAAGCAAATTAGTTGAGTATGACCAAGGTGAATTCCTCATTACTCGCTGTTTTTCCTCCTCCGTTGGAAATACAAATGTAAAATGCCCCCGTTCCTTCGTGAATGATAACCCCTTCGATTTCCATGCTTTCTTCATTGTAGTTATGAAAGCAGGATAGTTCACATTTGGTTTGGAGAACAATTTTCCAAAAGAGTACGTCTACATTCCTCCCGTTTACTTTGGGGAATATCATTAGACACTTCAACTACGTCATCCTCGGACCCACACAGTGCCCAAGCCTTTTACATAAAGCAGCCACTCTCATTTCATTTTCTTCTTTACTCTCCATTTGCACTAATCTTTAGAAACTTGTTTAGGGCTCGGTCTAGACTTACCATCAACCGGCTCAAGTTTGTCTCGGATCCGCCTTCGCCACGCCAAACGGATCCGCCATACACTGAACTTCGGGAAAAGCGAGGCTGATACTTAGATCGGTGCTTAATGCGGCAAGGAGTACTCTTTCTGGTGAATTTTTCCCTCCATGGTCATCCCGGTTGAAGGATGCGAGCAGGCCCCAGATCTTTGAGAATGGGTTCCAACATATTGTTCGTGATTTTTTTTTTTTTTTGAAAGCTGGGAGGAAGAAAACACTATGGAAAAGACACGGGAATCTGGACAAAACTCCTGTAAATTAGGATTTAGGGTGAACACTACGGAAAGGAACAGGAATCGGGACAAAACCTGTAGATTAGGGTTTGAAAAAGGGGGGTTGACGCTACCAAGCGGTAGAGAGCATCTCGCAGAGGCGAGGAGGAACTTTTTTGGCCGCCGGAGGGTTTCAGTGGGGTGGATAACCTCTTTAGGTAAGTTCAAAGTGAAATTTTTTTGTGCATTCATGTGTATTTCAGTCAATTTCTGAATAAGATATAAACAAAAATCGCCCTTGAAATGTAGATTTATTAGTAATCTAATTGAATTATGTCGTGACTGAAACTAATTATAGATCGGACTGAATTTCATACCTTGTTCTATATGCTAGTTTCAAATTGAACTTGACAAAATCCTAAAACGAGATCCATCTAAATTTGCCTCTTTTTATTGGTCATCGGGGCCGAATCATCCCACTTTATATCATGATGGTTGCTTTGTTAATTGTTGAACAAAATTTCTGATTATTGAGTAATTGTGGAATGCCCCTTGAATATGCTTTTCTTTGTTCATGGTTCTGTTTATTCCTTTGGCATTTAATTGTGGTTGTCGGTGAGGAAATGGCCACGAATTTATGTCACGTGTGTAAAAATGATTAATCCTGGAGGTGGGGAAGTTGTGGAACTTGCATTGCAGGAAAATCTTTTTATGCCTTCATTTGTCTTTTAGTCAATTCCTACTATTTAAATGAAAACCAAAAATCAAAAACCCAAACTGATATGAACCGAACCCAACCAAACCGAGGTTTCAATTTGGTTTGGGTTGCATTTGGTTCGATTGAGCAGTTTTCCTTAACGGTTCGATTCGGTTCAGTTTTTCAAAATAACCGAACCAAACCAAATCAGTGACACCACTAGTGCCCTTCACTAGCCATGAGAACACAATGATCCAGACCTACATGGTCACGTGCTGTGGGCTCGCTTCTGTCAGTTTTTTTTTTTTTTGCACACTTGGATGAATAGATGAGAGTATGCTTTTGGCATGTCTTGGGTGAAAGATTTCAATGTGTGTTTTTTATGCTTATTCGGATATTTTTCAAATGGTTCTTCTAAAGACATACAATATTACGTTTAGTGAAATGAAAAAGCTACGATATCTTATCATAATTCTTGGGAAGCAAAATGGACCTAAAAATCCACCAATTATACAAATGATATTAACAAGTGTCCAAGCAATCTTTCACATTGAATAATTCTCACGGTAAGTCAAACCCTACACTTGCCTAGGAACTTGGCTTTCACTAAAATCGGGAATATATACATACCAAGCTCCCTATGCATGACACCCACACAATACATGGCGAACTTTTATATTTGAAATTAAAAACAAATTAATGAGCATTCCATATACTTTGAATCACAAAATAAACTTTTATTTATTAAATATTCTCCACTCAATCAATTATGACTAGACTGGCTTCCATTGGTAAAAAAAAAAAGATTGTGCAATTAAAGAAGCAATAAATTAGTGGGTTTTTTTTTTTTTTTTTTGATATCATATTTTAATGCTCAACTCACTCTTAGACTTTTGTCTTCTTCTTTGTAGAATGTGAGAGTCGAATCTCACACCTGAACTAAATGTTTCCACCCCTCTGAGAAAGCAAATTAAGCTGATTAAAAATAAATATGGATAAAGTATTGTTGAAGAGATGGGATTGTTGGAGTAAGAGTATGGGACTAATAGAGAGGAGAGAAAGTGTTCATGAAACTGATTTGGACCTCCATTTATTTTCAAAGATCAAGGTGGTGAGAATGTCGGTAGTTTTCTGCCATTTATTCATTTCTAATCTCAGAGAGTAAGTGGAAGTGAGCAAGAAAATGGAATCACCTGCAAATTGAATGAGAAATGCTACGGTTTTGTTCCTTTCGCTTTACCTCGTATCCTTATCGAATCTCATCCTATAAATATCTCTAAATCAATCGGCTAAACTTTTAACAATTATTGACATTTCCCTTTCAACACAATGACTCTCATTCCCCTCTTCTTCCTCCTACTCTCCTCTATCCATGTTAATATATGTTTAACCTCTAATAGATAAGTCTTGAAAACCCTAATCTTAATATAAGTCCAAGTTAAAAATCAAGATGGAAAGGTCTTTAAGCAACAGCCCTTCTAAAAGATGATAAAATGACATATGCACAACAGATACACAATATATGCACGCCAAATGCACGATGCACGATGCACGTACAACACATGGAAATTTCAATTAGACATTCGTCTTTGAAATTAAAATAAAGTCTTGAGCATTCCATATACTTCGACTTACAAAACAAATTTCTATCGTGTTAAACATATTCCACACAATCAATTATGGTCAAACCCACCTGCATTGGCAAAAAATGAACACATTTAAAGAAGCAATAAGTCAACTTTGGTAAAGATAATTAAAATCAATGTTGGTGCATGATGGATAAAGCGATTAGATTGTTGGAGTACGAAGATTGGACTTACAGAGAGTGAGAGAAAGAGGAAACAGAGGAGAGAAAGGGTCAATGAAATTGATTGCGTCTTTGGTTAGGTCTAATGGCGTAGCATGTGGGTTACGATGTTCATTGTCTCAATAGCTGATCTTATGTGAGATTTCAAGACAGGTAAACTAACTTTATCATATGCACGATTTTCATGAGTTAGCTTGTAGGAATTGCCATAAGTCGTATCATTGCCCCGCTCCCATTTTGGTTGTTTTGGACTACTTTTGATATCAGGTCACCTAACGGCCTATAAAAAGCACCATATGCAGTAATACTCACAAAATTGGCAATCTTGGGCCATACAATCTTTGAGCTTCCCTAGAACTATATTGCTATGTGCCTAGGTTTTTTGTGGCAACTTTGGTTATAAACCTCCCGAGGGATATGACTCCTAAGAAGTGTCGTGGTTCATTCTGATTCCAATGACTATGGCTGTCCCATTCTACATTGAAGCCCACTTTGCAATCAACATGTTTGTTGGGTCTATAATATTGTTCATCTAGGAGAGAAATAATAAGAATGATACAGAGGACTATGCAAGAGTTGTTGCTTGAGATCTAATATGCGATGATGTAAATGGACCATTGTCACTAATATTTTCTATCTTCAGGGACAACCCACCTATCTATATGTACTTCGGGCCCTCCTCGAGTGGCCGAGTGCCAATTCCCTTGCACCTTCATTGTAATTGTCGTCACATCACAAGCAACTTCTCAACAGATCACAATCATTTTTTCCCCTCTTCACGAATCACTAGTCGAGGATAGCCGCTCTCTATTGATGGTCTATTATATATAACTGTCACTTTTTCAGTTGGCCACTAGACTACTGAATTTGAAAGAGAAGAAATGGTTCCATCATCATCAACTCCAATATCAACACTTCCTATCATATATTTTTGTGAAACCTATGTTTAAATGGACTAACCGTGTGCACTTATGCTTTCGCAGGAGGATCAACATCCGTGTGCCGGGAACTCTGGACAAGACTAAGTGCTGTTTGTGCAATGCTCAGAGAACGGAATCATGATCTTCCATCATCTCAACAGGTTCTCGATTGAAGTTCAGAAGGAAGAGAGAGCCACTAGAGAGTACGCACCGGTCATAGTGGACGGTCTCAAGCTCAAGCACCCTAAGATACTTCTAAGCTTGTCGAAACAATCCTAAGCTTATTATACGATTACCAATTTAATTTTAAATCTTTCAGTCGTACCGGTTTAATCTTAAATCTTTTAATGGTTCACCGGCCTTTGGCTGAGGGCTGCGAAGCTTTCAACCAGTAGCTAATGACATGTGTAAAAAAGAAGAACAACAAGGAAAGAAAGAAAAGCTTTCACCCACAATAATCCTTTTATTGTGGAAACAAAAGTTTTTTCACTATCGATGTGCTGTCGATCTCGTGTTATCTGTAAACAGTAATTTTTTTTAGTAAGCATGGTTAATATATTCTCAAAACACTCGTTAACAAACCCCAAATGGAAAAAATGAAGGAGAAATTACACAAAGGTAGTGTATATATGCTTGCCCCGAAACTTTCACTGGTTAGACAATATCTCCCTAGTTTTATCCAGCAGTTAATCCACCATTATTATTTTAGTTGGCACGGGCGATGCATGTGACTTTTAAAGGGTAAAGGTAAACCAATGAAAAGTGTAATGGTTGCTCCTAAACGTATACCAAAGGGTCGAGATAAAGCAATTTATAGTGTATGAGATCAATAATCAATAAAACCAATAACATTTTTAATAACGGCGGAATGTACTTTGTTGGTATGACTGTTGTCGAAATAATTCTTATGAACTCTCTACATCATTTCACCTACTAGATAGTGAGTTAGAATTGTGTTTGAAGGGTTTAAAAGGTCATGGTCCCTTTTTTAACAAGAAGTCCTAAATATGTTCATGCTTATTTGAACTAAAAATGAGGATGCCCTCATTGCGTGCGACGAAATTAGCCCTCAATGGATTGTTAGTTTGATTAGAGATATTTTGCAAACATGGGAATCATGAATTAATGGTGGGTCACGATTCGATATTTCATAAGATTTCAGATGGAAACGTGACTTTTAAAGGGTAAAGTTAAACCAATGAAAAGCATAATGGTTGCTCATAAATGTATACTGGACCTAAGTCCTATCTCAATCAAGAGCTTGATGAATTCCCATCATCCATGTGGGATCATGGCCATCCATCTTAAGTACGGAATCAAGCGATTTAGTACACTTGCTCATATAAGTGGTGCTGGCTATAGAGTCTTGGCAAAATTGGATCATATCGGGTCTACGCACACCGAGCGCATCCTATCTATGTGGACCAAGATGTCCTTGCCATTAGAATTGTGGCTTGGACGGGGTCGTCCTTTAAATCCTTATTTGAGGGGCGTGATCATTGACTTCTTAATAAAAGAAATGAAGCCAAGGGATCTTTCATTACCTCCAGATGCTCTATTTGTGAGCAAGCGAGTATGAAAGATTTCTTAGAATGGTCCACCTTAAGAGTATGGGTTAAGGACTGGCGGGTCGAGATAAAGCAATTTATAGCGTATGAGATCAATAATCAATAAAACCAATAACATTTTTAATAACATCGGAATGGACTTTGTTGGTATGACTGTTGTCGAAATAATTCTTATGAACTTTCTACATCATTTCACCTACTAGATAGTGAGTTTAAATTGTGCTTGAAGGGTTTAAAAGGTCATCGTCCTTTTTTTAACAAGAAGTCCTAAATATGTTCATGCTTATCTGAAGTAAAAGTGAGGATGCCCTCGTTGCGTGCGACAAAATTAGCCCTCGATGGATTGTTAGTTTAATTAGAGATATTTTGCAAACACGGGAATCGCGAATTAATGGTGGGTCACAATTCGATATTTCATAAGATTTCAGATAGAAACGTGACAAGACTAGTATCATCACTGAAATAGTGTATGGAAACTAAAATCGATCGTTCTCAAAAGTTTGAGGACCAAAAGGGTAATTTGTTATGGAGGTTGACACCTCGGTGGCCCATGGCAATATAGCCGGTCTTGACTTTTTTCCGACTAATTTTGAACACAAATTTTTTCATGTTACGACTTATATTGTCGCCGAGAGTAGAACAAGGACTACTACTCTATTCGAACAAAGTATAAGAATTAAAAGTGGATTCTGTTAAAACAACAGAGGGCCAAAAATGTAATTTTTCCTAATTTTAAAAAAAAAAATCAAAGGGAATTTCAATAAAAATAGATTAACAAAAAAGAAATCATCGTTATCATTTCGAAAACTTGTCTCATCGCTAAATCTCATTTATGGGAGAACTCGATTTTCTAAAAATTTATATTTAAGATATGTGTATAAAAATTTGTCATTTTTAATGCGTTTTCCAAAAAATCATTTATAATATGTATACAAAAATGTCATTTTCCATGCATATGTCATGTGTTATGTGTAATACATGCATTAAATATAAAAATATATTTTAATAAGCGTGGTTAATAAGTTCATGAAGAACACTCCCTAACAAGCCGGCTTTACCTCACAAAATAGGGAAAATTATACAAAGTCCCCATGAATTTTAGGGGGTAATTTACGCTAGCCCACGTACTTGTTATAAGGTCTCCATAAATTTTCATCTTGCTACGGCTGTTAGTTCATCGTCATTATTCCAGTTAGCATGTGCAATATTCATGACTTTTTAAGAGATAAAAGTGAAAGATAAAAACAAATCGATTACTTCTAAAGGCTTTATTTATTTCTTAGAAAATGAATAATTTTTAAAAATATGTATTTTTAAATAATTATTTATAAAAATGAATAAACGAAAATATTTTCACCGTCCACGAAAATTCATAAATATTTAACGAAAATGACTAATTATTATAATATTTTTTAAGTGCTAAATGGACCATCAGATAAGACGATCAATTTTTTCTGAAAAGTCACCAATTTCCCAATAAGTCAACATCGGACTTTGCTTGTTTTTCACATAAAAACTCTCATCGCATGCACCATCCACGACGCGATTCATAAACGCAAAAATCAATTTTTTATTATTTTGTATTTTTTATATTTTCATTTCCATTTTTTTTTTTAATATATCCGTTTTTGCTATTTCCCATGCGCGTTGTTCTTCTTCTTCTCCGATCTAGGGGCTCTCTCCAGCCAGAAACGTCTCCCTGCGAAAACTCCATTTCCACTCCACCCCCAAAACCCCAACCGACTCGGATCAGCTCTCCGCCGCCGTCCCCGACGGCCGATCGGCTCGATCCAATCTCGGACCGCCACCGCCGCCTCCGCCGCCGCCTCCGCCGCCGCCATGAGTTCACTCTCCGGAGTACGCTTCCCCTCCGGACGGGGCGGGGCCGAGCGATCGCCTCCCCGCGCCGTCCCTGGCTTTTCTGCTTAGGGTTTTTTTTTTTTTTTAGCGGTTTTATTCGTGCGTGACGCGAATTTCGATGTGCGAATGTCGTGCGCAGGGAACGGGCTCGCTCGCCGGGTTCACGAGGCTCTGCAAGGGCATGGCCGTGGTGCTTGTCGGGGGCCACATTGTGGTGCAGATCCTCCCCGCGGCCGTCAATTATCTTGCTCTGATCCCCGCGAGGTATTGTTAGTAACGCTTCGTTGTAGTTTGGATGCTTCCTTTGTTTGAGATTTAGTGGCTTGAGTTGCTCGATGTCCGGGGGCGGAAGTCTGGGAGGTGGATTTTTGTGGTCCCGGTGCGTGATTTGTTGCTGTAGTGGCGGATTTCGGTTGCGATTGCTCGTTCCGTGTTCGTTTAATTTTGAATGAGTGGCTTGAGTGGAAGGTCGTAGTAGGATGCTTGAGGATAGATGTTTTGCACTAGTTGATCTGGCTTCCCAAGCAAGTACAGATTGAGCTTCTGTGACGTTAAGTTTCTGGCTGATTCGAAATTGGGACTCAGAGCTGCCGATTTGCCCTTTCGCAAGGTGTCTAGAGTGCAGAGGTTTCAAGTGCCTAGGGATATAAGGGCGAAGTTTTCATGCTTTAATACTAACATTTGACGTTTATCAGTGGTGATGTTCAAGATCAGAGGCATTTATCTGCTTCAAATGCTTGAGTTGGCCTCATATTCCTAAAGTATAATGGAGTCCTTTATGGATTGAAAACCTGTTGCCTTCAACAGATAATTCTTTATCTCGGCTTGAAAATTAAAGTAGTTAAGTTCCTATTAGATGAGAGGCAATCACGTGCTTACTATACTGTACTTCAGGAAAACATTTAAATCAGTTTAAGTTGGTCAATGAGAACTGAATAACAGTAAAATATATACTTTCATATCTATTTGAATTCCTTCAGGTTAGTTTTCAAGGTTTCAGGAATTTGCATTAGAGCATAATATGGGATGATTGGAGAAAAAATTGGAGGGACTACTAGTAAAAATAGCCTCGTATCAAGACACAGATAAAAAAAGGATCTGGAGGAGGGCGGAGGTGCTTTATTTTGCAATACACTCCTTTTAAACCTCTAAACAAGCTTTAACTTTTTGCTGACATAATTTTCCTGTCTGTGGAATTATTTCCAAACCTTCTGTTGGTACTTTCGAAACGTAAATGTGAACTTGATGGCATGTCACCTCCAAACGTATGCTATGCAGCTACTGAACCCACCTATAGCTTTAATACTGCTGCAATATAACTAGTTTCAGTTTTTACCCTGCTGAAGTCCTTTGGTTAACTTTGCACACATGCAGCTCTATTTGCCTTGAACTAATATGACAAGTTATAGGCCCTGAACTTACTGGCTGCTTAAGTTTGAGTTCGCTGCCACTAAGCATGTAGCAGATGAGATCCTGAACAAATTGCAAGTATTTTATGCGCGCATTACAGGCCTGAGATGGAGAAAATGTCATTAACAAGACCTTAGTTGGGATTCCAATATAGAATCTATGCAGCTATGTAAGGGTGTAGATGAGCTTATATTTCCTCAATATATAGATATACTGAAAAATCTAAGTTGATTGTTCTGGAAGTTCTTCATTGGACCTTCTAGAGTTCACATGAAAAGATGACCAGAGAAGATGGGGGAGATTAAGGGCCTGTTTAGATTGACTTTTCTTTTATTAATTTGGTTGATCTAAATCTTGTGGCTCACACATTGACCTTTCTATTAATAAATCTGAACATTCTACAACTTTCCCTATGCTGAAC
The DNA here is from genome assembly GCF_016545825.1 of Eucalyptus grandis. NCBI lineage: Eukaryota > Viridiplantae > Streptophyta > Magnoliopsida > Myrtales > Myrtaceae > Eucalyptus > Eucalyptus grandis. The sequence continues at coordinate 12,487,617 of NC_052621.1, forward strand.
TGTTGACACGTGGATTCACATATATTCTGAAGAATACCCTGAAATTTGAATTATATATTTTAAATTTTTGCAGGAAAGCAAAAAAGTACCTTTTGCTTTTGTTTAAATGCAAACAAACATGCCCTGAGCTCTTCTTGGCCTTAATGTGCACAAACATTGTATGATGAGATTTTGAGGTATAACAGGGGCCAATATAATTTGCTGAGAGAATGGTATTTTCAGAAAGTGATGCCAAATGATCTATGAATTAAGAACTGTAGTTATGATTTAAATGACTAGAGAATAATTGAACAGCTGTTGCGTGACTTTGCTATAATACTATCTACCTTATTGCTAGGACATGGTTGGCATTGCCAAATTCAAGGTAGAAGTACTATTTCATAGTAGAAAAATTATCTACATCCTTGCTCCTTTTCAATAACATCTTTTCCTTGTTTCTCATAAAAAAAGGGGGGGGCTACCGTGGACTTACTTTGCCTTATAGTTTGTCACAGCAGAGGAGGATTTGTGCACTATTATCTAATTGGTTCTAATTATTTCCATGTAATACTTCTAATTACAGCAGATGACTGTCATATCCCTCAGCAGCATATGTTTTGAAGTGTCCTCTATGTTAGAGTTTCCAGCATGAGATCCAAAACGGTTCCACAAATAAAAATATTATGCCATGGATTAGTTTTAAGTTTTATCGTCAACTTCGTTGGCCACCTACGGTTCTTGGTGAAGGCTTAATGAATTATTGTTATCGTCTGATCATAGGTGCATGTTCTGGTATCGTTCTGGATCTCATTTGTGATTTGTTCTTCTTTGTAGGACAATTCCTTTTGCTTGGAATCTGATAACGGCTGGTTATATTGAGCAAACAGTATATGGGGTATAGACTGCATTAGTTATTCTTTTAAGCTTCTCTAGTGCCTTGCTTCTTTTGTTCTTGTCTTTCTCATTTCGTGATTTCAGTAAGCTTGTCTCTGCTTCAGGTTGTTATCAGCACTATTGGTCTACTATTCATGGGAAAGATTCTTGAGCCCATATGGGGTGCTAAAGAGTTCGTGAAGTTCATCTTCATTGTCAACATTTTAACTTCTCTCTGTGTTTTCGTCACTGCCATCGCCTTGTATTACATAAGAATGGAGGAAAATTACCTGTAAGTGCAGTATTACCTATATAACCTGAGTGCAAATTATCTTCCGACTGATGCTTTGAGAGGTTTTTCAACTTTCTGTGTGTTTACATGTTTTTCCCTTCTATGTTATTTTCGTTTACTATGATGGTAGAAGCAAACATGTTAGTCTAGAAGAGACCTCATAAATCCCAATTGCTCATCTGGAATTTAATGGTGGATCGGATATCTTAAGCATATGTTTATTGTTGCTGCTGCTTTATTTGAATTAGCACAATACATGTATCAATTCTTCTGTATATCAAATTTTAGGATTTTAGTTCTTTTATTATTTGCTCCTTGGGTATTTTACTGTTTTATGATTAACCTCCTCATTTAGTTTTGTGAAAATGCATGTCTAGGTACATGCCACTATCTGGTTTCTATGGGGTCCTTTCAGGGTTCCTCGTTGGCATTAAGCAAATTTTACCTGACCATGAGTTGCCTTTAGTGAGGATTAAAGCAAAGGTAAGTTGTAAAGGCGTCAACCTTTGTTTCAGCTCTCTCTAGGGTAGAATTTCTCGCTAGTTTCTAATGCACTGGTCGTCTTACTGGCCCCATGCAGTGGTTGCCATCTATCATTTTGCTACTGTCTGTCATTGTAAGCTTCTTCATCCCAGAGCCTACAGCTTATCTGCCGATGTTAATATTTGGCACATACACAAGCTGGATTTACCTTAGGTTCTTGCAAAGGAGGCCTGAAACTAAGTTCATGGGGGATCCAAGTGATGATTTCTCCTTTTCTTCCTTTTTCCCGGAGCTATTAAGGTAATTTCATGATTGTTTCTTTCTTAACCAATAAGATTGATGCCTTATATGTTTGTTTAGGTGTGCAACTGTTCTAGTTTTTACTTTTGTCGTTCTCATTCACTTTAATAGTGCTTCTTCAATCATCTCCTCTCCAGATTGACATCTCATGCCAAGTTTTTCTCTTCTCTGTTCGGCCTGCAGGCCCATAATTGATCCTTTTGCATCAATATTTGCTCGGTTGTGTTGTGGAAAACGCCAAACTTCGTCTGAGGCCCAGGACTATGAACTGGGCGATAACCCATTGCTGGGTTCTGATCCGATCGAAGCATCTAGGAGAAGGTAATATTCTCTTGTGAGTTTTCACTTACCAGTTCACAAATTGAACTTTCCATGTAGAAACAGTGATACACTGATGCTCATAAGTTCGGTTAGAGAAGGGAAAAACGGAAATGAGAGAAATGGTTCCCAAGACAAAGAGGAGAATTAATAGCCTGATCCTTCTCATTTAAATAATCCATGATGAAATAGCAAGTGACTTCATCCTGATTTAGTTTTGATAAAATTGAAGTCCTCGTGAAGTTAATGCCAGTCTACAAGTGCTGGGGCTTTCAAGTACAAAGGCAAATCTGAGGACACTAGTGCAATGTAAAATACCATGCAAAATCCATGACCAGACAAATTTACAGCTAGTTTCATCAATAATGATATATGACGGGAGCTCTACTGCTGCGATAAAAATTGTGGTCTGAAGATTGTTATCGTTGTAAGTGGGATGCAAGTTATGGATAATTTGCAATTGGCTTTTATTTTAGAGAACGAGGCGCCCGGGCTTTGGAAGAAAGGCTTGCAGCTGAGAGGTTAGCAGCTGCACAGACTGCGCAAGAATCTGGGAAAGATGCCACCGAGAGTGTTTGACAACAAGAGACAACTTCCAGTTTGGAGCAATTACGGCAGAAAGTATCTTTCTCATGGTGAAGTCAGAAAGGATGCATTTCTGTGTGCCTATTTTGTGGATTATGTTACTCATGGTACAGGAATTTTGTCTTCTTTGATACATTTCCTTTGCACTATTTTGCTTTGGCTGTTGCTCAATATACGTCGGATGACTATAAAAAGAAAATTGTTCTTGACTCCTGAGAAGGGCTTCTTTCAATCGCTGTTTAGCATTCATTTGTTTTGGTTGACGAAGAATTCTCATGACGGTTAGAATATATTTAATTCTCATGACAGTTCAAATCAAATTCAATCCATTGACAAGTGACTTAACCGGTTCGACATGTTAAAAAACGTGAACTGTACTGTGGTGAATAGTATTGCGACTATGGGAATTGGTTAGGATGAGATCATCCATATCGTCATCACCACAAGACCTTGTGAAGGCAATCCATCGTAATATGTCGATGCAAGCAGTGAAGATCCATCGTGGAAATGGTTCTGCATTGTAAATGTAGATGACCAACTTTCAAATATTTACAAATCATCAGTTGTCATTTCAAACAGACCATGAATGCAGCTAGATCTCCGAATGAAGATTCGGCTGGGGACAAAGCATACAGACTTAATAGACAAGTTTACAAGAGTGACTGAAAAATGCAAGATTGTAGCCTATGTTGATTCATGGAAAGAGCGGAAGATAAAACTGTAGAAATGGTCAATAGAGTACAAAAATGATTCACCCAGGCTTCAAACCCAACTGATATCCTCCTCTCTAGTACACATGCAAACCTGTTGCGATCTGTAGCTAAAACTACGGGTTATCTTTAAGAGTAGCTGCAAACATATTGCCTCTGCCCAAGTGAACATGCTGATTATACTGAGAAGGGTCGTGGGTTTATTAAGAATTCCCTGCTAATGGAGTGGTCATCTTAACCCATCCACAGAGGAGAAATGACGATCCCTTTTATCAAGATCATTTACATTTTCCGCAAACAAATGTTACAGTAGAAGCAGTACAAATACAAATCTTAACAAACCACAAATGACGTACAAAGTCCCCAGTTTTCTCCGGACAGAAGTTGATTATCATCTTGAACAGACAAAGTGTTCACCCATTTTTGGGTCTATCATTGCCTAACAAATCAATCTTACAGATGCAATATTCCACTATCGTAAAAAAGAGACTATACAAGTCTAGATCAGTGTCGAGCTATTTTCTCGAATTCTAGAGAAAACTTGGCAATGCAATGTATCCCATGTGACAGTGAAAGTATGAATGCCCGACTGATCACTCTTCGAAAAGCTCTCCAGCAAAACTTTGTTTATGGACCATCTTTCTGTAATCTGTGAATTCAAAGCGACATAAATGTCTTAACCAATTGTACCAAAATGTTACCAGTCATATCAAAACATTCATCACAAACAAAGCGACATGGCGACTTTGTGCTTCTTGCCAGCATGTGCAAAGGTATTTACTCTTGTTTATGGCACAACTTAAAGGAGAAGCACAGGCAATGGGACGAATGCATCATTTTGGCTTGAATTATCAGCACATTACAAGAGAGATGAAATCCTAACCTTCTTTATTGTTCCACAAAGCTGCAGCACAGCTGTTGAAGGGACTCTCAAGATTGGGCTCTGCAAGAACACAATATTTGAGTGGAAGAAAACAAAAAGCAAAAACAGGAGATTGATAGAAATAGTTATTCAGACCTCCCAGCAGACTCTGAATGGACAAAAGAATGGTTCTGCAGTCATACGCTGATGACCACTTATCCTGTCGCCACATTCCACCAAAGATGTCATCAATTGCATAGACATTAAAGCAATAAAAAAGAAACAGTACAGAAATTTAGTAAAGAACTCAAAATTTCATTATTGTAAATCCATTACTCTTGAATTAATTACTCAGGCTATTTATTTCATAACAAAATTTTCAGTTTTCCTCATCAACAGAAGATTCAGCTTGGCCCATCACTTTTTCAGCTTCAGTCTAAAATACATTTACATGGAATTACCAATCACACTATTGTGAAACAAAGATGGAAAGTGGAAAATCAAGTAAAAAAGTCACAATTGCAACCCAATTATGCATTTGAAAACTGAAGGGAAAACGATTTTGAGAAGGGTCATATTTTCATCCATTCCTCCTCCAACTTAATTTTCTGATTGTTGAATTTGGAACAAGGACATCTCTCACATTTATTTGGCTTAAATCATGTGAGTTATCCCATATTTGGAACCCATTTATTATAGGCTTTGTCAGCGGAAGTTTCTACAGGGATGGACACTGTGGCCCTTTTGTAAAATGCCATGTCCTTTAATACACATCATAAGTTGATGTTTGATCCAAGAGTCTTTCCTTAAAATCCCACTTTGAATATTCAGCTTCAAGCAAATTGCTGACATACTAGGTTCCAATAACCTAAAATCCACCCCAACTAGCGAACCGGACATTCAAAACTCAGAATGGAAGAAACATTGTTCCAATTGGCAAAACCAAGTTATTGATGTCTGACTTGACTCTATCCTTGTAGGAAAAATGTCAGGAATGACCATAAGAAAGCAATAAGAGTAAATGTCCAAAATTTTTGCAAACGCCAGGCAAAACAAAAGTACAGGATTAATGTCAACTCCCCAGAACAAAGAATTCTGTGCCATCAAATGTCTTTGATAAGGTTTATTAAGAATTTTGTGCCATCAAATGTCTTTGATAAGGTTTATTACTTGCTGAGAAAGATGATACCTGAAGGATGTCAAGACATATATTGCCAAACTGATCGACATTCGGATGGAAACACAGAGTCTCAAACTTGACTTGCGGTGGCTTGAATGGATATTCCAATGGGAACCGCAATGAAAGCTTGTAAGAGAGACCCTCGTACACCGTGCCTTTTGCACCCTCAATTGTGCCTACCCATGAGAAAATACTTTCACCTTCAGGAAATGCCGATACTCCAAGATCTCCACTCATCTGCACAGGAAAGCATTCTCAAGTATTTTGATGAAATTGCCAGACAAAAACATAATAGAAAAGGAGAGACGAATGCATAAAGAGTTGAGGCAAGAGACAGAAGAGCACAAAATAAATCAGAAACTTATTGTTGGAAGCTTGAAAAGGTATCATATTTATTAATGAACTTTAAATTTTATCCAATCACTAATTACAATGCTGGCCGAAAAAAAAAAATGATGACTTGTTGCAATGTAGCATATGATTTTCTGTAAAAAGCAGAGTGATCTTGAACTTATTGCAAGTACTTTAGAGTCATTAATCATCTTCCCCCAAAGTCTCCGAAACAATCTCAGCCAACTTAACAAATTACATGGGCAACAGTATCAGTGCCTTCATTCTATCTTCAAAATACTGGCAAATTAGATGCTCCTTCATATGGGAGATGTAAATGTGGTACCTCAAGACTTGTGCAAATAGGAAGTGAAGACTGTTAATTTGGTCGACATCTAAGCAATAGTAGAGATTGCAGAAAAAGATGCAAATGCAAGGAGAAGTTTCATTTACAATGTGCATTATCTTTAGCCCAAAGTAAACTAGGGCCAGTGATTTTTCTTTTTATGGCATAATAACACATTTTTTATGTGATGTTAAAACCTGGAAATTTAAGAATTAATTCTGGTACATAAACATGTGAGTCAGATATATAAACATGTATAACGGTGTTTGCATGTGTATAAATGCATTGGATTAACATAAACAAGCTCACCTATTTGATTAAAGAAGTCTAAAATTGTTTAAACAGCTGCAGATGACTATCTTGCATGCACGACACTTTTAATTTCCACTTTAAACAAATAGGCCTATCTACGCCACAAACATGATTGAGCCTCTACGTGCCCGACACATCATTGATGAGCAACGCAACCATCCCAGAAGATGTCAATGCGATCGTTCAGGGACACCTAAGTAGTTCTTTGTTATGATCTAAACATGATTTCCTTCCTCATTTGCCGTCTGGAGAACAGAACCTCTTCTAATCCACACACAAGTCCGTTCCATCACCCCAAACCCATGGCCATGTGGTTTGCCTCCAACTTCACTACCAACCCCCAACGTACTTCGCAGTGAACTTCACAGAAACTATGACAACTCCACCGACTAATGACAGGAATTCCAACGACCATGGTCCAGACAATTCAAAGCAAAGAAAAAGAACAAGAAAAGGCACGTTCTTTGGCCGGGCACAAGCAGCAAAAGTCGATGCAGATGCGACCGGACTGGGTACAAATTCGTCAACAGAAACGCTATCCGAAAACACCCAAATGAACAAGGAACGCTGCACATACCATCAGCGCCATCAGTTCCTTCTGGAGCCTGCAAGAAAACAAAACCAAGAAGCCAACGCAGCAACGATCAAACCCCGAAACTCCTCAACAGCAAGAACCCAACAAAAATTTCCCCAAAGGAAAAACAAAAAACAAAACCCACCTCTGAGTGACGGAGGTCGAATCGACGGGAACAGGCGAGGCCTTGGCCTGCTTCGGCGCCTGCCGGCGGCCGGACACCGTCGACGAGTTGTCCGCCGTCGGGTTCTGCCGGACTTCCATCTTGCGATCAGATTCCCAGAGAAAACCCTTTATTCCACCTTAAATTCTTTAAAAAAAAAAAAATCACATGCTTTGCTCTTGCAATTTATGCACGAATCGCTCGGTGGGGTGGGGGAGACGACCGGCGCTGGTGGGCGGTGGAGGAGGAAGAAAAAGGGAGCGTCGGAACGAGGAAAAGGAAAGATGTGGGACGGTTGCTTAAACCGCAACCACCAAAATAATGCAAAAATGATTATCCTATCTTATCTATCATCATTATTATAATTATTACTATTTGTACTAACCAACAAATAATTGATGTGACAATCAATTAGGGCCCTTTTGATTCCATTTTTTTTAGATAGGCAGGAAAGTGCATAGCTTAATAAAGTGAGGTCTGGTTTCGTTTTCTTTTTATTTAGGCTTTTTCCTGGGGCTGCCAAAGAAAAATGAGGATCTTTAGTTTAGTTAGGTTCATCGTCCTTAACTTTTTGGATTTTTAAGGCAAAATTAGTTTGTGGATGCTAAAATCAGGATTGGCTTTATAGAAGTGGTAACATTTTCAAGTTAGTTTTTACTATGCTACGATAGATATATTTTTGCTGAATTCATGTGTGATTTAGGGTCTGTTTGTTTATGTTTCTTTTCAAAAAGGAACGTAAAACGCGTTTAGGTGCGTTTTTTCCTTTTTTGTTCTTTTGTTAAGAACAAAAAAAACAGAAATAAGAAAACACAAAATTTGTGTTTCTTATTTCTCAAACACATTTGAGAAACACATTTTATTTTCTTCTTATTTTTCTTCTTTTTTTTTTCGCCGCCGCCGACCTCGGCCATGGCCTGGCGACCGGCCGACGAGGGCCCGGCGGCCTCGCCCGCCACGGCGAGGCTCGCCGCCCCCCGTCGCCGCCCCCAGGCGAGGCCGAGGCTCGCCGTAGCCGGGCGAGGGTCGGCCTCGCCTTGGCAGGCGAGCCCTCGCCGAGCCTCGCCCGGCCGGGCGAGCTCGAGCTCACCCGGCCAAGGCGAGGCCAACCTCACGCCCGGCTGAGCGAGCTCGATCTCGCCTAGATCTGCGGGCCGAGCTCGCCCGGCGGTTGGCGAGCCTCGGCCTCGCCGGATCTGGACGAGTTGGCGTCGCGGGCGATGGCCCGCGAGGCCGCGCCTCGTCGGCCGGCGGGCGAGCTCGGCCTCGCCGGATCTAGACGAGCTCAAGCTCGCCCGGCCAAGGCAAGGCCGACCCTTGCCCGGCTACGGTGAGCCTCGGCCTCGCCGGGGACGGCGAGGGCCGGTGAGCCTCGCCGTGGGCGGGCGAGGCCGCCGGCAAAAGAAGAAAAAAAGAAAAAGGAAAAGAAAAAAGAAATAAAAATTATATAAATTTACCAAACGTGTTTTTATTTATTTTTTATTTCCTAACAAGTTTACCAAATGCGTTTTTGTTCAAAAATTGTTCCCCGGAACGTAAAACACTTTTTTCTATTTCTGTTTCTTGGAACAATTTTTAAACAAACGCAAACAAACGCACCCTTAGTGGAACTTGAATGAATATTTCTCTTTCTTTTTACCATGAGAATGTAGGTAAGTTTTGTAATTCAAACACGAGATTGCTTATAATTAAATTTTCATTGCCTCCTTCCTAAAATCATTCGAAGTTCTTCTTAATCTCACTATCTAACACTTGCTAGTACGTTAATAGAAGGATCTAAAGTTGTTAGTTCTATGTACTTTTTTTACGCATGTCATTTTATATGAGACATAACTAGAATTAGAGATAATAATTCTTCACATGATACAATAACATAACTCGAACATAATATGAATCTATTTTAAAAAATCCGAATTTGACACGAAATTAGAGATGAGCAAAAAAAAACCACCAAAACTAAACTGAACCGGTCGATTCTAGCCGATTCCTAGTTTCATGTGTGAAATCAACAATTGGATCACTCAAACCAGACCGATTATTTTATTTTTTATTTCTTTCAAATATGAAAATCCCTAATACCGTCACAAATGTTGCTCTTTCAAGCCTCTTTCCCTAATCTGAAACAAAACCCTAATCCCATTCTCATTCTTCACACCTCTCTTGCTCAATTTGCTCGACTCTCTTGTCTCTTGCTTGATTCAGTCACTCTCACACTTGCTTGACTGTCAAACACTACCCTCTTGCTTGAGTCGCTCAATGCGACCCTCTCACCCGATGTCTCCCTCTTTTGCTCTGTTTTTGGCTAACTGTGATCACAATCTCATTTCATCGAGATAGATATCCAATGCACTATTTTTATTTTATTTTTTGCCAGTGGTTCTTTCCCTTTTGTTCTTAAACAATAATGAATTGATTTTTTTTCTGTGTTTTGTTGATTCTCTAGTGATTCTATTATTCATATGTTGCTTCAAGTTTTGGGAATTCATAGTTGTTCATCTTCTTTCCTAGTCACCTTGAAGATTTTACGATGATCTAGATTGGTGTTTACGCTTTCTAACTTCTTTTTCGTTCCAGTTAAGTTTTTGTTTCTTCATCTTTTCCATTTTTGTTATTTTACGTGTGATTTGTTTATCTGTTGTTCTACAGAGAACCATCAAGTAGGAAAAAGAAAAAAAAAATGTGTCACCAGTTCCATTTACCCACACGAGATGTGGATTGGACTAGCCAAGTCCAATTCCAAGACCAAATGATCTGGTTATTGAATCGTGAGTGAAAAGAGGACTACTCGGAAATCAATTACCCTTACACAAAACAACACCTCTAACTTGAAACTAATTTTTAACCTTTTTTTTTTTTTTTGAAATTGATACATTTTTACTGTTTTCTTTGTTCTTTTCATGAAGGATACTTTCACAATCACATTTAAACCACTTTGTAAACAACATAAAAGAATCACTGAACTAAAGACAAAAAATACACCGACGCCACATGAATTGCCAGCCTTTAACGTTTTTGCTTCTCCCACCATCTTTTTTCCTTTCACTCTCGCCCTTATAAATACAACCAATTCTGAATTCAAAAGACACTTGATGCAAATTTGTATCAAATAATGCATACATTTCATGCTAAAAGAATACATAAAAGGGTCTTTTGCAGCGAGGATGAACCTAATTTTCGGACAGCCAAAGAAAAACGAAACCTTAAATTCCAAGAAATAGGTGATTTCAATCATTTATAGGGAGATTGCTTCTTATTGAACTCGGGAGGTGAACGTCCTCTCTTCTATAATCCTCGAACAAAGCCTCCTTCAACAGTCATGGTTAAAAAGCAAAGAGACAAACATCATTTTCTACCACAATGATGGAAGGACTTTGACCTTTTGATCCCTCGTTATTGTTTTTTCAGCTAATTATTTTTCCAACAGCTCCAATCATTATTACACCAAATTTCTTGGTAGATGTGTCATATATGATCATCAGTCTATTCCATGCTGGCATGCTCCAGCTGGTCTTGCAAGGAGACGATTGAGTTTTCCAATTATTTTGGAGAATCAAATGCAAGTTCCAGCTTCCCTCCAACGCTTTGGACAATCGAGGAGTCGATAGTGTCGTAATGACGCGAAGGAAAAGTAAAAATTTATCCGGACACCTTTTTGAAAATAGAGGAAGTTAAGGGACGATGAACAAGAATTCTTTGAAGCTTTACAATTCAGAAACTAAAGAATTGTGAAAACTATAGAAAAATAAATAAACTTCTGCAACTCCTCCAGCTCTTTCGAGCTTCGATGCTCCGTAACCGCTGTAAAACAGCCTTTATTGTTGGTGGATTTATTTACCAACTAAATGATGTCACCGTGCGTGGGGAGCAGTCGCTTGAGGCGGCATTGATGGCTGGTTTGGCAAGTCCGGCTGCCCTCCCTCCACAACATCAGAATGCCTAGCAATCTCCGAGTCGTCGGCTAATCCATGGTCATGAGAAGACTCATTGGTCATCTCTAACTGAGGCCAACGGTCACTTTCGATCTCATGAAGGCTCTCTTCACTTCTGTGGTTGTAGGTTTGCAGGAGATGAGCTGGTGTTGCTGGCCGGCTGGAGAACGGCGGGTCGGCATTGGAGTGGTGGCTTTGTTTGGTGTGTTTCTTCGCAGTGGTATGCCAGTGCTTGATAGCCGTTGCGACATGATCATTGAAGATGGTGGGCTTCATGGTCGATCCCATCTGCAAATAACCGAAAGGAAACCAAGATTTTATGCCAGTGAATCGCAAGTTTTCTATTTCATTTCCTTTCCGGTCTAAATTCCAAACATTCGTGACACCAATTTTCAGGAAATGTTTCTGTGAAATTTGATGGAAGGGGATTGATTTCGTTAGTATTAGTGTGCTATCGCCACAATCAAGAGATTCATTGTCATTCAGGTCCTCGAAAACACAAGGAGATTAGCTGATAAACTATAGCGAAAATTAATAACATAAGAATTTACGGACCTGTGTCACCAAAGCATAGAGAGGCAAGGTCACATAGCTGCAGAGGACCTGGATAAAGACCCTGAACATTGAAGAAATCAAATGAGGCATTAGCTTCAAGAAATATTAGCTAATGAACACAGAAAATTCTGTCTTGTTCATACTTTGCACGTGTATTATGCTTTCATGTTAATCCTTTTTTATCTATTTTGCTCAAAAGTATCGACGCTGAATAAGCCTTCTTCTCCATGTACCGCTGTTTTTCTCAAGTGATGTACGGAAAGTAATATGAATTAGGTAATACTGACCCCATTGAAACTCTGAAGATGATATCTGCAGTGCGTTCATGGAAGCAGTTCTTCAACCCAAATGAATACTGAAAACAGTGATGGGAACCATAATCAGGACATACGGAACTTGCAATTGACATGCACATACTTTCAAAAAGCGGTGGATCAGATCAAATGCTTACCGTGCCCCAAGCGAAAAAGGCTAGTTGAAAAGCATTCTGCAATCAAGAAAAGTGGACAAAGAACAAAATTTTGAGATAGAGATACAAAATATGAACAAGGTTTTAGAAAGAACATGAATTATACGAGGATGTTACTTAAAAGAAGTTCTCAGTACCTGGAAAAGGACGAAATGAATCAATAAAAGGAGGAGACGTGGGCGTCCAAACCAGAAAAGCTCATCACCGGGTTGAACCACAGGAATGCCCTTGACTATATTTCCCCTCTCTTGAATGCGCAGTCCCAGTTTCGTGATTATAACTTGCAGTTTTGTCCCCACCAGGAGTACTATCTGCAAGATCCACCCTTTGATTAATATATCATTCATCAACATTCCACTCCCAAAATCCTCAGATGAGATGTTTTGAGAGGATGAGGAAATATGGATTACTTCAAGCTTTTGTGCTTACAAACAGAGTAATAAACGGCAACCATATATAAGAACGCCATCCTGCAGAATAGAACAAAAACGAAAGCAAGTGATTCAGTAACCGATAGGAAACATAGAGCAGCCAAAGAGATTGAAATAGGAAACTAGATAAAAACCAGTTGTAAGATGTTGAATGAAAACTTAATGAAAAAGGCGTTAGCATCAGGATGCAGAGTTTTTGAAGACACTAATCAAAATTATATCCTTTTTTTGCAAGTGAAGGCAGCAATAATCATCCGAGCTTACCATGCGAATTGGTCAGAAGGAACAGCACTGCAGAGAACCAGATAATCGGGCTGCATGTCAAAAAAAGGGAATTGTGAGACATATATATGTAGTCAAACAAAACGAACTGCACGTTAACATTAGGTAGTTCCTACCTTATTCCAACGACTACTTTAAAATCATCCTCAAGTGATCTTTGGATGTAATCCTGGAAGTCGAATTTTGTCTCACTTCCAGGTGGCAAATGTGCCTGTAATTGCAATTTAGGTAAGCCTTTGATTGACCTTCTTTGTAACAATGATAGTACTTGGTGATGTGAATGTGACTACTTTGCATGACGATGAGCGTGTGCTTACCTTGATAAATCCATGTCTTAGTGTCAAATAATCAACCTTCGTGACTGATCCAAAGAACTGTCTGAAAAAGCACACCTGACAGAAGGGGAAGAAAACTTAGTTCAACTCTAGGGTGGATTTTGGTTTTTTTCCTTCCATTAGAAAAAGTAACTTTGTTTATATTTCTCAGAGAAAGATAAAAACATTGATCACCCCTGAAAACAAAGCTAAAATTGTGATCAAGTTTGAATTTTGCTACCAACACATATATTAACAAAAGGGCTGTGAATCTTCAAATTTGCATCATGTACTAACCGAACTCAATTTTAGACTCACAAAGTCAATTATGCGTTGAACCGAATTGCTAATGAATAATTTCTGTTTGAGAAATAATAAAATGATCTGCTGACAGATATTCGAAATCAACTTGGACTTCAGTACAATAGAGGTGTATGTTATCTGGGGAATTGTACTTACTATCCAGACAGATATTTTCCATCTGCTCCAAAAGCTCAAATGCCTTTGACCGAATGATGTCTCTCTTGTATACCTAAACCTCTCTGGATCTGCAACAGAGATTTGGCTCTGGCTTTAGCCATAATTGGACGAGGAGAAGATAACAATCCAACATCATTTATGTTCGACTAAAACTGAAAGCACCCGCTCATAACCAACCAATCGGGTATTACCTACCGCGACTTCAGTGGACAGAGAATATCAGACACAATTTCAAACATACAAAATTTAAACAATTCACTCTTGTCAATACCTAATTTTTCCACGTGAACATTTAAGGGGGTTAACCACATGGTAGTGGTTGATGGGCGTTTTTAGTGTAAAATTCATGGATGCTGACAGCGCACACAGATTCGCTAATTAGGCAAAGTGTAACCAAATATCAGTAATTTTTGGGGCATATTTTGTGTTCAGAGTTTAAAGGTTACCATTGAAGTACTTGTATTCATGTGTCTTCGTCTCTTTTTCCCATGCTTCCCATCGTCTCATCTGCAGCAACAACCAAACAAAGCCACTCAGAGAGAGAGAGAGAGAGAGAGAGTTCTTCGGTTTGTAACTTCATATTGTACCTTGATGTTGCCCAGAGCCAAAGTGGTGAGGCAGTACAGAACATGGAAGATGGCTAACACAAAGATGAATATATGGAGCTGATGAATACCGTACGCCGTGACAAAGGCATACTCTCCCTGCACAGAATGTTCAGTACAAGTGAATACTATATGCAGCGACAGAGATTTTATCATTGATCCATACTCAGAGAGACATGTAAATGAAGAAATGCACACTTTCTCCCGAGTGCACAGGGTAGTTTCTTGAACTAAGGGCATGTTTATGTGATTTGACCATAACTTTTAAAGGCGATGAAGTGATTTGACAGGGATATTTGAAAAGCTTATCATTACCTTTCCAGTGCAATTATCGTACCCTTTCGTGGCCAGACTCCGGCGGATAACCCCACCGAACTCCGAGAACTCCAGGAGTCTACGGCCGGACTTTTTAGCCTCGAGCCCCTCCTTACAAGGAAGCCAGGAGCTCGCGATTCTCCTGGGGACGCATATGTTCGATATTGGACCTTGAAGCACTGTCAGAAGCAATGATATGAACCCCAGCAGCATAAGCTCTGCCCAAGCGAACAAAAACAGAAAAAAGCAGACAACTCATCAACGAAGCGTGCTATGCCAAGGAATCATTAAGAGACTCTGAGTTTCTGTCAGTGGAAATTGGCAAGAGCAAGTCAGATCTTTAATCACCTGATTTAACCTTCTCTAATGCTTCAACAAGAGCTACCCTCCTCTTTCTCTTTAAGAACTGCAAATGGCAAGAACAAACCAATCAGCGACATTCATCAGACCATCGGAAAAGACATCGTAGCTAACACAACAGTTTAGTGATCAATCCAGTTAGTGATAATCAAGCTCTTCAAGATCACCTCACCTTTTCAAAGAGATGAATGGCATGTTCCAACAAGATGGAAATAGCAAGTATCACGAAACAGACGATGGCGACCGCCCATGTCGCAGTATACTCCAGAGTACGCTCCTTCTCATATTTCTCTGCCATTGACACACCGTGAAGATCCTCGACGCCTCACCAGAAGTCACTGTCTCCGGAGAATTTCCACGTCGAAAGAGAGCAAGAGGACACTCCAGTCCAAAACGAAGGAACCAAGAAAGGTAATGGAATGGAGGAGGAGAATGAGGTGGTATGGATAATATGTGAAGCAGTGGTGCTATTGATGAATGGGATTATATATCAGCGGGGTTGAACATTCAAACATCTTGACTTTTCCACGTGGTTTGCGTGGGAGGCGGGGCAAGGCGATGACGCATGACTTTCAACGCAGACCGGGGCCTTCGGACTTGATCTTCCGACCCATCTCATAGGATAATTGCGACTTTATTCGAGAACGAAAGCATATACTTAAAACAAATATTTCATTAAAAAAAGGTGTGATGGAGAATTTAGTATTTTTTTTATTAAATATAGTCATGAAATTGGGATATCTACGTGGTCAATTCTCAATTCCACTTTTAGAAATATTAGAATCTTTCGTGATATATTTATTAAAGTGACGAGAAACTCTAGAAAGATTCCTCCCTTTGACCGACTAGAGCTGCACCGTAAAAGATCAACATGGTTGGAAAAAGATGGACATTTTATATGCTCAATAGTGAATTCAGCGTTAAATAGTGACCGAAAATTAGTCAAATGTCTTCTAACCCCCACCTCACTCAAAGTAATGGCATTCCCAAGTTTATCCAAATTACTTGTATTTTCCAAAATAATGCATCACGGCATGCCCATATCTATTGAGAAAAAGTGTATATTTGGTCCATGAACGTACACCGTCTTTCTAATATGATCCTTAAACTTATGAATTGCATAATCGAATATATAACTTTATACAATTTTATAATCAAATCCCTTCATTTTAATTAATTGAACCTAATGTGATGATTGCCATTGGCTAGAAGTATGACAGTGAAATAATCGATAGACTATCGAATCGAACGCTATTGGAATCGTCTAATGAGGTGGTATGATTGTCATTTCGATAATTCGGTCGATGTAATTTGATTGTCTGTAATTTGTCCAAATCAAAGATTGGGACACTTTGGGCATATTTGTTTCACTAAAAATTAATGATTTTGAAAATACTTTCCTAAAAATAATTTTCCATATTGAATTTTTTATTGTTTATGAAGATATTTAGAAATAAATTATTGTCGATAATAAATCATCTTCATCAATTAATTCTTTCAAGCGACACAAAGAATTATTTTTATAAAAAAAGTTCAAATTATCTATTTTTGGGGAAACAAATAAAGTCTTAATTAGAAAATTCTACAAATTCAGGTGCTTAATTGCACACATCTACACATTCGAGGACTAGAGTGAGAAAAAGGATATAACAGTGCAGAATGTGTGCTTTTTCCTTACATTCAAAATAATAATAATAATAATAATTGCAAGATCGTTAAGGAGGACCATTTCCCTTTAATTATTTATTTAGTTCCTTAGCCGCCATCGAGGACCGCCGCCATCCATGCTTATTCAATCTTGTTTTATTAATTTTGGATGTGCTGTCAATGTCTGCTATTCGAATGGCCACTTGCCCTTTTTGTTTTTTTGTCGAAGAACGGTCATATGCCCTTTACCTGTCTCTTTCTTCTCTCCTTCCTCTTAGCACATAATTTAATTAAAAAACCTTTATATTTTTCCGCGCAAGTGTATGCGGATTCGTACAGAAAAGTGATTGTCGAATATTATTTTATTTTATTTCATTTTCCAGTAATATGGCTTTCATATAAGTATGAACGATTCCCATGTGGCACCTCTACACTTGCATTAGACTTTTGTCTTCTTGAGTGTCTGTCTTTTGTTTGTGTCAGGCTTCCATCTTGTATTCTTTATAGGCAAAATCTATACATCTCTTATCTTCACCAAAAAAAAAAAAAATTCAAACTTTTGGGTCAACAACCTTCAATCATGGGATGCAGAAATGGACATATGATGAATATATAAGGAAGATATATCATTTTTATAGCACCATTTGTTTTGCGAAAAATCAATTATTTGGACAACGTTTTTTTTCTTAAAAAAATTATTTTTGTTACTTATAAAAATAAATGAACGAAAAATATATTCCATTTTTTTGTTAAATGTTAAGCGTGAATTGTTGTCAATAATGAAAAAAATTTCTTGATTAATTATTTTAAACAACACAACCAAGTATTTTTTAGAAAAGTATTTTCTAAGGATTTTTTTTTTTTATAAAACAAACAGGGCCTATTAATCAAAACTAAAAGCTGGAGAGGAATTTTCTAGCTATTACATGCTTAATTAGTAAATCACACTGATTAATTATCAAGTCTCAGAGCACCTGTAAAAGAAGTAGCTCCCCGTCCAAGAGCTACTTTACCATATTCTGAATTAAATGGTTTCAACAAGTCCTCTACAACAGGTCGTCTTGGTCCGATTTAGAACTAGCCTCAATAGTTTGCAGCCATAGGTTTATTTTATATTTATTGAGATCCGTATGCCAAAAGAGATCATGTGATTTAAACCCGTGAAAGAATTGCCATAATAAGTTTTTACAAGAAAATTGAATAAAAACAAAACCCACTTAAAATTAGCTTTTAAAATCTTTTATCACGTATGCCGAGGTGAGGCCTTTTAGGGTTTTAATGGAGTTGTTTAATAGACCCGCGAGTCTGATGCATTTGTCAAGAAAGAGGTGAGCAAGATGAAAAAAGAAAGAAAAAAAAAAAAAAGGAAAAAAAAAAAAGTCTTTAGACGAAAATACCCCAGCTGAAATAAGATTTGACTGGCTTTCAACTTGAAACCCTTATTTAAGACTAAATCTGTCATTTCAATACATTATTTGATACAAATTTTTTGAAAAAACCAAGATAATTGCCCAAGTGGGTATCATTAGATTTTTGCAACTTCATCTTGCAGCTCTTTTTCTTTTTTCCTAATTAGCAGTTCTTAATTTTGCAGATTACATATATATATATATATATATATATATATATATGATATAAATGATGGGCCATCAATTGAGGCTTTCAATCCGCCTTTGAAGTTCATGATCTTCGTTGAAAAATTGAAAGTTCATTTGCATCAATTATATTCATATCCATTCCTTTTTAAGTAAGAATGATATTTGGTGATACGTTACTCCGCACATCATATTCATTCTCAATTATTGAACTAAGTTATAGACAAAGTGCACACAATGTGATTACATCGATATATATAATTAAATGGAAATTCTAAATAAGGATATAAAGTGTCCTTCTTTTCATTTAAAAAAAAAAGATTAAAATTGATCTTATTTTAAATAAAAGTTTAAAGTATTCTCATTTTTTTAAATTAGACCTAGAGCAAACATCATTTCAAATAAAGCATTTGAAGTGGTCACGTCACCTCAAAAAAGGCTTTACGTCACCAATTAGCTAAGGGCATTTTCTTTTTAATTTTTTTCTTCATTTTACCTTTTTCTATTTTTTTCTTTCCAAAAAGACAAACTTAAAAATAAAAATAAAAACTAAATTTAAAAAAAAAAAAAAGAATACAAGTAGGAGGGGCTGCCGCCCCATTGCTGGTGGGGCACCGGCCATGGTCAGCGAGCAGCCATAGGCAGGACCCTCCCACCTTTTTATTTATTTATTTGTGCTTTCTTTTTTTCTTTTTGAGTTTTAGCCTTTTCTTTTTCTTTTTTCAGTTTGTCCTTTTTTATTAAAAAGAAAAAGGGAAAATAATTTTTAAAAATGTTAATGACGGAAATTCCCTTCACCAGCTAGTGAGATCAAGCCTTTTTTAAGACTAATACAGTTACTTTAAGCCCTTTATTTTTAACAAGGTTCATTTCGGGTTACGAAATGCCTCGCAAGTTTCATGAACCAATTGAGCCTGGCCTATGTGGACTGCTGGCATCCAAAACAATTTGCATACTGTTAATGGAACATGAACATATGACTTTCAGTTTCTTAAGTGGGAAATCCCTTGGCGCCATAGCCAACTTTGCAAAATAAATAGTAGTTTAAATGATCTGAATGGCTCATAACCGCATATTCTTTTAGGAACTATTATATTTCCAGACGAGTTACCCCCTACACTACGAAAGAATACCTGTAATAAACGTGATTGCTATCTGAGAGCAATTTTAGAACTTAATAGATTTCATAACGCCCTAGGTGGCCAAGTCATATATGATCATCTCTAGAGTCATAGAGAGAATGGAGAGAATGTTTATTGGGCTTAATCCTAGCCAGAGTTGTATGATGTGTTTTTGAAATAAGTAATTACAGTGAGAATATATACAAAAACATAATTATAGGTACAAATGCATTGCATATTAATACCCCCAATCCGAAATAGGTATAAGAACCAACAGATTGGATCTCAATAATGCATGTCGTGAACTAGATTGTCCCTTGGTGAATATTTCTGCTAGGTTATCCAATATAGGCATGTAGCAAACACGTACATCACGGGAAGCAACCCGTTATCAAACAAAGTGAAAATTCAATTCGATGTGTTTGTTATAAGCATGAAACATTTCGTTTGAACATGAAAATTCTAAGGCGACAAGCGTGCCGCTAGACACCTTTTCAATTTGACATGCAAATAGATTGGTAAAAAGGGTTCGGGAGCACCTAAATCATTAAAACATCGATACGCATCTGGGATTTTTCAAGCACTAAATGATGTATTTGTTTGAACAAAAGAAGTTTTCAAGAATTATTTATTGTGGGCTTTCACTTGTTTGGTTTACTGAAAATGATCAGTTAATGGAAAACCATTTACAATCAAAGAAAATGTATATGGTCAAAGTTAAAAAAATGAAATCCTTAACCTAAAAAGGAAAAAAAAAAACTTTTTTGAAAAATGATTTCTTAGAAACTATCTTGATGATTTTTTAATGTAGTTTATCTGACTATTTTTTATCGAAAATTATAGTCAGTCACAGGAGTGCTGACGACTTAATGTAGAGAATTTTACCCAAATCAATGTCCCTTGCTTTAATTTTTGAGTTTTTTTTCCTTTTCTTTGGTCACTGTTCATCATCTTCTTCATCTCCCTTTCCCTGCATTACTCATCTCCGGTCAGACAATTTTGCTATTCTCTGGTTTCATTTTTGAGTGCTTGGTCAGGAATACGGAGATGGCACTCTGGCCTTCCGAAGAAGCTCGTCCATCAATCCCTCACCGCCAAGTTGAACCAGATATGATGTCGACCTTCATGCCGCGACGGAGTTCGAGCAACTAGATCTGGGGCTTGAGCTTGACACCCCGGCAAAGCTCGAGATCATCAAGCCTGGTTGACACCACGGTAGAGCTCCATGCCTTAGTAATATTCTTAACTTTCACAGCGATGGAGCCATTTTGAGATGATGGACGATCCCATTTTTCTTGGATTCCACGAATCTGACTTTGGAGGGATAAGTGTTCAAAAAGTCATAAACCTTTTGTATTTGTGTCAATTTAATCTTAAATATATTTTTTTTGGCCAATTTAGTCATAAACATTTTTATGTGAAGCCAATTTAGTTATTTTAGGCCAATATTAGCCGGATTTTGCTGATTAGATGCTTTGGCCGGCGACGTGGTATGATCGGCGCTAACGTGACAATTTTTAATAATATTTTATTTTATTTTATTTTTGATATTTTTTCTTTTTCTTTTTCCTTTCCTCCACCTTCCTCAGCCGATCGCCAAACCTTGGCGACCGGCCAAAGGTGACGGTCGGTGAGGTCGAAGGTCGACCTTGCTAGCCACCTCGCCAATGGCCACGAGGGCGGCCTCGCCCATGGTCGTTGAGGCTTGCCCGCCCGATGCTGCCATGGGCGAGGCTCGACCCTCGCCAGCCCGGCATGAGGCCACCCTGAGGCCGCCAGGCCCTTGGCGACGGGGCTCGCCCTCGCCGGCCATGGGCGAGGCTCAACCCTCGCTAGATCCGGCGAGGGCAAGCCTTGCTGCCCAGGCCTCGAGGGCGGCCTCGCGCTGAGCGAGTGAGCCTCACCGACCATGGATGAGGCCGTCGTCTCTAGCCGGTCGCCAATGTTCAACAACCAGCTGGAGGAAGGAGGAGGAGAAGGAAAAAAAGAAAATGAAAAAATAAATAAAAATTCAAAAATTCAAAAATATTAAAATATTATTAAAAATTATCTACGTCCAACGCAGATGAGGCCACGTTAGTCGCCTAACATCCAATCAACAAAATCTAGTCAAAATTGGTCGGAAATGACTGAATTGGCACGGCATAAAAAGGTTTAGAATTAAATTGATACCAAAAAAAGGTTTAGGATTAAATTGGCACAAATACAAAAGGTTTAGGACTTTTTTTAACACTTTTCCTGACCTTCGGACATGCTTTTTCTAAATTTGAAGACATCAACACATTAATTCGCTCTCTCGTCGAGAGATGAAGCAGAAGTGAATGAGCAAAGGTAAGGAGATTGAGTGTGAACTCTCGAATAGCTGTTTCAGTCGGAGCAAGGCATGAAATTCTTCACACCCCGGCCCGAGGATAGTTTCCCTTTGTGTTGAGAAACCAAAGCGCAAAATGTGTTTTGAGTTTGAGGAAAATTAGATGGAGGATGCTAGTTGTTCTTCTACAAAATGTGTAGAGTCCAGTTTGAATTTTGAGGTTCCTTTTTTTTTTTTTTTAGCGCTATGAGGGGCCATGCTTTTGAGGAAGAAGATAAAGAGTAAAGGAAAGAGAAGGAAAATAAATTTTAAAAAATAATAAAAAATAATAAAAAGAAGAGGACAATATCACAAAAATTCTAACTAGTATACATTTATTATAAAAAATAAAAATAAAAACTCTAAACTAGTACACTTATAATAAATTTACCATCCGTTAGTTTCTACTTATCATTAAATTATTGAGTTGGATGACATGTGACAATTGACGAGTATCTACTTTAAGGTTTTACCCTCTATTTATCATAGATGTATCGGATTGTGATTTTTTATGGTATTAATCCAATTATAGAAACTAACAAAGGGTATAAAGTTTTGGTAGTCAACAAATTAGTTTTGAGTAAATTTGTCATAAATATATCGATTTTGGATTTTTATTAGTCAAAACATTAGTTTGAAGTAAATTTTCATAAGTGTATTAATTTACAGTTTTTGTTGGTCAAAAAATTAATTTTCAATAAATTTGTTACATGTATATCAATTTAGAGTTTTCCATGATATCAACCTTAAAAAATATTAACCACCGCCCGCAGCAGCGCAGCTGGCTTGGGCTCTCTCCCCCTCACGAAGGAGAGGAATTCGAATCCCAGAGGCGTCGTTAAGGATTCTTACCTGGAGTACTGTGGTGGTGAGTCTTGTAGTCGCTCCCCCAGGGTTTTCTCGCCCGCTGTCGGCTTACGGGGTTCCCTAGGTCAAAAAAAAAAAATCTTAAAAAGTATTAAAAATTAAAAATAAAAAAAACTATAACATATTTCAATACAACAACATGTCATATCATTGGCTATCATGCCACATAAGACAATCGGCAATCGGCAATGACTAAACGTCACATCTACAATTTTGCGATAAAAATTGACTAAATGGACTACATTAGCCAAATTGAAAACAATTTAGGATTAGATAGCAGTCGTATAATAAATTTATGATTTTTTTGGATAATTTTCTCCTTTGGAAAAATGTTTGGCAAATTCCTTAGCAACTGTGTGCCTATAAAGTTATAGCTGGTTTTACCTAAGTTTGAGAGATACTGCAGTTTTAAAGTACAATTGTTAAACATAAAACTTACAGCATAGTTACAAGCACAACATGGTTATTGTTCGACCACAATTATACCAAACAAGCCCTTACTGTATTGATCCAATCTCTAGGGTCTTAATCGTATGAGCAATGACACTGCTCAAACAAATTGCCCAAATGTCAAACTTATTTTTAGTAATTTTTCTTTCTATTTTTAAAAATTCCAGGCCAATTAAATTCTAAACCTTTTTTTATTGGGTGCATTTTGGCCTGTCTAGGGAGCTCATGGAGAAATTTGCAACATATGCGCCAATATATGATCTAAGAAGGTTAAAATTTGTGTAGTTAAATTCTAATAGTTTTTATAAGGTGCAGCCTAGCTACTCCAACAAAATCATGGCCAAATTTGCTAAGGAGGAACGCTAAAATTCAGTGTGTGTTATGAAATACATAAATGAATATTCATTATATTTATCTTATTTAATGTACTTATTATGGTACATTTGTATCATACATTTTAAGTACATCTCCCTATACAATGAATATTCATCTCCCTATCCAATACATGATACATTGATATTAATTATAAGTACATTCTTATTTTCTTATAAATAGGAGCTTAGTTTTTGTTTTTGTTGTAAACAATAACAGTCACAACATAATAACCACCCGTGGTAGCAGCATAGGTGGTTGGGCACTGGTGCCTCTCACGAAAGGTCCAACGTTCGATCCACGGTGTCGTCTGCCTTGCAAGAAAGGAACCCATGACTTACCCAGTAGGTAAGGGTGGTGGTGACTCTACCTGTCATCCAGGGTTTACCCGTCGGTTGCTAGCTGTACGGGTTCCCTGGGTAATAAAAAAAAAAAAACACAACATAATAACAGTGAGATATTGGAAATAAAATTCTTTCATTTGACTCTCTTTATGATTTCTGGTATATGATTTTCTCTACTCAATATCTCTATTCTCTCTATTATATATTTGCAACGCAATATTTTACAACACGTTATTAGTACGAAGATCTACCGACTGAGTAAGTAATTTTTGCAAGGTGGGTATTCTTTTTATTAATCAACTTATACTTAGGGGTGAGCAGTTCCCGATTCCCGGTTCCTTACAGGTTCCGCTTGGAACCTGGACCCTACCCTCGGGTACAGGTTCCTCATTTTTTGGAACTTGGAACCTACCCGTCAGAACCGAGAACACAGGAACCTACCACCATCACAAGTTCCGAGGTCGGTTCCAGGTTCCAACAGGTTTTTTTTTTTTTCTTTAGTTAAAAAAAATGAAAATGAATGCAGCAATAATAAACAAACTTGTCATTCGTCGAAGATAATATAACACAAACAGCATTTTAGAAGCAATAAACAAACTGTTTTTACACTCATGAATAATCCAGTAGTTCGAGCACATGATGGATGAAATGTGCTCTGACAGTGACCATAATTACATTGCAGGCATAAGAGCCAGACTTAGCTTCATCTACTTATAATGAACACAGAGTTCATAAAATCATAAAGGTAAGTTCACCCGCACGTTTCTATCAAATGATGTCTTGGGAAAAATTGTGCATTCCCTGCTATCCTACTAACTTTATGCAGGTGGCATACCTGGGAAAACTTGTTTAAATCAGCAAAAGACTCATAGCTCATGCTTTGATGCAGCTTCTAATAAAATGTCTTCAAGTTCCTAAAGATTTTCGCCAAAGTCAGCACTCCTCTGCTGGAAATTGGAATGGCTGGATGATCCCTCCACTGAGAACGAAGAGGAGGTGCTACTACTAGAGGTGGAATACCTGCCATTTCTGGGCGTAGTCTGTTTGTGGCTATGCTTCCATTTTTCAAGACGTCGCTAGTCAAGAACTCCAACACTAAAAGCTTTCTCCGGAACATTTTTCCCCCTCTCAAGAATAGCTGGCAACTTCGACATGTACTTAACTAGTTCATCATCCTCAGTTGTATTTCTTCTAGTTCTAGCGTTATGTTTATCGTCCAAAGGATAAGTTGGTTCATCTTCTATAGCATTCGTGATTTCACGATCGAAATCGGCATATGACAAATTAGCATCTACTTGGAGAAGAGTCGTACCTTTCGCTTTTCTGCAAAGCGTTTCGCAAAGAACCTTTAAGCATGTACTATGTTATTGTTGCCACAGAACCTCCAGGACCATCAAGCACAACATCGTAAAAGGCCACCACATTTGGATGATGCAAGTCAGCAAGGTTGATTGCCTCATTCCAGAAATCATATCTCTGTCTCAGCATAGCAATAGTGCCAAGGATTTAGAAAGAATACTATTAAATATCAAAAACAACAAAAAGCAAGAAGATCCATACCATTCACTCTTGCTCTGAGGGCTTCCCAGAAAAGCACCTATCAATATCATTGATTCTTTTGATGGCTACGTCAGTACCCCTCCATTTTCCATGATAAACAGTCCCATAAGTGCCAAAACCTAATTCTCGCAACTCTTCAAGATCACCATTCTTAATTATCTACAGAATGGAAATTCAAGCAAATTAAGAGCTGAGTCCCGGAAAACCAAACATGTATCATAGTGAAGCAAATCTCTCACTTGCAAGCGACCAATGCCATCGATCTTGGAAACCAGAAATTCATCCTCTCGCCACTGTAGAATTAGCATCCTACATGAAAATGTCAGATGTACATGATCATCAAAATGAATGCACTTGAAGGACAAAGCAACCTCATGTATACAAACACTTTATGAACACAAAAGAGCTCAATCACCTTAGTGTCAGCTTCTTGCTGCACATTTTTATCCTAGTATGCTTCATGAGTGGACTCATTTCCTTCATAAACTGTTAAATCAGGATTAGAAGGAAGAGCCGACCGAAGAACAGAAGCAGCTACACCCTCAGCAACATTTTGAAGATCTTGCTTGATGAGATCCTCTACTGAACCTTCAGAAGAGAAATTAAACAACTATAAAAAAATATAAGGGGGAAAAACAGAAAACTGACTTTAGAAACATAGAATATCCTATAAAGAACAACCTTCGGAAGATGGAAAATGTTCTGAATTGACGTAGTTTGCGAGATTATTGAATGGTTGCTGGACTCCATCCTCCAACGGTAGTTCTGCATTCAAGTCCCCGACCTTTGCAGAACGGTTATCCAAGAATTGATCCTTAGCTCCAAGGCCTTCTTTTCTTAGTGCAACTTTGGTAGGTTTTGGAGGAGGAAAATGAGTATCATGATTAAAATTTCAGGTTCTACTTGGACAACTATCTTGGATTGTGAATTTGATCTTGGGATACCAACATTAGGTGCTTGAGACATGTTTTGGAATTCCACCAGTCGAATATCACGCAAATAAGGAACTTCCGTGCCGAAAGGGCGAGAGGACTCGGAAATTGTGGCTTGAGTAGTCTGAGAAAACATATAGGAAGTATCAGGGAAAATGTCCCCTTTCAGATTTTTCTGTACCTTTTGCTTCAATATCTCTGCCTTTCTTTGTTCTTCACTTGGCAACCTACCATGCTCAATGGCCAGCATCTCAAAGGGCCTTATCAGTAGATTTTCCATTCTCTTATCAATGGGCTTTATAGGATCCATGGAAATAGAATAGTCCAGATTGTCTACTCTAGATTCAACACCAGGAAATCGAGAATATTCTTTTGAAAATTCATGAACCTAGTGTTCAGAATCCAGATGACTAAGCAGGTTCGCCTCCTACAGGACAAGAATCAGCAGTAATTGGCTTACTAGCCTTGGCCTCCAATTTAGGCTGGGCTTGAGCTGGCATAAAATGATGCTGGACAACTATTTCAGGAGAAGGCTCTGGAACAACAACAACGCCCTGCTTCCTAGAATCAGGATAGTCCACTCTTAGAAAAGCGGCGCCACAGTTTTCACGTCTTGCCCCAAATCTTCATGAAGCTTTTCCTTATGAGCAGAAACTTTAGGTTGAGTGCCATTTCCTGGATCAATGAAATCACGAATAATGGAATGAGGAAGAGAAGAGTGCAGTGGCCAAATAGAAGATTTGGTTCCTGCATGACCTGCCAGATATTCTCGAGTACAACTGAGATTGAATGGATTGATCGCCTAATCGAGCAGGTGTCGGCGAGCGGTGGCGTCGAAGGCGATCGGCGAGCTAGGGTTAGCGGTGGTGCCGTCGAGGGCGAGAGGAGGTGGCCTCGGCGAGGGGTCAACGGCGGTGGCGTCCGGGGTGAGCGACGGTGGCGTCGAGGGCAAACGGCGAGCCGGGGTCAGCCGCGGTGCCGTCGAGGCGGCGAAGGTGGCCTCGACCCTTGAGCAAAGATCAACGGCGGTGGCGTCGAGGGCGACCGGCGGTGGCGTCCAGGCGACCGGCGGTGGCGTCGAGCGAGGAGGAGAACGGACGAGCGAAGAGAGAGAACGTGAGTGAAACAAAGTGTCGTGTGGAAGAGAGAGAATTGCTTTTGGGGTTTCTTCAGACCTAACTCGACTGATTTGGGGTTTTTTAGCCCTAACCGGTTCCGGTTCCAGCTCCCAGAGCCGGTTCCCAAAAAGGAACCGGGGGCCGGAACTCGCCTCTTGAGCCGAAACCGAACCGGACCCTCCCGGTTCGGTTCCGATTCCCATTCTACCCGAAACCACACTCACCCTTACTTATACTTCATCTTCTTCTATCAATTCTTCATTTTTATTTTTCTTAACTCGAAGCCAAATTTCAAATCTAAAAGTATTCTTCTATTTCTAAAGTGGCGGTGGATGTTTGGAAATCATTTTAATTAATCTAAGGATTTATTTTTGCAATGATTATAGCAAATATTGAAAAGCAAATTCCACATCCTGGAAGTGAGTGGAAATAATTATCTATCATGGTCCCTTGACATGAAAATGCACCTTCAAGGACAAGGTCTCACTAATGCAATTATAGAGGATGAAACCTCAAATGAAAAAGATAAAGCAAATGCTAATTTTTATTAGCCGTTATTTGCATAAAGCCTGCATACTCAATATTTATCCGTTCGAGACCCTCAAATCTTGTGGAGGAGGTTGAAGGATATGTATAATCATACTAAGATTGTTATCCTTCCTCAAGCACAATATGACTAGCAAAATCTCAAACTGCAAGATTTTAAATCAGTGTTTGACTATAATTCCGCTTTATTTAATATTATTTCTCAACTTGAGTTATGCAGTATCAAACTCGCTAATGCAGAATTGTTAGAGAAAACTTTCTCCACCTTCCATGCTTCAAATATTATATTGCAACAGTAATACCGGCAGCGTCAGTTTGTCACATATTTTGAATTAATTTATGTGCTCCTCACTATCAAGCAAACTAATGAATTATTGCTCAAAAATCATGATCTTAACATGCTGGCTCAAAAATCATTGCCTAAAGCACATGCTAATTTTGAGAAAATACTGGTCATTTTAAAGAGCTATAAGCATAGGTAAGAACATAATCCTAGAAGGGATGGTAGGAAATTTAACCACCCTAGAAAATCTAACTTTGGCCTAAATCATGGCAAAGAAAAGAATCCATAAAAGGTGATTAATGAAAATATTTGTCATCGCTATGACATGATTGAGCACTGGTCACATACTTGTCATACGCCAAAGCACTTTGTTGACCTATACCAAGCATTTTAAAAAAAATATGGGCAAGCATGGTGAATCTCATGCTATTAAAATCAATCCTACTGCCATTATCCACAGTTGAGACCAATAATATTTCCATTGGTAGGACTCCTCTTGCTCTTGAAGTAGCAAATGCATCCCTGGATGTTTCTGATTTCTTTGAGACCTTTATTACTTTGATGAGGCATTAGATTGGTGGATAATAAATTGAACTTCGAATTTTATTATTCTAATAATTTCTTTTTAGTTGTTTCATTTTAAATTTATTACTTTTTTATTGTTCTTTCATATGATTATGAAATGTTTATGAACCTTATATAATATTTATTTGACTCTATAACTAAGATGCAAGATTGATTAACCCTAGAAGTGGTTATATGGTCAATTGAGGGAGACTTTTATGAAATACATGAATGATTAGCCCCAGCATGAGATATTATGAACTATGCATTGCACTATTTTTTCTTTTTGTCCAGTTTTTTTCCCCATAGGATTTTTCCAGCTTAAAGTTTTTAATGAAGCAATTAATGCATTCATAAAATGGAGATATCATAAAATTTGTGCTCTACACTCTTTTTCCCTTTTGTCCGTTTTTTTTTTTTTTTGTCCCATTGGATTTTTCCGGCTTAAGGTTTTTAATATGGCAATATCATTCGATGCACATTCATAATGAATACAATAAATATTCAAGGAGGAGTGTTATGAAATACATGAATAAATATTCATTATATTCATATTATCTAATGTATTTATTATGGTACATTTGTATCATACATTCTAAGTACATCTCCCTATACAATGAACGTTCATCTCCCTATCTAATACATGTATCACATTCTTGTTTTCTTATCAATAGAAGCTTAGTTTTTGTTGTAAACAAGAACAGTCACAACATAATAACAGTGAGATATTGGAAATAAAAAAATTTCCTCCGATTCTCTTTATGATTTCTGGTGTTTGATTTTCTCTACTCAATCTTTTTATTCTCTATATTATATATTTGCAACGCAATATTTTACAACAATGTGATTGATTTTTAATATTTTTTTAATCATATGCGGCATTGGTGTGGAGCTACGTTAGAAAAAAGTCATGATGGCAAAATAATAGGATTTGTTATTGACTCTCACCTTGTTTTTCAGAAAATATATAGATTTCAAATGACTTAATATATATTTTTTAAATTTTCGAATGACCAAAATATGGAGAAAATATTGAATTTCTTTTTACACTCCATATTTATTTTTAAGAATTTTTTAAATCACGAAATCAGGTGGTGGGCATAATGTGTTACATAGTCTCAATTTTTTTTTGCAATTGCCTTAATTTGTTTCGTGAAAAAGAATTATTTGGAAACCATGTTTCCTAAAAAATATTGATTATACCACTTATAATAATTAGTCAATAAAAAATATTTCTTTTATTGATAATAATTTATATCGATATCTTCACCATTCATAAATTTTTTTCATTTATTCATTTTAAAAAGCACTATAATAAGAATTATTTGGAAACTTTTCCTAAAAACTATTGATTATACATTCTTTTATAAATAATTTATTTTATCTTCATTTAAATTATTTTTCATTTATTCATTTTAAAAAGCACTATAATAAATCATTTAATAGAGCTCCGGCCGGTTTACCGAAATGAACCAATGAAACCGCATACAGATAACTGTTTTGCTCTGTGTAATGGCATTGAAAACGTTACAACAGCTCTCAAAGAGAGATATGGCTATGCCGTACATCGAGTACGTCCGGAGATTGTGATAACGCAATTTGGAAGAGAGGACCAGCAATGCTTTGCCAACTTGGCGGAGAAATAACTCTTCTCGCTATCAGAGCGGCTCTTGGCGTGAAAGTAATCTCCGATTCTCATCGGTCTCTCAAGGGTACAAATTCCCGCAGGGATTGCCGATCGCCGATGGTACAGAGTCGCCTGCAAATTTGAAGCACTTGAGTTCGATCTCCGACTCGAATCATGGTAAAGTAGGAACCAGAAAAAGAAAAATCTTGAAGACCTCAAGGCTTTTTGTTGAAGCCCTGTCAAATTTCTGGCTTTTGTGTATAGTTTCTTAGCATGATTGTTGTGGAAAACGAGTCTACGTGGAGCTCATGATCTACTGGAGATCTTTGTGCGTGACTTAAACAATGACTTTTATCTTCTTTCCATGAGAAATTTCTTGCACGATGCAAAAACTGCATGGTGGAATGCTTGAGGCAATATTTAGCTTCTTAAAGCTGTGCATTAGAGACTTTGTTGGTGCAACAAATGCTCATCGGAATGACATTTTCTGACTGAAGATACATATCTCATGAGTACCGGGTGCCCTAAATTTCAAGCATGGTTTTCCTCTGCTGTGATCATCTCATCGTCTTCAATTTTGCATGCTCTTCTTTGTTGATTTCTTTACAAAAGGTAGGACATAAGCTGGATTTTTGTTTTTGAATCAAACTATATTGGCTCTTTATAAATGAAAGCAAAGGCCAACATTGCGTACAAATACAGCCGCATATTTTGATCTCTTTCTACAAGTTCCGTTTGAGATTTAATTCCTTATATTGGTGGCGTGTTGTAGATTCACTTTGTTCTTATAATCAATCGTCAAAGGAAGCTCAGGTTGACAAAATGGTACTCGCCATATTCACAGAAGGAACGAACTAAGGTATTATCCTCATTTTGAGACATAATTTCTTTCAACCTCATTAGGAGCTCTCATTGGATTAATAAGATTTGAGCGCCATAGTAAATTGATTGTTTGCTGAAAATCAAAACTGTTGGAGTTCTTGTTTGTTAATACTCTGTTAAGATACCGGTTATTTGCACCCGGTTTTAATAATGTGAAGACTAACGTCTTTCTATGAATGGAAATGTAACCTGAGAAGGTCATCCGAGAAATCAGTGAGTTAATGCTTCGTAGACATCACAAGATGTGCAATTTCTTCGAGTGGGGAGGTTTAAAGGTTGTCTACAGAAGGTACGTTGAGAAAGTTAATTTTGGCTCATTCGGTTGCACTTTATCATCGTTGATCGAGTTCGTCACAATCATGTCGTGCAGATACGCAGGTCTCTTTTTTTGCATGTGCATCGATCTTGACGATAATGAATTAGAGACTCGAGAAGTAATTCATCAATATGTAAGGATTTTGGATCGGTACTTTGGCAAAGTGAGTGAACGGCCATACCTTTTTAATCTGGTAGATTCTAATTTGTCCATATGAAATGTGCTTGGTTCTACCTTAATTCCTTTCATTACTTGCAGGTTTGCGAGCTGGATCTCATATATGACTTTCATAAGGTACTTATGTACCTTATGCTTTTCCGGTTGCAAAGATTTTGGAGTTCTGTGATGGGATACAATATTGAGAAATGCTTGTTGCTGTGGACATTTCAGGCCTACTTTATCTTGGATGAGCTTGTGATCGCTGGTGAACTTCAAGAGTCCAACAGGCGGACAGTTGTACGGCGGATATTTGCTCAGGTCTCTCTCTCTCTCTCTCGACATACAGTTGATGAGTTGGATATGTGCTGAGCAGCTTTTGGTTGTCATCTTCGCTAATTTGAGACCACCTTGCTATCTGAGTATAGGATGCTCTAGTGGCAGGAGCTGGCATGACAATGGACTACGTGATGACAATGTCACGGTGAAATACCACTACCAGTACCAGCCATAAAATCAGAGGAGGGCCCCGCTGTGACTTCTATCTTCTCTTTTCCGTCTTTGTAATTTGTGGCCGATGTTTGACCGTCCGCTTTCTAATCAAACACAACGGTTATGCAAGCATTTCCCATTCTCTTGTGGACGCTGCAAAAGAGAAGACCCTGGCTCAGTAAACAGTATAACCATCCCATTCATATAAAAAATTAATGATTGAATGATAATTTTTAATCTATTATATAAATAATAATCTATTTGAAACCATAAAATTAAATTAAATATAATTATAAATTATTATGGACCTTACTTTTTCAAGAATTTTTTTAATCTATTATATAAATAACAACCTATTCGGAACTACAAAATTAAATAAAATATAATTATAAATTATTATGGACCTCACTCCTTCAAGAATTTGTGATTCGTAATAAACTATTATTTTCATAATAATTCAAAGACTATTATGCTAATAAAGTACATCCACAAAATGAAGGCCATCGGACGTACTCTATTCATCTTTTTAGGTCACATACATGCTCCCAAGCCACCAAGTTGGATAAAATATGCTTGTCGCTGTGTTTTCTACCAATTTTTTTTGGGTCAGCGTGTTCCCTATTCATTGAATTCGAAGTATTCTTTATTTGACGCTCCAGTTTGCGACTTTCAGCAAGATAATTTCAGTTTTGGCTGCGGACGTACTGTATCCGTGGTTATAGTTGTGTGACATTCCGTCCTGCCTTAAATATTTTCACATTTGCAAACAAAGGTCTTTTTTTTCCCGCAAGAGATATTGCAACGAAGTAAAATTTATTTGGAAATGATGTTTCTCTTTATCGAAACCTAGTTTTTGGCAACCCCATTAGTTGCATAGAACAATTAGGGATAAACAAATATACCATTAGCATATTTCTTTTTTGCATTCTATTTAAATCATACATCACATGCAAGTGTCACGACCCAAAAGAAGGTCAATCCAAGAGGTTCCTAAGGGACGGCCGTGACTCAACCGTGGAGGATCTCCTATGCTCACTTGACTTCCCGACGAGCTTTCTTCCTGAAGTTTCCAAGGGCGGGCGACACCGTCATTACGCATAATTCTAAAAAGCTCTATCTTTATTTTATTTATGCCGGTAGCTAGTAGTTATTATTATGTCGGTAATTGAGGCAGTGCGATCTCGTCCGCCGGATCAAATCTAAATCAACGGATGTAATCAGAGGGCCTCGAATATAAGAAGGAGTGCCTCCCCCTCATTTGTATCCATCCAACATTTCAAGTAATACAAAGCTCCTTTCTTTTCAAAGCTCCTTTCTTTTCAAAGCTCCTCTCTCTAGAAGCTTTCTCTCTCTATGATCCGGGTGTGCGAGCGAGTTGTGCAATTGATCGAGCAAGGCTTAGCTTGGGTGATCCAAAATTGCCCGAGTCACCGCGCGGTCACGATCCTAATCGATCAGCCCATTACACAAGTCACGTGGCCTTAATACGATGTTGCCACGGACCATTGTGCGCACAATCAAGAGCTATGGTCGACCATGTTCATAGAAGGAGTTTAAACTCAAGTTTGATGTCCGGTAGTTAATTGATTCAACGGTCATTTATTTAACTCTATTCTTAATCGCTTTTGAATCATCTCAAACCCATGTTTTATCTGAAAGGAGGGAGGCTGGTCGTTTGAAGGAATAAAGATTCTCTATTGTGGAGAGAGCGTTTGGCATACACTCCACAGAAAAATTATGGCCTTGGGGGATTTATAAGTGCCATATACGGCACCATGGTTTGCGGGATGGCTGGAAAAACGATGTGCTTGCATTATATGCTGTGGGTTTTCTTTTTCACTAATAGGATTGTACACATTTTTCACTGAGAAGACCCCCGATTTCGTAGCTATCCACACCAATTTGTCTTGTGTAGCTTGACTACACAGTGGGACTGCTAACACCTCATTCACTATCTGCTCACCTTCTAAGCTTAGCTTCACCCCAATCTTTCTCCTCATGTCGAATCAGCAACTCTAGCTGGTTCATCAAAGGTTGCAGGTCCACCCATCTAACTTCATGTTCACTCTTGTCAAAATCCATACAAACATTCGTTTCTTAGATGCACCCCAATCCAAAGAATCCCTATGTATTTCCCAGTCTTCTCAATTACTAGTAGTCTAAGTTCAGCTGCTATATTGTTTCCTAAATTCTATGGAGAACCTGAGCTAAAATGGATTTCTTTAAATTAATTGCTTGCCTAAATGCATAGCAGTATATTTCCGGATCCTTAACCTTACCAACTGAGAAAAAGATGATTCAACTGAGAAAAATATGGAATCATCAACAACAAGGAGGTGGGAAAGGACTGGACAATACTTGTTCAGCTTAATCCCCACTATCATACCATCTTGGATGGCTTTTCTCATCAATACTGAGAATGTGTTGGCCACAATAATAAACAAATAGCGAGATATAGGGCCACCTTGTCATATCCCTCATGTTCGCTAAAAGAAGGGCAATGGTTCCCATTAAATTTTATACTGATGGAGGTAGAAGTGACACATTTCATTACTCTCTTTACTCACCAAATGCTGAATCCCATTTTTAACATGCAAGCCTCAAGAAATTCCCACTCTACCTTGCCATAGGCTTTTTTTTCATCTCAAATTTAACATTGCCAAAAAATTTCTCTTCCTTTTTCTGATTCTCAATTGAAAAATGACTTCCTATACAATCATAATATTGTCTTAGATTTGTCTGCCACCCACAAACGCACTTTGTACTCCTGCTATTAAAAATCGGGAGCCAAGGTTTCAATCTATTAGCCAAGATTTTCAAGATAATTTTGTATGCAAAATTGCATAGGTTGATTGGTCTGAACTAGTCTAATTTATATGGATTAGGAACTTTCAGGATCAAGGTAATAAGGGTTTTGTTCAGTTCTGGATTTAGATGTCTAGAATAAAAAAAATTCTTTACTTTATCAAAAACTCGATACTTGATTTCCTCCTTATGGCTTTGATAGAATTGGCCATTCAAACCATAAGCCCCAATGCCATCATGGAGCCCAATTGAAATACCGCAGCATGGACTTCCTCCATTGAGGTTTCAGCAGCCAAATTTTGGTTCATATCATCCGTGACAAGAGTAGGGTATTGTTGTAATATAAGCTCAAAGTCTCAAGGACCCTCAGAGTTATAATGTTCTTCAAAAGAGTGCATAGTCATTTCTTTTAACCCCTCTAGATCTTGAATCCATGTTTTTAGCATTTTTAAGTACAGAAATTCTATTTCTCTGTCTCCTCCGAATGGCTGCGGAATGGAAATATTTTGTGTTCATTTCTCCTCCTTCAAACAATTGATTCTAAGCCTTAGTCTCTAGTACATTTCCTCGTCTCCACAATGTTTCAATTTGTTCAATTGTTGCCAGCTTTCTATTATGGTCAGCATGCAAATCCTGAATGTTAGTTATGCCTAGCAGCTCTTCTTTCCAACAACTTGATCTTCTGATGACTGTTATGAAAATTTTGCCTACTCTATTTTGCCGATTCTACTGAAAGTTCTTATATTTTCTGCACAGGATCAGCTTCTCATAATCTAGCATGATTGCATATTTGTCTGATTATCCTACCACACTCCTCGTTTTCCAGCCAAAACGATTCAAATTTAAACAATCTCTTTCTCCTTACAAGTTCAACTGATAAGAGTAGAAAATAGGGCTATGATCAAAACTGATAACCGGTAACGCAAAAGCCTCAACTTGAGGGAACAATACTGTCCGATTAATATTGCACACAGCCCTGTCTAGTCTTTTTCTAACAAAATCCTGCCCTATTCAATTGTTGGCCTAAGTAAAAGCACAACCCTTGCTCTATAGATCCATTAAACCGTAAGCATTGAGGGAATCTCTAGATGCATTCATTCTATATAGTTCAGCAAGTCAGTTCCCCACCTTTTCCCAAGAATACAACGTGTCATTGAAGTCCCCTATGCACTTCCAAGGCAAAGTAGCTTCAGTTGTTCCCATAATTTCATTCTTTCCTAGAAAATGGCCGGAGCATGAACAAAAGTGGCCCTAAATTGATTTTTCAGCTTGTTATCCTCAAAAGTAATGTGAATAAACTCAATTGGCTAAATTCAAGGAAATCCCATCCTTCCACAGCAAACACCCCCCCTCCCTCCCAAAAAAAAAAAAAATCCCTATTGAATTTACCACATAGTAGTGTTGAAATTTTTAAATATATGCTTACACGGCACACACAAAATTATTGATTCTTAGTCTCATTGAAAATACCACATCAGGCCTTTTTTGAGCCACAGGGGCCCTTAAAGCTTGAACTGTTAGTGGCGTGTTCAATCCCTAACAATTCCAACAAATAACCTCATTTATAACCTGGTGATATATTAAGACTAGCCATCACAGCCCATTATTTGAATTCTCTTGCAACTTGCACCAGAGTTTCTAGGAGTTATGTCTCATCCAGCATTTGTGCGTCCACTGTTCAGGATGGTCTAGGGGCTGCCTGTATTATTCTGAACCAGAGTACTTTGTCCAGAATTTACCGGGGTTTCCGTCGCCATCCCTCTATTTCCTCCTCCAAACTCTCTCCGTAAAAGGCCTTCCAAAAGGGACTATTAGAGTTCATTTCAGCTTTCAGCCAGGACCCGTGTAATATTTTCCGTTTGTGGAAAAGAAGTCCTCATCATAAGGCACGAGCTCGCAATTCTTTGCCTAAAGCTCTATTTTCCACACAAGTAGAAAAAGAGGGGAAGTCTTTCATAACTAAAATCCAGCCAATGCTCCCTACCTCTGAAGCTACAGATCATGCCCGATAAGAGAGGAGTAGACAGTTTTAATAGGACTCTATCTCTGCCCACCACAATGGATGCATATCCCTTGGTTTCAATGCATACTTCCGATACCTCTCCTATATTTTCTGCCATATTTCCAATTGCTTCTTCAGTTCTCCCCTCAATGGGAAGCCCATGAATCTGAACCCTAAAGGAACAAGAGTCGAAAATAATGCAGTGTGGAGGTGTACTTGGTTCCCATAGCTTAAGAACTAACAAATGGCTTGAGAAGGACCACGGCCCAGAATCCAGAATCCTATCTCTTTCCTCTACTGACTCGAACTCAAAGGAAAATAGACCAGGTTCTAGATGCTTGCAGATGACAGTATCTATTTTCCAAGCTTTCTTCATAGTGGCTTGAAACGCTGGGAAGTTGACTGAGGGACTTCCATGAAATCTACCAAAGTACGTTCACACTCTTGTAGTTTCTCCTCAGATGCTACATTGTCTAAAACAGCAATTTTCCTACCTGTCCAGAGATGTCCTAAACTTCTACATAAGGCAGCCTTTCTTAACTTCTGCTCTCTATTTCCTTCCATAATGCTGAGCTTGTTCGACTAGATAGACCCAACGTACATAGCATACGATTCCCTTACATCTCTGCAATTCTTACACGGGTACCCAGAGAGTCGCTCCACCAAGTGGAAGGGAGAGAACTACCAGAAGCTGTAAGACGACACGAGTCTTGAACATTTGCTGTAAGCGTGGCTTATGAGCGTCTCTTCAAGCGAGAGAGACATTGGAAGAGAAAATATTTTCACGGCTGCTTTTCATTCCCTTTTTCAGACATTTGTTTCGCCTCATCAGTCCAGCTTGTCCATCATGAAAATTTGTTCAGTTAGTTCATATAGTTTATTTAGGACAGAAAAGGACAGGACAGAACGCAGATTCATAAAAATGAAAGTAATATCAGAACTTCCAGAATAATTTCTTATGGAAAACGAACAAAAAGTTCACAAAATCGGTGACAATAGCGCACTGCTTTCATTATTTCGACATACCAGTAGTTCACATGTTATCGATACCGTTAATCCATTCAATCACCAATGGCTCATGAAATTCACTCAGTTAAATCAGCATCCAGCGAAAGCTTCTGGAGCTAAGATCTGTATATGTAAATAAATTCTATCTACTAGAACTCCAAGTGTTCTCTCAAGAGTCCAGAGGCTTAAGTAAGGCATGGACTTCCACCATAATACCAAAATAATAATTCAAAACTTCAAATCAAGAAGTCATTTGGCTTGCCAATTTTGATGTTCTGGTCAGCTAAGAATGCCGTGATGGCGTTTCTCTGCCAGCTCTTGAAACTCCTGCAGACAATATTATAAGCAATGGTCAACTCATGGCTTGATTGTTACCAGAACTTTGCCGAGAATGACTTACTTATGGTCAAGATGCGCCATAATGTCGCCACCAGGGAAAGCCGACTTTGTAGTCTCGAATGCCACTTCGATCGCTTGCTTCCAGGTCCCCCCGATAACTGTTGTATTAGCTTCTGCTTTTGACTGGCTAGGATCTTCCATGGGTAAGCAATATCCAGAAAGCAGGTGCCCGACCCACACATCATCTTTCCTGAAATTATCGTGAAAATGCTACGTAACTTCAAACACCTCAAGAGCACCTGATATTTAGACCATATTATTTAAAAAGAAAAAAGAAAAGAAAAGAGTACCAAATAACTTGGGATGTTCCAACTTGAAAATATCATTATCTTTCTTCTGTCTATAACTCTAATCAGAACAGGTAGCATATTCATGGATATCAATGACCCAAAAGACATGAGATTGTAGCACTAAGGAGGATTAAAAAGTTAAAAGATGTCTTACTGGACAATGTCCATATGCCGAGGCGCATAATGTCCGCCACCTATCCCAAGCAAGACTTTTTTCTTTGTAACATCCCTGAGACAGTATTAGAGGCAAATATAAAATTCCATGGTCCCGAGCAAGAAAGAACTAATATTTACAGTCATGAGCACTTGTGCTGTCTCAGTTTCCTGTAAGCATTTCACATCTACGACGAAGGTGAATATCTTTTGTAAAGAAACACAGAAGTATACTGCCTTCCCAATAGTCTTTCAAAGGGACAAAACACATCTACAGAGTGCTGAATTCAGCCAGAGTCATACAAATAGCCTCAAAATGATATTGCCAAAGAAAGGCCAATTTCTCATAACGTCAGTTAAAGCATGAGTGTATACCTGCTCCAGTTCCCAATCGCAGGCTCTCCTCCAAGCCCAAGACCTTCCCAAACCAACTTCATAGTAACAAGTGATATGTCAGACCAAGGAATTAAAAAGATCTAAAAAGAGGATCAGATTCCAGACTGTCATCTCATCACATGATATAAAATTACATGTCCTTTTCAAACATTTAATAGAGGGGACCTAGAAGTTTAACAGGAAAGCTGTCCTGTGAAAATAAGCTCCTTTTAAGTAGATTAAAGTCCCCAAGAATTCAGAAGCCAGAGATTATTTTTTGCTCTGATATGCAGGAGCAAGAAGATCGGTGCTTTTACACAACTACAGTAGGAATTGATAATAACACCCCCTGATGCCCCAATTTACACTTATTCTTCCTAAAGTTTGAAATGATGTGCTGATTGTTTTTCCAGTGTTATTGTATCAACACAGAATTTTGCCTCACCAAGAACTAAGTTTGTGCCAGAGTTACGAAAGGAGGGGTTGTCATAGAATTTCTTCATACAGATCCACAAACAATATATCAGTCAGTATAACATCAGTAGATGAAGGCACTTGTCGACATGATTTACTCTAGAAAAAAATATTCATTCTTGCATACAGTCAAACCACTATTGCACCATATCCACCATGCTAACTGCAAATAACATACCAGAATGTGCAAACTAATCACTACAAGAGGCAAGCAAAAGCAGGGACATGCCACTCAATAGTACTCTATATATAAAAAGCAGTGAACTCAACTTGAGCAACAACTTTAGCAGCATCCAACCTCCTCCAGTATTCTTCAGTACTCCCTAAATCAAGCACAAAAACACCACTGCGGATCATATTAATTGCTCACAGCTAAGTACATCATCTATAGGCAACGAAAGAGTGCAGCACACAGACTACAAAGTCCACATTCTAAGCTAAACTCAACCATAAGATTCCATGAGCATTTACACAGCAATCTACAAAAAGAATTAGTTAAAGGAAACAGAAAGAATATACATACTGTCATCTAATTACAGCTATTTGTAACCCAAAAAAAGGAGCTATTCACCATAAGCTTGGTTGCCTGATACGTGGAAATCAAACTGATAGTGTTGTCATATAAAGAATAAGACGGTTCAGAGAAACTGGACTACTGGAAAAACAATCAGATCATCTTATTAGGGGAAGGGAAACTTTACAATGATATTGCAGTCATATGAACGACAAGCTTCTGCACACTAGATACTTTCCTACCATTGAACCGAAGTCATTATGAAATGGGATGGTACAAAAAGATTTCATTTTACTTAAATCTCCATAACTTTGACAGAGAAGGTTTTATACATGATGGCAAGCCATTACTTGATCGATGACCAAAGGCAAATATACGAAAAGTCTAGACAGTGAAAGTGCAACCATCTTTAGTTAGCAGGACATAACCAGTGTCCATCATTTGGAAATCGGAATATGAGTAAAATGTCGGTCTTTTCATATTTGAGCAACTTGAT
The DNA here is from genome assembly GCF_016545825.1 of Eucalyptus grandis. Classification (NCBI taxonomy): domain Eukaryota; kingdom Viridiplantae; phylum Streptophyta; class Magnoliopsida; order Myrtales; family Myrtaceae; genus Eucalyptus; species Eucalyptus grandis. Next base: position 12,528,402 of record NC_052621.1, read on the forward strand.
CAAAACATTCTTACAGGCTTCCAATGTGGATTGAAATAACACTAGAGCAAATCATCAGCAACACAGACAATGCTGATCTAGTTTGAACAATACAATTGGAGAATGAAATGAAAAGAGAGTTGGATATACCAATCTCCACAAACATTGCCAGCTTGTTAGTCTCCGGTCCATGATGAGTGCCCTCCAAGGTAATCTACTCATAATCCATGAAAACAAACAACCATCAATAACCATATCTGGTATCATCTCTCACAATGCAACGACATGCCACAAAATAGGCCCAACATATAGACGAAAAGACATCATAAAAGGACCCCTCAGAAACAAGAACGTGCCTCAAACTCAGGAACCATATTATAGGACTGAGCAATCTTCTTCAACAATCTCAGCCAGGGCCCTATTCTCGGATTCGGTGGCGCCGCCCACCCTGGCTTCCCTCCTTGCGGTGGAACCTCGCCTTCACGCAGATGAGGCACACCTACAACAACAATACCACACACGCACGCACCAATAAGAAGTAAAAATCATAAAACTCTCCCTCCTGAATGCAAAAAATTTAACGTCCGCCGACCGCGCGATCCTCGAAACCCAAGAGCAAGAACACGAAATTACCAATTGGGTGGACGGTGAGAGCCGGGCGATTGGAGACGGCGGTGTGCTTGCTGAAGAAGATGAGCTCGTCCACCGCCTCGCCGGTGGCTTCTTCCCAACGCACGTCGAGATGATCTTCTTCCACGATGCCCCTGTCGTGTTGCAGCAGCCTCACTTGCTGATTGGCGAAACTTTTCATATCCTTCAAAACCCATGTCACAAAATATCAGAACATCGCCAAAAAAGAAGAAGAAAAAGAACCCACCTCTCAAATCCAACGCTGTTCAACATGATGCAAAGTTGAAGAAGAAAGGTTAGAAAAAGAAAAATTAAAAACTGATCTTGATGATGATGACCTGAAGGGCGGGACGAGGGGTCCAGCCGGGCATGGCCAAGAGGGCAGTGGCGGGATTGATGGACGCGGGGTCGGTGGTCGTGGCCACCAAAAGGATCACCATTTCTCGCTCTTCCCTTCTTTCTGCTTCTCCCTTCTTCTTTGCCTGCGCCGTGCTCTACGAAATCGATCTCTGCATGTGCGAACTGTAATCAACAAAGCACGGGGAGTCTCGTCAATCAAGCGATCCGCCAAATGCTGTGGGCAAGTGTCATTTCACGGTGGGCGACCGCAACGTGGGCTTCTCCCTTCCTACTTTTCAGCCGCCAATTGGGAGGTTGCAAAAGAAGGTTCGAACTCGTCCATCGCTCCCATTTAGCTATTTCGTTAAGCTGTCGCCCATTGTCTCTACTTCCCTTAGTAGTCACGGACTCTGATTCTCCCTTCGCAAATAAACGATATAATCGATTCATGAGAGTGTCTTGCTGTGCCGGTAGTAGGGGCGGCAAATGAGTGGGTCGGGTCGGGTCGGTCGGGTATGGATCAATTCATATTTAACTCAATTAACATGTTTTAATCTATATTCTTATAGTATAAATCTAGTGATCCATACCCGACCCAATCCGACCCAACCCGACCTGTATAAATAAAACCTATTAATATTCTAGGAAAACCACTTCTACTTATATGCTAATTAGATTAAAACTTCAAATTAAATTAAAATAGTAAATAAAATAAAATAAAAAGTTAAAAAAAACTTATAAATTGAAATATTTATAAAAAATTAGACTATGCACATGCTTTTCTTATTTGAAGTGAACATACCATTGAATAACTAAAAACTGTAACATGAAATTTTTTTAACTAAATCTAAAAAAGCTCATTTTTATGATTTTTTTTATTAAAAAAAGTATTGTTAAAACATTTTTATGCAATACAAAATTTTTAACAATTTTAATGTAATACAAATTTAATCGAAATTTTTATAATTCTTTTTAAAATATTTTTAAAAATCAATTTTTAATTTTTAATAATTATTTTTTCTTTCTCTTTTCTCTTTTCTTTTTTTCTTCTTCTTCGGTCGACCGCCGACCACGACGTCGACCGGCGACCGACCACGGCGAGATCGAGCTCACGGGCGTCGGGCGAGACTCAATCTCGTCGATCCGGTGAGGCCGAGGCCTTGCCCGACGCCAGCTAGCTCGAGCCTCGCCGGCCTGTCGCCGGCCGTTTGGCTTGTCGTCGCCCTGCCAGCCGTCGGCTAAAGAAGGAAGAAAAAGAAAGAAAAAGAAAAGAAAAGAAAATTTGAAATATGAAAAATAATTAAAATTTCGATTTTTTATAAATAAAAAACATTTTTATAAAGTTAAAAAAGGCCATGGATTTAAACTTTAAAATGAGTTTCCTAATAATCCATTTAGACCCATTTCTTTTTGTATTTTACTTTTTCAGACTCATTTCTAACCCATATTTAACTTTCACTTGACCCATATACAATCCATTTAACTAAAAATAGGTCATAATATGGGTTTATGACCCATTTTGCCAGCTCTAGTAAGGCATTCCAAGATGGATTGGTTATATTTTTACGAAACTCTAAGGTCGGGATTGATCTCTTGTGCATAAGCTAATGTTGCTCTCCTCACGTTGCCAATTAAAGCTAGTTGTTGTGCCAAAGGCTACATTTGGTTCTTTGGATTTCTAAATAAGATAGGGATAGGATAAAAAAATTCATGGAGTTTCAAGATGGACCGGTTATATTTTTATGAAACTTTGAGGTCAAGAGGCCAATGCATAAATTGGTTAAGAGCTAATGCCACTTTCCTAATGTTGCTAGCCAAAACCAGTTGTTGTGTTGTGTATTTCATTGGAAAGACTGGATGCCCGAGCTATGTACGATTTGATACGGGGATGATATTCTCTATATTGTTCTTCGGAACAACTATAGAATGAAAGTTGGTTTGGTGTCTTCTCAACTCGTCAGGCGCCGCACGAGTTATTCTTCCTATGACACTTAGATGATACAATTTTGAGAAAACATTGTACATATTACAAATTGATTTATAAAATTAATCAATCGATTATTATTAAAATAATTTTACCATATATCCCTAATATTGCTTACAGATTTTGATCTATTCTCCTTCTTATAAACAGAATAGCACACTTATACATACGTGTTGGAAGAAATTGAAAAAAAAAAAATAAATAAAAGAAAGGAGAGCAGAAAAACTTTGAAGAAACAAAAATATGATTAAAAACATTTAGTTTAGGTAAAAGTTTAAGTTGTTGTAAAATGGTGACGATTTAAGAAATAAAAGAAGTAGGCTTCCTAGTTTGGGTGGTTTTTCAGTTTAGGTGGTTTGTTTTGGATCAAAAGTTTGTATATATAAGAAGTGCCTCTTCTTTTTGAAGAGCATCCAATAGATGTTTTTGGTGTCCAAGAGACCCATCACTTTCCTGTACCACGCCCCCGTATTTCAGGGGGGAAGGTGTCGCGGGAATCAGGGCTGCCAGCCCACCCCAAAAGGGGTTGTAGCCGGGTTTGGTAATGGGGCAAGTATCTTTATTGAGGCTTTGATCCCAACTTCTATCCAATCTTTCATGGATGTCATAGCCTTTTAAGGTCTTGCTAAGGACCATTGTATATATAAGAAGTGCCTCTTCTTTTTGAAGAGCATCCAAGAGATTTTTTGGTGTCAAAGCCATAAATTTTGTGATAAGGTTTATGAATTCTTTTGTGAAATTAAGAGATTATTTTGTGAAAAATTGTGAGCACTAAATACCTTATGAGTTTATAGGGATATTTTGTGGTTGAGAAACACTAAGATACTTGAGTGACTCGATTATAATTATGTTACTTAATTTATAGAGGAATCATGTGCTGCTCTCCCTATAGAGTAAGTCCCACCAAATTAGTGTTCTAAGCTTTGTTTTATTATTGTGGTCCTCACAAGGTAACAAAGTGGAGCTCTGGATTGAGACATCTTGATGTCAATTAATACGTAAATAAAGAGTGAACAAACCTAAAATCGAGCTCACAAATGAAGGGCATATTGTTGAGATGCTCACGCTAGTCATGTCAGAAAAGTGTCATATCAGATAATAGTGTGGTATGGAGTGGTTTTTTGTTTTTTTTTTTTTTTTGACCTATAACTCTTTAATTTGAACTTATAAGTAAAAATGGATATAATTAAATATGTTTACAAGGTCAGTTTTGGACTCTTTCTTGGTTTATTTCCCATTTAAAGTTACGGATTTTCTTTTCTATGCACTTGCAACAAGAACCATTGATTTTAATGGTTCAAATGAATATGGAGCGTATGCATCTGATTAGTGTAATAGATTTTTCCTCATCTCAAGAACAAGATGGATGACCACTACTATGCCACTAGACTGGTCAGTGGTGAATTGCCACTAAACTCGAATATCAAAATCCAACCCACCTCTCTAAACTCAAATATCAGAATGTCTTGAACCTATTACACTCTTATTGATTTAGTCATAAACTGTTCAATCTTGTCATTGAGTGCTAAACATTTTTACATTTTGTCAATATAGTTTATTCAACCAATTTTGGCCAAAATTGTTGGCATAAACGTTGGCCATTCTACGTAACATTACTACCATTGACATAGATAATTTTTAATAGTGTTTTAATATATTTTTTCAAGTTATTTATTTTATTTTGTTCTTTTCTTCTCTTTTCCTTCTTTTTCTTCTTTTCCTTTTTTTTTTTCCTTTTTTTTTTCCTTTTTTCTCTCTGTTGGCTATCACCAAGCCTTATCAATGGCCAACGAAGGAAACTTGCCTCAAGTAAAGGACGCTTGGCCTAGGCTAAAGAGGGCCACCCTCACTAGATCAAACGTGGGTAACCCTCGCCAAATCAGGTTGGGGTAGCTCTCGCCAAATCGATGACCTTGTAAGGTCAACAAGGGCAACCCTCACCTAAGGTCAACAATCTTCCCCGATAATCAACAAGGCCCAACAGAGGAAAAAAAGGGAAAAGGAAAAGAGAAAAAAAGAAAGAAGGAAAAACATAAATATATATATATATGAAATATTATTAAAAAATTATTTATATTAGTACTAACCATACCACATAAGATAGACAGTATCCATGTTAGTGATTTTTAAGTCAAAATTGACTAAATGAATTCAATTAGTAAATCGTGAAAGAGTTTAGACTTGGTTGACTTAATCAAAAGGTTTAAGGTTGAATTAGCGAAAGTGTAATAAGGTTAGAACTTTTTGACAAACAATAGTTGTTCTTCTTTAAGGTTTGGAGAGTTCATTTTGAGTTTTGAGGTTCTATTTTTATTATTCTCACTAGGAGGGGCCATGCATTAGGGGAAGAACTGTAATAAGACAAGGAAAGAAAAGGGGAAAATCTAAAAGAAAATGAAAGAAAGAGAAGAAAAAGTTTTAAAAAAATAAATATTCTAATTCAACATCCTTTTAAGTTGAGTCAGACATATCATATTGAGGCCGTGCCATATTGAATAATCAATGATGATATCACATCACGTCAGTAATTTCCAACAAAATTTATCCGAATCAACTAAAAGTGCAACTGTTTATTGTAACTTTTAGTAAGCTGCATCATCCAACTTTAAGAGTTACTGCATTTTTTTAAATATTATTGCTAACAAAAACTTACAAAATAGTTACAACACAATAGACTTACAGTTCAACCACAACTATCCCAGATAACTTACTCTATTGATCTAGGTTCTCAACCGTAGGAGCAACGAGCCCTCGACATATTGGCCAAATGTCAAACTTATTTTTAGTGATTTTTTCTTTTTGTTTTAAAAAAGTCTAGAGCACTTAAATTCTAAACCTTCTTATATTGAGTGCATTTTAGCATTGCCGGTGAGCTCATGGCCAAATGTATGGGCCAATACACAATCAGGTGTCAAGAGGTTGAAATTTGTGCAGTAAAACTCTAAACATTTTTCATCGGGTGCAATTTAGCCCTCCCGACGGTCAATGATTTTTAATCATACGGGACATTAGTATGGACCTGCATTAGGAAAAAGTCATTCGGTGGCTTAAATCACCGGATCCAATATTATTAGCTCTCACCTTATTCTTTCAAAAGCACAGAGATTTTCAAACGATTCCAAATGGCTTATTGGTTTTTCTTCTTTTCAGATGACCAAATATGGAGAAAAAAATTATATTTATTTTTCAAAAAAAAAAAGAAATCCATATTCTATTTTTTACTTGGTCTTAATTTTTTCCAATTAACCTGGACAAACTGTCACATTTATTGAACCCACCCCATGGTGAACAAGTTGGATCGCGCCTTTGACTTCTCAGCTGGAATGGTAGAGATTCGAAACTTCTCGCCCTTATTGTGCGACTTATCTACGACGCCATGGGAGGTGGGTCCCTGCGGTATCTCCCAGGTTTATGTCGTCAGCTGCCGATAATCGGCGATAGGCGGTTCTCAGGTCAAAAAAAAAAAAATTGTCAGATTTATTGAAGTTGAAATCAAACCGGTCGGTTTACCGGTTCGAACCGATTAGACCGCGTATCGATGGCTGCTTCGGTCTGTGTAATGCTGCCGAAAACGCTTACACAGGAGGAGAGAGAGACGGCTATGGAGTGACGTCAGGAAAGGGGTACTTCTGCGATTCCTCGAGACGCCGATCTACCGTCCTTAGATCGTGGTTTTGCAATTCGGAAGAGGGAACCGGCGATGCTCTGCCATCTCGGCGGCGGAGGAATAGCTCCCTCGCTGTCAGAATAGCTCTTGGCGTGAAAAAGTGATCCCAGATTCGCATTTGCCCGTACAGATTCCCCGCAGGGGCTGCCGATCGGCCGATGGTGCAGAGTCGCCTGCAAATTTGAAGTACTCGAGTTCGATCTCCGACCCGAATCATGGTAAACCCCTCGTTGTCATTTATCTTGTTTACATGATCATGTTTACATAGGGGGATAAAAGCTCTTTGGTCGATCGATCCTAGTGTTCGAGTTTTGGACACTGCATTGTGGAGTTCATTTCGATTTCTGTCGAAAGGTCTGATTTTTATGCGTGGGTTTCTTGTTTGAAATGCTTTAAGATGCTGTTTTGGTACATCGTAGTTACGTGTTACTGTTCTTTTTGTTCCTCCGGCTCTTCTCTTGGGTTGGTTCTGTTGAAATTGGAGTTGCCCATTTAGCCTATGGGTTTCCTTCGACGTGAAATCGAATGCCCTTTTTGATCAGAGCCGACTAGTTGCTTTGAATCAATGTGTAGTTCTGTTGTGAGCTGCCCTGTATCCATTTCTTTTATCTTCCATTAATTAAGAAAACTCCTGATTGTTTTGACATTTGCGGATGCATTCAATGGGAAACCTCGCTTTTAGTTGAAGCCCTGTCGAATTTCTGGCTTGTGGGTTTAGTTTCTTATAATAATTTGTCACAGAAAACGAATCTATGTGGAGGATCTCTGTGTGTGACTTGCACAATGAGTTTTATCTACTTTCCATGAGAATTTCTCGCACAATATGACTTGCACAATGCAAAAATTGCATGATGGAATGCTTGAGGCAACATTTAGCTTCTTAAAGCTGTGCATTAGAGATTTTGTTGGTGCAACAAATGTTCATCGGAATGAAGTTATCTGACTGAAGATAGATATATCATTAGTACTGGGCGCCGTAAATTGCAAGCATGGTTTTCTTCGGCTTTTATCATCTCATTGTCTGTTAATTTTATACGCCCTTCTTTGTAGATATCTTTACAAAAGATAGGACATAAATTGGAATTTTGTTTTTGTATCAAACTATATTGGCACTGGATAAATGAAAGCAGAGGCCACCATTGCATACAGATAGAGCCGCATATTTTGATCTCTTTCTATAAGTTGTGATCAATATTTAATTCCTTATATTGATGGTATGTTGTAGATTCACTTCGTTCTTCTAATTAGTCGTCAAGGGAAGGTCAGGTTAACAAAATGGTACTCGCCATATTCGCAGAAGGAACGGACTAAGGTATTATCCTCATTCCGAGACATGGTTTCCTTCAACCTCATCAGGAACTCTCGTTGGATTGATTAGATTTGAGGGCCATATTGAAACTGTTTGAGTTCTTGTTTGTTAATGCTCTGTTGAGATATTGGTCATCTGCACCTGATTTTAATAATACCAAGACTAACGTCTTTCTATGGATCGGAATCTAATCTGAGAAGGTCATCCGAGAAATCAGTGGGTTAATGCTTCATAGAGGTCCTAAGCTGTGCAATTTCGTGGAGTGGGGAGGTTTAAAGGTTGTCTACAAAAGGTATTGTGAGAAAGTTAAATGGCTTGTTTTGTGGCGCTTTATTGTCTTGATCAAGACCATCTTAATCATGCTGTGCAGATATGCGAGTCTCTATTTTTGCATGTGCATTGATCCTGAGGATAATGAACTAGAGACTCTTGAAGTAATTCATCATTTTGTGGAGATTTTGGACCGTTACTTTGGCAGTGTGAGTGAACAGCTGTACTTTTTTAATCTAGTATATACTAATTTGACCATATGAAAGGTTCTTGATTTTACTTCAATTTCTTTCACAACTTGCAGGTTTGTGAGCTGGACCTCATATTTAACTTCCATAAGGTACTTACACTTGTTTAGTGGAATATCATAGTTGTCCGTGATGGTAAACAATATTGAGAAATGCTTGTTGCTTGAACATTTCAGGCCTACTATATCTTGGATGAGCTTGTGATCGCTGGTGAAATTCAAGAATCCAGCAAGAAAACAGTGGCACGGCTGATATCTGCGCAGGTCTCTCTCTCTCTCTCTCTCTCTCTCTCTCTCTCTCTCTCTCTCTCTCTCTCTCTCATGAAAGACACACGGTTGATGAGTTGGATATGCACACACTCGTGTTTTTGATTCATTATGTTGAACAACTTTTGCTTGTTGTCTCTGCTGATATGAGACCACGTTGCCATCTGATGATAGGATTCTCTTGTGGAAGCTGCGAAAGAAGAGGCAAGTTCAATAAGCAACATAATCGCCCAAGCCACAAAATGATACCCATCAGATAACAGCAAATTCAATCTTTCCTCCAAATATGCTCCCAAGCCACCAAGTCAGATACAATATGCTTTTGCTGTGTTTTGTATCCTTTTCTTTGTGTCAGTGTGTTTCCTGTTCATTGAATTTCAAGTATTCTTCATGTAACACTACAGTTTGTGACTTCCAGCAATTTAAGTTCAGTTTTGGCTTTAAATGCGCTGTATCTGTGGTAATGGTTCTGTCACATTCCATCACGCCTTAAACATCTTCACATATGCATACTGAGGGTTTTTTTCCCGGCAAGACATATCGCAATGAAATACAGTTTATATGGGGATGATGTTTCTCAATCACTTGTCTATGTTCATAAACTCAAGTTGTTTTTTAGAGAATATTGAGGATGTTCTCTCTTAATTGTTTATCGTGATGGGCAAACCTAGTAAAATCAGGGGTTGCACGCCATATTGCCAGATGCAGGTCCCAGGTGAGTTTATGTCATATTAGTTAAATTCGAAATGGCCAATAACTTGTTTCCCGAAAGAACGCGGTTTCTCGTGTGAATCTGCGGTGTTTAAACAGGCTACCAGAATCTTGCTTGTTCTGATAGCTTTACACATTGAAGTGATAGATGCAGTCGGTATTTTAGGTCTATGCATCATGTTCTCATCTTAGCTCGAGTTTCTCTTTTCTTTTCATTAATATTTTTTTATATCGGTTTGCCTCTTTGTCTGTATAATTTTTAGACCAGTTTATAGACTAATGCCTTAATCAGTTTTGTGAATCTAACATCATTCGAATAGGAAGATTACAGTAAGCAGAATAAAATTTGAAAAACTGCAAGAAAGCAGAAAGACCATGAGGCCTGGTGGTCAAAAGCAAAACCCATGTGTACAAGAAAATAAAGCATTCACGAAGTCCTTTTGGACAATGAGAGACCTCTGTGACCATTACCCATCTCCTCAAAAGAAACAATGGACTTGTCCCTCTCTCTTTTGCTGTAGCAAGAATACAAACTGAGAATATGAACACGACACCCTAAGAGAAAGAGAAAAGAAAGTGAAGGTGGTGGGAAAAAGAAAGAAAGGTCACAGATTAAACAGAAGATTGGATCCTGTGTGCGCTAATAAAGCCGCTCTTTACAGTCATACCACCATCTCCACCTGTCACCAAAAAGGACCAACAATGTATATTCTTCAGACCATGCCCAGGAAAAAGCAAAGCATGGACATAGAGATAGAATGAGAAGTGCTTTTACCATGTTCTGTTCAAATTCATGTTTTCAGTGATGCACTTGCTATATTGTATGCACCCAAACGAATTCAATGATGCTATCTCACTGAAAATCTAGCCAGCTTTTGTCGAAAAGGAAAAGAAAGAAGTTAAAAAAACAGAGTGACTTTCTTTTGGGGGCAACTGGGTTCAAAACCCCTTCCTTTATCATGTGAGGATAATTAATTGGTCTGACAAAGAGATTGTCAAAATATCACGTAGCTCCATGGAAGTCTCATCTCTCCTGTCACTCTCCAATTATGCTTTGGTTTCTTAAGCCACTAACTTGCATTTTTAGTTAAGCAAGTAATTATCTAATTCTAGAGACCTAATAAAATATGACATGCTTCTAAAGTCGATTAAGCAACATTGTCTATAATAATGAAAAGGGGAGGCAAGAGTCAAGTTAGTGGGCTTAATTTACTAACCAATGGTAGTCCCACCGGGGCCGGATTTTGCTCATCCGGTTCTCGCCATATGGGTAGTCGGTTTCCGCCCGTTTCGTGTTCCGGAAGGCGCAGCAGCCGATACAATAGATGCAGATGAGAAGCACCAGCATGACGATGCTGAGGACAGCAAGCTTGTGCCAGGTCTGCCTCATTTCCTCAAGAACCCCAGCTTTGCACGAGTCGCAGTCATAGCAAAGGATGGTTGGGACGTTGTTCCACCGATAGCAATCCGGGTCCTGAGCCACCGTTGTGGCCATGTTGTAGATGCACGATGATGGCGGCTTGCAGCAACCAGACTAATTACATAATAAGTTAGTCATTTGCGATGTAAGTAGGTATAGTTAAAGAAGATTGTAAAATTTATCAGGCAATGTTCCGTATGAAGTGAGACTTACGTGAAAAAAGTTATCTATGGTAGTATGTATGCACGTGTGTATATATGGCCATTATTATGATGTTGAGTCAAAGAAATATAGAGGATTATATGAAACTGATGATGCCTCTTAATCAGCTTCAACTAGGAGAAAAATTTCATCCTGGGATTGAACTTTCCTGTTACTCTGTTTTCCTAGAAAATTATTTTCTTACCGTGTTCTGGATTTACCAGAAGATCCTTTTCTTTTCCGATTTAGGGAAATAAAATCTCAAACTCCAACCAAACCGAGGCACCAAATAATAAACTCAAAAATTTAGATGCCAACTGACTGTGGCAAAACAAATAGGATACTGGAAAGAATATTAAGGAAGAAAAATGAAAACAAGTTTAAAGAAAACCTTGTATGCTCTCTAGACATGCAATAAATTTTTGATCGAGTTCTTCTATTTCCAACTTTTTTGTCTTGATAATTTAAATTTCTTTTCCAGGATTGAAATGATTAATTGTTCAGTGGCTTTGGTTTTTAATTAAACTATTAACATGGAAAGTTGGTCAATGAAAAATCAAACTTAGGGAAAACAATTCCATTGATACTATTGAACTTGTAAGTCCCATCTCATGACTCTCTGAGAACTTCCATGGCCATGCCAAACATCTTACATCATTAATTTTCTAGGAAAAATTAGTCAAAGCCAGGAACAGAAACTCCGGAAGAAGAGAACAACATCATTTACCTGGACAGGGCTCATGTCCTTCTGCAGATAGTCAAGAGGACCCCACTTCTGAAGCTCATCACAAGTCTTGGATCCCAATATACATTTCTTGATATCATTCCAACTATTTGGGTCCTTGACCCTATTCCTCAGCCACTGCGAGTAATCCCCTAGCCGGTACTCGTGGTAGCTCCTCCCCGGGACCTCCACGTTGCTGCCATGGCTCGTGACGGCGAACCCGAAGATGGTGAAGGCGGTGAGGGCCACGATGAGGAGCAGCATGACGAAGAGGTAGAGCCAGAGCGCCCACGCGACACGGAAGCAGGCCCCGATGAAGCCAGCGAGGGAGACCACGAGGACGACAAAGCCAAGGATGAGCAGCGGCGTCTGGAGGAAGTTCTCACACGTTGTGGAGTTCCTGGTCATCCACATGCCGGCCCCGATGATGGGGATGGAGGACAGGAGGGTTATCAGGTTGAGGAAGCCAATCACTGTGTTACTGAACCGGTTCATCTCTCTCTCTCTCTCTCTCTGTGATGGAAGAGATCAAGAGAGACTGTATTGCTTCAGCTTTAGCTTTAAATGAACGACAACATATTCGACGTACATTAAATAATAAACACAAGAAATCTCAGTGCAGAAATCTTTTTCTGATTTATCTCTATATTATGTATTTTTTAAATGCAATAAATACCACATGGTATTAAGATAAGAGTAAATTAAGACCATGCGATTAGCTAGAGTGGGTACTCGTCGAACTGCCTTTATGTTTCATTAATCACGCACTTTCTGTTGCCGCATTCTCTTTGTTTCTGATCAAAAGCCTTTAAAGATATGTCCATCTGCCTTTCATCCATTTGCTTTTCTTTTGCCTTGGTTTAGGGTACTCAGTGCACTTTACCGCATAAAGTGCGTGATGACTCGATCGCACTACTTAGGCACTAAAGCATCTCGGTCTGGTAAAGGCTTAGTCCAGCGATAAAACCTAAATAAATAAATAAATAATTTAAATCAAAGTTGGTGTTCATTTTCAAGGTTAAATGACTATGATTCGTCTTGAATCAGCTCAACGAAGGTTGAAGATTGTTAAGTCTCCACGAACCCGGATGATGACCCAAGTATATACCACGCCAGATAGCTTCATTTATTAAGACCTTATTGTTATCTATATCTTTTTCCCTAAAAAGTTCAAATCATGCTCCTGGAAACTATGGTCTAGATATGCCCAATTAAATTAAGCCAATCATATACGTCGCATCTAAAAAGAGATCGACCAAAAACTTGAACTTGACCGGTTCATGAACTTGCAGGGTGTTTTATAAACTTTCTTCAGATAATCTGGACGTAGTCGGAATTCTACGTCCATACTCCATCGTCTCAAAGACTCGAGTACCCTTTTGGCCGCTTTGTCTTGAGTTCAAGCCATAACGTTAATCGCTCATGTGTAACTTTACTAGGGAACTAACAGGGTACCATCAATCCCGTGGGCTCTCCTCTGGATTGGCAGAGAAGGCATCGTTGGTGCCAAATACATTTGACTAAGGCAAGTAAAGCACAGCATGCAACTCGGGGAATATGGTGATCGGAGTTGCTTTTGTCTTCGTGAAGGGCCGACTCTTTTGCTTCTTTCCTAGGCAATATGAGAACAAGTATCGAGTTCATTTTTCTAAGTGGGTATAGAATAACATGAATTATTCTCGTCTCGTCTGGATTGGCTCCTCATATATTCTTCGTTTTCACCTAGAGTGTCGTTGTCTTTTTCTAGACCCTCATTGTTATTGGGGTTGATTCTCTGAATTGGGGGCGCAAACCCTTTTCTTCGCTTTTTATTTAATATTTTTTATTTGGTGTATTATCCCTATTACGTCTTCTTGTTCATTAGGGCTAATTAAGGGCTCAAGATTTTGAAAATTGGGCTTGGTTAAGAGTTCATCGTGGTGCTAGCATAGGGTAATACTAAATCAAGTGTATAATTTTTATTTTTTTTTTTGGAATATGCATGAAACTTACAAGAAATGTATGTGCTAGTCCAAATCCTACATCGAATGTAAGAGAATTCGTGAAATGATAAATAACTAAAGACTCCCAATAAGATGGTGATCACTTGAATGCTCCTTTTATGGTCCTGGCCGACTTGGAATATGCCGGATAGGTGCAAAATTCTCAAGTTGCTTTGTTGTTCAGTTTGTATAATGGAGTTATACAGAAAATTTTAAGGCACATATTGGGTAAAATTACCACAAAAAAGGAAAATTAAATTTGTACAATTTAGTCCTAAATTTTCAATATAACCAAGGTCCATTCGTTTTGCAGAAAATAACTTTCGGGAAAACGTTTTCTAAATTTTCTGACATTCGTTTTAGTGAAAACGAATTACTCGAGGAAAACATTTTCCATGAAGGGAAAAAAGTATTCTACATATGGGGAAAATGTATTTCACTTTTGAAAAATGGAAAATATTTTCATCGCTTGATTTTTCTTATTTCACACCCCCTACAAGCCCTTGATTCCTCTTCCTTCTTCTTCTTTGTTTTTTTTTTAATTAGAATTATTTTTATTTTCTTATTTTCTTAGTTTCTTTTCTTTGTTTTCCTTTTCTTCTTTACTTTTATATTTTCTTTTTCTTTTTTCTTTTTAAAATTTGAGTTTTTAATGTTTTCTTTTTCTTCTTCCTTAGCTAGTTGCCAGCCACGATGACCGCCAATGACCGGCCACAAACAACTCCACCTTCACCCAAGGCCAGATTTAGCAAGGGCAAGGCCCAAGCTTGCTAGCCTCTACAAAGCTTAGGCTCACCTAGATCGAGCGAGCTACAACCTACAAGCTTGCCAACCTCAACGAAGCTCGGGCTTGCCTAAATCTAATGAGCCTCAAGCTCGCTGGCCTTGGCGGAGCTCGGGCTCGCTTGGATCAAGTCGGCAATCTCATGACTCACCCAATCTAAGTGAGCCTCAAGCTCACTGGATCTAACAATTCCGTCTTAGTCGACCACCGGGCAACCGACCATCATCAAGGCATGTAGCAATGAAGGAAGGAGGAGGAGGAAAGAGGAGGAGGAAGGAGGAAGGAAAAAAAAGGAAAAAAAAAAAAATCGATTTTTTTAAAATAAAATAATTTAAAACCAAAATTTTAAAATACATATAATTAAAAATTTTGTGGTAAAAATTAAAAATATTAAAATTCATTTTTTTTTTTGTATTTTTTCCCAAAAAATCAAATTAGATAGCTGAATGTGGAAAATATTTTCTACTCAAATTTCAGGTTTCAACTGAATATCAAAATGTATAATTATTTTCTAGGAAAATGGTTTCTCAGAAAACATTTTCTAAAAACATGATATTTTCCAAAAAAACGAACAAACCCTAATCATCTCGATAATTTCCTAATGTAATTCTTTTAGTCCAATATTGGCTGGAACTTGATGATGTGAATGGTAAATCACCTTACATGACATGGCTAATACTAATGTGGAATTTCTTAAAAACTTTTGATCTTTTCAGATTTTTTTTATTAAATTTTTATTATTTTATTATTATTATTATTGTTAAGGGCTGGTAGGGGGCTATCAGCCATTGGACAAGGACTGCAAGTCCTCACCAACCATAGTGAGGGGCTGCCGACCCTTAACATCAAAAAAAGAAAAAAAAAAAATTTCTTCAATAAAGTTTAAAATTTTTCAAAAATTTCCATTACAACGACAACAATGCCATATAGGGTGTTTAAGTGTCCATATCATTAATTACCAATCAAAATTGACCCAATAGACTATATTGGCAATACATAAAAAAATTTAAAAATTAATTGTCCAAATTACAATGTTTAGATTGAATTGATACACATGCAATAAGTTTAAGAGTTTTTTTGGTAATTTTTCCTCATCTTAGTGTTTTGATGATGTATTTATTCCTAAAAGAGTTGAATGTAAAATCGTTTGGCTCTTTTATGGGCACACGGAAATAATTAACAATTTAATTGGGAAAAATTAGTTTGGGTCTCTTATGATTGATTAGGATGTAAGAAGGGAATTTGAAAAGAAAGAGGTAATTTGATTGATTTCACCTTGCATATTTATGGAAGGATTTGCAAGAATCCAAATTCCAACTGGATATGTTCTTTTGACCCAAAAAAAAAAAAATAAATTTGGATATGATTTGATTGACACGTCAAAAAGAGGAAAGAAAACTTGCCTTGAGATGTTTACGGCTGATGAAATAAGTGTTTTCAAATATAAAAACCAACGTAATCTATTAACTTGAAGGTTTTTTTTTTTTTTTTATCAATCCTACTCTATTCCTACACTACACTCACTCTCAAATTTTTGCCTTGCCTCTTGCAGGGTGTGGTAGTCGAAACCCACTCCTGAAACTTACGCGTCTCCATCCCATCCCCTCTGAGAATGTGGGGATTTGAACCCCTCACCTCCCCCTTCCATGTTGGAAGAGTGGCCACTGGGGCGAATCCTAATGGTTTTTTTTTTTTGGTAAAAGGTAAGAATATATATTAAACTTTGGAGAAAAGAACAAGAATTCGGCACCGTAACTCACACTTTAGCTGAGGGGGCAGGGAGAGTGTGAGGGTGCCGAATCAAAAAGATACAGAGAGAAGGAAACAAAGCAGCAACTACTCGGCTGAACTACAATTAAAAAACAGACTAATACCCTCAGGCACCCCTCCAAAGATTGAAGAGATGGATGAGAGCTAGGAAGAGGACGTCGAGCTGAAGATGGACGGATCGAACCCCCAACTTATCTGGAGTTGCTTGTTTCTTGGAGTAGGCGGGACATTAGAGAACAACAGAGCTTTATCCTTCAAAACCTTGATCAAGTGGTTCTTCATGGCCGGAATTTCCAAAGAGTCACCTCGAAAGATGATAGAATTCCTTTTTTTTCCATAAGAAATGGCATAAAGCCCCAAAAGAGAAACGGGCAATACTGTGAAAAAAATCTTTGCCGGATAGGAATTTGAGAGCCCAAGAGAGGTTGTCCTTCCAAACTCTATTCTTCCAAGGTAAATTACATCTAGAAGCCCAAAAGAACGCAAGAGTCGCAGACGTTGTGCACTCAAAGAACAAGTGGTCCACGGAGTCCGGAACGGAGCAAAAAAGCACAAACGAGAGAACTCAATCCTCCCATAAGAGAAAAGGAGAGTTTGAGTTGGCAGCCTATTTTTTGCGAGCAACCACAAATGAAATTGAAATCTAGGTGCAAGGTCATTGTCCCAAATAAGAGGAGCCCAAGACACTCGATTCTTTTTAACCCTGATGTATTTCTAGGCAGAGGCAACAGAGAATGAACCCGATGAATCTTCTTGCCAGGTGAAGCGGTCAAAATCAGTAGAAAGAATGGGTATAGTAATTCCCATATTTGCGAGGAGGTCTCTCAAAGAAGTACCCACGGGAGAATAAAGGTCCGCCACTACAGAATAGTTTGGAATGCGACAGCTCTCCACAAGGTCCGGCGGAATAAGTAAGAGAAGCGGGCCACATTCCAGCCAATTGTCGTGCCATAAGGAAACAGAGGAACCGTGGCCAATCTTCCAAAAGAAAGAGAGCCTAAAGTGTCTTCGAAGTTAAGGATTTTTTTCCAAACCCATGAACACGTAGTGGGTGTGGATGAGTTCCAAAAGTTGTCCTTCTTTAAAAAAATAAGAATGGATCCAACGACACCAGAAAGATTCTCTATCGGTGAAGAGAAACCAGATGTACTTAAGCAAGGAAGTAGTATTGCAGTCTCTCAATTTCCGAATACCCAAGTCACCTTCATTTTTTGGGAGGCAAATGTCATCCCAAGATACTTTGGCACCGCCTCGGCCAAGCGAGGTGCCCTTCCACAGAAACTGTCTTAGCAGTTGTTCAATTCTATCAAGAACAGAGATAGGCAGAGAAAAAACACTAGCCCAAAAGGCTTGGATAGAATGCAATACCGACCTTATAAGTTGAAGCCTGCCAGCAAAGGATAAAAAACGGTGAGCCCACGATTGAATTCTTGCGGTAATATGATCAATCAACGAAGCATAATCAGCTTTCCCAAGTCTTGAAGTAATGATGGGCACCCCTAGGTACCGGACTGGGAGTCGACCTTCCTGAAAGCCAAATGCAAGCCGAATATTCTCTCTGATGGAAACAGGGCCTCCTGAGAGAAACACATCGCTCTTGTTTTTGTTCGGAAGCAATCCACTCCAAGATGAGAATATATCAAGACTTCTCTTGAGGATCGCGGCGGAAACCCAATCAGCTTGACAAAAGAGAAAGACATCGTCGGCAAAGAAAATATGGGTCAGCTTTACCTTCTTGCATCTCCAAAAGTATTTGAAGCCTTTCACCGAAGTACGAGAATTTAAAATCCTTGAGAACACGTCCATAACAAGGGTAAAGAGATACGGCGACAAAGGGTCCCCTTGGCGAAGGCCTCGACCTCCAGAGAAGAAGCCATGAAGTTCGCCATTAATAGAAATTGAAAACTTGGGTGTTCTCACACACACCATTATCAAATGGATGATCCATTCCGGGAATCTGAAAGCTTGCAGAGTGAGTTCCAAAAAATCCCAGTCTACAGTATCATACGCCTTTTGAAAGTCCACCTTAACAGCGCATTTCGGAAGGTAAGGATCTAAGTGAAAACCAGAGAACAATTCCTGAACAAGAAGAATGTTATCTCTAATTCTCCTTCCTTTAACAAATGCATTTTGAGATGATCCAACCAAAACATTCAAAACAGCAACCACACGATTAGCTAGAATTTTTGTAATAACCTTGTAGATGGTATTACAACATGCGATAGGTCTAAAATCTGTGACTGTAGTAGCATTCTCAACTTTGGGAATCAACGTAAGGATAGTACTGTTTACCTCTTTTAGGAGGAAGCCCGAAGCAAAGAAATCTTGAACAGCTTCAATAACCAATGGCCTGACAAGATCCCAGTTGGTCTTGTAAAATTCAACCGAAAAGCCATCAGGTTCCGGGGCTTTTCCTCTTGCTAGGGAGAAAAGAGTATCCTTGATCTCCGAATCTGTGACCGGGCAAGAGATGGAGCTGCATTGAATATCCGAGAGAGGCCGATGGATGAGCTCCTTCATCTCATGAAGAGACGGTTTTGAGAGGCACGCCTGAGGTGAGAGCAACTTTGAGAAGTAGGACACAAACACTTGAGGCATAAGGGCTGGATCATCTATGAGGACACCAGATGAATTCATAACCGAGAGGATGTGGTTTCTGGTCGGTCTGTTCTTAACCGAATTGTGGAAGAATCTAGTGTTCAGATCACCCTCTTTCAGCCAAGTCACACGAGACTTTTGGCGGTAAAAAGACTCCTAATGGGCCCGCAGTAGGACAAAGGCACGTCACTGATTTTTTTCCAGGTCAGCAAGAGATGAATTAGAAGGATCATCATGAAGCCCAACCTGAGTGATGCGAAGGGCTTCTCTAGCTTCAACCGTCTTCATCGAAATGTCGGAGAAAGACTCTTTGTTGAGTAATATGAGGCAAGCTTTAACCAATTTCAGCTTGGAAACGAGGCGAAACATCGACACTCCGAAGACTGGCGTATTCCAAGCTTGATTGATGCAATACAAGTAATCCGGGTGTTCGGACCAAAAATGAAAATATTTAAACGGCTTCCTTCTCGACACCGGATCAAGCACTCTAACAATCATAGGAGAGTGATCAAATATACCCGGATTGAGAAAGGAGGCTTGAGAGAAGGAGAACCGATGGTTCCACATATTGTTAATAAGGACCCGATCAATCTTGCGAATCCCAATGGTTTATTAACTTGAAAGTTGTAAAATTGAAAATATAACAGAGATTCTTTTTTTTAAGGATATAGAAAATAAATAAATAAATAGGGTAAAAGCGTTAGGAATGATTTTGTCATTTTGTTGAAAGGTTACAATATATAAACCGTGAATTCTCCACCAAATACTTCAACGCAGAAAATATTTCTAAGGCTCTTGTCCACGTCATCACTAATAGGATAAATAACTCAAAAAATATCGGATCATCTTCATTAAGCCTTCCCTCCCCTAATTAGTAAAAAGCATGAGAACAAAAAGGTAAAAAAAAAAAAAAGGTAAATGGAATGTTCATTCAATTTAATGTTAAAACGTAAATAAATTTTATCATTGGATCAAATAAGAAGTACAATTTTATAAACGTAGAGCATTTGCTCTTAGCAAAGAGAGGATAATTTTCCTTTGAAAATAGATAGTTAATTTCATTTTTCATAGGGATATGTACACTAGAAGTCTTAAAACTTGTCTCCAAAATGCCTCCAATTAAGTCCCCTCTTTGGGCAAAACTCATCAAACTAGTTTTGAAAATAGAATAATTTCATTTTTCATTAATTCTACACTAGAAGTCTTAAAACTTATCTCAAAATACAATTAGCTAAAACTTGCAAAAAATAATAATCTTAAAACTGAAACTTTTTCATTCTATTATTTTCTTAAGAAAAAAATCATGACTTTTTTTTTTTTTTTAAGACAAGTGATAATGTGATGCCCACCAAGTGTTGTATTAGAAAAAGAATATTAAAAATACAAATAAAATTAGATTAAAAGAGATTTTAAAAAAAAAAAAAAAAAAACACAAACACACCCATAGCTTTGCCAAGCCCTCATCGGTGGCCACCGTCACATCCGACGGAGGTCGACTAGGCCTTTGAGTAGCTTGATGACCCTTGCCAGCCCTCGGTGAGGCTTTGGCAACCCCTGACGAGGGCCTATCGGCCTAAATCTAGGAGAGGGCATGAACCTTGCCCTAGATCTAAGTGAGGGCCTCATTCAAGGTTGCCCACCCAAGGTGAGGGCTGGCGACCCTCCCTCAGATCTAGGGCATGGGTTGTGAACCTTGCCCGAGATCTAAGTGAGGGCCTCACTCAAGGTTTCCCACCTAGGGTGAGGGCTAGCGACCCTTGCTCAAATCTAGGACATGGGTTGTGCCCTCCCCAAGATTTGGGCCAATAGGCCCTCGTTGAGGGTCGCCAAGGCCTCACCCAAGGTTAGCGAGGGTTGTCGGGCTTTAGGAAGGCCCAAGTGACCTCCACCGACCCTTCTCGATAGTTGTTGCGACAGCCGTTAGCTTCGCTTGGCTAAAACTTGAGTTTTTCTTAATATAATTTTGTTTGTATTTTTAATTCTTTTGACACAAGAAAATAATAAAATAAGGCACGTTAGCATTTTCCATTTGCTAAATTAGACCTAGTAGAAAGACTCAAGTGAATCAATTTGACAAATTTTATAACTTGATTGTAATTTTTTTGCAATTTTTTATTTAATTTACTTTCACAACATGATTTAGCACTTTTAATGAACTTATTCTTTTCTCATTAAAAAGAAGTACAGTTTGCTATACATCATTAAATTTTTAATCGTTTTAATCATTAGTTTCACTGAATTCTTTCGAATTAAGTAATCTCCTTTCTCAGTTCCATTTGTTCACTTCATTGATTAAATGATACATGCCTCGAACTATAAATGATTTTTGTAGCAACATGCAATTTTTATTATTTTGATTTTTCCCTTTTTTTCTTTCTTTACGTTAGGTGAAATTCATTTGCACAGTGAAAGAAACAACAATTCAAATAATAGATAACTTGTCTATGAATTATAAGTACTCAATCTATACTGCTTCGAATTAAATGGTAATTTTAGATCACAAAGTCTATTCAAAATCCATTTACATTATTCACATGACAATACATGTTCCTCTTTTCTCTTTAATTTTAAATTCTATGTAGAAATTTTCTATCATAAGTGATATTCACATAACCATTTTAAAATCCATTCGAGATAATTTTATTCTTGTCTATTTATTCAAATTTAAGATCAATGAAAGTAAAAGTTGAGGATTGGCAAATCGGCTCAAAGTTATAGGCAAAGTTGCACATCATATGCCATACAACAAGCACACGTGCAAAGTGGAAATTTCATGTGACGAATACAAACGCAGATATTTCCTCTAAGGGTCCGTTCGTATGGAAGGAAATTGTTTCTGGAACTTTGCTTTTGGACATTTTAGGGTCTCCACCAACCGACTTCCGAAGGGGAACTAACAATTTTATGATAACAATTTCCATCCCAACTCTTGCTAGTAGGGGAAATCGTTCTCCCCTTCTGAAAAAAAGAAGAAAACACTTTTCCTAAACGGCCAAATAAAAATTAACCGTTTTTCTTGAAAATAATCTCCATGAAAAATATTTTCTTTTATTATAAATCTTTCAGTAAAATAAACGCATCATGGTGTCATACTAAAAAAAAACCATACTACACATATTATTGAGACGAAAGATGAGTTTTTTTTTCAACCCAAAGAGATCAGACAGCACAAACGCACTCTCATCAACTAACAAAGATACGAATACATCGTTTCTCTTGCAAAAGCTCAGATCCGAATACAAGGACCAAAAATCGAAGCAAAACAACGTTATGTTATTCACATGAAAAGTCAGTCAGTTCATGGCAAATTCAATTCCCAGCAAAAATTCAATGATTTCACAACGGCCGATGCAGATAGACGATCCTTAATATGTCGAAGGCAACTCGAACCTGCACAGCGGGCAAGTCCTGCTCCTCTCGAGCCACCTCGCGATGCATTCTCGGTGATAGACATGGCAACACGGCATGGCACTCCCCGTCGTTCCCGCGACAATGTCTTCGCAGCAGATCACGCAGTCGACGCTCCTCTCTTTCACTTCCACCTCCGTCAGTCCCCCCAACCGCGGCCCCATCATCACTATCCCCTCTTCGTCCTCGTCGGTGTCCCTGTCCTCCGCCTCATCGTTGGCCACCTCGAGCCTCTCGTCCTCGCCAATCGTTAGCTCCCGGTGAATGTCGGGGTCGGCGCACGAAATCGAGACCCTCATCAACAGGACCTCCGCGTCCCGGTTGCGCGGGTCGCTCACTATGGACGCCGCCGTGCTTAGCACCGTTTGCACCATGAACTCGTTGTTGCTGGTGTACATCACGCCCGCTATCGTCAATATCTCCCGCACGGTCTCCTCCGCGTCGGCGTCGACCCGCAAGAACTCATCAGCCTCGATTGAAAACCAGTGTGTCGCTTCACCCGAGACGTCTGGCATCACACGATCATCATCGCAATCCGACGTCGCGCCGGGAGGCGGCTCGGCCAAGTACACGAACTCGACCTGGACTTCTATGTGGAACCCTCGTCGGCCTGAAACGACGAGCGGGTAGGAATCTGGGACTTGACACGCGATGTAGAGAGGTTCCAGCATGCCGAAATCCATGCTTTGCGGAGAATCCAGGACAGAGATACAGCAAAGTAAGAAAGGCGGGCAAAACCCTGACCGAGTTTCTATAAAAACTAGAACAAAATATTTCCAAGAATAAGATGTGTAAAGATATGAGACTAGAATAGGAAACAAATAATAGACGTGCATATATAAATATAATATCGTAGATTTGCTTTCCTATTTCGACTAGTACGAGTAGGAAAGTTAGTTGGAAATTTTTTTCAAATTTTCATCAGCAAAAAATTAATTTTAAATATTCAAATTTGTAAATATTTCTATTTCGACTAGTACGAGTAGGAAAATTAATTGGAATTTTTTTCAAATTTTCATCAGCAAAAAATCTAATTTTAAATATTCAAATTTGTAAATAAGTTTTCTCTCTCTCTCTCGATCGATCCTCTTTGTTATTTTCTTTGGAAAGTATTTTTACAAAATTTAGTCGGAGTGTGTCTCGGGTACTTGATAAGTAACTCGTCAAACAGACATTATTATGTATGTGCTTGATTTTTCACTTAACAAGAGGGATCGGCACTTTTTAAAATTCAAATGTTTTGTTATCGACTTTGTTTAATATGATTTTTATATAATTAATCTGATTTTTTTAATAATTAATCTTAGGTAATAATAAGTGGGCCTCTTTTAGAAAAAAGATCACCAAAAAAGTCATTGACTTATTGCGCTTATACCAATTCACTCATAAATCTTTCCATTTGATCAATTTATTTCTAACTCGTTTGACGATTTGTCAATTGAGTTATAAATTTTTCAATTGTACCAATTTAATTTGCCCATTTATTTTTAAACTTCTTGATAATTTATCAATTTAGTTATTTTAGCTGATTTTGGCCGAAAATGACTGAAGTTGATAACTTTTGCAATTTTTCATTTTTTTCTTTTCTTTTTCCAAACTTGGGTTGATGATGGTCGCAAACCCTCCTCTCGCCAACCCATAATGGAAAAATAAAGAAAATAAATAAATAAATAAATAAATAAGAAAACATGAAAAAGATAAGAAAAGAATAGACAAAGAAAAGAAAATTAAAAATCTATCAATGTCAGTACGGTCATATCATAGAAGACAATCAATGCTAAATAAACTACTATATCATCGATTTCTAATCAAAATTAGTTGAAAAAATCAAATTGACAAATCATATGAAAGTCTAGAACTAAATAGGCAACTTGTCAAAATGTTTATAGTTGAATTGGTACAATTGATAAATTTAAAACTCAATTGACAAATCTTCAAAAGGTCTGAAACTAAATTGGTCAAATTTAAATATTTATAACTTTTATGGTAATCACTCCTGCTTTATATGTTTAGTGAAGAAGTGTATGAACCTTTTGACATTATTAACTAGCCTTCGTAGATGCACGAAGCCGCACCTTCGCGAGGATCGAGTAAAGCTCCTCCCCTTCAAGATTTTTTAACATGCTGTCATTTGAAAACGTCATTTGCTGCACTCGAAAGAAGCCCCTTGAAAGTTTTGTACCATTGCAAAATTTATTTAATTAACTTACCTTAATTCTTTTTAATGCAAGGAAAGTTGGGCTTTGCCCTTCCGTGAATTATGATAAGACATTACTTTGGAAGACTCAAAATTAGAATCTGGAAGGAACCAGACAACTAGTCAAACTCCGGCCCACACCAATAGATTCGGGTCACTCGACCTTTCAGTCACAACCACAGTACAACCAGTTGAACTCCGGCGACCTCCTCAGGAGCACTGAGAGATCTTTGCCTAGGCTGCCAGGTCGGCTTTCCACCACAAGTCCGACAAGGTCGACTAGGCCAGGGTCTGCCCTCGACGCGGCCTGCCACTGCGGCAAGCTCAAGGAGAAGAGCTTCGTCAATTACACGAAGAAGCCTAATACGTACCTCCGCCACTCGAGGTGGTTGGGCTAAGGGGGCAATGTTTGGGTTGAATGAGGCCCTTTTTGTTACAAGGCCTTTCCTCCTCTTCTTGACGTCTTTTTCTTGCCCTTTTCCTTCATGAATCTTAAAGCTTCATTATGATGGGCAAAAGTTAACTCGATTTGTCTCCATCTTAGCACTCGCTATTACACAGAAGATTCTAGACAATAATCACTTAAAGTTATGGCAATCGCCACGTTAACACACCTCTAATTTTATTTTCCTTCGTCCTTTTCAATTAAATAAATTAAAATTTTAGTCGTTATCAATCATATTCACGTGAAAATTTATGGGCCAAAGTTGTCATCATCAGACCTTATTAGAAGAAAGTTGTCATCATCAGACCTTATTAGCAGCTCTTCTAACATATAACGATACACGTTACAATTATAGTTTTTACACTAATTAAGACAACACATCGTAACGTTGGTAAGAAAATTATTGTATTTTTGCATTGATTATGAGGATGATGATGCCAGCCATTGTTAGGTACGCCACACCACGAGAGTACCTCACATGTCACATCCCAAGGGTCTCCTTCTTAACTGGCATCTGCCCGGATTTCTCCGGATTTCTAGACTCGAGTTCAATCATCGATTTCCTCGCCGAATAAGTCAACTATCTTCATACGGAAAAAAACGGAAAAAACATTTATAATGCCGCCGCTCTGGTCAATAGTCAAAAATTCACGCCGGCCTCCATACTTGAAATTCCGTAGCTGTCGTTCCTGCTTTGACTTTTCGTAACGCCCACGTTCTCTCTCACAAGGAAACCGCAAGAACCAGCGCAAAAGGGGAATAATTCAATAAAAGAGTAATTATATGGCAGCAATTTCATTCCTTAATCACGAGACGGTCCTCATTTCCTCGTTTTTTATTTCACGAACAGCCGATCGGACAAGAAGAAAATACAATATTTAAAGGAGAGCCACAGCAGAGTGCAGATCAAGACACAAAGAATAACACCACCTTACACAAATCGAGGATTCGACAAAATGGGACGCCCCGTTCCATAGATCAACAGAACACATCAGTGGAAGCAGAAGGCCCCGCCACCTGAAGAGCGACTCGGTCCCACTCGACGGCGCTGCCGCAGTGCCCGCTCTTCACCTCGACCACTTGCAACGGACTCGATACCCCTATGGAATTGTCCGTGATGCTTGGTTTCTGAGCAGCCACCGCCTTCAACCGGTAACGCTCTGCCCTAGAGCCAATCACCTGTCCCAGCACTGAAGCCGCAATGGTAAAGGCCATGGCTGATTTTGGCATCAGTACGGATTTCCTGAGCATCGCTATGAACGGAACAGCTGCGTGGACGGCTGCAAACCATGAAGGAGAGAACTTCTCTGTGTGTTCTCTCCATATCCCGAGCGGAACATTAGCTGCCATGCCTAGGAGCCCGATCGCGAGGACTTTTGCGGGCAAAGGTTGAGGTCGGAGGTTCTTTGCGAGAGCAGTTCTTGCTATTGCTGCTCGGGCAGCGACAATCACCGGAGGACACTTATATTTCATGCCAGGGGGAGGCTGTAGAACTTTTGCCACAAGGGGAATGATGTTGCTAACAGCCCGGTATGACTTTGCGATTGGACAATTCCCTGTTTGCAGCCACTCATTGCTCATAGCCTCGTGCTGTGAATTTCCCTACAAACAAATTCATTTAATCTTTGAGTCAACACACATTCACCTCACATGCCGAAACAATATAATGGTTCATCAATCCCAACACAATCCCATTGATCTTGAACTTGCAGAAAAAACTAGCAATATAGAGCTTCCCAACTAAAGAGACCCAAAAAGCATAACACCGGCACTGATGTACCTGTGAGGAAGAGTCTTTCTTAGATGAATTGGACTTCTTTTTCTGATTCTTAAATTTCTCAGAGAATGCATCAAAGCTGAATGGCCCTCCAGGTCCAAAGGAAGAGAGACTGATCGTTGCTGCCTTTGCAGCCAATGGGTTAAACTGTGGTGATGAAAGCTTTGTCTCTAATTTCTCCAAGTGTGAGAATGACCTTCCAGAGAGTGGGACTACTCCATCATGACCATGAAAAAGCCTGAATGCCATGTCAAAATTGGGGCCATCTTCAAAAATCGGACCTTTGGCTCCACGTACCTGCCAGGAAATCAATTAACAATTTGCATTTTGGTAAATGGGGAAAAAAAGGAGCTTGAGACATTGATAAAAATCACTAGCAGAAAGCTTACAGGCATTGCAAAAGGCATCGCTGAGGCAAGCGAGAAGTTAGTCGGTTCATTAATGTTCCTCAAAAAAGGACATTTCACGATGTCCATCTGGGAAGGTAAACAA
Source organism: Eucalyptus grandis (assembly GCF_016545825.1). Classification (NCBI taxonomy): domain Eukaryota; kingdom Viridiplantae; phylum Streptophyta; class Magnoliopsida; order Myrtales; family Myrtaceae; genus Eucalyptus; species Eucalyptus grandis. The sequence goes on from NC_052621.1 coordinate 12,555,603, forward strand.
TCCTCGTTTTTCAAGAACAAGTCCATCTTTACCGAATCAAAAGAACCTGCACGTACAAAGAATAGCGTGAACAATGACATCCTCATGATGACATGCAAATTGACATTAAAAAAAAACTGCTAAGTGACTTCAGATTTTAATATTACGATATAAGTAGCAAGGCAGCGGTCAAATCAGTGTAAAGCAAATAGCACAGAAAACATTTTAGCTACCCTGAAAATACTTGTGCAGAAGTTGAAAAGTAAGCATACTCAAACATTGGCACTACACATAATCCAAAATAGAAGATGTGGAATTTGCTGAATTCCCCAGAGTTTCACAACCAAAAACAAGTACCTCAGATAGAGGGACAGACTGAAATACACAGCAGCCAAAACCCAAGGAAGATCAAAGTTTAATACAAATACAAGCCAAGCACACATTGGAGCGAACACACGCTCTTCAGAAGTGTGATTGCGGATTGACAGGTATATATGTCACACTGATGTATGGCAATTAGCACAGCTAAAGAGAAAAGGCGTGAATTTCAATATACAGGGTAAGAAAAGGAGCTGCATCATTTAGGCCAAGATGACATCACATGCTTAAAATTCTCATATTTCCGAAGTAGTTTACAAGGCAGAAAGACGACCAATTTCCGCACGGAAACTCACTGACCGAAAACAGGCAAAACTCAAACCATACCACAGCTGCATAAACTCCCAAGCTAAAACTTTTACCGGAGATTTCTAAGCTATAGACGACTGCTGTCACGTTGACCAACAGCTCTCTTGCAACACATATTCTCACCATATGTAAGAATCTACAGATTCCATCAATGCTAAAGAAAATTTAATCCTCTCGACGTGGATGGAACCCAGGTCTAGACAACTCTTACAAGGAGATGACTTTTGTGGAAATCACTTAAAAAGGAAAAACTCAACCAACGATCCACACGAAACCAAAAAAAAAAAAAAAAATGCTGCTAAGAACGTTTGACTACCTAATCATGATGCATTCATCCTGTGGTAAAGGTAACGACCTGCGATCCTTACAGATCATTCGAGTCCAAAACCCTAAAATCACCAAAACCCCCCAAATCATCTGACTTCAACGCCTACCCAAATAATCGATCGATAGACGAGAACTTCGACATACCACCGTGGGAAAGAAAAAAAGAAAAAAGAGAGAGAGAGAGAATCTTCAACAATAAAGACACATGGCCAGCATTGCAGAGCTCAAATTCGAGCAATCACAGCCGAAATCACCGCTCCACCGACCATGAGCGCGCGCGAACAGCAAAGATCGACACAGATACACACTCCAGCTCGACGGCGCAGGCCCGAATTCAGCTGCTGCGACGTCAACGACGAACGAACCATCCAACGACCGACGGAAGAAGAGACCCAAAAGAGCATACACAACAACAAAGCGAAAGAGAACGCAAGGAACAAACGATTTCCTCGGGACGAGCAAGCAGTCCACGAGGACACGAGCGCAAAACAGCATCGACCCGGAAAGACATTCGGTGGCAGGCAACGAATCGGCGAACCACACGAGAGAAGAAGCTAAAGGGAATTCGAGAAGATGATCACCTCGATCGGATCGAAGCAGGCGGGCCACCCCCACAGACAATGGAGAGAGAGAGAGAGAGAGAGAGAGAGAGATGGGAAATGGAGGAGAGAGAGAGTAGGTGAGAATGGAGGAGGCAGAGGTAGAGGTAAGAGGTAGAGGTGGAGGGAGAGGCGAAGGAGAAGATACCTTCTCCTTCTCCTTCGGGCCTTGGCGTCTTGTGCAGGAGAGAGAAAGTTTGGGGGGCGAAACGACGACGCAGCGAGTGACGGCCACACGCCGAGTTTGACGTCGCCCCCTCCCTTGCGTCGTGGAACGCGTGGTTTCGGTTGGGGGTGGGACCCGGGTGGGTTTGGTTTGGGTTTGGGCCGGTCAACAGTTTGAACCGGTAGTGCTGTCGCGTGATCAACGCGCTCCATTTTGTTCTTATTTTTAGGTCCCAAAACTTTAGCCCGTCGTGCATCCCAGTCCCTAAACTTTCTAACTGTTTCTAAATTATAATTCAATATTTAATATGATTTTCAAAATTTTAAATTATTTAATTTAATCCTCGAATTATAAGAATATATTTAATGTTATACCTAAACTTATAAATTAGAAAATATATTGAATTAAAATTTAAGAATTATATTAAGCAAATTAAAATTTCATGAATCACGTTACATATATTAGGTTAAAGTTTGGACATCGTCTACATCTTTATCACGATTTTCATGGAAAATATCGAAAGAGCATGCGTCAACTTCCACTTCGGCATGCTTGGATTCGGTAACCTACCATGCGAGTCGTGACCGAGCATGTGGGAACCACGGATGAGGTTTTGGCGATCCAACGGTCCAAAGGTGGGATCAGTGGTGGATGAGACTTTTGGTGATCCAACGGCTCAAAAAAGTTCAAGGGCATGATGTCTTCGCGGCAGAGTGAATGATCATGGCATCCCAATTCGCTTAAATCACTAGAGTCAACGCATGCCACGTGTATTTGAAAAATCAATTTGAGCAGTTTTTATTTTCTTTCCTTTTCTTTATTATTATTTTTTTAATATATAGCGGAAGGTAGTTTTTCAATGTTAGCAGTCGAAGGGAGCTTTCTAAATGGAGAAAATGGAGAACAAAAAGGTGTTACCTTCAAAAGATAACATTAGCAAAGCAAGAGTAATTTCAGAAAAGCAAAACAAATAGGGATATCAACTCAAATATATAAGGATCAATATAATCGGAAAATGTCAATTTTATCCACTGTGATACCAATGACTCAATCCTTTTTTTGTCATTAATATCCCTAAATTATGCCACACTATGACGTTAACATCCCAAACTTCTGTCGCATTAGTATAAATTAAGGATTTAATGACACAAAAAAAAAAAAATTGGGGCATTGATATTACCGTAGATAAAATTTAGAGTTTTAGGTAGTGTTTTCTATATGTAAAACATTTCAATTTGGACCAAATTATCACTATTTTTCTTTTCCTATAACCGCCTCTAGCATATTTTTACCAATCTAATTCCACCTTATCTTTTACTTTTCAAACTCTCTCTCTCTCTCTCTTGGTCTCCTTAGACTTTTATTTTCTACTTAATTTTCAAATTTTAGAGCTCTCATAATTTGAATTTTATTCAACACGAATATGCGCTACCTTTCAAAATATTGGAAGATTCAAATATCATTCCTATATAATTTTTCTAAGATGACAAATATTTGTTTTGAATTCTAAATTTTTTATGCAAAGTGAAAGGTTGAAAAAATTACTTTTATTGTTCGGACAAACCAGGCGTTGTTCTTTTATGCTAACCTAAAATGTGATTTGAGTGCTTTGAAGGTTCAGAGGGAGAACAATTGGATAAATTGTGAAGAGGGTATTTGTCATTTTCTCTTTTTTCCAGTTTTTTCTATTGGGCTAGCTAAAAATGAAAGACAATTTATATATGCCTAAGATTGCATTATAAGAGCATTTTGGGCATTTATTAAGCATGATTAATAAAACAAAAGGAATTGGACTTCTTAGAGTGTTAACTACCTAATATCAGCAATCAATGGGAATTGTCCCAATAGCCACCCTTCCCACATGAGAAGAGGGAGATGAGAAGTTTGATTTCCCACATTCTTAGAGGAATGGGGATTAAGATGTTTAGTTTTAAGTATAAGGTTCGACTTCTACACTTTGCAAAGAAACAAGGCAAAAGTTTATGAGTAAGTTGAGAAGTTAGAGTATGACAAACCAAAAAAAAAAAAAAACATATATCAGCAGAAAAATTGATGTACTTAAAATTGCTAACTTTTCATATTTATGGTGCGATTTAGAAAATATTTTCCAAAAAATAATTGCTTGATCGCTTACAAAAAATAAATGAATGAGAAACATTTTTCGTCATCCATGGAAATAACTAGGTATAAAATGTTATTGATAATGAAAACATTTTTAGTTGACTAACTTTTCTAAATTATATAACTAATCATTTTTAAAATATATATATTTACCAAAACTTTTGTTTTCCGTTAAACAAACAAATACAAGATATGTGCTACCTAACATTGGATTTTCATTGCAATAATACATCATTTGCTCTTTGTTCTTCCATATTGAAAATTTTGTCTATATAAAAAAATCAGGATATCTTACTCATTTGAAGGGGGACTCCATATTCGAAAGTTCGTTGTATGGTGGTATAGGTGATGGTAATAAAATTTCTTTTAAATAAATATTGTTTCATTATTTCCAATTACTGGAAAAGAATGCAATTGTATCGACTTTGTCATGTTCTAACTTCTAAGCATAATTCACATACAAAAACAAATGCAAAACAAAACAAGATCTATCACGGATCAAAGCTAATAAACGTAATATTTTTAACAGGGTCAAAGGCCAAATAAAAACCAAGTTACTCATGAAAATAAGTCTATACGATATGTAAAAGATAAAAGTAATCCTTGAACGATTGCAAAATATTCAATCTAGACCCTCAATTTCTATGGTGCAATTGGATCGTGGAATTATACAATTTTTCGTTCTAATCAGTACTTCCGTCAGAATTATGGACAGAAATGCTAGCATGGCGAAGGCGAAGGCGCACAGTTCAACTACCAGTCGACATTATTGGCCGTCAGGGGAGGTTGGGCACTGGCCACTGCCGCCTAGGAACACCACAGATGCGGTAACACGCAGAGAGAGAAGGCGAAATCAGGGCCCTTGCTGGCCTTATCACGGAGACCAATAGTGTCCTTGCCTACTTCTAAGGATTAAACGTGTAGCAGCGTTGAAAGATTGAACTTAATTCGAGTATTTTTCGCCTTGCACTTTCAGCATGTATGAAATCACCGCAGCTAAATTGCAAGCATTACCATGATAAAAATTGAGTACTCTTCAGCTATGACAAAATATTTGGCATTAGTTTCATTTGAATGACAAGATCTGACATAAAAAAAAAAAAAAGTAAATGAATTCATGAACACCATAACTCTTCTTTCTAGAAAAAAATTGCCCAAAAAGTCCTAAACCTACAGGACGGTGGCCAATTTGATCCAAAACTTTTGAATTAGACTAATTCAATATTAAAATTTTTGATGATTTGTCACGTTATTCCTAAACCTACTTGTCAATATAGTCCTTTACGCTAATTATCCAGATAATAAGTTTAAAACCGAATTGGCAAATTTTTAAAAGGTTTAAAACTAAATTGATAAATTTTCAAAAGGTTTAGAAATAAATTGACAAATCGTCGACTAGTTTAGGACTAAATTAACATAATTGAAAGATTTAGGATTGACTTGGCCGCTATATAATAAATTTATGACTTTTTGGACAATTATCATTTATTTCCCTATGTATTTTCTCACTTTTGATATTTTAACTTTTGGATGTTATTTGTTAATCTCTTTCACTGATGATCAAGCATGTTCTAAAAGATTATACATATACATAAACACATACGGGCAATTGCGAACATGCGTAATTTTGTGCTTTCCATATAAGCAAAAATTACATTATTAGGAAAGAAAAAAGATCAATGTCAAAAACACTTTATTTAGCATGTGAGATACACCTTTAACAGAGAAGGAATAACAAGCCCTCTCCCCCTATCGCCATCTCCGCAAATTTAACACTGCGTAAAGATAGTCGTAACGATCAATAAATCATGGCCAATCAGTGTCCTTCGACGATCGAGCGACAACGCTTCCATGCGGCGGCGCTCTTCTGCAAGATCTCCGCTTCGTGAGGCGCGAATTTACCGGTGCTGAGGACAGCCAAGATAAGCTCAGAGTGGCAAGGATGGCCGAACTTCAGCAGAACGCTGCAACAAGCGTCGGTGATCGGGGGGCCCTTGTGAACAATGTTCTGGAAGATCTCGATCCCGCATTCTTCGGTCATGTTCTTGATGCAAAGCTCGAGGGAGTCATCGTAACCCGGCGCCGGCTGAGGAACATGTTCAGCGAATCCCAGCTTGAGCAGCGCGAAGCACGCGAGGAGGAGCGCAGGAAAGGCGATGGTGGATCTGGCCATGGTTGTTCTGCGAATGGTGTATCTCACTTTTTGCTTTATTTGGTTTTATTCGAAGGATGCGTTTGACAGGAGACAATCGAGCGCTTTTATAGTGATGTCGAGGACTGGTTTATTAATGTTTCATAGCAATTCTTCATTTATTTGCTGCGCAAGAGATAGCAAGTTACAAAATCCTGGCATTTAATGATTCTTGCAGCGTTCATCGATGCCCATGATCATTAGCCTGATTGAGATCTTCAGTTTACCATTAATTAAAACCCTAATGGCGTTCTCGCTTTTTGTCACATGCGCATGTCAAGGAAAAAAACCTCAAATAAAAGGCAAACCCAATGACACATTTCGACCACAAGAAATTTCTACAAAATTTCAAAAGAAAACGATTCCTTCTGTCGAGATGTATTGTAGCGACGCGATATACAAGAGGCGGATATAATAATTTAAATTGTAAAAATCATTATCGACTTATCTTATAAAATATATTCGTTTCAAAAATCGAATTTAGATCACCCCATGCTTCTAACCATTTAAGTTTCTTTTGCCTAAATAAATTTGCATCCTTAAAGTTTTCTTTTTTTTCTCCCCATTCATATATATATATATGGACCTCTCGAAGGGACTCACCATGCTTTATTCCTGTGCTTTCTTAGTGATCGACTCATGGTGGTTTAAGCAATATCATTTACCTAAAGCATCTCGTATCTAATAAGACAATTTTCGTGTGGGATGATAATACCATTAGCCTATGAATTTTTTGCAAAGTGTGCAATGTCGTATCTAAACTTTCAATTCATTCAATTTCTACACTTTTGTTCAATGTGCAACTGTCAAAGCTAGCCCAATGACCAAGAGGGGAGTGAAAAGACTGTTTCGAGAAAATCTAAACTTTTTCATGGAATGCTTGCAAGTATGTTTTAGTAGATGCAGAAATAGTTAAACAATTATTTCTACTTATGTAAATAGATCAACGAATGAGATAAATAGATAGAAAAATTTCAAACATATATGGAGTGGATCGGCTCATAACCAAACCTACATCTACTCTTTCAAACTAACAGTTAAGAATCGCGCTGGAATTTATTTGTAATCTTCAAGAGGTTAAAGATAGTAGCAGGTGGTGCTTCTATTTGAAGCTAGGAGATACTCTACAAAAACATAAGCATTTCTATCACCATGAACACCCTCTGTTCACAGATTACAAAGCTCCCCAACCCGTTCAAATAAATCTAAATCAGAGTACAAGCAGTAATCACACTTAAAAGCACGAGGAAATTCAAGGAAATAGAGAGTAGAAGCTTTCGAATTTCCGCCACTGTCCTCAGCAATCTTTGACCCCCTTTATAAACTTCCAACCCTTGATCTAGCTGCGGGAAAGTCCTAACTAGGTCGAAGGTCCGTTGGAAGACAAATATCTCCCTAGCCGGCATCCGGACTGCACAATCAGTTTGCCATCGTTGAGTTAAAATGGAGTTAAAATGGAGGTTACCATCATTGAAGACTTCTACTTCCGTCCAGTGTCTAACTCTCTAAATGCTTGTTATTAACCTCTGATTTAAATCTTAAATGAACTCAAAAGAGGTCCGGTTCTTCTTGTTTAGACAGTAGAAGCACGTCAAACAACTTCTTCCTCGTCAATAGCAGGAGCACTTCTACCAACAGTCCTTCTAGTTCTTTAACGCTTCTAGCCGAAACTGGCCGTTCACCATCTATCCTTTGGTCCTTCCAAGTAAAAATGAGTATGGATTCAAGGTAGAACTTGCAACCATAAATATGGAAAAGTTAACAAAATAATAATATAATTTATATTTATTTTTTAAAAAAAAGGGGCGAGGGGACACAGGCCCTTGCCACCGCCGGGGCCGCCAAACCTCAGCGGGCTCGGCAGCCCTAGCCCTCGCCGCCGGCTGCCTCCCTCCTCCTCCTCCTTCCCCCTTTTTTCTTCCTCCTCCTCAACCACCGGCTGCTTTTCCTCCTCCTCCTTCCCCCCCACCCCGCGCCAGATCTAGGCGAGGCCGCAAGCCCGCCCGGCTAGGCTAAGGGCCGCCGCCCGCCGGGGGTCGCCTCAAAGGGCGGTGGCCCTTGGCCCGGCCGGGCGAGGGCCACCAACCCTTGCCACCGGTCGGCCGGGGTCGCCGCCCCGGCCAAGGCCTCGGCGACCCCACCGACCCTCCCCTTCGTCGCCACCCTTCCCGACGGGGGGAGGCGGCCCTCACCGCCTCCCCATTTCCTTTTTTAATTTTTTTTTAATTTTAAAATTATTATTTTAAAATATTTTAACTAAATTTAATTTTTAATTTAATTTAACTATTTTTTATATTATTTTTTACCACATCAGCCTAAAACGACGTTGTTTTTGCGTTATTTGGCCACGTCGGCGTGCAAAATGGTGTCATTTTGCACTCGTTTCGCGGAAAAATGCCACGTATGCAATTTTGCTGGATTTTGGCCAGATTGGCACTTAGGTGAGCCATTTTGCTCCGATTTTGGCACTTAAATGTATCTTTCGTAAGTTATGGTACTTAAACGTCCATTTCTACAAAGTTATGGCACTCCAAGGGTTCGCATTTCTGTATATCTCATTTTATCTTGTAATTTTTTTGTATATTTACTAAGTGAATGTTTTATTTAATCTCTCCTCTCTTTTTCTTTTTCTTTTTTTTTCACATAGGTATTGTCTTAACGAGGGCATTATCATCAATAAATACAGTTAACGAGTTGAAGTGGAATGAAATTATGTGGTGAGGTTTTCTTGTTTTAGTTTAATGAATAGTAATTTTAATTTAAAACTATTTGAGTACAGTCCGTGCACCGTTTTTCTTCTCTACCATGACGAATCAATATTATGTTATGGAATCTACTCTTATAGATGAATGAGAATGAAGTTTGATAATTCATATTTTACGCTACGAGTTTTATTTGTTATTTTATTTTAAATGTTTACCTTTTATGGATTTTTGCTATTGGTTTATGGGAAATTTTATTATTGCTTTGACTTTCATTTTCCTTAACTAAAGTTGAAACAAAAAATAAAAGATTAAATAAAAAATTGGAATTGGTCAATTTCAACGTATACAAGATAGGTCCAGTCTTGATAGGGTACTTTCCAAATTCCAAAAATTGAGAACCAATCCCAATAGGTAGATTGCAGTTTTCAAGTGAAATGAGAACCTATCCTAGAACCACTCACCCTTACTTAAAGACTCCAGTTCTATGTTATTCACCATTTTTTGTTCATCCAAATCTTCACAAACTTCCTCATTTTACAACTTTTTCACCCTTTACTTAGGTCCAGCCAACTTTCAAACACCTTATATGCATAATATCATGTTCAACCTTAATAGAGGCAGAGCAATCTTAACTTTTGATGGTGCCGGTGGGACACGATCCGCATATCACCTGTGCATCTATAAAATAGTGCTCCACTAATAATGCACACATTAGTAATCTCTTTTTATTTTTGTCATCTTCAAAACATCATTCTCTTTTTATTTTTGTCATCTTCAAAACATCATAGTGATATCTATCGAACTTTCAATGGATGGAATTAAGAACTTAACAAATTGTAATATTGGAGTAATCATCGCAAGAATATGATTTTTTTTTCTCGTTTTACAATTGAGTACTTAAACCTTTTTTTCTTCAACTAAATACCTCAACTATTTAATTGTGGATCAATGTGAAGCCTTTGTTAAAATCACGAACAAAAAGTATCAATGTGGACACTAATGCCATTAAATAGCCATTAATTGTCCACATTTGCACCTAATTTTTGGGATAATGTCAAGTCAATGGAGACACATTAAATGATTGAAATCATCCAAATCGGTATCCTTATTCTTTCTCTTCTCATCACCTAACACAAATGAAGATGGCACGGTTCTTGCCGAGTAAGAGAGTCACGCAACCAATTATGCTTCATTTTTGCGGGTAAGTGAGCTAGGTGAGTTGCGCAAGCAAAATCACATGGCATGGCGGTTTATTTAATGGAAGCCACACGTTGAGTCAAATTCGAAAAGTCGAGTTACTTGATTGAACAATATGTTTAGCTTCTCGATTAGAAAATATGCAAAAGCTGAGGTACTTGTGCCACTTTCAAATGTTCACCATCATTTTTCTAATATTCAGTGCTAACAAAATTCATTAAGAAGGACAAACAATTTAGTAAAAACTAAAATAGAATCTGAGAGAATTATGCATGTGGATTTCGTACGTGCAAAAATTCACTCGTATTACAGAAGGAGCACGTGGTCCCTCTCTACATGCACATTTCCTCTATGTTTCCCTTTAAATAAATAATTAAATAATTCTTCGCTCAATCACTTTAAATGGACATTTTCATCTATCTTCCACTCTTCAATGGCAAAAAATTCGTAAAAGAAAAAGAACAGGGACAAATCGGTTGGGCAAATAGTAGTCGAGCGTTTAAGGATGACACCAGACGTAGAATAGAAGATTAAAGATTAAAAGTGTGTTACCGCTTTAACAGTTTAACATATCGTGTTGAAAGATTGAACTTAGCTGGACCATTTTGCCTTTGCACTATTAGCATGTATGAAACCACCCTAGCTAAATCTCGAGCCTTATTAATAATAAAAAAATTAGTACCTTTCTACCATTATAGAGGATCTGTCAATAAAATAATTTGAAAAACAAGTTTAGATCAACAAATCGGAAAAGTAATTGAATTCATGAGCTCAATCACTCTTCTTATCCCCTTTTATTTTCTTAATTTTTACATTTTAACTTTTTCAGTTATCTAATAACCTCTTTCACAATGATCAAATTTACAAAAAAATGAAATCGACTCCTTCTGTTAACTCTACACAAATTCTCTAATAGAAAATATTGACAGGGCTTTGTTTAAATATTTGTGGTTAAATCATGAAACATAAAACTAAAACAATGTTGTGTTAGTCCAAATCTGATTTTTAATACAGATTTTACTTAAACTAAATTTTAAAAGGAAGCTAAAAAAAGGAAGGAGTAGAAACATGATTGTAGCTCTCGTCATTACCACCCAACCATTGCTCGAAAGGGCTGGCAGGTATCAGCAACCATGGGCAAGGGTACAAGGGAGGGTCAATGACCCTCGCTCGATCTAGGTGGCCACAACCCTCAACCCCAAATCTAGGAGGCCCTTGCCTACGGTCGGTGAGGATTGCCAGCCCCTAGCTAGGGCCTAGCGACCCTAGCTAACCATTCCCCAACCTTGTCAACTCTTCTCAACGATGGTGGGGGCGGGGAGGAGGGCTGCCACTTGGTTTCTCCTTCTCCTCTTTTTCAATAAAAATTTAGCTTATTTTTAAATTAATTTAAATGAAAATATTTATTAAAAATTAAACTTATGCTAAAATGATTTCTTCTTAGTCACTTAGGATAAAGAAACTAATTTAAAAAATGATATCAATAGTTAAGTTGGACAAAGTTAACGGAATGGCTTGACTAAACCAACTTGACAAACATTAGGATTTAATTACATTTTTTTTACTAGTTTTAAGACTCAATTACACATTCATAACAAGTTTTAAGCTTTCAATACACTTATCCATTTTACATAGTCATGTGCGAATATGAATAATTTTGCGCTTTTTTGATGGATTCTAGTCCATATAAGCAAAAAACACATTACTGGAAAAGGCTCGATATCAAGTATATTACTTAGCATGTAAAATAAAATACACATTCAAGAGAGAGAGAGAATCATAACTTCCTCTCCCCATCACCATCTCCACAAAACCAACCCAATGATTATATCGCTCTCTTTTCAACGATCGCACGGCAACGCTTCCAAGCAGCCGTGCTTTTTCTCAAGATCTCCGCTTCGTGAGACGCAAATTTGCCGGTACTGAGGACGACCTCAATAAACTCGGAGTGACAAGGATGACCAAACTTCACCAGAACATCGCAGCAAGCGTCGGTGATCTCGGGGCCGCGGTGAAAGATATTCTGGAAGGTCTGGATTCCACATTCCTCGGTCATTTTTTTGATGCACAGCTCGATGGAGCTATCATAACCTGGCGCCGGCTCAGGAATATGTTCGGCGAATCCCAGCTCGAGCAGGACGAAGCACGCAAGAAGGAGCGCAGGAAAGGCAATGGCGGATCTGGCCATGTTTGCTTTTGCGAATGCTGTATCTCTCGCTCTTTCTTTGCTTCTGAAGGATGTGTTTTGACAGAATATATACGGATATACGGGTGCTTTTGATAATGATGTAAAGGAGTGGTTAGTTAATGCTTCATGAATCATAACTATACTTCATTTATTCTGGCGTTTAATTATATTCTCTGTGCTCTTATCATATGTTCATGGTCATTAATTTGATTAAGATCTTCAATTTAAAGCGTTATTAATTAAGCCATAATGACCTTCTCGACTTTTTATCACATACACACGCGTCAAGGAAAAAACATCGAGTACTTATAAACAAAATCCCATCGAATGACCTGAGAAATTAATTAAGACTGTCATTTCAATGCATATAAATAGCGCATATCAAAATATGACTATCATTTAATTATAAAGGAATTCGCTTGTCCTTAAAAAAGTTGTGCATGATAGACTACATTAAACCCATGGTTTGAATAGTTTTCCATTAGTCCATTTGTTTCGCAAAAAAAAGAATAATTTTGCTAAAATATTTTTTTCAAAGTAATTTGTTATATTTCAATTTCATGAATTATAAAAAGTATTTTTCATTTGTTCAGTTTTATAAGCGATACAAGTTAAATTATGAGTTTTTTGTGAAACAAACGCACCATTCAAAAAAACTTAAGAATTAAAAAATATTTTCCAAAAATAATCGTTTGTATCACTTATAAAATGAATGAAGAAAAAACATTTATATTACCTGCAAAAATAATTAAATATAAATTGTTGTTGATGATAATAACATTTTCTGTTAATTAAATTTTGAAAAATGATTGCAAAACAGTTTTTAATATACTGTGAGAATAATAGTCTATTTTAAATCACAAAAAATCAAATTATAAATAATTATAAATTATTGTTGGATCTACTTTTTCAAGAATTTGTTACCCACAATAGACTGTTAATTTCACAGTATCTAAAGGCTGTTATGCTAGCAAAGTTAATTTTTCTAATTGATATAATCAATTGTTTTTCGGAAAAAAAATTTCCATGAAATAAACATTCTCTAAACACACTCATTTTCTCCTCGGAAATAGGTCTACCCTAGAATAAGCGTTGACAGAATTGAACTTAGTTCGACTAATGTCTTGCACTTCCAGTGAGTACGGTGGAATTACCACAGCTTAATCTCAAGCCTTTTGTCATCACACAAGTGAACTTTTATCCTACCCAAGAAAATGTCTCATGTCCCGGCGCTCTCGATCTTGGACGTATCAGATTAACGAACGGTGCCGCTGGGAATCATGAGGACGGAACGTAGGCGATGGCAACGTAGGTCAACCAATGCATCACTTGCATCAATGGAAGTTTCAACACAGGAGATGACAAACATTCTTCTTCTCTCAGTCCATGTCGAGAGGACGGAACTCGAGAGTTTATGGCCATCTGTAGCTGCTGCCGAGATGAATCCCCCCCCTAAACAGTGCAGGTTTGAACGGTGCTGGGATTCATGGTTCGGTGCAAAAGGAAAAGATATGAACGAATTAAGGAGAGTGAAACAAAATATTAGCGACGGCGGGAGAATTTACAATGTCGGTGTCTAGAACAAGTTCCTGCTTGATGACCAACAGCAACCCGACCTCTTAAGGGTTACTTAGCTGCATGAACTTCGACTCCATAGACGGTAAAGAGGGAAAACTGTTACTTGACAGCTAGGTCTACATTTTCCGATCAGCTGAAAGCCTTCCCAGAAGTCACATGAAACTCCGCATCTCCCTTGACTGTGTTCTCTGTGAAGCAATCACGAGGGTTTCTTACTCCTTTTCTTGGCAGATTTGGCGATGGCATCGCATATCTCTCTCTTCCTCTTGTTGTTCTGGTTGCCGTTGCTTTTGTTATTTTTGTTCTTGTTTGTGTTACTGGTATTGTTGTTATCTCCCCCAATACTTAATGAAGCCTTCCCCTGAACTTCCAAAGCATCCTTCACGAAGAATTTCAGCCTCCATAAGGTAGATTCACCCTGCATAAGTTCACGTAACCAAAGATCATGTCCAGATAATAAAAACCCTTGGATGAAGAGAACACAGGCCTTTCATGATGAGGGTCACAGATCAGGACCTGAGCATCCATGTCCAGGTTTATCTCCTCAGCTGTTGATTGGAAGTTTGGATCACTCTGAGCAACAATCTCCAATGCCTTGAGGAGATCTTCAGGAGACAATAAACTAAGGGCTGTACCGATACTTCTTTTCTCTTCAGTCGATATTTTCCTGAAAATGAAATTCTAGTGAGTTCCTCCTCCTCGTCTAAAAGAGAGAAATTGGCCAGACTCTTATCAGCCTTATTTGCAAAGCAAGCTATATGAATGAAGAATCCTAGTATATTGAAACCATTGTTTCCCTAAGAAGAGGAGCTGGTGACCAGACAAAAGACTCCATGGTACTCCAATTAACTAATGACTAAACTTAAGCTCCTCCAATTTTTAGTTATTTACAACAAATTCTCCGTGTACATTCAATGTGGAGCTTTATGCACCCTCATCACATGCATCAAACATCTCTTCTAACCATCTCGTGCTATATTTATTAAACCTTCTCAAGCTAGCAGAATAGCGGATGCCTCATTGTGTCAATTGCACACAAACTTAAGAACCCAAACAATAAGTAATTAGATGATAACAATAATCCAAAAGATAAGTGAATGATAAAAGCCTATTACAAATTCTCTCAGCTATACTCAATATAGGACTCAAGTGGTCCAACTCAGACTCCTATATTTGCGGAATCAACATTCTCAGACAGCGGTTTCTACTCCCAAATCTTAAAATGACCAATCCTGAAAATCTAATGTTTTTATCATCCAACTAGCAAGATCTAAAAGTCATTCAAATTAATCAACATGCCTCCTTCATGTATCTGAGTTCATCAATGGCACCAGGACACTTAAAATGATTCATCATACTTCATCCATATTATAAGCTTGAACAAGGCATATAAATGATAGTACGGGCCAACTATTCATGGTGGAGGCACCCACTTTCGGGATAGCATCAACCGTCATGCATTTTTATTCAGGACAATATACTCTCCAATGGTTCATTTCGTTTAACAGCTGCATAGTCTTGGCGCAAATAATGTATATGCTGAAATTACAATTGCAATTGTTCATCATCAATACCCAAGAGTATGGCAAGCAGTCAAATGGATATCAGTATATTCCCAGATGCTAGGAAACACAATCTCAAAGCCCAAAATGGATTGATATAGTTTCATCTAGAAGCTCCATATGTATAGAGTGAAAAAGTATAAACCAGAACAGGAGCAATCATCATAAAGCAGATTCCAATAAAATTTAAAGAATAGTCAACACACACACAAAAAAAAAAAAAAAAAAACACTCGTTTGAAACAGACCTGCATTTCCGAACAACCATTTCTCTAAGCTCTTCCAAATGCAAATCAACCTCATAGAACTGAAAGTTCATGAAAATACAGGATTTATTATTCTCAAGAATCCAAGCAAAAATATATTTAACAGAAAAAAGAATTTGCAATTAAAAGAAAGCAACTTGGCCGTCTATGGATATGTGTATGTAAAAGAACATGTTCATGCCAATTATCAATCCACATATTATGCATATTGACAAGTGCAGTACCTCATTACTTATGTCTCTTGCCAACTTTGCATAAGCAGCCTCCTGAGCAAGCTGCATGTCCATCTGCGCAACTAATTCCTCCTCTTCTCGTCTTTTTTCCTAAATAAGTATGAATTATGATATAAACGACATTAAAAAGAGTAAGGGTGTGTTTTTTTTAAAATATCACAGGGATATTTGAGGAATCGTGACAGTCCATCCCAAGGAAGTCATGACCTGTAATGTTAATGGAACCTAGAGAAAAGTTTCAATTTGATAGCCAGATCCCAACTAACCTCCTCAGGTAACCTTGGGCAACAGCTGCAGCCACCTCTCCTCAAATTTTTCCAGCAAAGTTTTGGCCATCATGTGAACATCACTTTTTTCATCATTATACTTCATTGCATTCTTGAAAACTAACCTCACATCAGCACATATATCATGGACATTTTTGTAACCAGTACCATCTTTAGCCTCCATTTGGTTTTTTATAGTACTGAAGTCCATTGGCTTATCAATCACCTAAAACAGATCATCCAGAACAAAAAGTAAAACTGTCAAAAAAGGAACTGCAAGAAGCAAAAGGTACAGCTTAGAGCTGTCCATTGTACTGACAACAACACTAATACATCAGATCCCACAAGACCAACGAAAAGAAGAAAGACAAGACAAGTTGGATCAGCCTGTCCTGAGTCCAACCAGTTTGAAAGTGAACAGATCACTTGAATATGAAAAAGGACATTTTAAGATCGAAATTCAAAATCCATATACTTTCATCTTTTGTGAAGATGACAAGGATTTCTAAGATATGATTATATTGTTACATATAGGGCAAATACCACCAAAAACCCCAAATTATGCCCACCGTGACACATATACACTAACTTTTTTTGTGTCATCAAAACACCTAAAGTTGCCTATTGTGACAAAATACCCCAACTTTTTTTTGTATATGGAAAAAAACCCAAACTTATGCATGTTACATATATACCCTTTATTACAGTTGCATCCAAGATATATTTGTCAAAGTCATATAAGTTTGGGATTTTTTATAACATAAAAAAATTCCGTGGTATTTGTGACATAAAGTTTAGGGAATTTAGTGACATAAAAAATAAAAATAAAAAGTTTGGGATATGTGTGCCGCAATGGGCATAGTTTTATGGTTTTTTTGCAGTGTTAACCCTTATTATATACTTGATTTTTGTATATTTCTTAATGGAGTAAGAAAGAAGGTGTACTAAATTCCACAAAAACATAAGCATTTCCTAAACCAGCCATGCCTACAAGACTTCATGTCCATAACCACAATAAGCAGGCATATGCATCAAGTTGACATCAACAAGCATTATTACTGAATTAGAAAGATATAATAGAAACTGGACCATTATGGACGCCACATACAACAGAATTTGTATATAGAGTAGAAAAATAAGAAGTCGAACAAGGCCGCCTCCTGATGAAACATTCTGAATTCTCAAAATCTTACTATTTAGAATATAGGCAAATATAAATTTTTTTGCTTACAAGTCACATTCTCAAATAGAACATGACTCAAATTAAATTGATAAGACTGAAGTCATTTGGTTAATGATATTAATTTGTGGGCTTATGCAAGCATGAAGGGAAGCAAATTCCCAAAAATCTCAGATATCAAATGACCATCAAGCGGGGTTGTGTTTTGATAAGCAATCAAACTATCACTGCTAAATATTTTAAGATTGCAGATCCATCTGCAATGTGTTTAAATAATAAAATTTGCCATCTTGTTTCGATGGGTGATCCTGGAAATTATTGCAAGAGGCACATGGAAGTGCATAGCAATCGCTGTTAAAGAAATGATAATATGTACCTCATAATAGTCATCCAAGCCAAGACCTTTAACATCTACAGGTTGCATAAAAGGCCATGCCCATCTGTGTTGAGCGATCTGACACCAATAGTTAAGAGATGATGCTTAACAAACATAGAAACGGCTGAAATATAACATGCAGATTTTTCTATCTTTACAAATGGAAAAACATACTTTCTTGTGCAAGAAAATTGAGGATGGAAGACATGAGAAAAGTTAAAACAGGCTAGAGGTTCGGATCAGCGAAACACCTAAAATCAATTAAATAAAACATCAATGAAACAAACATTTTAGAAGGACAAAGACAGTTCAAAGAACGTCCCCGCCTCCTCCCCTCCCCCCTTCCAATCGATACAAGATGGGGACAAATAGGTAGGGAAAAAAAGGGGCAAAAGTAGAAGAGGTCTAGGTCTAATAACAATAATCAAATATAAATCTAGCCAGTTAACAGCTGGACAGATTCACCCAGTATATTAACATAATAAAGAGGTTAGTTAATGCCAGCCTCCGGCCTCCTCATCACTAAAAACCGAGAGTCTATGGGATCCAACAGCAAAGTGTAAAAAGATACGAATTATCATACCCTGGCTCTGCACTTCCAAGAAACCTATGACTTACAAGGATGTGCATGTAAAGTAACTAGTTTGATCAATCCAACTAAGCAATAAATCTAGACAGACAAAAGAGTATCTTCTAAAGATATGTCAAAACCGAAAATTTAGACAAATAATGAAAACCTGACAAGCATACTGGGGATGATGCAAGATAGATGGCAAGTTCATTAAGCGAGCTAGTCATTACAATGGTCATCTTGAAAGTTGATAGGGTAAAAGTATAAACCATCACCAAAATCATATATACATGTAAACCCAACACCATCATTATATTACTATAGAGGCCAAACAAGATGTGTGCTCCAGCAACTCGTTAGTTTAATTGGTTAAAGGAGTCAATGCAGGATACTGCATTATACACGAAGTGCACATAAACATTAGATGATTGCCTGGCGCAATATTGTGCCAAATTGGCGCATAAGCTCCTGCATTCTCTTTGCAGCAGCTGCTTCTCTGCGAGATGCATCCAGTTGCTGCTTCTTCAAGCTAGGGATTTGCCTCTCTTTGTCTTTATCCTTAACTAGTGAGCTACCTTTCAAACTGTTCATTTGCTTTTTACTTGTATTGAGATAGAACTGCTCAACTTCATTGACTCTTAGCTCGAGCTGCAGAGGAAAAAGCAATCATTAACATAAATTGACCGTTTCTTTTCCAGACTCAAAAAAGCTAGCAGTCTACTGTAAGAAAATAACAAGGAGAAGGCAGCACAACAGCAGATGCTACTCATCAATGTGAAAGTAACCTGCATATGCTTCTTCATCATTGTCTACCTTCGTATTATTCAGCTATATACCAAAAGGGGGAGCATAAAGATGAAAGAACATGGCAAGTTCACAAGCAAAAGAAAACCAGACATTGCCTCAACGTATTTTATGAGGTAAGCATAATTCAAATGAGTCACAGCAACTACACGGCCCCCCAACCCCACCCCACCCACCCCCCTCCCCCAAACTCAAACAAAAATTGACAAAAGATGTTGGCAGATCACATAAATGAGCGACCCACAATACTCCTTCAAATCCAGATCAACATGGAAAAAGCATCCTTTCAAAACCTTGTGTATTTTACCTGGTCGACCTTCTTGAGAATCTCATCTACACTGTTCTTAAAACCACCCAATTCCGATACATTAGCCTCGTGTCTTTCTGTTCCAGCTATATTATTATCTTGTGCCGAGTCTGCTGACGCACCCGTCGCTTCCATCTGCTACCATAATAAATTAATGTCATTTCACAATCACGATGACTACTGAATCCTAATAGCAAAGGCAAAAACAATGCAAATGTCTCCACCGGAGTTCCATTAAGCGGAGACCACAGCCTCGTGGAAATGTATGGCTAGCTAGACCGGAGTCACGGGCAGATGCACTTACAAATTAAAGCGACACTCTCATCAAACAAGCGAAACATAACGAACCCTACCAGCTTGATCTTGGTAAAACTACCGGGCAAAAATCCTAAACCGCTTCCGACACAACCACCCAACCCAATCAAGCAAGAGTGCAGCCTCGGGAAATTACCGCCACCAAAGGAAGAGGCTCAATTAAACTTTTTTTGCACAACCCACGTTTAATCAGAACGATGGGATCGAGAAAAAACCGAAATTTCAAACGACCAATCATCGAGCGATCAATTCGAGCAGAGCCCATCATCGACCCTCGAACGGGAGAAGCCTCTAGACAACTCTACACGATGCGGGGATGGCAAAGCGATCCCGAATTGCCCCGTCCATCCGGAGCTCCGCACGAGCATTGGAATGGAGCTCGCGCGAGGTCTCAGCAGCACCACTCTGCTGGCAATTTCCGCTCCCACCCACCAAGTACGCCATGAATGGGGAAGCGAGGAAAGAGCGAACACAGGGAATTGGATCGAACGCGACGGAGAAGGAGAAGGAGGAGGAGGGAAGATCAAGGCGTGGTTTTTGAGAATTCGAAAGAAGAAGATTTCTTACCGGAGCGAAGATGGAAGTGATGACTCCTGTTGAGGCGATTTCGCCGGTGTTGGAGTTGACCGTCGGGGCTCGATAGAGGACAAATTTTATTATGTTTTTCTTCTCTATATATATATTTTTTTTTCTATTTTTTAACAGTCACATGTTTGTATTTTGAGATAACGATGCAAGTGGAAAAGTTTCACAAATATTTCAAGAACTTGATTGCATAAATCCCATTTGAAGACCACATCACAGATATAACATATATATATATATATATATATATATATATAGACTAGATACATACTCTCTCTTTTCTCCCAAGTCATGTATCCTTTAGTATTTTTCTCAATTCGCCTTTCTTCCATTGATGGAAAAATTGCACCCCAGGTGCTAAGCCCTATTTGTGGAATGAAATCAATCTATTAATTTCTAAAACTTGTAATGGATGGTGAAATTTAAACATACCAACTATATAGCTTTTGAGTGTCACATAGGCAACTTTAAGTACAATCCCTCGAAAGTATAGAATTGCACTTTTACAAAAAGTAAAAAAAGTTTAAAATTTAAGTGACCCAGCTAAAAGATTTAGTACTTTAGTACATTATGTACAAAAAAATCAGAACTTCTTGTTCATTTTTCCCACTCATTAATAGGAAAGAGGAATCATTTTGGTTCAACCTCAAAAAAGCTTCTGCTTTAGGCCTCTTATTTCAGTTTTAGACCTTACGAAGGGATAAGTAAGGTTTCCGCTTCCAAAAGCTTGTATCTAACCCTCTCGCATTTTTAAATAGATCTCAGTCAAATCTCCAGATAAACAATTTCATCTTAAAAATCAACTTTAATTATTCTTAGACTTGACTTTAGAACTTATTCCCCACCTTTTTAGAGAAAAACACACTTTGCATTTTCACCTTGACAAAGCATAATCATGGGTCTAATGCAACTAAGAGATTGCAAGACGGACAAGACCATTATCGGCCTAAATATTTCATTT
The DNA here is from genome assembly GCF_016545825.1 of Eucalyptus grandis. NCBI lineage: Eukaryota > Viridiplantae > Streptophyta > Magnoliopsida > Myrtales > Myrtaceae > Eucalyptus > Eucalyptus grandis. The sequence continues at coordinate 12,576,766 of NC_052621.1, forward strand.
CATTATATTAGCTCATCAACTTAGATCTCAAATGACAAAAGGATTTAAATCTATACAAATCACTACAATATTGTCGATTTGTAGTTTTACTCACTATTTTTCTTTACAAAATAATTCTCGAGATATTTTCTTAATTGAAATCGAAAAAATTCGAAAACAGAAGCACCAAGCGGCAGATCAATTGGTCAAAAAACGAATTAGAAAAGGGGAAGCGGGGGCATTCCGAGAATTGAACTCGGGACCTCTCGCACCCTAAGCGAGAATCATACCACTAGACCAAATGCCCTTCGTTGCTTTTTTCTTTAAAAAATATAATATATATATATATTTTTAATGCTCCCTGCACTAAAACCCTGTCCGCGTCTGTTGTTCATCAGCTGCGAAGTGCGAACCAAAAACCTCGGAAAGAAGTCTCGTCGGCCAGGCGAGAGGGAAGTGCGGAGAGAAGGAGATGGCGAGATCAGCCCTTCTCCACCTGCTGCGCTCCCAGTTGAAGCACCATCGTCTCTCCCCCGCCTACTTCCACACGGGTCTTTTCTCTCTCTCTCTCTCTCCCCCTCTCCAACTTCGACCTCTGTTGCTCTGTATCTTGATGGTCGAAATGTGTTCAATCGTGAAAAGAAAAGGAAAGGAAGATTCTGCGTAGTCGTTTTCGTTTTGACTGCCCAACAAGAAGTTAGCGTTGCTTCTGGAGCAATTTTTTTTGAGAGGGTGTTTCCGATCCCGCTCGCTTTAGCTTTTGGAAGACCGCTTTGCTTGCGGGTCTAGAGATGATGCGTCGCCAAGTTGCGTTTTTGGACCTGCAGTGTAACGAATTGCTCGAGTTTCGGGTAGCCCGCGACGCAGATTCTCATTCGGAAGCTGGATCCGTATTGTGCAACCAATTGTTAATCTAGAGAGTGAAAGGAGAGAATCTTCTGTTATCATGTGAAAACGTAATTCAAAGATAGGGAGCTGGAATCCTAATGGCTGTTGCCATGTTGACCCTGTGTTGGTGGTCGTTTTTGATCTCGTGTCAAATTCCAAGGAAAAGGATGCCTGTTGATGTGATCGATTCATTCCAATTCGCTGCTGATGATGTAGATGTTTTTTACTTGATTGAAACTTCACCATCTTTTGTTTCCTTGGTAAATTCATAGTTGGTTGTTTGTAGGACGTCTTTCAATGCTTCTGAAATGGAGTCCAAGCGCTACTTGAAACCTATTCACTTTGATTTTTAGCGTGTTTTTATACCGAGTGCGGCCATTGCATTAATCATGACTGTCAATGTTGATACCTCAGTCTAAAGTACCTGCGCTGTTCTGTTTGTCTTCTTACGGATGCACTTCAGAAGGTTTTTATGTTAGGCTATCTCAGAAGCTCGATCATTTGAGCTCATCTGTGCTTGAAGACAACTTAAGTAGAAAAGAGAATCATTGAAGTTTGAGATGGCATGACCGTTGCCTACATGACCGAATTGGCCATTGCTTTATTGCTCTTAAGGTTGCCAACATAAGCAAGTAAAATTCTCACCTGAATGGTTGGGGTCAAGCTTTGGCTCTTTGGCAAGCTTGCTGAAGTAACGTAGGAAGTTCAGCAAAATGAGGCCGAGAAGGCTGATTGTCTTTGGAATTAATGGGTAGATGAGCCCGTAGATGTTGAAATGATGATGTAATTTCAAAAGTGGTTTTGACTCAATTACTCAGAAATGCCAATCTTATTCTACAAGTCAACTTAATTTGCTTGAGTTCTCTTTATCCTGTTCTTACGAAATTTTTCTTGCTCTTCCCACATCTCAGGCCAACGGTTGTGTAGATCTTTAGCATCACCTCAAACATGGAGCTGTAGGCCCAGTTTGACCTCTGCCACCCAGCTTTCAGCTGGTCACAGAAGATGGCTGTCTCAGAGCACAGCAGCTGAAGAAGAAAGCAAGATCGGTGACGCACCACGTTCAGGGGGCCAAACTGGTCAAGAGGAGAAAGCTGACATTGTTGTTTACCATGGTCCAGTTTCAACCACCATTAGGAAAGTGAAACTCCTATCACTCTCTAGCTGCTTCTTTTCCGTAATGCTGGGACCTGTTATAACCTTCATGACATTACCAAATATGAGCATGATCCTGAAGGGTGTGATGGCATCTTCCGTCCTACTCATCAGTGCTTCAACAACTGCAGCTCTTCATTGGGTCGTAAGCCCATACATTCATAAAATGAAGTGGCAGCCAGGTTCTGATACTTTCGAGGTAGAGATGATGTCGTGGTTAGCGACTTATGTTCCAAGGACAGTCAAGTTCTTGGACATTAGGCCTCCAGAAACTAACAGGCCCGTCGTGACATTCAAGGCAAATGGGAAATTCTATTACGTGGATGAAGAGCACTGCCACGATAAGGCTTTGTTGGCCAGGCTGACCCCGACAGAAACCTCCGGTTCCTGATTCTGCTTTTAAGAACTTGTACTTGGAACCGAGCGGGTGGGAGCTTTGGGGGGAGATCTTGAGGGCTACAGTTTACATTTTTGCCTTCTGATGAACTTTAAAAGGAGATCTTTCTTTCTTTTCATGCATCTATACGTTTTAGATCTTTGTGAAATCATATCTGGGACTTTTGTTTTTTATCTTTTGACCAGATATGTTTCCAAACAATAAAGATTGGCGATTGCTACATAAATGGTCAAGTACCCGCGAGCAAAATCATCCTTTCACTGTTAGTCTCCGGAAAAATGGCTATTGGCTTCTCCGTCTTGTTGTTTTATAATAGTTCACAGCGGAAAAACGGCTATTCGCTTCTCCGTCTTGTTGTTATATAATAGTTCACAGCGATGATTTCGCATCTATTTCTCCAAATCGCCGCAGAGAATCAGCTATTAGGAGAGCATTGCATGGTCCTGGTCCTGATTCTTGAAATGTCCTGACCTGAACTAACGGTGTGACTACCAGGAAAAGAAATCCAACTTCCAAACAGAGTTGGAGTTAGATTATCATTTGTCCCTGGCTCACCATACTTCAATCATCATTCCTAAGTTATGGGAAAATGAGAATGGCGTCAACCCCCTATTGCTCGAAATCGAAATTGAAATCGAAACCGTTTACACAACTTTCATTTGATCGAAAGCAGCCATTTTGCCTTTCAAGAACAAACAAGTAATAGAGACCTTTTCAATGTTCTGAAGAGCAGACAGTTTCAAGATCTACGTTACGGACACAAAATTTACCAAAAGCCCAAAACGACGCAGTTTGTGTACGTAAGGCATTCCGCAAACCCCAAAACCCTCTCGCTCTCCATCTGCGAAACCTGAGAAGCAGAGAGTGCTGCTGCACATCGGAAATGGCGAGGTCAGCGCTCCTCCACTTGCTCCGCGCTCAGTCGAAGCACCGCCATCTTTCCTCAGGTTATCTTCTCGATTATCTCTCTCGTCCCTTCTCTCTGTTCTAGTTGTTAAGCTGTGTTCGTCCGATCCATAACCTAAGAAAGACACAAGAGAAAGTTGCTCCCTTTGTGGCGCGCGTTCACTGGAGAGATTCTGCTGCTCAGTGTGGATGTGGGTTTTGCGTTAAATTGGAGCTTTATGGTCGAGGGTAGGCTTCGAAAACCGGCACGACCCTTTGATTTGGTGGTTTGATTAAGCATCTCTTGCGCTTCGATTGTCGGTTTCTTGATTCGGTCGAACGTGATGGGGGATTCTTTAAGGTTTTTGCCCCCAACGTCGTAGAAGATGTTCTTCGGAATGACTCCGTTAGCTGCGCTATTGGGTGATGAGCACCCATTTCTTGCTTGACTTGGCAATCATTATTGATGTGGTCTGTGTGTGAGGTTTCACCTAGTCTTGAAGACTCTTGGATTTAATCACTTTACTCTTACTCCTTACAAGGGGAAAAATATAGCTGATTGTTTGTCTAGAACGTAAGAGGAGAGATTGTTTTGCTATCTTGCGAAGGTGTTGTATTGTACAAAGAGGGCTGGCTATGAACCTAGTTGCCATGGCTATATTAACTGTTGTCCATTTTTTTGCTCATATCGAATATCCTGGAAAAAAAAAATGATGCTTTGGGTGCAATCTATCCATTTTAATTCCCGATGTGGGTAAGCGAAGCTGCTAATGCTTTATTGTTCTTTACTGATATTGATACTTCATGCTTTGTGTCACTTCGATACATCGACTCAATGCTTCTGAGATGGAGTCCAAGCATTACAAGAATCCATTTTCTTGTGATGTTTAGGATCATTTGTTATTGAGTTGAGTTAGTATGTTGATCGTAATTTTCAATCTCAATGCATTTGCAGTGCCATTGCATTAATGTCTGAGTTCAATGTTGTTCATTGTTCTTATGCCTGTGGTACTCAGAAGCTTGTTCTCTTAGCTCTCTGCTACAATGTTCTGTCTTTTGTATTGTTTTCAGTTTTTTGTAGCCACATCAACTAATTTATCAACTGTCCCACGAATTTGTCCTGTAAGTATGAGCACCCCAAGCAACCCCCTCCCTCTCCGTAGAAGACAACTTAAACAGAAAAATGGCTTGACCATTGCCTACCCGAGCAAAATGGCGATTTCTCTATCTTGCTTTGTGGGACCACAATGTTCATTGTGATGCTGTGACTTTGCCAACATAAGCAAGTAAAATTCACATGTGAATGCTTGGAGTCGAGTTTTGCTCTTTGACGAAGTTACAGAACTAACATATGGAAGTTCTGGACAATGCAGCCAAGAAGATTGGTCATCACTGTAAATGATGGAAGGATAGAACTACGGATGTTCACATAATATTATGTTGATGGTATAATCAAATTGAAAGGCCATTTTTAGTCAATTGCTCATAATATCATTCTTACACTACAAATGAACCAGTTTGCTTGCGTTTTGTTTCTCTTGTTATTCCAATATGTAAATTTTTGTGTTCTTCCTGTGTTTCAGGGAACCTATTGTGTAGATCTTTTGCATCGCCTCATACATGGAGTTCCAGACCTAGTTTCAATACTGCCACCAAATTTTCAGCTGGTAGCAGGAGATGGCTGTCTCAGAGCCCAGCTGCTGAAGAAGATAACAAGATCAGTATTGGACCGCGAAGAGGGGTTGAACCCAGAGAAGATGAGAAAGACAACAGCATTGTTTACTATGGTCCAATTTCTTCCACTATTAAGAAAGTGAAACTCCTATCACTCTCCACCTGCTGCCTCTCTGTATCCTTGGGACCGGTCATAACCTTCATGACATCACCTGACATGAACGTGATCTTGAAGGGTGCTGTGGCATCTTCTGTAATATTCCTCAGCGCTTCAACCACTTTAGCTCTTCACTGGTTTGTGAACCCATACGTTCACAGACTGAAATGGCAGCCTGGTTCTGATAGCTTCGAGGTGGAGATGATGTCATGGTTAGCGACACATATTCCAAGGACAATCAAGTTCTCGGATATTAGACCTCCAGAGACTAACAGGCCCTTTGTGACATTCAAGGCGAATGACGATTTCTATTTTGTTGACAAAGAGCACTGCCATAACAAGGCTTTGTTGGCCAGGCTGACCCCACGGAAACCTCCAGTTCATGAGTCTGCTTTGAAGAACTTGTAATTTGAACGGGCAAATGGGAAATTTTGGAGGATCTTTCGTTCAAGGCTTTGCTATCATTTTTTCCCCTCAGATGAACTTCAGCAGACAGCTGCCTGGAATCATGCCGTGAATTTTTTCTTCACTTGTCTGCATTTTTAGAGAATTTTCGGCCTTTGTGAAATCACAGTGGATTTTTTTGTTATCTTTTGACTGGCCATGTTTGCACTCTGCATGAAATAAAGATGATGAGAACTGTGATGTAAATCTCAAGTACCTTCAGGAAATTTAAGCTTATGAAAATTATCTTTAATGGATGTCTGCCGCATGGATGCACATATCGGGTCTGCTAAACTTTGCACGCAATGTCAAGTGCAACAAAAAAAAGGAAATTCACCAAATCTTCAGGAAGAGGAGAGCAGTTACTCTGTTCTGCTGTTCCAGAATTGTTCAGGAATTTGTTGCCATCGCAGGTGTCACAATGGGATCGCATCATTAGTCTTGCGAAAAATGGGCATTTCAGCCTCGAAGTCCGGTTGTTCGTTACTCAGTTTATGTTGCAGACTCATATCGCAAGAATCAAGAGACCCCTTGTCGGAATTAGGCGAAAAGAATAATAAAGGGACCAGTGCACGGTTCTGGTTCTAAAAGGGAAGTTTCATAAGCCGGCGGATGTGCAAATTGATGTTTCATTAGTTATTGTGACATCTCAAAGGCCGAAACTAGACGTAAATTAGAACTTGTGGACATTAGAAGGGTTTAGCAATTAATTTCAGATCAATTTCCCTCCACTTGTGGCAAAGACTGCTCTGATTTAGGTTGGGACAAACACCATTACCATTTTGAACTGTAAGCCGACGTTCAATCTACTCCTTGGAAAGTTTTTCGTTCCACAGGATTTCGGAACTTCTTTCTTTTTCCTTCTGCTGAGTAAACTAAACAGTAACATATGTTACTCTTTCCTGAATATACCTCGCATTGACATCATAATCCACCAGCTACAAACTTCAAGAATTAACGATCAAAGAAATATTTTCAAGAAGAATGACAGGAGAAACAAGGAAATAGAAGCATCCGCCCTAACGGTGAGGTTCAAGCATGTGACAAAAGGCCGCCAACCCTCACCGAAGATTTACACAAGGAGTATGGCCCGGTACATCGTACGCATGGCAAGGAGGCTAGACACCCGTAGTTCTAAAAGACCTATTGAAAAGAAATGGATTTTGAAGGGTCAAATCAAAGGTTCAACGAAATGCTTTTCCTTTACTTTCAAGCTCTTCATCCGCTACTTACCTGTTTTTCAATAGGTACTTAAATGAAGACATGAATTTTCACAAGCAAAAATGTATATAAACAACACTGCATCTAAACAATTAAGCCACGTCCTGCGGAAATGATATAGTTACTGCACATCAATTCTGTTGTAGTTTCAATTTTATAAACCAATCCACACTTAGCATTTATCCTCTCCAAATCCCTGACCTGAACTTAGTTATGCCTACTCCCCGCAAAGCAAACATAGCCAGAGTGCCAACTTCAAAAACCCAACAGCTAAAAAGGGGTACCGGTTTGCCAAACAACCGGTCAAGTTTACATCCACAATAAAGTTTGATATGACTCACAAAGAAGAATGGTAAAACAGGATATATGAGACCGCCTATCACATGTAAATAACAGACCAATCCCAAACGAAACGAAACAGAGAGTTCTAAAAGTACATTCCCCACAAAGCGTAAAGACTCAAAACTGACTTAAGTAAACGGCCAAACCATGCCACCGCCTATCGAGCACCCAATTTTGGGACCAGACACTAGATGAGGACAGATAGATGGCGCCACAACCTGCAAATGACATGCCTAGATGACCAAGAGAGCAAATGCTAACGATAGCCCAAGCTTTATTCCAAATACTATAGAGACGACTTTCAAATATTGAAGTGCCAGAGCTGGACTGCACGGTTCACTTCTTCTTCGCAGCAGACTTTGTGACCTTAGCTCCACTGGGATCCTTCTTCTCAACATTCTTGATAACACCGACAGCAACGGTCTGACGCATGTCCCTCACAGCAAAACGACCAAGTGGAGGATACTCGGAGAAAGTCTCGACAACCATGGGCTTGGTGGGAATCATCTTCACCATCCCAGAGTCACCGTTCTTCAAGAACTTGGGCTCCTTCTCAAGCTCCTTACCTGATCGCCTGTCGATCTTGGTCAACAGCTCAGAAAACTTGACAGCAATATGGGAGGTGTGACAGTCAAGAACAGGGGCATATCCATTTCCAATCTGGCCAGGGTGATTCATGATAATAACTTGGGAGGTAAAGTTGGCTGCTTCCTTGGCGGGATCGTCCTTCGAGTTGGATGCAACGTAGCCACGCTTGAGATCCTTGACAGCAACATTCTTCACATTAAACCCAACGTTGTCCCCCGGAAGAGCCTCCTGGAGAGCCTCATGGTGCATCTCCACAGACTTAACTTCAGTGGTCAACCCAGAGGGACCAAAAGTGACAACCATCCCAGGCTTAATGACACCAGTCTCAACACGGCCGACAGGGACAGTTCCGATACCACCAATCTTGTACACGTCCTGAAGTGGGAGACGGAGGGGCTTGTCAGATGGTCTCTTGGGCTCATTAATCTGGTCGAGGGCCTCGAGCAATGTTGGACCCTTGTACCAGTCAAGGTTGGTAGACCTCTCAATCATGTTGTCTCCCTCGAATCCGGAGATGGGGACAAATGGAATCTTGTCAGGGTTATATCCCACCTTCTTCAGGTAAGAAGAGACTTCCTTAACAATTTCATCATACCTAGCCTTGGAGTACTTGGGGGTGGTGGCATCCATCTGTCACAATAGATGCCAAAGTTAGGTCGTCAATCAACACACCCAGATGAAGCCATCAACAGCAGTGTGGAACATTAAATATTACCTTGTTACAGCAGCAAATCATTTGCCTGACACCAAGGGTGAAAGCAAGGAGAGCATGTTCACGGGTCTGGCCATCCTTGGAAATACCAGCTTCGAAACCACCAGTGGTGGAATCAATGATAAGGACAGCACAGTCGGCCTGGGAGGTTCCAGTAATCATATTCTTAATAAAGTCACGATGTCCAGGAGCATCAATGACAGTGCAGTAGTACTTGGTGGTCTCGAACTTCCACAAGGCAATATCAATGGTAATACCGCGCTCGCGCTCGGCCTTGAGCTTGTCAAGCACCCAAGCATACTTGAACGATCTCTTGTTCATCTCAGCAGCTTCCTTCTCGAATCTCTCAATCACACGCTTGTCAATTCCTCCGAGCTTGTATATCAAGTGGCCAGTTGTGGTTGACTTCCCAGAATCGACATGGCCAATGACCACAATGCTGATGTGAATCTTCTCCTTACCCATTTTGATGTACGAGGCTTAAACTGTCCAATGAAAAAAGAGAAAATTATTAGACGTTAGGATAAGGATTTAAAGCATCTTGAAAAAGCAAAAGTAACTGTGAGAACAAGAAAACTCATATTAATAACAACATCGATCTAACATTTCCACATTGTCAATCGCAGCATATTTTTAACACCGTGTCTCCCAACAAGAAATTTCACATAAGATTCCAATCACAAGAAATCATACATAAAATTCTAATAAAATTCAGTCAGACAACCAATTTGAGACATGTTCCAATCTCGGTCGAGTAAGACAACGGACCACTTTTTCGAAACACACATCCGAAACACGCAATCCAGGCTTCTCAAGATTCAAAGCAAACATAAGAAAAAGGACAAAAGCTAAAATCATGAGATATTAAAAAAAAAAAAAAAACCCAATCTCACACCCACGCATGAGTGCGGTGGAAGGAGATCAAATCAGACCAGGACCATCGAACCAATCATACAAAAACGCCGCCTTCCCAGGCTCCTCCAGTCGTAACCTTATCTTAGATACCAGACTCCGCCGCGACAGCCACAAAACGGCCAAGCTAAAAACCACCCACGACAGCAAATCCACCACCCATTCTCCTCAACAGACTCGAGGGAGAAAGCTACCCAGCCGAGTTCCGAACAATCTCGAGCTCAGAAAACACAAAGCAAACAAAACAAAACAAGCAAGCAACGCAAGCACGAACAACCGATGATCGAACAACAAGGTCAGCGATCAAGAACAAGAACGAGAGGAGATTGAAGGGTCACCTCGGCAGATCTCGCAGCTGGCCGCGAGAGGGAGAGAGAGGTGACGAGCAGCAGCAGCAGAAGGGATGGGCAGGGCAGGATTAGGGTTTGAGAGTGAGGAACGCAGCCTTACACGAGGCTTTATATAGCACCCCTCGCTAATGCCATTTTTCGTTTCCCAGGAGTGTCCTCATCTCGCGCTCATAATTTCGACATTGGCCTCTTCAAGCTTTTTTTTTTTTTTTTTTTCCATTTTTATTCTTGCTTTCCTTGATAATTACCGAGTGGCCATGCTATTTCCATCCCTCAATTATTAAATACACCCTTATTTACACTAGAGGAACAAAATTGCCCTCAATCTTTCGATTGCAATTTAAATAATGGCCCATTTCCTCTCTTTTTTTCTAATTTTTTTCTATTTATGATATTGCCATAATTAAGCTTTTCACATGTTTTGTTTGTTAGCGTATCAAAGAAAATTGCATTATCGGATAAAAGAAAGATAGTGCCTCTAATATACATAGAAAATATAAAATTAACTAAAATTAAACATATAAATTCTTAACTATGGTAAGTAAATCTTATGTAGATATAAAAACTAAAAAAAAAAAAAGTAAATAAATTTGGGACTACTAATGTAAGATAGATGCAACTTTGTATTTTTGGAAGAGTTAGGTGAATTTAGTTATGTAAGGAATGGAAAGAGCGTTGCCCTTACCATATACACTCTCAATTTGTTTTTGTCTACCATAGTACATTTACTATTTTTTAAAAGTTTCAGTCCGTACCATGATTATTTATTTTATAAATCTTCAATCATGATCATATTTCTATTTTTCTTCCAAATTTTAGCCATCACTTTTCCAATCTCCCACACTCCCACATCGTGTTTTGTTTACTTAAAAATGGAAAAATCACACTAATAGTTCTTTAACTTTGACCGAGTGCACAACGTCATTCTTAAATTTTTTGTTCTTCTTTTGTTTGAATGCGCAAGAGAGAGAGTCACAAGTCTCTAAACTATCATGATAGATACAATATGGTCTTTAAATATAGCTAAATGTGCAACCTAAATTCTTAAACTTTCGATTTGCCTGATTTAGTCACTCGATATTCCATAACTAGGTCAAATCATTCCTTCTATCACTATTGTTGATTTCGTAATATTATTTCATTTCAATCCATTTCCTCAATAACAAAAAAAGTGGCTATCTTTCTATTTACTTTTTTTATCTTATTGATATTATATATATTACGATAGTTCTACTTAATTATACCTTAGCTTATTATCTCTATGATAGTAAAAGTAGAATCCCATTGAGAGCAATATCAGTTTGATATTTTTCTTCTATTTAATTTTAAGTATTTTCATAATACTATCTGAAATATATATATATATATATATATATATTTGTATAACTCTCTATAGATACTTGTACTTACATTAATCTAAATCTCATTCGTATCGTTTAATAAACTTATCAAGTTTTTACGTTTCTCGTATTCTTCATTAAATTCAGTTAAATTCATTGTTTGCATGGACTGATGTCTTTTTTTTTTTTTTTTCAAGATTGTGTGGGCTTCGACTTCCTAGTGAATGGAAATCATTACTTAACTTAATTACTTACATCAAAGTCCAAAAAAAAAATTGACCCAAAGTGCAACCAACAAACAATTTCCATTTGATGTAATTTTAATTCCATCCGACGATTGCTCACCCAATTTGATGACGTGCTACGCTGTAAAGTCAATATGGCATTTTTTAATATTTTTTTTATGTACGTAGAGTTGAGTCATCGACACCCTGCCAAACGGGTGCTGCATTAGAAAGTAGGCCAAACGGAGATATTTATGATATACTACTAAAATTTACATTCGAGATTTCAAATAATGAATCAAGATATATTTTAGGCTGGTGATTGCATTTTAAAGCTAAAACATCAGTACAAGTTAAAAAAAAATTCCACTTTAGTTGTCCCACGTAAAGATTACGTTAATTAAATTCGGCTAAATGGGTATTCTTTTTCTGATTCGTTAACTTATTTTGAACATCTACAATATGGTGATTTCCTTTACGGTCCTCCTTTTCCAAGCCTGCTCATGGTGTCAAGTTCTCAACAAAACGTATCCCGTGCTCTTTGATTGAGAATTTACACTAGCACTCTACCTAAGGTGACAAATGGCAAACATGGCATCCAAATATACCGTCTTTCTTGCTCATTTTGGTCCCACTCGTGCCTCGTTTTTATCTTTCCAGTTGGCAATAAAAGGTCGTCGTGCTTCCAAATATCAAATCCAGTAGTCTACGCTCGCGGTGGCTGTCACAGGTAGGAGTGTCCAAAAACTCAACCCGAACACGATATTTTAGGTCTTAATATTATTTAGGTAACAATTACAAAACAAGCAAACAACCATGTTTTGAGTCGGGTTAAGCTCGAAACATTGTTTGGCTGTGAACACCTTATTGACCTTAAACAATGAAACAAACACGTTCTCTCATCTCACCAAAATACAAAACATCCACACCCAAAGCCAAACACATTGGTTCCGGGCGACTCTTCCTTCTTGCCTTCTCCTCTTGTCGACTCCACCACCATCAGCTACTACGCCTTCTCCGCTCATACACTCCGCCGCTGCTGCCAGCGTCGACTCTGCTGCCACTGTCGGCGTCGATTCTGCCACCACCCTCTTCTTTGCTCTTGCTTTCTAGGTTTCGCTTCGCGGTAAAATCACCACCCGTCACTCCTATTTTGAGCCATCTTCGTCCCCAATTTGCAACCCAGGAATCAAGCTTTGCCGGTTCATCGTCTTGCCTTACAATCGTTATTACTAGCACAGGCCTCTCTTTCCTTTTTTTTTTTTTTTTTTTTTTCTAGTTTTTCGTTTTCTCGTCGCCCTTCGACCTAATTTTCGGGCTTTCGCTGGAAAACTTAGAGCTTGCTCTTTTTTTCTATCCAATGCTTGTGAAGAAAGAGCGACATTGAATCTCGAGATGCTTTGCTTGGAGCTCCGCGTGTTCTTCACAAGTGATCATTCCGTGTTTGTTTTTTTATGTGGTTTCTGGGAGAATGGCTGTTGGCCCATCACTCCTTTCCCCTCTCTTTCTCCTCTCTGTTTGCTAATCTTGCTTTTCTTTTCTTTGCTACTTCAATTTTTATAAGTCTTTGGTGATGATTTTTCCTCTGCGAAAAAATCAAATCAAAACAGGGTTAGAGAAGTCGTACCTTCCACATTGGGGCCTTTTGGAATGAGAACTTATTATACTGTCTGAACTTTATCGAAAGTGCGTGCATTTGCTGTCAATGTTGTTGTTCCCTTTTAATAAAGTGTGATCCTAACGCTTCAAAAGGGTCATTATGTCCCAACTTTGAATAGGGTACATTTACAGAGAATGGAAATAGAATGATTAAATTGTGGGACTAGTGCCAAATGTCACTTGTGGAAGTAAGGGCTCATGATAAGAAAAGGGTTGGATCTTGTTTGCTGTATATGTACTTCTAACTTGAAAGAAGATTTGAAAACATCAGGGAAGCGGGAGCTGAACTTCGAGCTCAAACGTTACCTAGTGATCATTTTCACAGCTGAATTTTAATCTCATCTTGTTTGACCTTTTTATCTCATTTTACTATGGAACTGTGTCAGTAAATAAGCTTAACCTTTTCCAGATGGAGCTTCTTTATGAATGCTTTGGTAGAGCTGAATGAGGGATGGCTTCATAACGTTAGAAAGGAAAATTGGAACGATTCTTCTATTTTTTTTGTTTTTTGATTTTTTAATAAATTGTTGACTGTCCCTTTAGATAATAAACAAATAAATCCAGTTCCTAGGCATGTTATGTATAGTTCTATGCTTCAAAATTTAATCGAACTGTTCTCTTAAAACTAGCAGAGGAACTCAATAGGAAATTCGTTGGGCGATAAAGAAGAGGTGAGAGCGGAAAAAGAAGAGGGGAAAAAAATGTAGACCCAGAACCCAACCTGGACCGGACCGAATTATTGCTTCAGGTATTATGCATTTTGGGTCGGGTCAGGTAACGCCAAAACCCGACCTGACCCATTGACGACCCTAATCACAGACACACACATAATAAACACTAAATATCAGTAAAAGCATGCAAATCCATATAATAGAGCGCAGGAGCTCACCACTCTCCTGCACGGCACTTCAACAGAATATCTATACCAATATCCAGAAAACAAAGCAGACTCAGAAACACACCTGTTTGGCCCCGAAAGACACAGAATACAAGTAAAAGAAAGACTCAAAACAGACTCATAGAAGTAAAAAAGCGCCGCCACCGCCTGTCAAGCACCCAGTTCTGCAACCAGCAACTCGATGAGGATAGGAACGCGAGGCCACAACCAGCAAACCATTTGCCCACCCGACCAACATGGACATAGCCAACAACTGCCAAAGATTTATTACTCCACCTGAGGAGACGATGCTCAAATGTTGAAGTGCCGACAATGAACCACGCAATTCACTTGCCACCCTTCTTGGCAGCAGACTTTGTGACCTTGGCACCACTAGGATCCTTCTTCTCCACATTCTTGATGACGCCGACGGCGACGGTCTGACGCATGTCCCTCACGGCAAAACGACCGAGGGGAGGATACTCAGAGAAAGTCTCAACGACCATGGGCTTGGTGGGGATCATCTTCACCATCCCAGAGTCACCATTCTTCAAGAACTTGGGTTCCTTCTCAAGCTCCTTACCAGATCGCCTGTCAATCTTGGTCACCAGCTCAGCAAACTTGACAGCAATGTGGGAGGTGTGGCAGTCAAGAACAGGGGCATAACCATTTCCGATTTGTCCGGGGTGGTTCATGATGATAACTTGGGAGGTGAAGTTGGCTGCTTCCTTGGCGGGATCGTCCTTTGAGTTGGAAGCAACATAACCACGCTTGAGATCCTTGACAGCAACATTCTTCACGTTAAACCCAACGTTGTCACCTGGAAGGGCCTCCTGGAGAGCCTCATGGTGCATCTCCACGGACTTAACTTCAGTGGTCAATCCAGAGGGACCAAAAGTGACAACCATCCCAGGCTTAATTAAACCAGTCTCAACACGGCCGACAGGGACAGTTCCGATACCACCAATCTTGTACACGTCCTGAAGTGGGAGACGGAGGGGCTTGTCAGATGGTCTCTTGGGCTCATTAATCTGGTCGAGGGCCTCGAGCAATGTTGGACCCTTGTACCAGTCAAGGTTGGTAGACCTCTCAATCATGTTGTCTCCCTCGAATCCGGAGATGGGGACAAATGGAATCTTGTCAGGGTTATATCCCACCTTCTTCAGGTAAGAAGAGACTTCCTTAACAATTTCATCATACCTAGCCTTGGAGTACTTGGGGGTGGTGGCATCCATCTGTCACAATAGATGCCAAAGTTAGGTCGTCAATCAACACACCCAGATGAAGCCATCAACAGCAGTGTGGAACATTAAATATTACCTTGTTACAGCAGCAAATCATTTGCCTGACACCAAGGGTGAAAGCAAGGAGAGCATGTTCACGGGTCTGGCCATCCTTGGAAATACCAGCTTCGAAACCACCAGTGGTGGAATCAATGATAAGGACAGCACAGTCGGCCTGGGAGGTTCCAGTAATCATATTCTTAATAAAGTCACGATGTCCAGGAGCATCAATGACGGTGCAGTAGTACTTGGTGGTCTCGAACTTCCACAAGGCAATATCAATGGTAATACCACGCTCGCGCTCGGCCTTGAGCTTGTCAAGCACCCAAGCGTACTTGAACGATCTCTTGTTCATCTCAGCAGCTTCCTTCTCGAATCTCTCAATCACACGCTTGTCGATACCTCCAAGCTTGTAAATCAAGTGGCCAGTGGTAGTTGACTTGCCAGAGTCGACATGGCCAATGACCACAATGTTGATGTGAACCTTCTCCTTACCCATTTCGAGATATGGGGCTTAAAGCTGCGAAAAGGAAGAAAAACGATTCTCAGATTGGAGAGAAATTGGACAACGGGTAAAGAGAGAGGAAAGGAAATACAGCAACAAAATGAAATAAAGTGGATGCAAGATAAATGCGAAGATACACCATTTGTCAAGATTTGTACAAGAAAAATGCATTGTATTTGTAAGACAGCAAATTCAGCCTCACATATCAACATCCATATGGTCAATTGAAAATCACTGCACTCCCTATTTTCCATGACTCCTTCGTTAGAATTCAAACGATAAAATGGGGAGTAAACGGGCTGGGATGCTATGCTAATGAAATCCACAGACTGTCATCGACAACGAAATGAAAACTATCATGATGTCACCTCCATCACCAGCGCAACGAAGCATATTTCGAATAAGAAAATTCAAAACGCAGTACAGACCATATCTGAACAAACTGGCTGTTCACAGGTTGGGAAGCCGATTCCCATTCAACAAGAACCGATTGCAGCACAACAACCATCGGACCATCAGCACGCACTGCTCGGGCTATAATCGATTCATCGCACACCCCCGAAACACCCCGTCGATCATTCCCGGCGCCCACGCAATACACTCCCTCATCAGGAAATTAAAAAGAAAAGAAAAGAAAAGAAAAAACGTAACGACGCCATCGAATCCTCCGAATCGCACAGCAATCAGACGCGGATAGACTCGCGAAGCTCGAGCAGGACCGATCAACCAGAATCGGAAGCCGGCGACGATCATCGACTCCACACGACTCGCGCTACGCCATCGGGAAAACGAAACTTCCGCCGGCAACGATCGATCAGACGACAGACGCAGAACGAATCCCAGCCAAAAAAAAAAAAAAAAAAACAAAACAAAACAAAAAAAGCACGTTCGGAAAGTCAACGTCGAGTCAGCACAGCCACACCAGTTCAAGCGAAGCAAAACGAACACCATCGACGCCAATCCATCACGCGGTCGAACGGAACGCATAGAGCATGAGCAGAAGAAGCAACCAGAGGAGGAAGAAGACGAAAAACGACCTCACCTCGGAAAATCTCGGCCGCCGAGAATCTCGAAAACCAGTGAATCAACCAGCGAAAGAGACGACGGGGAAATGAATGCGCTGGTGGCACGGTAGGGTTCTGAGGGCGCTCGCTTTTATACCGCTTCCCACCCTCGCGACGCTCCGATTCCGCAATTGCCCCCGCTTCGAGCGCCTAATTCCGAAATTGCCCTCGGGCGTTTTCTCTTTGCTTGGGGAGCAAGGCAGTGGAGGCTCCCAGGATGGGAAAATGTCCCGACCTTTTTTGCTGGCGATTAAAATATTACAGTTGGCGGAGGAACAACTTCTCGAAAACGAATTCTTTTTTTTTTTCGTTTGGTTTGAGGTTTTTGTCTTTTTGTTCTTTTTGTTCTTTTTTCTTTTTTTGCAACAGAAAAAAAAAATCGCAAAAGAGACGCGATAATGTGTCAATGAAATAATTTGCGCATCTTTCCGACGTGGAGATGCTCTTCCACCGCCATCCTTTCCAAAAGATACTAAGAAAGATATATTGACTAAGGGGATACGACGTACAAACCAATCGAAATTTATCCCTTTTTTCCGAAGTAGGCCGAAATTGCACAATAATCGAACGGAGATATGATATCTGCCTTGCGTACCACGTTAGGATCGTTTATCATTTGTGCTCGTTGAAAACTATAACAATAAATTGGCGAGAGTAGTTGGGGACCATTCAAATATCCAGAAGAGCCGATTTTGTCAAAGTAGCAATGTAATGTGGGAATTGAGTCATGTGGACTTAGGGTGTTAAATGGGTTGCATAACCCATTTATAGACCTATTTATGGTTAAATGGGTCATTAATGGGTCAAGCTTTCTGCTTTCTTTCATAAAGCACCCATAATGGGTTTTAATGAGTTTTAATGGGTCAAGACTAAGATATATGGATTTTAAATGGGTTAGAGAGTTGACCCATTTATGACCCATTTATCAACCCATTAAAAATGAACCTATTAATTTTCACTCAAAATCCCACCATCTCTCTCCTCTCTTTAACTTTACAATTTTTTTTTTATAAAAACCGAAATTATAATTATTTTTTATTTTATTTTTTATTTTTTTCTTCTTATTTTTTTTCTTTCTTCTTCCTCCTGGTCGCCAAGACACCGATGGCCTGGCGACCGGCTGCGAGCCTCGCCGATCTCGGCGAGACTCGAACTCGCCGGCGTTGGGCGAGGGGCGAGCTCGAGCTCGCCGGATCCGGCGAGGCGGAGGCCTCACCGACGTCCGGCGAGGCTCGAGCTTCGCTAGATTCGGCGAGGGGCGAGCTCGAGCTCGCCCGATGCTAGCGAGGCTCGAGCTCGCCGGACTGAGCCTCGCCGATCTCGAGCGAGCTCGCCGGATCTGGCGAGACTCGAGCTCGCGGATCTGGCGAGCCTCGAGCTCACCGGCGTCGGCGAGCCGGCGAGCTTGAGGCTCGCTTGTGGCCGGCCGCCGGCCGTCGTGGCCGGCGGTTGACCAAAGAAGAAGAAGAAAAAAAAAAAAAAAAGAAAAAGAAAATTAAATATTATATTCTTAAAAATAAAAATAATTAAAAAATAAATTTTTAAAAAATAAAAATTTAATTTTTAAAAATAAAAATAATTAAAATTCGAAATTTTTTAAAATAATTATTTTAAAAATTATAAAAATTATCAATTAAATTTGTGTTGTATAAAACCATTTTAGCAATATCATTTTAAAAATATATATATAAACTTTTTTAGATTTCGTTAAATGGGTCGGGTATGGATCGGGTACGGGTCGGGTCGGGTATGGGTTAAAAATTTTGCACTGTAATAAATGGGTCATAAACGGGTTAAATGGGTCGATTTGGGTTGGACCATTTATGACCCGACCCAAACCCGACCCGACCCACCCGTTTAACGGGTCTATGTGGACTATAATAGGGGAGGTGGAAGAAGTTGAATTAGTAAGTTATGTGCAAATGTTGAATGCTGAAAAATAGCCGACGTGTTATTTATTGACAACCGGTGGACTCAATCAATGAGAATAGAATTTGGTCAAAACAAAAAATCATCGGCGAACAAGATGATAGGTGAATTACGGACTTGTCGACAAGGAAGAAAATCAACAATGCGTAGTCTGAAAATTGTCTAACTTCACCGATGTTTAAGAGAAGTTGATCAATAAAGTTATCAACACTAAATAATCCTATTATTTTGGTCAAGCGTTAAGGTTGTGAAATTAATGAACTCAATGAAAGCATGTGAACACATCAATCGAAGACAGACAATGAATCAACATCAGCACATGACTACTATGTCAATATTCTGGAGAATTGTAAATTTTTTTAGGTAATCATTGTAATCTTGTCAGGTGTTTATAATGCATATACGCTTAGAAATTTATTTACAGATTCAAAATCCATAATCATACGTACTAACTGATGTTAGTGGGATATAAAAATCCATGATATAATCTTTGTCATTAACACTCACACAATCAATGACGGCATGCCTTTTCTTTTCTTTTTTGTGACTCAGGAATCGCCGTACAGCTGGCAGCTGGCGGCATAAACCCAGGGCGACCCGAGAGGAGACGACATGCCTTTTTATCTTTAGTTCCCTTGCAAAATTTGCATTTCTGGCAACCTTTTGATTTCCAATATTATTTACATTTCTTGTGACCTTTTCTTTCCTAGTACCTACACTTAAAATTCCTTTGCATTTCGTACCATATTCCTTTCTTGTCAAAATCAACAAAGAACGTTTTCTCACAATCTGTCTTTCTCGAGTCAAATTGCAATCCATCATTTTTTCGAAAGACAGGGCGATAAAGAAGATCTAATGATATTTTTATTTAAATTGAAAAATATCATTAGATCTAATGAGAAAAAAGAAGAAGAAAACGACAGGAATATACAGAAATTTTAAGAGGGAAAAAACTGAAAAATTTAGCGTGTACATCAAAATCATTTTATTTCGATCAAAACTATTTTTTTTGTTTTTAAAAATTATTTTGAAATAAAACTCCGTTCGATAACGTAATTTTATTTTTGTATTTTTAGAGCAAATTTTCAATCTAGAAATAAATTTGGAACATAAATAAAAAGTAAAAAAAAATTCTACTCTCTTTCTAAAATAGAAATGAGAAATAAACAATCTTTCCATTACTCGTCCTCGCTACTAACTGTCCGCTCACCTATCGCTATTTGCAGCCATCAGTCGTTGTCAGTCCTGGACCATATGTTGGTCGATAGTCGCTCACTATCTTCAGCAGCTACTGGTTCCTGGCTATCCGTTGGTCACTATTCGCTTGCCACATTTAGTTATCGCTTGTTGAGGGGGAGAAATTTCTTATCGTTATCATATAAATATATATTTTAAGAAGAAATTTTGTGTCGTCATCAACTATGTATTTTTAAATAATAAAAATAATAGAAATTAGGTCGATTTTGAGTGTGACCCATGCTTCCCCTTGCCATTGGATGACTTCGGACTTCGGTGGAGGATTTTGCTAAAAGATTTAAGGAGGGGGGGGAGATGGAGGGAATTGTTCGCGATGGAATCAAAGCTTCTTTGACGGCCGCTCCTAAGTGATTATTCTGGCTCTTGGATTTACTTTTCGAACGACGAATTTGACCGCAAGCTATCTGTGTCAGGCGGAGAGCCTCCGAGGATTCTCCACATGGACCGACTTTTTTTTATCTTTTAGTATTGAGAAAAATCTTCACATTTCATAATTATCTTCTGTCTAGAAAAACCATTTTGCAGGATGCACGTGGTCCTTTCATCTCTGGTGATCCCGATATGCCTATTATTGTCCTAGCACGCTTGTCTTATTACGAGATTACCCTTGGGCTCCGACTGTACAAGGATAACTTCTATAAGAAGCAAAATAAGATCAGCGTTCCGAAAATATCTCTTCCATGTACACTATTCCCACGACCTTCTGAATACTTTTCCTTCTTCCTCGAAGCACGGTGCCGACAAAAGTTAAGAGTTAGAGCGTTAGCTCAATATATTAAGCACGATTTTATAAATATATTCTCCATTCATCACTCTGTAAATCATAATTTCTGAAATTCAAGAGTTTTATGATATAGATAAGTGGTTTTAAAAAACTAAAAAGAAGTCCTCTCGAAAGTCTTAAGAAAATAACCATGTGTCGTTGGATAGCATTACTGTCTTGGGAACTATTAATTTTATACCATGGACCCCTCAATGTGCTCTTCATGCCCCTAATAATTCCAAGAAGCATGCTAAACTCTCGTCAAGTAATTACAACAAATCGAGTTCAAGCATGCTCACACTTCGAGCTAATTTTGAGATCGACTATGTTTGCATAAAACTATAACCATATATGGGCCAGAGTAGTTGAGGAATATTCAAGTACTTGAAAGAGCCGATTATGTCAAAGTAATGATGTTAGAGTTGAGTCATATGGCGTGGAATAGGCGAGTTTGGAAGAAGCCGAATTAGTGAGTCGTGCAAATGTGGAGCACTAAAAAGTGGCCGACTCTCTAGTTATTGACGAGTGTCAGATTGACTGGTAAGAGCAGCATTTGGTCAGAACGAAAGCCATCGGTGAGCAAGACGATGAAGAAAATCAACAAAGCACAGTGCAAAATTTATCAATGAAAGCCTTCGCAAGGCTTAAGAGAAGTTGATCGACAAACTCATCAATACTCAATAATCCTATTATTTTGCTTAAGCGTTGAGGTAGTACAATTAATGAACTCAATGGGAGCATGCAAACACATCAAAGACAAACAATGAATCAACACGAGCACATAACTATCATGCCAATAGTCTCAAGAATTGTATAGTTTTTTAGATAAACATTACAATCTTGTCCAGTGTTTGTAATTGCAAATAGGTTTGCAAATTTATTTATAGATTCAATATAACCATTTGTAATAATCGATGTTAGTGGGTTATAAAAATCCACTAGATAATCTTTGTGACTAACACTCACACAATCAATAGCGGCACACCTTTTTTTATGTTTAGTTCCCATGCGAATTTACATTTCTATCATCCTGTCGATGCCTAATTCGATCTACATTTTTATAACCTTTTTTTTTAAGTTTCATGCCATTTTCATTTCCCACTCAAAATCAACGAAAGGACAATTTCACAATCTTTTTCTTTGTTGAGTCAATTGCGATCCATCTTTTTTGGAAAGGTGGTGATAGAAAAATCTAATGATGTTTTACTTTAAATGGACCACACTAACAATTTTGACTTGGAAATAATTCAATCAATCTAATCTTTTTATTGAGTTCATCGAGGAAGCTAATGTCATTGGATTTGACTTTGCCGATTAAGAGCTGATTTCGATCGTACGTTCTTTGATAGCATAGGAAAAATTAATATCAACCTGTATTGCATCATATCTTAACTTACAATTAAGCGAACACCTTATACTTTCTAAAGGGCTATGGTTATATGAACTAAGAGTTAAGATTTAATGTCGAAGATCTATGTCATGCTCTCAGATGGACCAGATAGTGCCAGTGTCAGAACATTACAAAACAACATTTCATCTCATGATAATTACACCAAATAAAAAAAAAGAGTAAAAAGACAGAACTTAGGCTGTGTTCATTTCACTAAAATGGACCATCTCTCGAAAACATTTTCCTGTAAGTCATTTTCCAGAAAATGGCTATATTTTCCTAAGTGTTCGGCTAAACTTAAATTTTGAGTGGAAAACATTTTCCACCGTTCGTTAACTAATTTAATTGTTTAGAAAAATTATCAAAAAATTGAATTTTAATATTTTTAATTGACCAAAAATATTTGGATTTTTAAAAATACAATTTTTTATTATCTTCCACCGTTCATTTATTTTTTCTTTCTTTTTATTTTTTCCTTTTCCTTTTCTTTTCCTTCTCCTTCCTCCTTCCTCCTCCTTCTTCCTCCTCCTTCCTCCTTCCTCCGCCGTCGCACGCCCGACGATGGCCGATCGCTCGGCGGCCGACCAAGATCCGGCCGCTGATCCGGCGAGCTCGAGGCTCTACTGCGAGCCTCGAGCTCGCCGGAGGTTCGTTGGGCTCGCGAGCCGCGAGCTCGCCGGATCTGCGGCGGAGCTCGGCTCTCAATCCAGGCGAGCCCGAGCTCCGCCGCCCGAGCCCCGCCTCGCCCGCCAGATCCGGCGAGGCCAGAGTTCGCCCCAGCGGCGAGGCTCCGCCTTGCCCGGGACTGGCGAGGCCCGAGCTCGCCGAGCTTGGGCGAGCCGGGCTTCCACAGACGGGCTAGGCGGAGCCTCGTCGCCCGGGGCGAGCTCGAGCCGGTCGCGACGGCGGCCGATCGCGGCTTCCGGCCATTGTCGGGCCGGCCACCGGCCAAGCTA
This sequence comes from Eucalyptus grandis, assembly GCF_016545825.1. NCBI lineage: Eukaryota > Viridiplantae > Streptophyta > Magnoliopsida > Myrtales > Myrtaceae > Eucalyptus > Eucalyptus grandis. The sequence goes on from NC_052621.1 coordinate 12,599,717, forward strand.
AGGAAGAAAGATGAAAAGGAAAGAAAGAAAGAAAGAAAAGATATAAGGTAGAAGAAGTTATGGAAAATGTTTTCCACTTTTCTAAGTGGAAAATATTTTCCTTATCTTCGAAGGTAGTTTTTACTATTGATGGAAAATATTTTCCTTAAGTAGTTAATTTTCCGTGAAACGAACACCGAAAAATCCGAAAACATTTTCCCGGAAGTCATTTTCCGTGAAACGAATGCAAATCTTAGTGTACGTGGTTGGAGAAGACTGGAGTGTAGGGCGGGCAATATAAACCGACTCTCTCGGTCGTTCCATTGGACGGCGCATGGAGAAGTTTTGAGAGGGAAAAAGGGAGAAAGTTCAAAGAAAAATATTAAGTATCCTAAAATGACCATATCATCCTTTACTCTGAACTATTCATACATCAACACGTGTCCTTAAGGCCCTCCATATCAGCCAATTTCAAGCTAGCGTGCTTTGGACCTGAGTATGTCCTTAAACTGCTCATGCGGTTTCTTGGGAAGGGTTTTCCCAAAACCCCTCCCCACAGGGCTTTTTGCCACAACCTAAACCCCGAAAGGGGAGAGGGTAAGGATCCCACCCTAGATCCCGCGATGCCTCATCCCCGTGAAATACCGGGTCAAGGTACAGGAAATGAAAGGGCTTCCCCCATAGGATTCATTGGCGTGAACGGTTGTGCTTGCCGGTCTCAGTCAAAGTTGGTGGCTTAGGTGTGGTTTCCATAGTTGCTCGTGAACTGCAACTGTAATCTGCTAGTGCCTTTCGGCTTAGTTTGTCGCTTACCAATTTACTTTTTTGAAAATAGTGAGACATGAATTTTACTTTTCCAAAGCTGCAAGGAGACCCTTACTAAGCAACTAAAGATAACAAGAGTGTACCAAGCGCAACGAACGCTTATAAACCGACTCTCTCTCGGTCGTTCCATTGGACGGCGCATGGGGAAGTTTTGAGAGGGAAAAAGGGAGAAAGTTCAAAGAAAAATATTAAGCATCCTAAAATGACCAGATCATCCTTTACTCTGAACTATTCATACATCAACACGTGTCCTTAAGGCCCTCCACATCAGCCAATTTCAAGCTAGCGTGCTTTACTCTCTCTTCTCTCTATCTTTACTCAACTTAGTGCTTCATTTCTCTCTCCTCCCTCTTCTCACTCTCTCCCCTCTTTTTTTATCTGACAGTGTTCTCTCCTAAATAGCGCTGTCTCCCACTACAGTTGTGGTCTCTCCAATGACGGCGACACTCCCTCCCGACGACGGCCTCTCTCTACACTCCACGGTCTCTTCCTCCCGACCTCTTTCTTCTCCAATCGCGCTCTCTCCCGATGCTCGGCTTTCTTCTTCCCTCTCGACTCGTGACCGATAAGCAATTGCACTACTCTCTCGTCTAATCTTCCATCAACGACTCACTTCCACACTTCGCTCTGCTCAAAGCTGTCTCGCTTTTCAGGTTCAATTTTTTTCTTTTTATTGAGGTTTTATGTCCACATCTTTATTTTGGGTGAAGCTCACATGTTGATTATCAAAATTTCTTGTTTTGCCACAATGTGTGTAGGGGTGGTTCCTGCAAAACGGAGAAGCAGTCGCTCTGCTTTCTTGTATAATTTTTAATCGCTTCCACACTCAGCTCGGCTCAAAGTCGTCCCTCTCGAGAAGCCCTAAATCTATGGCGCATCGCATTCTGACCAAGCCTCATCATTTCGCCTCAAGTTGTCTTCACTAGTCTCTGGTCTCTATTCGATTCTCTCAGCTCAGCAGGTAAGCCCCTCCTTTTCGTTCTTTTTTTTTTTTTTCTGATTTGTTGTATCTCTTCTTTAGCTTCTGTCAACATTCGAATTCTTAATATTTTCAGTACTCTTTCGCGTCCTCGCTGGTTTTTCCTTTGTTGGTAGCATCAAATTCTTTGATAGAAACGAAAGATTTTTTTTTCTTTAATTGCGTGCCTGAGAATTATGCTCGATGGAGTTTAAAACAGAGTCCAATCTTGATGATCTTGTTCAATCGGATCTGGGGGATGGCGGATGGGTTAGAAGCATTAGTTGGCCTCTTTGTTATGTGTTATAAAGTCTTTTAATCAGATTTAATACTGCAGATGGAGAGTTCTAGATAGCAAATACATGAACCTAGTCATTCTTAATCGCCTTCTATTAGTTTATCGGGATGGATTGTTAAGCCTCAAATTAAAAAGTGTTTGTATTACGTCTGTTTCATTCTTGAGAATGTTAAAACTGATCTTTAAATCTTTTTGGAGTAGTCTAAATGGTGTCTAGTGATGCTTGTTGCTAACAAAATATGATCGAAGGAGCAATTCATAGAGAGTTGCAGCCCTGAAATTTCTTTGACTCATGTGGTACAATACGGATGTGATAATCAGAAACAACGTCATTGAGGCAAATGTATTAGTATATGTTGCAGCTGATGCTTATTGCAACATTTGTCGCAACTGCAACTTTTATGCGGATCTTATGGCGTAAGCTATAAGGTGTGCACTAGATATTTTCTTCATCTCCTTCAGGAAACAAAACCTCCAATGCATCAATATGCAAAATGTGCAAATGTACACAAGTCGCTTTGTTTGAGGTCATGATCACATCTATTCCTTTAGGTTGATGTATGATGTAAACAATCTAATAATGGATATTTTGCTTGTGCAATAAAGAGGGATGCGAATGCTCAACCACATATCCATATCTTGTCGGTGTTTTTCTCGATTATTGGCTTTTTGTTCGGGCGATTCAGTAAAAAATATATGTGGATCATCAGTGTTTTTCTTGATTGCTAAGAACTAACTAACCGATATTGTAGGATGACACAATGGCTTCTCTGGCAACAACCGAAGTCTACAACTCAAATGCGTCAGTCATGACAAGTGGGCGACTTGCGTTGCATCAAACTGGGGTGTTAAAGAAGTTTGAGGGGCCTCCCTCCGCAAATTTGCAGCCCACCTACTATAGAATGTGACTCAGACAAGAGAATGAATGCATGTAATTTGAAAGAGATGACGAGCATTCTAATGAGTTACTCATTAGCCATGTTTATGCCCTCCCAGAGTATTTCTTGCACACATGGGAAAACAAATGAACCGATTGCCACGATCTCCATGTCCTATGTATCTTTTGAATGTGGCTTCTGTTTCTTCAACGTAAAGAGGATTGTTGCATAGAAGATGTGTATCCATGGGTACGACTAGTACAACTTAGAGTATGTACTGATTGCATTTGCAGGCGAGATTCATTGTGAGAATTATTTGCTGAGACAATAGGACCAGAGAACATTTTTGCTCTAGCCGTATATTCGGAATATTGGATGCAAATTACATGCATTCATTCTCTTGTCTGAGTCACATTCTCACATTCTATAGTAGGTGGGCTGCAAATTTGTGGAGGGAGGCCCCTCAAACTTCTTTTAACACCCCCAATTTGATGCAGCACAAGCAGGTCGCCACTTGCCATGATTGATGCATTTGAGTTGCAAACTTCGATTGTTGCCAGAGAAGCCATTGTGTTATCTTGCAATAGCGGTTCGTTAGTTCTTGGCAATCAAGAAAAATACCAACGATTAGTATATATTTTTCATTGAATTGCCTGACCAAAAAGCTAATGATCGAAAAAAACACCAACAAGATATGGACCTATGGTTGAGCATTCGCATCTCTCTTTATTGCACCAACATTTGCACATTTTGCAGATTGATGCATTGGAGGTTCTGTTTCCTAAAGGAGATGAAGAAAAATAGTTAGTGCACACCTAAACTTATGCCATAAGATCTGTATAAAATTGCAGCCGCAACAAATGCCGCAATAAGCATCAGCTGCAACATATACTAATACATTTGTCCCAATGACGTTGTTTTGGTTATTTCATCTGTATTGTACCACATAGTCAAACAAATTTCAGAGCTACAACTCTATGAATTACTCATTCAATCATATTTTGCTAGCAACAAGCATCACCAAACACCATTAAGACCACTCCAAAATGATTTAAAGATTAGTTTTAACTTTTCTCAATAATGAAATAGACAAAGTACAAACACTTCTTAATTTGAGGCTTAACGACCCATCCCACTAAACTAATCAAAGGCTATTAAGAATGACTGCGTTTATGCATTTGCTATTCAGAACTCTCCATCCGCAATATTAAATCTGATCAAAAAACTTTATAACACGTGATAGAGAGGCCAATTAATGCTTCTAACTCATCCACCGTCCCCAATTTCGATTGAACAAGATCATCAAGATTTGACTCTGTTTTAAACTCAGAGTAGAACTCTTAGGCACGCAATTTAAAAAGAAAAAAAAAAAATTATTTGGTTTCTATCAAAGACTCTAATGCAACCAACAAAGCCAAAACTAACGAGGACCCAAGATAGAGTACAGAAAATATTAAGGAATTTGACTGCTGAGAGAAGCTAAAGAAGAGATGCAACAAAACTAGAAAAAGAAAAAAAGAACGAAGAGAAGGGGCTTACATGCTAAGTTGAGAGAATCGAATAGAGACTAGAGACCAGTGAAGACAGCCTGAGGTGAAATGATGAGGCCTAGTCGGATTGCGGGGCAACACAGATTTAGGGCTTCTCGGGAAGGACGGCTTTGAGTCGAGCCGAGTGTGGAAGCGTTTAAAGATTAGATGAGAGAGCATAACAACTGCTTCTCCGTTTTGTAGGAACCACCCCTACACACATTGTGGCAAAACAAGAAATTTTGACAATTAAGCGTCACCCAAAATAAAGATGCGGATGTAAAACCCTCCGTAAAAAGAAAAAAATTGTCAGGAGAGACAGCTTTGAGCATAGCGGAGCATGGAAGCGAGTTATTGATGGAAGATTAGACGAGAGAGCATAGCCATTGCTTCTCAGTCACGAGTCGGGAGAGAAGAAGAAAGTCAAGCGTCGGGAGAGAGCACGATTCAGAAAGAAAGAGGTTAGGAAGAAGAAGATGTGGAGAAGAGAAAGAGGCCGTCCTCGAGAGGGAGCATCGCCGTTGTCGGAGAGAGTGCGGCTGTCATCAAAGAGAGCTATATGTGGGAGAGAATGTCGTCAGGTCAGGAAAGAGGGGAGAGAGTGAGAAGAGAGAGGAGAGAGAAATAAAGCGCTGAGATGAGTAAAGATAGAGAGAAGAGAGAGTAGAGAGCCCTAGGTTTAAAATTGGCTGATGCGGAGGGACCCGATGACACTTCAGAGTAAGGATGGTGTGATCCTTTTATGGTACCTAATATTTTTTCAAAATCAGGGTCGGCATTGGGTGAGACCCACGCTACCCATTGCCCATTGGCTGACCTTCGACTTTAGTGGAGTATTTTGCCGCCAGGGATGGTGAAGAGAAAACGAGAGGAGGGGAATGTTCACGATGGAATCAAAGCTTCTCTAGCGGCCGCTTCTTAAGTGATTATTCTAGCTCTAATGCTCCTTTCGTTTTGCGTAAATATGATGTTTAGAAAATTATTATTTTTAAATAATTGTATTTTTCAATTTTCGACTAAAATTTAAAAATAAATCAAAAGATATTTTCCGTCATTCGGTAAGAATTTTTCCAGCATGCATTCATTTTTAATAAAAATTTATTATTATTTTTAAAAAATTTCTTTTCTTTTCTTTCTTCCTTCTCTTCTTGCCATCAGCGAGCTTCCACCTCACCATAGATTGATGAGACTCAAGCTCACTTGAGCTCACTTGAGATCGCCTTTTCTTGCTGCCATGGAGTCGACTTGTGAATAAGGTAAATCCAATGGGAATAAAAAGGGGGGGTAGGGGTACCGCATTGGGCAGAAGACAATCCACAGCCGACAAGCTCAAGCCTTGCTAGATTTGGTGAGCTAGGCAGGGCTCAAACCTTTGGTGACCTTGGGCGAGGTCCGAGCCTTGGCCAACTCATCGACCTCGGGCAAGCTTGGCTTCGCTAAATCTAGCGAGGCTTGAGCTAGCTTGTGGCTAGTTGCCGACGGCTAACCAAGGCCAAAAAGATGAAGTGAAGGAAAGAAAGAAAAGAAAAGAAAAGAAAAGAAAAAAGAAAAATAAATTAAAAACTCGCTTTTAAAAAATAAAAAGAAAAAAGCATAAAAATGAAATGAAAATGTGTTTAGTAAAAGAAAGTGAGGTGGAAGAAGTTATGGAAAATATTTTTTATTTTTTTAAATGAAAAGCATTTTCTCCACTTTTAAATGTATTTTTTTTCTAATAATAGAAAATGTTTTCATCGACTAATTTATTCTTCATTTTTTTGGGCAGGAGGAACCAACTTGCAAATGTCCGTAAACCTCCCAGTGACACTAGTGCAGGACCCCTCACCACCATAGCGTCATACTTAAGACCATTAGCAACTACGCTGGGATTTGAATTCATCCCCTTTGTGAGAAGGATGGAAGCCCAAGCTAATGCGACCACCACATGGGGTGGTTACTAGTTTATTCTTCATGAAACGAATATTGAAAAATCTAAAAGAAAGATTTTTTTTTTAAAGATTATTTTTCATGAAACGAATGGAGGCTAGTTTTGAATTTGCTTTTCGAATGACGAAATTCAGACTTCAAGCTATCTGTTTTAGGAGAGGAGCCTTCGAGGATTCTCTACGGGGGCTATATATATATACACGTTTCGTTATTGTTCTCCCGTCGGGAGAAAGCATCTTCCACTATGCATGCAGTCATTTTACATCTAGTGATCTTAATATGCCTCTATTATTGTCGTAGTGCGCTTATCACGGGATTACCCTCGGCTCCGCCTACGTAAGGGTATCTTTTATAAGAAGCCAAATACGATCGCTTTCCAAAAATCCCTCTTCTATGTACAGTTCTTCCACGACATTTTAAAAGTTTTTCCTTCTTTCTCGGAGTCTGGTGTCGTCAGAAGTTTAGAGTGAAGAGTGTTGGCTCGATATATTGAACGTGGTTTCACAAATTTGTTCTTCATTTATCACTTTATAAATTATGTGGATCAGAAAATTTTTGAGATCCGAAAGTCTTATAGATTAATATCTTTTAGAGACTAAAAAGGAGGCCCTTCGAAAGTCGGAGAGAATGGCCATGTGGCGTCAGATAGCCTTACCGTCTCAAGTACTATTAATTTATACGATTGACCCCTCAGTGTGCTCTTCAAGCACCTAATTCCAGGAAATGTACTAAACTCCCGTTAAGTAATTACGACAAATTTGAATGGAAGCGTACTCACGGCTCGAGCAACTTCTGAGATTGACGGAACCATTTCCGAAACACGCGGGCCATTTTGATCTAACGACTACCAGGCCCTGTAGCCAAAAATCTCTAGTCCAATTCGATTTAAGAATACGATCATTTTAACTCCTTGTCGGTGGCCTCATTCAAGAATTTCGGGAACTGACATTTCGTCGTCTCTTGTCCAATTCGATTTAAGAATACGATCATTTTCACTCACTGTCGGCGGCCTCAATCAAGAATTTCGGGAACTGACATTTCGTCGGTAACTCCTTTCGAGTTTATAAGCTAGTCACAATAGTGTTATACCAAATATTTTCTTAATAGGTAAAAAAGTACTGGGTTTTATGCAGTGGAGAACCAATTAATTCTCATCACTACCACAGTAATCTTGAAAATCGGTCGTCATCGAAGATGATTATACATGGTTCAGCTGCTCTTGTTATGCTACGCCCGATCAGGACGTGCCTTATTGCTTTTTCAACAGCAAGACCAATTGATAATATACCATGCAAAGGGGGCATAATACGAAGGCCTGAACTGCATTGAAAAATAACCAATAGTAGACTCTCGGCTGGTACGGAAAGAAAGCAAAGACAGTACAAATGCCAGTGCACAAACGCAAGACTCAAAATTGACTCGAGCTGGCGACCCCAATCTGCCACCGCCTATCGAGCACCCAGTTCTGCAACCACGTGCTCGATGAGGACAGGAACATGAGATGGTGATAACCAGCGCACCAAACCCCTAAATGACCGATAGACAGACAGCTGACGATGACCAACGCCTTATTGCAATGACTCCCATGTGATACGATGTCGAATCTCAACCGCACGATTCACTTGCCCTTCTTGGCAGCAGACTTGGTGACCTTGGCACCACTAGGATCCTTCTTCTCGACACTCTTGATGACACCAACGGCGACGGTCTGGCGCATGTCCCTCACAGCGAAACGACCGAGGGGAGGATACTCAGAGAAGGTCTCAACAACCATGGGCTTGGTGGGAATCATCTTGACCATTCCAGCATCACCGTTCTTCAAAAACTTGGGCTCCTTCTCAATCTCCTTACCTGATCGCCTGTCGATCTTGGTCACCAGCTCAGAAAACTTGACTGCAATATGGGAGGTGTGACAGTCAAGAACAGGGGCATATCCATTTCCAATCTGGCCAGGGTGATTCATGATAATAACTTGGGAGGTAAAGTTGGCTGCTTCCTTGGCGGGATCGTCCTTCGAGTTGGATGCAACATAGCCACGCTTGAGATCCTTGACAGCAACATTCTTCACGTTAAACCCAACGTTGTCACCTGGAAGAGCCTCCTGGAGAGCCTCATGGTGCATCTCCACGGACTTAACTTCAGTGGTCAACCCAGAGGGACCAAAAGTGACAACCATCCCAGGCTTAATGACACCAGTCTCAACACGGCCGACAGGGACAGTTCCGATACCACCAATCTTGTACACGTCCTGAAGTGGGAGACGGAGGGGCTTGTCAGATGGTCTCTTGGGCTCATTAATCTGGTCGAGGGCGTCGAGCAATGTTGGACCCTTGTACCAGTCAAGGTTGGTAGACCTCTCAATCATGTTGTCTCCCTCAAATCCGGAGATGGGGACAAATGGAATCTTGTCAGGGTTATATCCCACCTTCTTCAGGTAAGAAGAGACTTCCTTAACAATTTCATCATACCTAGCCTTGGAGTACTTGGGGGTGGTGGCATCCATCTGTCATCAAAGAATTATAAGCTAATTGTAAATCAACACACACACAGCAATATACTAACAGCAACCTAGAATAAACAGCATACCTTGTTACAGCAGCAGATCATTTGCTTGACACCGAGGGTGAAGGCAAGGAGAGCATGCTCGCGGGTTTGGCCATCCTTGGAGATACCAGCTTCAAAACCACCAGTTGTGGAATCGATGATAAGGACAGCACAGTCAGCCTGGGAGGTTCCAGTAATCATGTTCTTAATGAAATCACGATGTCCCGGAGCATCAATGACGGTGCAGTAGTACTTGGTGGTCTCGAACTTCCACAAGGCAATATCAATGGTGATTCCACGCTCACGCTCGGCCTTGAGCTTGTCAAGCACCCAGGCGTACTTGAATGATCTCTTGTTCATCTCAGCAGCTTCCTTCTCGAATCTCTCAATCACACGCTTGTCGATTCCTCCAAGCTTGTAAATCAAGTGGCCAGTGGTAGTTGATTTACCAGAGTCGACATGGCCAATGACCACAATGCTGATGTGAACCTTTTCCTTACCCATCTTGAATTATAAGGCTTGATTCTGTCCAGGATAAAATGATTCTCGTACTTAAGAAAAGTGATTTATCATAACAAAAAATTGCAACAATAGAATTTCACCGATCGATTGCTAGCACACAAAACATTCATTCAGAGAATTAGTTTCTGAAGCTACTCATGTTGGCACCCAACGAAAATTCAGTCCATATTCTTTAAGAACCACAACTGCCAAAATAAAAGCCAAAAGAAGCCACAAATCATTCCATGCACCCATGTACTCGATCATACTAGAAAGACAGATAAAGGAGCAGAAATTCGAGGTTTTTTGTTTTTGTTTTTTTTTTTTTTTTTTGGCTTTAGACACCAGAAACAAAATTTCCTCAAGGAAGAAACCTAACCCCAAACAAGAACAAGAACCTCATGATAAATTTAAGTCATCGAAATACCCAAACAAAATTGCAGTTGAAAATCGTTTTGACTATACCAAATTAACTTCAATCCTGTAGGTACCATATAATATTTATCTCACATTCACCTCAGCGCTTAAAAATGATTTCGATTGATCATCTCGAAACCGGTCGGTCCAATCAACAACTCGTTCGGAGCAGATCCAATCACTACACAGATCTAAAACGCTATCCTCAGATTCAACCGATTCGACGACAAAGCAAGAGAAAACGAGCGCTCGATTCCACGAGCCAGAATCCCAAACAAAAGCACGAGGCAGACATCCAAACACGATCATCCGATCCATCATACATTGCGGAAACCAACAAAAGAACACAATCCACCGCGCGATTCAGCCATGTCAATCAACACGAAGCACGAAAACAAATCGACGAATCCGAAATCGAAACGGAAGACGCACCTCCTGATGCCTCGGCCACCAAAACCAAAAACCCTTCGGCCGCTCGAGCGCTGGCGAAGCGAATGGAGAAGACGAGGAAGGTGGGTGTGGAAATGGAGAGCGAAGTGGCGCTAGGGTTTGGGGCGACGCTTTTATATCGCTGCGGTCGCTCTTTCCGCGTTTCCGGTTTTGCCCCCGGGTCGCGCAGCCTGAATTCCATCGGCTGTCCCTCTCCCTCGGCTGATTCCTCGCTCGGGCGCGGGGTTCCCCCCGCCCACTCGCGCCCCCGCGCGTGCGGCGCGCTTGGGCCTTGCGGTCCGGGAGGTGCGCGCCACGCGCTCGGGAGGTGGGGGACAGGGAATTCGTGGATCCGACGTGGATTGTCCGGTCGGAGGGTGCCGAGGATTATTCGGGGGATTTTCCGGAGAGATGCCGGGTTAGGCAAAATTCGCGTGATTTAGATGCTTTTTGGCCCACGAAGATCCTGAAAATTTGGCCCGGAGATCGTGCTTTGGCGCATTGGCGATTCGATTCAAGTCGAGTCGAGTCAAGTCGAGGGGTCCGCTTTACTTGACTTCAATCGCACACTTTCAACTTGACTTGGCGAGAGGAGCTTGCCTTGCTCGATTTCGACATGATTTTTTAAATGTGAAACCTATTTTTTTCAATGTTTTTGAATGGAGTGAAGTGAAAGGTAATGAGGAAAGTATCTAAAAATTCTAAATTTATTGCACATATGTCATGCCGATCCTAAACTTTTAAATTATATTAATCGAGGCTTAAATCTTTTGACCATTTGCTAATTTAGTTCATTCAACCAATTTTTGTCAAGAATCATTAACATGGATACCGAATATCCTACACAACATGACTATCGCTAATATAGACAAAATTTATTATTTAAAAAAAAATTTAGATTTTTAATTTTTTTTCTTTCTTTGTTTTTTCTTAACGTTACGAGTCGGCAAGGTCATTAGTTGACTATCATGGCCCTTGCTGACCAATAGAGCAAGAGCCCTTCCCTAGATTTGGGGCAAGAGTGTGGAGACCCTTGCCTGTTGCTGGCAAGGGTCGCGATGCACTCGATTAGGCTAGGCAAGGGTTGCTAACTTAGAGTTGGGAAAAAGAAAGAAAATAAAAGTCCAAAAAAAAAAAAAAAAAAAATTATTTATGTTAACATTAGTCATATCATGTAAGACGGATGATGTTCATATTAGTAATTTCTAGTAAAAATTGGCTAAATAAACTACACTGACATATTGTCAAAAGATTTTGAATTCAATTAGTACAAATGTTAATGACTAAATTAGTATAAGTGTAAGAGAGTTAGAACTTTTTTGGAATTTTTTCGAGAAGAAATAGATACAAATAACAAACTTGGAAAAAATTTCCCTTCCTTTGGCTGTCGAAGTTTGGAGGAAAGTGAATGGAAATTATTTTGAACAGGAGGAAAATTCCTCTCTCCGGTTAATTCCTTCCAAAATTGGAAAAAAAAACGGGAAGGAAATGCAAATGTTGCATTTTGTTTTCCAAGATTGCCCCTACTTTCGTCATGTGTGAATAAGATGAAGGACAATGAAGTCTATTCGAGAAATTAATTTCCCTTTATATCATTTTCACTCAACATGCACCAAAGCATAATGACCAACTTTCACATCCTTTCTCTTATTTTATCATCATTTATTTTCTCTTCCTTGCTTTCCATTTTCTTTCTTACTTTGATTACCAGCCAAAGTGTGTCCAAGTGATAGTGAGAGAAAGGAAATATTAGGGTTAAGCATGACTCAAGTGGCTCAGTTCTAACTTTGGAATAGGGAATTGTTTTGCCATAATTTTTTCTACGACGAAATATCTTTTACTGAATATTGTTCTTAATTTTTATTTAAGGAAACCATAATTCTACACCAATTTTGAACAGGAAATACCACAGGCAAACAAGAATCAACTTCTTATATCCAAATAGTGTTGTACCAATCAAGGCGGAAATTAATATATGACAATACCTGAAAATTATAAACTCAATGACGTGAAAAGGTATAAACAAATTATGATAGAATCTAATTGACTTCATAGCTTGAGAACATTACTATGAACATAAAAACACCACGTCTAAATTTAATCGAAAATGCATATGTAAAAGCTACAACTAAGATAGCTAAAGTGCAAGTAAATAAAGATAAAGAGTAAATTTGCTTGGTTTGCGTGTGGGGCAATCTAATGGACAAGTAGTGGTATGTACAATAGTTTATGGTAACCATCTTTTAACGGTTCCCAACGGTTATATTTCCTTTAATTACTCCTGTCTATTACCTCCGCATCTTGATAACTTTGCATGCCTCTTACACAAACTATAACAGTGGGTGTCCCATGATCTTCCCTAAAAACACATGCGCCTTTGATCTCAATTGCTCAATCAATTTTAAACTCCAAATAGCTTGCTAATGTCCCTTCAATAAATAATCATCTCAACAACCTATAGCTGTTTGCTGCCATATTTTGGCAACTAAGCATGCGGCATTGACGAATATCATCATTAATATGCATGTGATAGTTCCTACACTTTTTGATGAGATGACATTTGTAGTGAGTCAATAACATCCACATGCTATGCACATGACTGTCACGTTTAGGTGCCACTCACGCGTTTGTTCTTACTCGCATGATAAAAGCTTGTTTGGTAACGTTTCTATTTCTTCCAATCACTTCCGACTAGTAGTTGGTGATGGCGGCGACTGTCGCTAGAAATAAGTTTTTATTTTTTTATTTTCTTCCTCCTTGGCCGCCACCATTGCCTATTGCTATCCAACCATTGCCAGCTAGTAGTTGGTGACAACAGTGGCGGTGGTCCACGACCGCGGCAAATATTAAAAAGTATTAAGAAATTAAAAGAAATTGTACATTACGAAAAGATTTATGAATCGTACCAATACATTCATTTTCTTTTTCATTCTAAGAGTTGAAATTTTGTGTAATTACCAAACGTGTTCTTTTACTTAGAAATTATTCCGAACAATAGAAATAGAAAAAAACTATTTTTGAAAAGAAATTGTTCTCCAAAGAAGTGTCACTAAACGGACTGTAAATAAATTATTTTTGGTGCCAACAAAAACTAAACTTGAGGGTTCCAAGTGTCTCTGAACCGGTTCTAGTCCCTCACAAGACAAGCGGGCATCTTTTTTTTTTTTTTTTTGGGTGTTTTTTGAAATTTCTTTTTTGTTTCAACTTACTTTCAACAAACCTAAAATGAGAGAGAGAGAGAGAGAGAGAGAGAGAGAGGCTGGATTTCTTTCAGCTTAGGGGGCTGTGGGCTGGGTAATCAGGCGTGAGTGGGTATGGGCCCTTTTCATTGGCAGTTTAAGTGTGGGCTGGGCTTTACTCTAAATAAAGCTCACCTTTTTCAAAGATGAAATTATATGGACGGTATAGAGCCAATTCAGATTTCGGTTCTACCCAAGAATCGGCCTGATTTGTTAGCTCCCAAGCAGAACAAGTGAATTCAATGATCAAACGAGGAACGAAACCAGACTTTTGGTAGGTTCCAAGGCTTTGAACTCGTGAACCTACCCGGCGTTCTTCGGAAACCAACCTCGAAGTGGACTGACAAAGCTGGTTTGGGCAGTTTCTGAACGAGAGGTGGGTGGAGAAATTTTCACATTTTCCTTCTAAATTCCTTCTTGTGAAAAATTAAAATCTACTTAACTCACCTCTCATTTTCTTTCCCGCCTTTTTATCTCCCAAACGATGCATTAGGTAATGCGCGACTCAACATATGAAGACATACTTGCATCACCTCAATTTAATAGATTGAGTGCAAAGTGCAATACAATCATTGAACATACAGGGCTTGCATTGAATTTTCATGATCCACACGGCTTTAATGGATTCAATTCATGCGAAGGCTGATTCGGAGTGCAACCTCACCAGCAGGTAAGAAGCGGCGTTCGGCTCCGATGGATCTCCAGAAACTTTCAGTTGAGAAAGCTTTTCTTCCCCTTCTTCTTCCCCCTAAATTGATACTTCCTCCGTGAACGAGATTCTCATTCTTTTATTGAGGACGGAGTGCAACCTCACCAGCAGGTAAGCGGCGGCGTTCGGCTTCGATGGATCTCCAGAAACTTTCAGTCGAGAAAGCTTTTCTTCCCCCTTCTTCTTCCCCCTGAATCGATACTTCCTCCATGAACGAGATTCTCAAGCCCATGTAGCCTCCAATCTTAGTATTTCTGACCAAATCTATTTCCCCCCCAAAAAAAAAAGTCAACTGTCCCTAAGTTGACGAATTACCCAAAAATCATTCTGTGCGCGACATATGAGAGGTTTTTATCATTGTTCTTGCATAAAAAGCTAGCTGCTATACCATGCACGGAACTTGACTTATGCTATAATACGTTTAATATCCACTCTGATATTTTAGCAAAAGAATCTTTTGAATACTATTTCAAATTGAAGGGTGCAGTTGTATGTCCAAATCCAAAGTTGAATGATTACTTTATAATAATTTAATCACTCAAAATTATATGTTTTTAATAGAATTTAAGTTTTTTTTCGACACCTTTTTTTTTTCTTTTAATAGTTTAATAATGGCAATTAACTTCTTCTTTTTTGTCGTTCCTACTCCTACTCCTACTTCTACTTAAGCTCTCACTCTCAGACTTTTGCCTTGTCTGCTTGCAGAGTATGTGAGTTCAAATCCACATTTGAAACTAAATTGTTCCCATCCCAATCTTTCTAAGAAGATGGAGATTTGAATCCCCCATCTTCTCCTTTCATGTTGGAAGGGTGGCCAGTAAACTCCAATGATTAATGACAATTAACTTCAATTTGAAGAATTGGATACTTTCTATCTCTTTGGCTTCGATTTGTTAATTCTCTATTACTTTGCATAAACCCTCCATTATGATAAATATATATTATCCAAACCCTTATAAAATGTAGTTTGCCCCTGTTATACTTTCCAATTGCGGAGTAGTATAAAATGTGCCTTATTGTCATTTTATCACATTAATCAGCACCTTTCTAGTCATTACTTGTTAGCTTTCACTTGATCTAAATTTCATAATTCATGCACTTCGGTATTTGTTGAAAATCCGATATTCAAGACTTGCAAATATCGACATTCGAATTCACTTATAGTTACTTTTTTAAAATAATTTTTTCATATTCAAATAACATTTCCATTTTGTCTGGAAATTCAAAGGACATATTTGATTTTTTTGAATGTTTAACAAACGAACTGCAAAAGATGAGAAAAAGATTATGAGTGATCAGTTCCTAGAGTGAGCCGGTTCCACCCTAGAACTGAGAATCAGACCTATCGGTCCTAAGTTGATCCGGTTTTCGGGTTGAATCAGTCTGGTTTAAGGTTTTGAAAACTTCATTTTTCATTACTTTTTAAAAGAAGAGGGAAAAAGACATATCAGTCTAAATGGTTCGGTTCCATACTTAGAATCAAGACCCTCCCAAAACTGTCTGGATCAGTTCGGTCCGATCCAATTTCTGGGTTGGTGCGGTTTCCGTGCACATCCAGCCAAAGACGCCCAAAATTCAGCATCTTTTTGTCAGCACTTGTCCGGCCCATTTCGGGCGGCCGACCCTGGGAGCAAAAACAAAAGATGCCGCCTGCTTCTAGAAGTGAATGAGACTGGTCCAGAGGACGACCTCAGAGTCTACGAGAGACGCGACATAAGACCTTTGATCATTCCCCGCAAACCCAAGAATATGCCAAAAATCTGGTTGAATGAAAGCTTGTCTTACTCGAGGAATCAGCAGTTACCTGCACCAGCGGCCTGCAGAACTCGAGAGCTCAAAAAAGTCCAAAACTTAAGTTTCCTAGCAAAGACACGATGAGAAGAAATGTCTGTAGAAGGATTCGAAGGAGAGATCAAACCGATGGAGACGCGAGAGGGATGGTTGGGCAAAACCGTTTGCTCCGAAAGTTTAATTATTATAGAAAACGAGTCGATACTACATGTATGGCTTGTTTATCGGCAGTTCTTTCTTGCAAGCCTGTCTTTTTAGGCCGGCACAACGAGTTGTGAATGTAATTATGTCGATAAGATAAATGGAAATAGGAAAATAGAGGCAAGGAAAATGAATAATGGGCATGAGAAGATCGAGCGGAAGCATCAGTATTCAAAAACTTGATCCGCATTGTGATTTAAATATGTGACATCTGCTAACATTATTACTCCTAAGAAAATTTGAAAAATTAAAAGAACGAATAATGTATAGATAAGGTGTTTCTTTACGGGAACAAAAAGTAAGGGTGATTAAACATTTCTCAATTTTTTTTAGTCTTGATCATAATGTCTTTTCATGTATTCAGCTATTTCACTTTCAAAAATCAATCATGCAAAAGTTATATTGCATTTCTTGATCTTAGAGTACTTCAATCCTACCATACCAGGCTTAACCTGCACATCCTGAATTATAGTCGGTCCACGTACGTTATGTTTGAATTCGAGTATCTTTCCTTTATCATCAAATTGTTAGCGGAGGGTTTGGGTTGATTTAACCATCAATGAGCCAATTTATATGCGTAGATTAAGCCCATCGCATGCCCCATATGCAGATTTCACGCCACATGTTCTACGCCTCCATGGTCAAGTGCATATAATTCCTTATTCGGGTTACTTATCTAGGTTATAGCTAGTATCTTACCTATTTCATGAGATTAATTCTAGTATTTCATGATCTCGGAAATTTACTATTTAAAATGAGTGTCCTCGTTATTGTGGTTTTTGTTCTTTTGTATTTGATATGGCTTTAAGAGAAGTAAAAATCTATGCAATAATCTCGAGTGGAGTGTACTTATGTATGTAAAAATCCAAGGATGATCAATCCATGTCTGAATTCCAATCAATAACTGGCGTGCAGTACACAAAGAATTTCGAAAATTCCATTGCTATGGCTTCATTTGTTTTACAAAAAATAAATGATTAGAAAATTATTTTAAAAATAAAATAATCGCTTGTATTGCTTACAAAAATGAATGAATGAAAATTAATTTATCATTCACGATGTTTAAACATAAATTTTTGTCGATAATATATTTTTGTTGACTAATTATTCTTAGAATCATCCATTTTTGGCGAAAAAAGAAAAACCAAGATAAAAAAAAAGGGAAAAATCCAAAATGGTAAGCGGGACAGTAAGACTAAGGGTGAGCGGTTCCATATAAGTTCCACCTAAAACCTACCTATTAGAACATGTTCCTCATTTTTTTTGGATTTTAGACCTATCTTACCTAGGACCTATTCTATCACAGATTCTAGGATCGATTCTAGGATTTACCCAGGTCCAGTGAATTAAAATCTTTATTGGCCTTTGCTTGCTGCTATTATTTACCGATCACAATTTATATTTACCCATACGAAAAATATGAATATTAATAAAGTAAATGTCTCGGTCATAAAATGAAAGTTTGAATTAGTGTTTCTAGATTATATACTTGTTATCAAATGGCATGGAATATTGCAAGCTCACACGAAAACATGAACCAAGAAAAACATCAAAATTTATTTCAAATTCTAAGTTCCTCAAACTAAGAACTTGAAATCTATCTATTGAAACATGTGCCTTATTTTTGAAATCTGAAATGTACCTACATACCTTAGAATTTGGAATCTATAGGTTCCACCGGTTTGATTCTCTAATTCTAATACCTACCTGAGAGCCATTCTCACCTCTAAGCAAGATGCATAGAAATTTTATCTTTTGGTATTTAAAAAAAAGAAAAGAGAGAGACAGTTTTGCAGAAAAATAAATCAATAATAATAATAATGATAATATAAAAAGGGAAGTGGGGAGTGGTAACATCATGGGGGAATTATTCGGGATGTACTCCAAATGGAGTGGGGCCGAAAAAGTAGATGCCGTTAAGACAAAGTCCGTGACTCTCCCTTGATTTCGGGCCCGTCGCCGTCGCCGTCGCCATGCATCATCGCATTGCATGCCAACCACCCAGGTTTGACTAAGTGCAAACGAGGTGGAGCCGCCGCCCCGGAAAAAAGGGACGAAAAAGAACAAAACAAAACAAAAAACCCAGTTAAATTCACATCGGCAATCCCAAATCATGTCTCATGTGCTCAATCCTCCATTAATTTTTCTTTGGGGCACAAAATTGAGTTATTGGGATCCACTCAGAGCTAAATTTGATACGAGGGTGAGAGCGGTACGACTTTATCTGACTTATTTTGATTTGGAGAAAAAGTATCCGATCTTAGAGCAAATGCAATTGGGAAACGAAACCAAATTGAGTGAGTCGGTTGGATCATGTTTCAAACCAAACCAAATGGACAAAAAAATCGAGTTCTCTTCATTCCTCTTTTGTGCATTTTCAAATATTAGATTGAATTGTTTTGGAACAATAATATCATACTAGACTAAATGTAAATGAATTAAGAAAATGAAAAGGATAGTGCAAAGGCCACATCATTTATTAAAATAAATAATTTGATTTTTTTGAAATTAATTGATTATATTTCTTGAAGTAATTAATTGATGAACTATGTATTAAATATGAAGAATATTTTTTATTCATTCATTTGGAAAATATCCTCCAAATCATTTATTTTTTTCCTAAAACAAAGGCACAAGTCTAAAACTTGGCTTGTCTTCTTTGTTATCAAGGCCAACATATGTATACAATCAATTATAGCCTTCTGTATTAATTTCTGCTTAGATCTAATCTCTTGAAAGAACTCTAAAACAACTTGATTCGGTAGATAACCTCGAAGGTGTTGAACATCCTCACCTTCTTGGACCACATCATATCCAAGGTTTCAATCTCGTACAGTTTTTTTTTTCAATAATTTGAACCAGAAATTGGTTGGATACACGCGTTCTCATCAATCATGCTTCTTTTTTTCTTGCTTTTCTATCTTTTAGGATCGATGTGGCGATACGTTGGCAACATTTGTCGGCTTACCATATAAACAATTATATCAATATTTCATCAGGGAACGAGCTAAAAGCATAAATTATGTCAATTATATGTGAATAATAAAGTCGAATCATTAAAGCACTAAAATCTAAATTTTCTTTTTGACTTAGTGCGATCACGTTGTTTTTCTTCCCCCTAAAACGTTTAGCACCAGTTGGCCTTCACTTCGCTTGCTCTTCTAGAAGAGCAAACCACAGACAAGAAGCATATCATTTTCTTCTAGTGCCGCCCAGCCGAGCGCCCTCATCACCCTGCCATAAGCGTAGAAAATTCTCTGAAACCCTTTCGACCATTCATGGCGTCTATATATAAGCTTCACCCGTCTTCTTCTTCTCTTCCTCAAGCACATGCCAGACACCAAAGATCCTTCCTTTTGCTTCCCTTCCGGCGGTATATACCTCGCGGGCCGCCATGGTTTCTTCGGGAGAGCTCCATGCTGAGCAGCTCGAAGTGAACGCTGATCCTCATGGCCCTTTCGAAGAGGATGAAGAGAATGAGGAGGCGCTCTCGCTCTGTGATCTTCCCATCTACAGCAACTCGGCGGTTTGGGAACGTGAATTCGGGGAGGCGGGCAAGGGTCAGAGCTCAGCTGCAGACCAAGATTTCTTCGAGTTCTCCAGCGAGGACGTCTCTAATTCCTTCACTTACCCATCCGACAACAAGATCGTGTTCTGCGGCAAGATCATCCCATACAGGTTGCCGCCAGACCAAACTCAAAGGCCCCTGAGCAAGAATCACGACCGGAACAAACCCAAGAAGAAAAGAGGCTCCTTCTTGTTCAGATGGAGATCTCTCTTCTCCAACAAATCAAGAACCTCAAGAAACGGCCGTCCGCGGCCTGGGCAAATTTCGAGCTCCAAGTCTCTGCCGCTGGAGCTCGACAAGTACCAGTGCGGATATGGGTACATGCCGAACAAGGGCGCGGATGAGTACGATTTCGCGAAGGTGAAGATTCTGGCGCCTCCGTTGAAGTCGAGGTGGTACCTGTTCATGTTCGGGCTGAAGAGGTTGCCGGCGGAGATGGAGCTGAACGACATCAGGACAAGGCAGAGTCGGAAAACTCTGTCGACCATGTTCCGATCCGGCGATGGCGAAGAGGTCGAAAGAGGTAGGAGGAGGAGTGCGAGTGGCCATGCGATTAGAGCGGTGAAGAAGACGATGGGTTGCATACCACACGTTTGATGAAAGTTCTCCGGGAAAAGAAACGCTAGGCGGAAGGCCGTGGCCATCCAGAAAGAGACCGTTTCAACCACAGACTGAACGTCACTGTTCCGTGATGTGCAGTTGCTTTGCTTTGCTTTGCTCCTATAGGAAGAACCGAGACAATGATATCTCAAGATCCATGAAATTTCTCCGAGATTGATCATGGTGTTGGGATGATTCCATCTTTTGTGCCTTCTTTAGGCTGCCAAATGTGAAAACGGTCCTTGATATGTGCGTCTTTTGTCGTATTAATAGTTTACGAACTGTCATGCAGATTAACGTTTTACCGTGTTCAACTCATGGACCTCATCTGTTGTATGTGAAAATATAGCGAGTTTTGGCACCTAAAATCGGCTATTCCAACTCGATCCTATATTCTTATTAATGCTATTTTGATCCTTGAAAGGAGGTCTATACAATGTAGACGTGACGATGGATTTGTTGACTTATTAGGTTCATCGGAGACAAATGGACCTCGACCAGTAACTTTTGCTCGCAAAGTTGAGAACGCAGAAAATGACACAAATGAAATGACTCAATCAAATGACTTTTGACTCAACAATAAAGACTCACTGATAATAATAAGATCAATTGAGGGAGAGGTGGTTTTCTTTGTTCGGTCAAAATATTCCTTTACACTTCATTGACCAACACTTTTGACATAAAGTTAAAGGACATCATAATATAAAATATCTTATAAGCGTCCCCGCCGGTGGAAGGGGTTCGAGCGACCAATTAGATGAGAAGGCCTATTTTCGATGGACCTTGGTCACCTAATTTGCCAATTGATTAGTTAAGTTACACGTGGACAATTGGCTTGTGGAATGCACTTTAGGAGAGGAATGAACAATGGATAAAATAATAGAATAGGTGAGTTTTACTCTTATTCAATTTGTGCTTTGTTTCATTTTCATTTCCTGTCTTATAGCACTAGGTGAGTTTATTTCCACCCTCAATATGGCTAAATTTCCTATTTCTTGTGTTGTGACCAAAATACCCCTTCTCTCTCTCTCTCATAATCTTTTCCATTCACTCTTTTTTTGCCATCTTAAAATCTCCATGACAATAGCTTAGCATTCACATTTTTTTTTTCATCCCAAAAGGTCATACTGCAATTTTAAAAGAAGATAACCTTTTCTCACATTCTGTCATTTTCCAATCAGAGCCTACACTAGACATATGAATATAGAGATCAAAGACTTTCTAAAAACATCGCCATTCAACTTGAATCTCATTTTAAACTGGATGAAATCTGACAAGAACAATCTACAACAATGCCATTGATCATTTCTATTTCTAATTTCTTTTTCCTCCTCTCTTGTCGTTGCCTTTGTCGCATCATCATTGTCATTATACACGATGACCTCCTCCACCTACCACCACTATGAGCAAGCTCGTTTCTACTCATGCCAATATCTTTACCTACCTTTGTATTTCCTCGTCTAATTCTCCTTGATGCATGAGCGTCGAGCTCAAGACAATCGAGCTCTACACCATTAACGACTTGTCAATGACAAAAAGGCGACATTTGGTGGAGGAAGAAGAGAAATGAAAAGCGAACGAGAAAGAGAGAGAGAGAGGGGTTGGGGGGGGTTCTAGGTGTGTGCAATCGAACTGGGTTTACCCGGGAACCGGACCGGCCCACCTAAAAAATAGAGTTGAGAACCGGTTTCCATTTAAATCGG
The DNA here is from genome assembly GCF_016545825.1 of Eucalyptus grandis. Taxonomy (NCBI): domain Eukaryota; kingdom Viridiplantae; phylum Streptophyta; class Magnoliopsida; order Myrtales; family Myrtaceae; genus Eucalyptus; species Eucalyptus grandis. Next base: position 12,621,812 of record NC_052621.1, read on the forward strand.
TCCGGGAACCAATTCCCAAAATTTGAAACCGGTTTGAATTAGTCTATGATTCGGCTCTGAGTGATTATCCATTCGGGAACCGGTTTGGGAAGCCCAAAGTCCAAAACCCTACTTTTTCTCCTAATTTCCATGTCAGGCAAGTCCTCTTCTCGTTCTCGACATCTCTCGATTCGGCTTTGCATTTCGTAGCAATGTTTTCGTGGTGGGTTTGTTGTTAGAGACGGGTATCCGTGAGCGGAAAGTGTAAAGTTGAATTTTTTTTTGGGATCTTCCTCGCCGGAACAACGCTTTTGATTTACTGTGCCCGCTTTTTGGTTATGTGGGTGTTCGTTTTTTGTCAATGCAGTTTTTTTGTGGTCGTTCGAGTGGGGCATGTGATACAAAAATGGGAGGCGTTGGCCGTTGCTTTTGAATGGAAGTGTGCTCATAGAGGGATATTAATTGTGATGCTGGAGGGTTGGATGGTTCTGCTAATCATGGCGTTCTTCTTCTAGGTTCGTTGCTGAAAATGACCGAGCCATCCAATGTGATTCACGTCTGCAACGTTGGGCATGAAATCTTAGAGGTACATGTTCTCTTGCAGCTTTTACTCCCAAGTAAATTCTTTTGGGTGTAGAAATAGGGACATTCTTGTGTATTAATGTAAAATTCAAAGCCGTATAAGATATCGGACGATTGCAAAACAAATTTAAGTGGAAACAGGGTTAATCCTAGAATCGGATCGGAAAAACATAATGGTTTCAAAATAGAGTCCAATACAAATAAAGTCGGGTATATGATTCGAAAAAAGGAAACTGAATATAATAGGATCAGGTATAGGGTCTAAGTTTGGAACCTACCCACCCCGGACCCGATCACCCTTAGGGGGTTCTGAAGTGATAGATTGATGCCGGAGGTGGGTGATGGCGCCAATGGAGCGAGGCGGTGGCAATGGGCTGGCAAATCTAGGGGCATGAGGCGGAGGGACTTGAAAGAGTGTCATGTTGGAGACAAAAGAGAGAAGGAATTGGATGCGTTTGTTCACTAACAATGAAAAGGGGCGTTTTCGCCAAATTAGGGGTGGAAATAGTCCCACTTTATATCGTTTAGTAAATTTGTTTTAGTAAAGATTTTATATCAGTTGCATCCCTCTTCTTCTTTTTCTTTTTTGAGTTCTCAAATTCTGAAAAGAAAAGGAAAAGCAAGATTGCTTGACCAGAAAGCCCACCTGCCTACAAAATGCTCGACACGGGCAAATTGCTTGCCAAACAAGTGCGTAATTTTCATGGAAAAAGCTAACTAAGGATTAATCATTGGGATTCGCTCCAGTAGCCACTCTTCCAACATGGAAGGGGGAGGTGAGGGGTTCACATCCCCACCTTCTAAGAAGGGGATGGGGTGAGGACACGTAAGTTTCAGGAGTGGGTTTCGACTCCCACGCTCGCAAAAGTTTGAGAGTGAGTGTAGAGTAAGAATAGAGTAAGATTGACAAAAAAAAATAAAAAAACTAACTAAGGATTAACAACTTCATTTAATGGAAGATAACATGGCAAAAGCTGTTCCTAGATTTAGGAAAACCTGCTCCCTACATCCTGTCCAAAACAGTTCGACTGACCTAAGAAATTACTCACCCTCCATCTAGACAAATTTATGTTCAAAGAACTCCTCCTCACATAGCCTAATGATCGATCCTCCTATGCTAATCGAATTGTGTAGTGAGTAGTCCACGTTAATGACCTCTAAATCGATCTAAGAACAATAAAGAAATGCAATTCCATCCTACTAACTAACCCTTGGAACTAATGTAATTTAGTAGAGGAATTCAGAGATGAACTTAGGATTAGGTGATCACCGGCCGCGATGGCTCCGTTGGTAAGTCTTTTTCATCGTGGAGGGACCCACTGACCTCTTTTCGGAGGGCGAGGATTCAACTCGTCGCGGAAACGCTTGGCGTCTTACTCGTTCCACGGGGTGGTGGGTCCTCCCGTGGGGCCCCAGGGGCTGCCCGCGACGTACGGGACTTCCTTGGATCATAAAAAAAAGAAGAAGAAATTTAGGATTAGGTAAACCTGAACTGATTAGACAGGGCTCAAGAAGTACATAGCTGCTTGATTTCTTAAAGCTTTTGCGACAGGCCTGCTTTTTCTGTTCGGTCAATGCACGAGGTCATTAGTCTACGGCTTTGAATCCTCGATTCCATCGCATCTTCTTAGCTTCTTCAACTGGAACCCACTTAGACATTAAAAGGGGTAAGGACACAAATAGTTTTTGAACTTTATTTCAATATGTAATATAATCTATGAATTTTTAATTTTTTTCATGCGATCCCTAAATTTTAGCTAAATATTTCATATATATCCTAAATCTTTAGTACATGTTTAATTTGGAGCATGAACTATATGAAAATATCCTGTGGAATTCTCTTATTAGTTTAAGATCATCAATAATATCGTTTGGGGATCACATTATATATTGGGTTAAAGTATAAGAAACATTTGTGTCATTTTCTAAAAGTAAAATGCAGCTTTATGTCATTGACTACCCCTTGTCCTGATTTCATTGATTAGTATGAGAACCAGAAGCGGGCTAGCAGCAACGCCGTGGGACCTTAACTAGCTTTTCATCTGTCTTGAAAAATGACTCACTTAATTTCAATCTTGTTGACCCTCTGGAATATCTACTTTTACTTTCGTAGGAACCGGTCGGGTTCTGCCAAGTTTTGGGATGACACCATCGATGGCTATCGCAAGGGCTTTTCCATTTGGCTCGATTCATGATCCCGTCGGAGAAGCGCAGGACTCGGGCAAAAAGACCCGAGTCCAAGCGATCTGATCGTTACTTGTGAACGTAGGGAAAGGATCGAATCGCAAGAGTTTCTCATGTGGTCATCCTGCTCTCCCTATTGCAATTACGACGCCCTCCTGAGAAGTGTTGGTTTCTTTGTTAGATTCGTCATTACGTCCACCTTTACTAGAATTAAGAAATTTCAAATTAATGCGAAGCCAAGTAAGCTTCAAATGCGACTATTCTAAGAACCATTCCATCAACGATGCACTCCTCCAATCCCCTAGGGATGAAAGTTTTGCTGTGGGTAAACGGATCAAAAGATCAATGGTCGTCCAAACCTGTCCTTTCAACCCTTCTGTTCTAATCGTAGGCGAAGCGTCGGTCCACCAAGAAAAGTTGGCAACTTGATGAACTCTGTCGGAGGTCACGTCTTTTTGTCGTGCTCCATTTGCATATCGCCCGAGATAATAATTTGCCACGAAAAATATGTCACGACGATAATATTTTATGTTTATTTTTTCTTTTGATGAAAATGAACCAAGGTAATATAAAGTGAATCTTAGATAATATAGGGTTTGCAATTTTAAACACAATACGCACTACATCG